>NW_026606078.1:2400000-3600000 GCF_029834395.1 Sorex fumeus | reverse complement strand
CATAAATCCCAATAATACAATAATGAATAGCCCAGTCAAAATGTAGGGAGAGAATATGAACTTACACATCCCAAGGAGTTCACACAGGTGATTATTAAGCATATAAGGCAGATAGATGGGAGTGGGAGATGGGCTGGAAATGAGCTTTTGGAGAATACTAAAACTTAAAAAGAGATTCCTTTGCAGTTGTTTGTTCATTGCAGCACTCTTTACAATAACCAGAATCTGGAAAAAACCTGAGTGCCTGAGAACAGATGATTGATTAAACAAAATTTGGTACATTTACACAATGGAGTACTATGTAGCTGTTAGAAAAGATGAAGTCATGAAATTTACATACAAGTGGTACATACTACTTGGAAAGTATCATGTTAAGAGAAATGACTCAGAAAGAAAGGGATAGACATAGAAAGATTGCATTCATCTGAGGAACATAAAGTAACAAAATAGGAGACTAACACCCAAGAATGACCGAGATTAGTACCAGGAATTTTACTCCATGGCTTGGAGGCCAGCCATACGTGCTAGGGGAAAAGGAAGCTCAGATAGAGAAGAGAGCACCAAATAAAGGGTGTTGGGAGGATCCTCCCAGGATGCGAGAAGCATGCTGAAAATGGATTATAGACCAAACATGATTGTCACCCATTGCCTCTTTTGCAAACCACAACACCCAGTAAGAGAGAGAGAGAGAGCAAAAGGGAATGCCCTGCCACAGAGGCAGGGTGGATTGAGGGGTGATGGGGGGTGGGAGGGATACTGGGACCCATGGTGGTGGAAAATGGGCACTGGTGGAGGGATGGGTATTTGATCATTGTATAACTGAAACCCAAGCACAAAAGTTTGTAAGTCTACAACTGTACCTCATGGTGTTTCACTAATAAAAATTATAAAAAAAAATTTGTAAGTCTACAACTGTACCTCATGTTGTCTCACTAATAAAAATTTAAAAAAAAAAGAAAAAAAGGAAAAATAAGGAAAAACCCAAGTATATGCTGCTGATAAGATACGCTTAAGAATAAAAATAAACACAGACTTAAAGAGATAGACGTTGGCACTTCAAGTCAAATAAAAAAATTAAATAATGGAATCAAAAGATTTATATCAGAAAATAGACTTCAAGTCGAAACTAGTAGTCCAGGACAAAAGTATGTACATTATGTAATGATAAAGGAATTAGTAATGTAAGAAGACACAGAAGTTATTAATACATAGGCACTTAACATAGCAATACTGAAATATAAAACAAAACCTAAAGAAAGACATAGATAGCAACACAATAATAGTAGTGAGATTTAACATCCCATTTACAGTAACGGATGGAGCATCTAAAGAAAAAACCATCATGGAAACAATGGCTTAAATGTTAAGTTTAGATAAGATGAACTTAAGAGATATTTAGAGTATTCTATTACCCAGAATTAGAATTTTCAATTTCTCATATAATTTCCTCAAAGAGAGACTATATACTGAGACACAAAAGAATTCGTTAAATTATATTTATACCATATCAAGCATCTTTTTATGTCACGATGATATGAATTTAGAAAATAGGGGGAAAATACAAATTTGTGCTGAATAAGAAACATACTACTTAAGAGCTATTGAAACAATGAAGAAAACAAAAGTAAAATAAAATATACATAGAGATAAACTAAAATGAATATATGATTTATCAGAATCTATGGAATTCACACAGATCAATATTAAGAATGGAGTTTATAGGAATAAAGTCCTATCTCAGGAAGCTTACAAAAATCTACTCTTGTACCTAAAGAAACTAGAAAAGAATAAAAAGTCAATAATAGTCAGTAAATGTGTATAAATAATGTAGGTTAGTTCATAAATTCACAAGATAGAGATAAAAATAAGCAACTCAAAACATCAAGAAAATCAAGATCTGGTGCATTGAAAAGACTAATAGACAAATTTTTAGCCAGATTCCAAAGGAGAGAGAAAATCAAAACTGAAAATAAAATAAAATAAAATAAAAAGTGAAAGAAACGTTAGGATAGACAATATGGAAAACAATGGATCATCAGAGAGTATTATGAGTAGCAAATAGGACAAAAGAATGCATTAAATTATAGATTTATACCATATCTAGCATCTCTTCAGAAAAATAGACACATTTTCAGAAACAAACACAGCATTCTAAAGCATAATTAGAAAGAAATAGAAACCCATTACTGGAGAGATATTACAGCAGATAAGACTTTCCTGGCACAAGTCTGACCTGGGGTTCATCCCCAGAACAGCATGTGATGCTTTGAGCACTGACTCCAGAGCAAGGAGTCAGGAGTAAGTACTGAGCACAAATGGGCATGCCTTTCCTGAACCCTAAAAGAAATAGAAAACCTGGCTCTTACCACATTCATGCTCTGGGTGAAACACCTTGAACTCAGACCATGAGAGCTTCTCCCAGACCCCAATCCCTAGATCAAAGAGTCATCCTGTCTGATGTCAGCTTATGTGTCTGCATAAAACTATTTCTGAATATACTCTTCATATTGACGTCAGTAGATCCAATAGCCATACTTCACTGACATTATACAGTAGTTTTTCTCAGTCAGCTAAATGTGCGACTAGTTCAAACACCACCGGTCATTGTCTAATAGTATTAGATAGTAAAGGGAATGATCTGAACAGTAGGGAAATGATCAGTAGCTCTCTAAACAAATGAAAATATCAGTTCTTAAATAATTGGAATCTAAACCTTCAACATTAACCCACATTAGACACAAAGAACAATGGGGAAACTAGTGAACAATGATTTTAAGGGCAGTTGAGTTCCCTGAGTGTTCCCAAACCCACATCTGCATTGTGTATTCTCACTAAAATCAGTCCTTCTGTTTTTACCTATAATGTCTTGACCTTTAATTCTTTCTTTGACAAAGATAATAACCTGATTTTAGGTTGGAAGAAGCTTTGATATTTTTTTCCTAAACTTGGGTAGTGAATTATAATTTTCTTTGTATATGTTTTCACCTCTTTTATTAATGTGATTCCAGTATTGATTTTTTTCAGGCATATTTGTTAATGGTATTTTACAATATTTCCCTCTATTCTGTTTCATTACTTACCTATAAAAATTCCCATGAATTTCTGCAGATATGTCTGCTACTTTGCTGTTCAAGTTTATTGCTCCTAGAACATTTTTGGTAGTTTATTATAGGTTTTCTTGGCATCGTCTCATCTGTAAACAGTGATAGATTTACTTATTTTAATATTGAAAATATTAAACATTTTAAAAATATTAAAATGTTCAATATTTATTTTTTGTCTAATTGCTATGACACAGACTTCTACTACTAAATGAAGTAGTAATGGAGAAAGTGAACAAGCCTATTTTGTGCCTGATCTTAACAGGAAGGCTTTCAACTTTTTATCACTGTTGGTTTGTGATAAATAACTTTAACTATATTGAGAAAATTTCTTCTACCCTAATTTTATTGAGAGCATTTTTTAAAATCATGAATGAGTGTTGGATCTTGTCAAATACAACTGCATTTCTCTGCATCTCCTGATAAATCCTATGATTTTTATTTTTTCTAGTATTTTTATGATGCATTGCACTGATCAACTTGCTAGTGTTAAATTGTTATTGACATCCTGTGATAAATCCTACTTGGTCAAGGTGTATGATCTTTTTGAAAATGATATGAACACTCCTCCCAAAACTAGAAATTTAAGCTTCCTATAACCCAGCAATTCCATTTCCTGGTATTTACCACAAAGACCCCCAAACTCCATTCCAAAAAGATATTTGCACTTTTTGTTCATTGCAGCATTTGTCACACTAGCCAGAATCTGGAAACAACCTACATTTCCAAAACAAATGACTGGGTAAAGAAACTATGGTTCATGAACACAATGGAATACTACTCAGCTATAAGGAAAGAGGAAATCATGCAATTTGCTGCTATGTGGGTGGATCTGGAGAATATCATGCTGAGTGGAGTTTATCTTATCTGTGGTATATAAATATTGTTTGGGAGTAACAGAAGCACAAAGGAAACAAATTGAGAACTGGTTTCCAGTAGGAAGCTTACCACACAAGAGGGAAGGGTAAGAGGTGTGGGAAACAGAATGAATGGGCTGCCACCAGGATAATGGTAGAGAGAAGTGGACATTTTGGTGGACTGTGTGGTGCTGGAATGTTTTCTACACAGAACTCTACTGTTTTTGATGCAATAGGCCCAATTTTAATATGCTAACTTTAGAAAGCAAATTAGAAAGTTTCTGTAATTTTCCCAGGAAATTGGGCTCATGAATAAATTAATCCAAGGTTTACCCAAAGAAATAGCCAGAAAATATGAGATATATAGTACTTTAAATAAAAAATATACAAATCTATACAAATATAGATCAACAAATAAAACTCTTCTGCTAGTATATGTATGTATTTACATATACATATATACTATAAACACAAAATTGTTGTATATAATATATAAATATAAATATATTGTATATTTATCACTGTCACTATCACTGTTCTCCCATTGTTCATTGATTTTGTTCGAGGGGTCCCAGTAATGTCTCCATTGTGACAATTGTTACTGTGTTTGGCATATCGAATGTGACACGGGTAGCTTGCCAGGCTTTGCCATACTGGAAAGATACTCTCGGTAGCTTGTTGGGCTCTCCAAGAGGGGCGGAGGAATCGAACTCAGGTCGGCCATGTTGGCCGCCTTCAAGGCAAATGCCCTACCCTCTGTGCTATCTCTCCAGTCCTATATATTTATAGATTATATATATATATATATATATATATATATATATATCTCACATTGTATGTGTATGTGGTAAGTCTGAGACCTTATCTGGCTTAGACAGGGTCAGAGGGAAATAAAGAAAAGTTTATTGGGGGTGCACTCCCAGGTTGACCCTATAGATTTCTGGTGAGGCTGGAGTAGAGCCATACCCTGGGAGAGGCTAAGCAGGATTTTAAGTTTCAGGAAAGGTTACAATGATTTTAAGGGCAGGAAAGATAACAGAGACCAGTAGGGGTAATATCAGAAAAGTTCAAAGAATGACTTGTTAATGACTTGCTTAATCTTTGCAAAAATTGAGAACACACACACAAAAATGTTACAAGATCTTTAAGAGTGCCAGAAATATAAAGCAACTTCAGTCATATAATAAAGAATATCTACAAAGAATCTAATACGATATACTCAGGGGGAAAATAATAAAAATTAAATCCCTTAGATTCTGAAGCAGTTAAGGACATTTTGATAATTATAATTTAATAAGATAAAATAAATAATGTAATAACATTTAGAAAGAAAGACATACACTGAAGTGGGCTGAAGACATAGTACATCAGGCCAGGTACTTACCTTGTATGTGTCTGGGTTCAATCCTTAGGGCCCCATACAGTTCTCTGAGCCTGCCAGAAATGATCCCTGAGCTTAGAGCTAGTAAGCTCTGAGCACTGCCAAAAGTGGCTCCCAAACAAGAAACAAACCAGCACACACATACACGCTCGCACACACACACACACACACATGTGCACACACACGTGCACACTCACACGTGCACACAAACAAAACCCTTTGGATTTGCTTCTCATAATTTAGCAATACCATGGTCATGTTTGGATAAATTCCTACATATCTAAAGATAAGATTTTCACAATGGTAGGATGGATATTTTAATTATGGAAAGCCAACATTTTACTCTATCAAATAGATGATAATGAAATAATGAAAAATTTAATTTTGAATGATATTAGAGATCTGTGGAAGCACCAAGGATTAAATGAAGTAACATTATGAGGAGAGAAAAGCCCAGTAGGCGAGATGATGATAATTAGCTGTCTTCTCTTTTTGAAATTTGCTAATTCTTTACATGACTTGAGGATGAGATTTAGTCCACAAAGAGGGATAATAAGAGAGGAAAGCAAGACTGTTTCTTGTTGTCACTTGAAGATGTTAGAACAGATTATATTCTTGTTCACTCAATATCTGAATATTTTCTACAGTGCTTGATGTTGGGGCTTCTATCTGTTCTCACAGGCTTTTAAGATACTTGAAGACATTCACACAGCTTTTTCACAAAAATTCTCTTCACTATATACTCACACATGTTTATAAGGAAAAGGACTGACTTAAAGCTTTCAGACACTCATACATAAAATTTTTCTGCTTCATACATTATTGTCAGTCTTTGAAAAGATAAGGAGAACCACTGCTCAGACAGTGATTTCTCTTTATTGTCCATTCTTTATATTTTGGTTTTATTTTTTGTTATAAAGTTGTTTACAGTATTTGATTCTAACACCAATCCAACCACTATAACACCTTCCAACCACCATATTTGGGATATTTCCCTCCTGAGCCCCAATGCAAAACCTAAATAATTCGTTTTGTAATGTTCGTTATGAATTAACCGCTGAAAGTGATCCAAAGAACTTTCCTTAGAGGAAAGTGTGTGAAGATTAAGCCCTTCTATAAGAGATTACTAACATGTTGTTGAAGGTTGAGACTTATGTGCTTATCCACACACACACACACACACACACGCACACGCACACGCACGCACGCACGCACGCACTGTGGCACTGTCCTGCTGATGTTCATCTATTTGCTTGAGAGGCACCAGTAACATCTCCATTGTGAGATTTGTTATTACTGTTTTTGGCATATCGAATACACCATGGGTAGCTTGCCAGGCTCTGCTGTGTAGGCGGGATACTCTTGGTAGCTTGCTGGGCTCTCCAAGAGGGGCAGAGGAATCCAACCTGGTCAGCCGCTTACAAGGCAAACGCCCTACCTACTGTGCTGTCACTCCAGCCCACATATATGTGTATGTATGTATGTCTCTCATATACATATATATATATCAGTAAAAATATATCTCCCTCTAAGATTGGTTGTGTTCTACTATAAACCCCACCAATATAGTGTGTTACTCTTGGAATATTAGTGGTGTGCGGTATGACATGTGCACATCCGCAGTCCAGATAGTTAACTCGTGGGTGAGGCTCAGCCTGAGAGTGTGGAGAGCGGCCATGAGCATGGTGGAGGTTGAGTTCTGGAGGTTTTCAGCTGCTAGGGCTGGGTCCCTTGGAGCGGCGAGGGACCCAAATGAAAGAGCCTGGCACCGGATTCTGCAGCATGGCTATGACGTGTACCATTTTATGCTCTCTTCGGAGAGAGAGGGACAACTAATCTCTGGATTGTGCTGTTGATGAGATAATCTGGCTATACATTCTTATATGTCTTTGGAAGGGCATAGAATAAATGAAGGCTTTGCCAAACTCCTTACATTCACAAGCTTTACCTCCACTGAATATTTTCTTGGATGTGTGTATGCTTGTATGCGTGTGTGTGTTTGTGTGTGTGAGAGAGAGAGAATGTAAGAGAGAGAGAGAGAGAAGAAAAATGCCTGCCAGGGCCAGGCTAGGTGAGGTGGTGGGAGGGAAACTGGGGACTGGATGCTGGTGGTGGGAAATATACACTGGTAGAGGGATGGTTGTAGGAACATTGTATGAGCTTTCTTGAAAGGTCGATTGCCTCGAGCAGACCCCAGTAACGTCTCCTTCATCCTAGCCCTGAGATTATATTCAAGGCTCTTTAGGAGAATGAGACCCATCATTGTTACTGGTATTTGGCATATTTGGTACGCCACGGGGAGTTTGCCAGACTCTGCCCTGTGGGCAGGCTACATTCGATACCCTGCAAATTTGTCCAAAGTAGGAAGGAGACAATAAGATGTCATAAAAACAAGTTCTGATAAGATGTCGTGCGGCCGCGCATGCTCGGCCGTGCGGTTCCGGAATCTGGATTTTATAGTCTCTGAGTCTTGGCCGCTGATGGGATTACACGGCGCCAGGGGGCCAGGTGGTGGGTGTGACCCCCGCCTACTGGAATTTGGAGGATCTGGGTGGAAGATGCTCAAATTGGAGTCGAGCATCTTCCACCCAGATCCTCTTGAAAGGTACTCTAGCATAATTGTTCAGAGCCAAGAAACTGAATTGAGACCTCAACTCCGCTACTCAGTAGTTTGTTTTTGTTTTTTATTTGAGGAGGTCACACCCAGTGATGCTCAGGGATTATTCCTGGCTCGGCATTCAGGAATTATTCCTGGTGGTGCTTGGGGGATCATATGGGATGGTGGATATTGAACCTCGGTAGGCTGATGCAAAGTAAACATCCTTCCCACTATACTCTTACTCAAGCCCCACTTAGTACCTTTTTGATCCAAAATATCCATACCTTTTCCCCCTCAATTGTGAAATGAGGAAAACAAAAATACAATTGTGTCTAAGAGGTAATTTGAAAATTAACTAAAAATATGTTACTAGGAAAGCACTTGCACACAATAAAGAGTAGTTAATTATTTAAATAATTCAAACATGGGGCTGGAGTGATAGTACAGTGTGTAGCACGTTTGCCTTGCACGTGGCTGACCGGGTTTGATTCCCAGAATCCCATGTGGTCCCCTGAGCACTTACAGGAGTAATTCCTGAATGCAAAGCCAGGAGTAACCCATGTGCATTGCTGGTGTGAGCCAAAAAGCAAAATAATAATAATAATAATAATAATAATAATAATAATTCAAAATTTTCTGCTCCAAGAAATTGAAACATTTATTAGGTATTTATATATTCATCATTTATTTCATATTACACATTTGTTGTATTTTTATTTCATGTTTAATATTATGTCTCTATACTTATTATGGGCTGGAGTGATAGCACAGCGGTAGGGCGTTTGCCTTGCATGCAGCCAACATGGCCGACCCGAGTTCGATTCCTCTGCCCCTCTCGGAGAGCTCGGCAAGCTACCGAGAGTATCTTGCCCACACGGCAGAGCATGGCAAGCTACCCGTGATGTATTCGATATGCCAAACACAGTAACAACAAAGTCTCCAATGGAGACGTTACTGGGCCCGCTTGAGCAAATCTATGAACAACGGGAGGACAGTGAGAATACTTATTATAAATTTAATCATAATTATCATACATATAAATGTATTAAATATACACATTAATATTTCTTCTTTTTTTGAGATTTAAATTCCACCAATCAAAATGGCAATGTATATATTTTCCTTTATTTATTTTATGTAGGAGTACTGCTATTTATTCAGCCACTGGTTAGCTTATTGAATTGAGCATGAACTTCACCTTACTTTTAAAATTTTTTTTTATAATTTTATTTATTGAATCACCATGAAAGCAGTTACAAAGCTTTTGGGTCTAAGTCTCGGTGATACAATACACCCATACCTTCACCAGTGCCCATTCTCCACCCCCAACATCCCCAGTATACCCCCATCCCACACCCTCCCCTTACCTGTGGGGTAGATGATTTCCACATTACTCTCTCTCTACTTTGATCACATTCAATATTTTGACACCAGACCCACCATTATTATTTGAGATTTTACCCCAACACTCAGATCTGCTGAAAAGGCAACGGTATACAATTTGTTTTCTATTGCTGGTTATGAATAACATATGATGTCGCGTGGCTGCAGTAGTGGCCGCACGATTTTGAAATTCCAATATTTTAACACTTAAATCTGGAAGGATTTCTGCCAAAACCTGCTGGGTTCCAAGGTTTGTTCTTGAGTCTCAGGGATCATGGCTGTTAAGCAGCTTGATCAGGAGCCTGAAAGGTCATTTGTGAACAATGACTTAGGGTCTCATTGGCTTGGGGAGGACAGGACTGGCTCCACCCCCATCCTGTGAGGCCTAAAATGTCTCGTCACTGTGGCCCCAAACCTGACTGTCCAATGGCCTCTGAAGGATGACGGCACCGAGCCACCAGGGGGAAGCAGGTGGAGGGACAACACCCTGTCCCCCCTGGGGTGGTCCGGCAACAGTAAACTACTGTGGGGTTCAATGCATTTCTGCCAAAAGCCAAAAAAGGGTTTCAAGATTTGTTTCTGAGTCTCTGGGATCATGGCCATTAAGCAGCTTGATCAGGAACCAGAGAAGCAATTCGTGGACAATGACTTGGGGTCTAGTTGGGATGGGGAGGACAGGACTGGCTCCACCCGCATCCCATGAGGCCCAACAAGTTTTGTCACTGAGGGCCCAAGCCTGACTGTCCAATGGCCTCTGGAGGATGATGGCCACCGAGCCGCCAAGGGGGAGCAGGCAGAGTGACAACGCCCTTTCCCCCCTGGGGTGGCCCGGCAACAGTAACCTACTGTGGGATTCGACGCATTTCTGCCAAAAGCCACTGGGTTTTGAGATTTGTTTCTGAGTCTCTGGGATCATGGCCATTAAGCAGCTTGATCAGGAGCCAGAAAGGCCGTTTGTGGGCGATGACTTGGGGTCTCATTGGGGTGAGGAGGACAGGACCAGCTCCACCTCCATCCCATGAGGCCCTGTATGTCTTGTCACTGCGGGCCCAAACCTGACTGTCCAGTGGCCTCTGGAGGATGGCAGCCACCAGGCCGCCAGGGGGAACAGGTCAAGGCACGAAACCTATTCCCACCTGGGTTGGCCCAGCACCGGTAACCTACTGCAGGGACGAGACGCATTTCTGCCAAAAGCCGCTGGGTTTCAAGATTTGTTTCTGAGTCTCTGGGATCATGGCCATTAAGCAGTTCAATCAGGAACCAGAGAGGCCATGCCTCCGATTATATAGCTGGGCCGGAGGTGGTTTGTGGGTGTGTTTCCCACATACCTAACTTTTGGCCATTTACTTTCTTGGTAAACTTTGTCCCAAGTTTTTGGGGTCTGGCCAAAGGCACAGCAGCAATTTTGGGGTATCTGGAAGTCTGAAGGTGCCATCAGGCTGCTGATGCACTCACCTCACAGGTACAGATTGACCTGCTGGCAGCATCATACCCCCTAATATTTCTTCTTGAATCAGTCAAGAAAATTGTGGAATGGTTTGACAGTATATTTACATAATGTAATTTATATTTGATTCTTGGTTTGTTGAAACAATGAAGCAAGAAATAGTGATCTAAGTTCTCTATTGATCAGTTGAGTGATGCAACTTATACATTCTTTTATCCCTCTTATTTTATTTTCTCTCTTCCTTAGCTTCACTCCCTATTTCCCCTTTTTCCTTCATCGTTTCACCATGCTCCCTCCCTTACATTCCTTTGATGATGATGATGATTTAGACTTTGGAGTCATACATACATACATACATACATACATACACTGAGTGCTCAGTGCTCATTTCTGGCTTTGCACTCAAGGATAATTCTTGCTATGGCTCAGGGGACCACTTCTGATGATCATTATTAAGAGATTATTCTTTTAAATACATTTTCTATAATCTATCATTATTTAGACATTTTTTAATTAAAGCTGAGAAATTAGGAACCCCTAAAAAGACAATCTAAAATGTAATTTATTTTAGTGTTACAACCAGCAAATGAAACTTTGAAGCTGTTAATCTGCCTTAAAATTATTTTTCTAATTATTAACTGAGTGCTCTACTTTAAGCATGGCCACATTTGATTGTAGAGAAAATTGCTTTTTCTCTCCAAGGTTTGCAAATCTACCTTATTTATATAAAAGCATGTTTCCCACATTAGTTTCTGACAAGCTGAAATTCAAAGAGAACTTATTGCATTTAGATTTCATTTGGACAGCGGGGTAGGGCGTTTGCTTTGCACACAGCTGACCCAGGTTCAATTCCTCCATCCCTCTCAGAGAGCCCAGCAAGCTACTGAGAGTATCCTACCCACACGGCAGAGCCTGGCAGCTCCACATGGCATATTCGATATGCCAAAAACAGTAACATCAAGTCTCACAATGGACACGTTACTGGAGCCCGTTCGAGCAAATCGATGAACAATGGTAGGACAGTGTTACAATGCTTGCTCTCTTTTATGAGGAAAAATCCTCTTCTTGCATGTTGTTATTCCAATTTGCCCTTAGATTAGTTTTTTTTAAATTTTTTTATTTTATTTTTATAGTTTTGGGTCACACCCAGAGATGCACAGGGTTTACTCCTGGCTCATGCACTCAGGAATTACTCCTGGCTGTGTTCAGGGGACCATATGGAATGTTGGGAATTGAACCTGGTCAGCCGCATGCAAGGCAAATGTCCTACCTGCTGTGTTATCACTCCAGCCACTAGATTAGTATTTTAAAAATCCTATAAAAAAGGATATAAAATAAAAACTTTTTTTCTTTTAATGATATAATTTGTGATCAATTAGTTGTCTAGTTCTCTCTCAGAGAACCCGACAGGCTATGGAGAGTATCCTGGTCAAACGGCAGAGTCTGGCAAGCTCCCCGTGGCGTATTCGATATGCCAAAACACAGTAACAATGATGTGTCTCATTCCCCTGACCCTGAAAGAACCTTCAATGTGGCACTTGCTAAAATCTCAGGGCTAAGACGAATGGAGACATTACTGGTGCCTGCTCGAGGAAATCAATGAACAAAGGGATGGCAGTGATATGGTGGTATAGTTTGTATATTTTTTCAATTTTAAATATTTGTTTTATAACTATAGATGGAAACTATCATTGTTAGTTTTTAAAGTATTAAGAAGGACAATAAAAGTGTCCTTTATAAAAGTCAGAGAGATAGTATACTGAATAGGACACTAACCTTGCAGGCTACCAATCTGGGTTTAGCCCCTGACACCACATATGATCCCTGCATGGAGAGCCAGGAGTAAACCCTGAGCACAGTTTGTTGTATCCCCCAAACAACAATAGCAAAAAGAGTCCGTTATAAAAATATGAAATCAAAATTTATTTTTCTATTTCATGTTTTTTCTTAAAGGCACTATGAGAGGCCAGAGACACTTGCCTTGGATAAAGCTGACATAGGTCTATCAGCGACACTGCATATGGTCTCCAAGCACTACCAGGTATGATCTCTGAGAACAGAGCTAGGAGTAAGCCCTATGCACCTGGTGTGGCCCCCCCCAAAAAAGCTAAAATAGAAAGGAAAGGTGTTTTGATTTAACTAGTACCATTTTATGCTGTATTTCCAGTTCTTCACACAGAGCACAAAAACAGTTATTTTGAAACGAGGTAAAATAAATGGAAGTTAGTAATAAGTTATACTCACTATGGCAACACAGTAGATATAAATGGGAAAATACAACAGAATTACCAAAGTACCCCGCATCATACATAGATTTGTACCATCTAGCTCTTGGAAGAAAAATAAAACAAAAAAGTTTCTTTTACTCATTTAATGATTTCTTTGGGATTTCTCTGTAAGTACTTAGTAGAAAAATTGAATTAAAGGAGAAATTTCCCCTACTCTTTTGGACTTCCACTGTAGTTCACTTAACAGATATCTCTATTTTTGTAGTTTTCCACTTAAGTTAATGGTCAAACTTTATTCTGTAAGCCCTACTATGTGTATTCACCAAATGACTATAAAGTCCACAGCTCTCTCTCTCTCTCACTGCTTATGTTTGGTAGTTTCGGGCCACTTTCCCACCTGGGATGGCCGCTGCCAAGGGCAGACAAAGGAGAAATCGTGGCCCAGTTTGGTTGGTGATCAGTTGCCCTTTATTCCATTCTCCCCATGTCCCTGTTCCAGTCTCATTAAGCTCCCCATTCTCGTCTCCTCCTGTCCCTGGGGTTAGTCTCTCCACGCTCCAACTTGCTGTCTCTCATCTCTCCCAACCTCACAGCATAGGGAGTAGCAACCACACCTATGTCAGGTAGCACAATCAACATTTCAGAGTAATTCCTGATCACCTGCAGCTAAGAGATCAGCTCAAGGAAGAAATACCACCTAGGGGTTTTTTCTCCTTTCCTTAGTCCAATAGTCATTTAAACATTCATCTTAATTAATAATAGTAGTCATTTTGTATTGACACAGCAAGAGATACATTAAGCTTGTAGGGTGGCTTTCCTGGGAATATCTTGCTATAGATCTCAGACTACAGTGCTCAGGCCAGATTAATCTTTCCCTAACCCTTTCAGGGTCCTAATATAGTTATTACATTTTGGATCATGATAGAATTTGTCCATGACCGTGCTCTTAACTTAAAGTTAAGTATTACGGTGCTTTGGCCAGGCCCATTTTAATGCTAGGGTAACTCACAGCCTGCCTGGGTCCATCCAGTCCCTCGTTGGGACCCTGCTTTTTGGGTGTTAGGAAGTAAGGGCAACTGAGGCTTAAGTTGAGAAAACAGATGCCCGGGAGTGAATATTTTTCAGAGTCAATTAACTCCCAAGTTACAAAAGCATAGCATTAACTGTCTTTCTTTGTCTATACAAAAAGGACATTGCTCTGAATTAACTATGCAAAGAAGAATTAACTATAAAGAAGGAGAAGAGAAAAGCAATATTCAAAGGTTAACAGAGTCTGATTAGAAGATAAAGATGATTGACGGGTTGGGGAAGCAGAGCACAAAGAAAAAGGCTACAGGTAAATACAGAGGAATAGGAATGCCTAGGGAGCACTGTGAATGGGTGCAACCTAATAAACCTAAGCTCTCTGTGGCAAGGCAGAAAGGACAAACCAATGTTATCCTACACCACTATGTTAGGAACTAAGAAGCAGATGCAAAACTCAGTCATTTCCTATGATACAAATTAAAAGTAAAGTTTGAGGCTAAAGGGATTTTTTTTCTAAATTTTATTTTATTAAAATACCATGGGTTATAAAGTTATTCATAGCTGGGTTTTTGACATGCAATATTTCATCACGAATCACATCATCAGACTCAATTCTACTTGACCAGCATTCCCAGATTCCCTTCCCTACCCCACTCCAGCCCCAGCCTACCATCTCATCAGGCACCTGTTAAGTTTGTTCTTTTAAAAATCTTTTATAATTTTGTTTTGGAAGCTCTAAAAACTGTAACACTTCAAGGGAAGAGTTCATGTCACATTTCTTTACATACCCAATGTTCTGCATAACTTATGGTAAAGATTCAGTAAAGGTGTGTTGAAGAAATGGAGACATTTCTCTAAAAAGCCAAGGCTACTTCAGAATATACATCTCACTGCACTGCCAGTACTCCTCAGAACTTAAAGTTTTCTGAATGTTTTTTAAGTAGCTACTTTCAATAATAAATGACAATAACTATAATAGCACTGTAGCACTTTAGCACTGCCCTCCTGTTGTTCATTGATTTGCTTGACCAGTAAGATCTCCATTGTGAGACTTGTTACTGTTTTTGGCATAACAAATATGCCATGGGGAGCTTGCCAGGCTCTGCCTTGTTGGCGGGATACACTCCGTACCTTGCAGGGCTCTCTGAGAGGGACAGAGGAATCCACCCTGGTCTGCTATGTGCAAGGCAAACACCCTACCTGCTGTGCTATCACTCCAGCTATTTATTAACAGCTATAATAAATAAAAATAATTATCACAATCATGATGAAATTTAATGGAATTTAATGAATAAGAAATGATGTTAAATCCTATACTCTATCTCTACAGATCTTAATACTGGACTCCTATTACAGTGCTCTTAAATACTTAGAAATCAAGATCTTTAGCATGGAACTATATGAGTTAGACATGATGTTGTAGGGGCTGGAGCAATAACACAGCGGGTAGGGAATTTGCCTTGCGCGCAGCCAACATAGCTGACCCAAGTTCAATTCCTCCGCCCCTCTCGGAGAGCCCGGCAAGCTACCGAGAGTATCTCACCCGCATGGCACAGCCTAGCAAGCTACCTGTGACGTATCTGATATGCCAAACACAGTAACAACAAAGTCTCCAATGGACCCGCTCGAGAAAATCGATGAACAACAGGAGAACAGTGACAGTGACAGTGACTAGAACCCACAGCAAATACCTATATTGCATCTCATTGTGAATAAAGTGAAGTATTTGCTTTTCTCTCTTTGCACCTTCAGTACATTTTTGATACTTCATAGCACTATGTTGATTTGCATAAATAAAGTAAAGTAAAGGCCCTCCCGTTGATCATCGATTTGCTCTAGCGGGCCCAGTAACGTCTCCATTGGAGACTTTGTTGTTACTGTTTCTGGCATATCGAATACGTCACAGGGAGCTTGCCAGGCTCCGCCATGCGGGCGAGATACTCTCAGTAGCTTGCCAGGCTCTCCGAGAGGGGCGGAGGAATCGAACTCGGGTCGGCCATGTTGGCTGCGTGCAAGGCAAACGCCCTACCCGCTGTGCTATTGCTCCAGCCCCAAATAAAAGTCTTTCCTCTCTATAACAGGATCTACCCCTCATGCAGACAGGAAAACCAGCTCAGGTATCCCAGAAACTTCTTTCAGGAAAACAGTCAAAGAGATCCGTCTAAATGACAGAAGCAGATATTTAACAGTTGCTGTTACTAGTACCCTACACACTTCAGAGGGACCCTAGAACTAGGCCAGCTCAAGGAAGGACCAGAAATCATCTCTGCTATGGAAAAGGAGGAATCTGCGGATCTGCAATGACTGACCGAGCCTGGGCCCTGCTGTAAGTGTCAATAAAAACTTAGAAACCAGGATCTCTACCAGCACTGAAAAAGAGATGGGATGGACCCCTTCCTGCCAGGATACTCCTAGGGAAAGTGAAAGTCTCAGGCCCACTTCCAGCTCATTGTGGGACTCAATCTTCACATCTATGGCTAGGCCTGAGTATTGTTCAGGTGGCAAGTAAATATTAATGCCATTATTGGTGTGTCTCCTTTTATTTAAGCCAACCCCCAGGACATCTCAATAAATAATGAAGTATCCCAAATAGAGAGTTCTCCAAAATTGCTGTGTTTATACCAAAAAAAAAAAAAACGTTTTTGTTCTTTTGGCAAATTTAAAGTAAAAGTGGAGAGAAAACTATGTTTTTGTAACTTGCCTTCTGTAGAAATCAGTCCTACAAAGTGATTATTGAACAAATGTACTCTAGTGGTCTTGATTAGAACAGCATTTAATAAGTCTAACAGTTTGGTGTGCGCCCCGGTATAACAGTCATATAAGGCATCTTTTCATTCAGAATCTGTCTAATTTTTTTCTCCTATCACTCTACCACTGAAATTTATCCAGGCACGGGTATGGGATACCACCAGAACCGCCTTCAATCAGCTCTTCTACCCATACTCCCAGTTGCCAAATCATCTCCTCAGTGAACCACCGCCCTAAACGACACCCCTTTTCCTGCTGGTAGTAGCTAGAGTGATCTCAGCACTCCTTTTCTATAACTAAAATGAATAAGAATTTTCCTTACTGGAATGTAAGGTTCACTGGGGATCAAAATGCTGATGAAATAGCCACACATTCCCAGAATCAAAGATCACCCTACCCTCAGGCACTGAAGATAGGGTTAATGGTCCATCCCAAGCATGGTAGCCCCCAGGCTATATCCCCTGTGCCACTCCCACTGGTCTTTGATACCTCCCCCCTCCCAAGACAACTTGAAAATCTGCTTAGTCTCTCCCAGGGTGTGGGTCTACTCCAGACTCCTCCGACATGAAGGATTCCTCACAAAAGCTCACCCCAAAGCATCTTCTATTCCTTCAAAAACTAAAAATATAATTATTATTAGCACTGTAGAATTGTCCTCCCATTGTTTATCTATTTGTTCGAGCAGGCACCAGTAATATCTCCAATGTGAGACTGGTTGTTTCTGTTTTTCGCATATCTCGAATGCACCATGGGGAGCTTGCCAGGCTCTGCTGTGGGGGCGGGATATTCTTGGTAGCTTGCTGGGCTCTCCAAGAGGTATGGAGGAATCAAACCCAGGTCAGCCACATGCAAGGCAAACACCCTACCCACTGTGCTATTGCTCCAGCCCATAATTATCATTATCAGGTAATAATTATCAAGTAAACCATTCACTTTCATAATCCTAATTTTTATTATCTAAAATATGTTCTTTAGGAACATTTATTAAGTCTGAAAAATCTTAGAAACTACAAGAAGTATGATCATAGATCTAATTTAATCTTATCATTTCTCTTCTTGATAGTTTAAAGTTTTGCTTTCGTCATGAACTGCCAGGTTCAAGAAAAAAACCTCAAGCCTCTAAACATGGGTGAATCTATTTAAAAAAATTCTTTTTCCAGGGCTATTACATAAACCCAATTCCTTTTTAAAAGGTGTAAATGTTAACTTTAATATGTTTATCAAACTTATTCAATGACTAATTTTTGAGGCCCATGGGATAGCACAGAGTTTAGGCACTTCCACTGTATGGGGTCAATCCTGATTTGATCCTGAGATAGGAATGATCCCTGAGAACAAAGCAGGACTTAGCTCTGAACACCACCAGAAGTGGTTAAAAGCACCCCAAGATTTAAAAAAAATAAATAGAAGGATATAAAACCTATATTGAATGGTGTGTTGTTTCTGTATCTCTTGCAAATATGAATCCTGTCTCAGAAAACAAAGCGTTATAAGACTACTTGTGTGCCTGCTTATACTGGAACACATTCCAGTACTAGTGAGGACCAGGGTGAGGATTGGAGCTGACAGTTGGACCCTAGGCACTAAGAGAGCCCAGCTTTTATGAAATGTTGTTTACTTCTCAACTTGTTTTCCTTGCTATGATTAGCAAAATCACTGTGAGGGAAGAATAATAATGGCACACTCTGGAAACATTATCATCAGATCATTCAGTGGATAAAATTCACCTGTCAATTTTTTTTTTATACTATCTCTGGTCTTATTTCTATTGCTTCACTCAAAAAGTGCACATTCTTCTCTCAAGTACAGATAAAAAAATTGGGAGGAGAGAACGGTAGTAATGGTTGAGCATAAAATATAGTTCCATAATTCTTAAAACAAAACTTTTTTATAATTCAACTTATTATTATTCACGGTCACAATCCTCCCATTATTCATCAATTTGCTCGAGCGGGCCCAGTAACATCTCCATCGTGAGACTTGTTGTTACTGTGTTTGGCATATCGAATACGTCACGGGGATCTTGCCAGGCTCTGCTGTGCGGGCGAGATACTCTCGGTAGCTTGCCAGGCTCTCCGAGAGGGGCAGAGGAATCGAACTCGGGTCGGCCATATTGGCTGCTTGCAAGGCAAATGCCTTACCCACTGTGCTATCACTCCAGCCCATTATTATTATTATTATTATTATTATTATTAAAATTTTATATAACACCAAACTATAGCCTGAGACAGAATCCTGAAGGCAAACAGGATATTTGAAATTGAAATTCAGAAACATTCACTCAAAGTGGAATAAAGATCACTTGATCACTTGATCCCTCGTTATTCATCGATTTACTCGAGCGGGTGCCAGTAACGTCTCCATTCATCCCTGTTGCATGCTAGCGTAGTCCAATGGCATCTGTTTGTTCTAGGAACATGCAGAGCCTCAAACCGATCATTCAGGGTCTTGACGAAGAAGACTGACCATCTTGTAGGTGGGCGTCCATGCGATCTTTTGATGTCCCGTGGAATCCAGTCAGTAATGGCTCTAGTCCAGCGGTTGTCTGTAAACCTCATTACGTGTCCAGCCCAACTGATTTTTGATGCCTTGGCAAATGAGACAGCGTCCCTGATTCTTGATCGTCAACGGAGATCAGAACTCCGGATTCTAGCTCTCATTTGAGTGAATTGTGATATTCCAAGCATAGCTCTTTCGATTCCTCTTTGAGAGACTCGAATAGTGTTCTCATCCTGTTTTCGTAGGGCCCAGGTCTCTGAGGCATATGTTAATGCAGGAAGAACAGTGGAATCGAAGAGATGTGCTGGTATCTGGAGGCTCTTTGTCCTCTTAGTTATTTCTTCAATGCTCTTGAAGGCATTCCAAGCCGCTCTCTTCCTCCGGCGCAACTCAGGTGCCAGGTCATTCATCATGTTGATTTCTCGACCTAGGTATATATAACTGTTGCATTCGGAGATGGTGGTTCCGTTGAGAGCTAATGGAGCATCAGGAAAGAGGCTGTTTCTCATAAACATTGTCTTTGTGAGATTCAGCTGTAGTCTGACCTTTCCACACTCACGGTCGAAATTGGTTAGCAATTGTGCCGCTGGGCTGATGTTTGGTGTTATTAAAACGATGTCATCAGCAAAGCGGAGGTGGTGTAGTTGCCGACCATCTATCTTCACTCCCATTCCTTCCCATTCCAGTCGTCGCATGATGTTCTCAAGGGTGGCACTGAAGAGTTTTGGTGAAATGGTATCACCCTGCCGAACCCCTCTCTTGACATGGATGATTACTTTTTAGTAGAATGGTGAGATCCTGGTAGTGCATCCGTAATAGAGCTCACGAAGGATCCTGATGCATTGAGTTTGTACACCCTTATTGGCTAGGGCTTCAATGACCGCTTCCGTCTCAACAGAATCAAAGGCTTTCTTTAAATCAATGAATGTTAGACAGAGCTGCATCTTGAACTCTTGAGAAACCTCAATGACCTTAGTAATCGTGTGGATATGGTCGATGGTACTGAATCCTTTTCAGAATCCGACTTGTTCACATGGTTGTCCTTCATCTAGTGTTCTGCTAATCCTATTCAGGATGACTTGAGTGAATAGTTTGTAGATGACAGACAATAGGCAGATTGGGCTATAGTTGCCAATGTCGTGGATGTCTCCCTTCTTGTATAGTAGTACAGTCCGCTGGTTTTCCATTGGGATGGAACCTTGCATTCAGACAGGTAGCGTGTGA
Organism: Sorex fumeus; assembly: GCF_029834395.1. Lineage (NCBI taxonomy): Eukaryota > Metazoa > Chordata > Mammalia > Eulipotyphla > Soricidae > Sorex > Sorex fumeus. The sequence continues at coordinate 3,579,507 of NW_026606078.1, read as the reverse complement.
AGAGCCGAGCCAGTACTCATTAATGAGCACTGATGGTAAATTCTTCAGGTGTTCAGGTCTGATCTTGTCTGGGCCAGGTGCTCTTTGTTTCTTTACTGACGAGATGGCATGTTGGATTTCGGAAGGGAGAACATTGGGAACGACATATCCATCATGCGGAATGTGGTATGTGGGCAAGTGGACGTGGCTATTAAAGAGATCGGAGTAGAAGTCATGAATAATCTTCTCCATTGCCCTTCTGGAAGATGTGATAGATCCATCAGGATGTCGGAGGGCAGTCATCTTGGTCTTGTAGTTGGTGAAGGACAGGCGGGCATTACGAATGCTTTTCCCAGCTTCTGCCACCTCTACCAGCACTGCTGCTCTCCTGTTTTTTGAGGTCAACCTTGATGGCTTCTCTGCATTGTTTTGCCAGCTCGGATGTTTGCTTGTAGTTGCCTGAGGCATGTGCCAAGCAACGTTGGCGAATAAGTTCAAGAGTGTTCGAAGAAAGGCGGTTTTTTTGTGGTTATCTCTCTCTTGGCATTCCTTGCACAATCATGAAGGTGCTGAATCATTCGATCGTATTCCTTATCAATGTTGTCAATGACGGCATCTTTCCAAGTTGCCGCAACAGAGCCAAAGAGCTCCCAGTTGGTGGTCGTTCTGGGAGTTCTCTTCTTAAACTTTGCATTCTTTTCTCCTTGTTCTGTGAGGTAGAATTTTGCATGAAGGAGATGGTCGTCCGATCCCATTTGGAATTTTGGGACAGCAGCAACATCGGTTAGGCAAAATCACCAATTGAATATGATGTGGTCTATTTCATTGTGGAAACATCCACTGGGATAAAGATCATTTTTGTTAAATAAATTGTGAAAATTACTTGAGTTCCCAGATAATTTGAACTTTGAAATTGTCCAAGTGCAGAAACTTGGGGATATGCTAAGGCTCAAGGGTGTAAACTGAGTGGTTTTGATGAATTACAAATAAGTATACTAAGTTAAGAATGGACATAGAAACAGGAGTGTAATAAGGATGAATGAAAGCCCAAGAAAGTACAAAAAGAATATTATACATAATGTCAGGGGAGTAGAAAATTCTAGCTATCTGGGAGGATGGTCTTAGTAAACCATGTAAATGGAATACTTATTCCAAAAAGTGATAATGACATAATGATAAAATATTAGAACTGTCAATAGTATCTGCTGTGGTTCAAGTGACTTCAAAATAAATTATCTCTTATTTTAACTACATCTGGTGTCCATTGTATTTCCTTCTTCCCATGTGTCGTTACCTGGAAGTTACCCATAGACTCATTACTTTAAAAAAAATCTATCACACTGTTACTTAGAATCTTCAAAAAAAATCAACAGAAAAATTAATGCCTACTTTAATAATCCTCCTGAACTCAATTATTTTATTCCTGATATTTTTTATTGATAAAAGTTATCTTTAAAGTTCAGTAGTTATTTTAGCTTTGACATAAAATAGTACTGGAATAATATGGTTCACATATCAGTGATCAAAGAGAGATCACCTCAGTCTGAAGTTGTCATTTTTGGCTTTGGGAAAGTTTATTTCATGTTACCATGGTCACTACCTGCTCTCTAATATTATAGAAGCTCAGGGTGTATCTCAGATATCAGCTATTTTAATCTCATGTGTTACAAGCTCTTTCTAAAGCTTTGGATTTATTTTCAATTATGAATACATATTTATTGGAAGGATACATAAGATGAAAAAATACAATGATAGTCACTCTCAGGACCTGCAGAGAGCAGTTGTTACTAAATTCAGTAATAGTCACTTGGTATATCTGGAGTCCACCAACCTGTGATGACTGAAAATGTATAATATGTAGCTAACCTATAAAGGATGCACCAATACTAAACAAAAAATGTACATTTTTTTGTTTTTGTTTTTGGGGTTAATCCTATGATACTCAGGGATTACTCCTGGCTCAGCACTCAGGTATTACTCCTGGCAGTGCTCAGGGGACAATATGAGTTGCCAGGGATAGAACCTGGGTTGGCTGTGTACAAGTAAAACACCCTACATACGATACTATTGATCCAGTCCTGCACATATTAGTTTTCTTATCATTAGACCATAAAAAATAACAACTATTTACATAATATTCATGTTTTATTAGATACTAGAAGCAATAATAGTTATTACTCAAGCTATTATTACTTTAGGTATCTGGTAATATGGATATGTTGTTACTGGTATTTGGCATATTGAGTATAACATGGGAAGTTTGCCAGACTCTGCCATGCGGGCAGGATACTTTTGGTAGCCTGCCAGGTTCTCCAAAGGGAAAAAAAAAAGAGATAATAAGATGTCGCGCACAGCACTCTTTACAATAGCCAGAAACTGGAAGAAACCTGAATGCCCAAGAACAGATGACTGGTTAAAGAAACTTTGGTACATCTACACAATGGAGTACTATGTAGCTCTTAGAAAAGATGAAGTCATGAAATTTACATACAAGTGGTACAATATGGAAAGTATCATGCTAAGCGAAATGAGTCAGAAAGAGAGGGATAGACATAGAAAGATTGCATTCATCTGGGGGATATAAAGTAACAAAGTATGAGATTAATACCCAAGAATAGCTGAGATCAGCACCAGGAGGATTACTCCATAACTTAGAGGCTAACCGGGTATCCTAGAGGAAAGGGCAGTTCAGATAGAGAAGGGAGCACCAAATAAAGGATGTTTGGAGGATCCTCCCAGGAGGGGAGATGCATGTCGAAAGTAGACTATGGACTGAACATGTTTTCCACTCAATGCCTCTTTTGCAGACCACAACACCCAAAAGGAGAGAGAGAACACAGGGGATTGCCCTGCCACAGAGACAGGGGGGATGGGGGGATGGGGGTGGGGGGATATTATCCATGGTGGTGGAAAATGGGCACTGGTGGAGGGATGGGTATCTGATCATTGTATAATTGAAACCAAAGCACAAAAAATTGTAAATCTACAACTTAAAAAAAAATAAAATAAAATAAAGGGGAAAAAAATAAAAAAAAAAAGAAAAGACGAAGTTATGAAATTAAAAAAAAAAAAAATAAGATGTCGCGCGGCCGCAAATGTGGCTGCGCACTTCCGGGAGCTGGGTTTTATAGTCTCTGCGTCTTGGCCATTGATGGGACCAACCTGGCACTGGTGGCAGCTAATGGGTGTGACGCCTACCTACTGGAAGATGGAGGGTCTTGGTGGAGAAGGCCCAGTTTCGATCTGAGCAGGCTTGGAGATCTCAACCCCAGGACCTGCATGCCTGGGTTCCTCTGCCAGTTCTTTCATGCATGAGGCTTGTCCGGACGTGTGGAGAGTGGTCCCAGCATGGCCGTGGCTGGCTCCAGAGAGGATACTCTGAAGAGGATACTGAGGAAAAAAAAATTATTTCCTTCCACTTCATGCTTTTGTCAATCAACATTTCATCATGAAGATATATTATTAAATGTTTATTGAAATACAATTTAATAGATTCATGGTATATCATAATGAGACAGGAGAGTGGCCAATATAGATGGTGAGTAAATGAGAAAACTGACTCTCATAGAAAATAGCCCTTGTGCAGACTACAAATTTTAACCGCTACAGCATTTTGTTATTCCCTGAAGAAAACTTTTATGTGCTTGTATGAGAACCATAGACTATTGTACCTTGTGCTTCTAACATGTTGACAAAAATTTCCTCTTTTATTGGTTCCGATATTTGATCACGCTTTTAGTTCAAAGATGCACACAAAGCCCAGAAGTCTGGTATATTTCTGTCAATAGAATTAATGAATTACAAATGCTGTGCCCCAAAGGTGAAACAGTAAAGCCTAAGACTAGTTAGAACAGGGTGAGACCTAGTGACTGGTAGCTAATCTTCAACTTCCTTATAAAGTCTCTATAATACATTTACAGTATAAGTCAAGTCTACTTGTGTCCAGATCTTTAACAATTGCCAAAACATCCTCCCCTGAAGCAACCAGATATGGTTAAACTCTGGATCGAGAACTGACTCTAGGAAAGTTTCTTCTCCCAAATTTCTCTCTTCTTGAAATTCTATTCTGCCGCTTACTCATTTACCCATTTATATACCTGTATAACCTAGAAATTTTTGTGGAAATGGTGCTAAGCTCTCTGACTTATGAGTGTATATGCTTAGAAAATTTGTCTTACTTAGAAACAACGCTACTCTGTAGAGTATGCCCAAACTCTGACACTCTGTGCACTCTTACTAAACTGCCCCTCTTATTTGAAAATAATGCTACTTCCTTTAGATTATTCTTGAACTCTGATTCTTCACTATATACTTTGATTTTTTATTTAATTTAAATTAATAATTTAATAAACTTCTTTCTGTATTTAATTTCTCTTTCTTGCTCTTGAATTATGTTCTACAGTAAAATCAAGCCTGGGGCAAGGCAAAGAGCTTTAACTCCAAGTAGTGTTTCCTACAACAATATGAATCTTAAAAAGTTGAACTAATTCTCTGACTTTGAAGCTTTCTATTTCTCAAGGAAGATCTAATATGCATAAGGATATACTCATGCATAAATATTGAAATACATCTCCAATATATTTTATAAAACTATTGAAGTTAAAATTTTGGCCATTGATGACATGAATGTTCATTGTTAAACTCCCCTCCCCTCCCTGAAAAAATTCTGCTGACTTATTTGTACCAGAAAAATAAAGGTATCCCATTTTCTTACACATAGATCAATAATGAACATTAACTTTTTCTCAAACTTTTGTGAATATGGAATCTCATTTCAATATGAAATTGAAAATCTTTGGTAAAAATTCTAATGATACTATTTGCATATATTTAGTCACCAATTAAATTTTCCTCTTATAAATTATCTTTTCACATCATTTCTCTAATTTTCTTTTTTTAAGGGTACTCTCAAGTACTGTGCAGGGGCCTCAGGCCACATCACACCTGGTAATTCTCAGCCAACTGTGCCAGATGGTTTCCTGGAAACGTGCCCTCGAGTTCTGTGGTGCTTACTGAGTCAATATGCTGAACTTTATTTGACTTTTCTGACTTTTCATTTGGTTAGGTAAGCTTTCAAAACCAAAATCCAGTTGTAAGATTGTTATGTTTCAAATGCAAATTAGAAGTTAACTGAAAACTTTTCATAGTGTTCTTCAGTGTAATTTTAGAACAAATTACATACAAGGGTCTAAGGGTAGTTAACAGACAGGGGCTACAGTGAAAGCAAGCTTTAAGTCCTCCCAATCAGAATATCTAACAAAGTTCTCTTTTATTTATGTTTTATTTCTATTGCATACCTCCAAGTATTGAAATGATTCCTTTTTCATGATTCTTCTGAACTTAAAACATTGCTATTTAAATTATATTTAGCCATTATCACTTTCCTCCTGACTATAGTTTTACCTTTTAAAGATTATTAAAAGGTTTTTCTGTTTGACATTTTTTTTCTTTTTGGGTCACACCCGGTGATGCACAGGGGTTACTCCTGACTCTGCACTCAGGAATTACTCCTGGCGGTGCTCGAGGGAATATATTGGATGCTGGGAATCAAATCCGGTCAGCCACATGCAAGGCAACCACCCTACCCGCTGTGCTATCACTCCAGCTCCCCTGTTTGATTTTTTTGAAGAGGATGGGGAGTGAAGACCACATCCCATGGTGTTCAGGTCAGCTTACTTCTGGCTCTCTTCCTAAGGTATACTCTTGGTAGTTCTTAGGAGTCCATACGCAGTGCTGGGGATTGAACCAGGGTTGACTGCATGCAAGGCAAGCACCTTAATCCTTGTACTATATCTCCACTTTTTGTACCATTTTGTAGCTTTCAAATTTAATTGCATAATAACACAATAACTTACTTTCCAAAATACCACAACACAGTATTAGCAAACAATTCCCATTGATGCAGTGAATTTAAGAACAAATAGAGGGTGCCAAGGAGATAGTTTACACAAACCTGATGGGTATGAGAGCCTGAGTTTGATCCCTGTCTCATGGGCCCTCAGCACCTGGGGGCTCCTGAAAACTACAGGGGTGGTGCTAGTAGCATTCAGTGCTATTCAGCCCAGTTTCACTAGGAACACTGGTGAGGATTCACCTCCTCCTACCCACAAAATAACATTCAGGGACAACAAGTTGTGTGGGATGGGACTAAGATACGTTGTTAAGAGGTAAACTGACATAAAACATATTGATATAACTATATATAATTATGTGCCTCTGCTTGTATGTGGTCTCTCAGCAGCATGTTCTGCTCTACTTCACTACATGGTCCAACACCAAGTGTGGAGTGACCATTAACTTTCCGCAGAAATTTCTGTGAACCAGCACCAGTCCACAAATCAGCACTACTCTACATATGCTCTTTGCACAAACTGTACAAACCTTATTGGATAAGAGACCACCTTACACCTTAACTTCTTATATCTCCAAATATGGTCATAATCTGTGATGCTGGTAGTTAGGACTTCTGCAAATGAACCTGAAATAACAAAATTTAACAAAACATATGGTGAAGTTTTCTTTGTGTGGCAGGTGGAAATGGTCACTACCAGAAGTGCTTAGGTGCAGACATTTCCACAAGTTATTTTTGCAGCAGTCAATTCTGATATTTTAAAAATAAAAGACAGCTGCAAGAAGAAGATCCAGATATATTCCCAATTCAATTTTGAGGCACCACCCTTTACTAGGTAAACATCCATTTAAAGTCAATTTTCCTTCTTCACCTTGCTTTTCGATGTCACTTAAGTAAGAATAAAATCTTGTACTTCAGAACCTACACAAAATTTAGAAAAATTAGAAATCTTTTGGGTTAAACCCTTGAGTAAATTTTTAAGTATGCAGAAAAATTGTCCAGTTCTAAGGTGATTAATATGAAACCGGCATGTCTAGATAAATATTTTTCATTTTGATAACACTGTTCTTGATTTACTAACAAGGATGAATGAATTGAGTTTTTCTCTTCTAAAGGTAGTTTGTAAATCACACAAAGATCTTCAAAGTAATTATAGCCTATGGCAGTCTGACTCAACAAAAAATGTCATCAATTCTACCGCACTTAAGTGTCTGCCTCATGACTTAACACATGAATTATTAGGGATCTTGTGTGGAAAATTAGTCATATGCAGGGACAGAAAAAGAAAGATCTGTAGGAAGGGGAGCAATCTACAGGACATTTTGCCTGCTTGTAAGAAGGAGGCTGTTGGTGGAATTGCTAATACTCCTTATCTACTTATTTCTCCTCCACCTACTTGCCTTTCTAGCACTGATTTGTGACATCTGCTGAACAATATGAGAATAGGAAGCCAAAGGAAAGTTCACAGAAGTGGATATAAGGATGGAGAAGAAGCTAAGGGATACAGTGACATTCTGAGTTGCATCAGGGATATGATTTCATCTTTATCATAAAAGATCAGCACTTAAGGTGGTATAACAATTTCACTTGAAGATTTTTTCCCTGGAGCACATGCAGGAGTGATTCCTAAGCATTTTCAGAAGTGATCTCTAAATGCAAATGAAATTAGGTTGAAACTCTAATCCTTATAAGCTTTAATAGTCACTCAATTTTTCTGGGTCTGAGAGAGAAATGTTCATCTAGTATAATCACACTTATACGCACTAACAATTTATTCTCTAAAGACAGGAAAAATATAAAAGGTTGTTACTCTCGAATGTACAAGTAAGAGAGAAAGCACTTGCCTTTTGTGCACCTGAACTGTTCCAACATATGATGCCTTGAGCACTTGCAGGAGTGACCCTGAGTATTTCCAGGAATGATCTCTGAGTGCAAATTCAGGAGTAATCCCTGATTAAAACATATATGTATATATTACATAGCGTATATTGTATAGTATATATGTTCTCTAATGTAGATAGAAGTGAAGTGTGTTCCTTTGAGTTCTGTAGACAAAAAACTTAGTCTTCTGCAGGAAGCACAGAATGGGACCAGAAAAGAATTGGCAGAGAAGAGATAGAAAGTGATTAGATTATAGATTGGATCAGGGTCCAATAATTCCAATTTTCAAAAAAATTTTTCCTGTTTGTAATTGTTTGGAAGTGGATTATTAGGAGCATCTGCTGCATCCATTGAAGACCTTATGGTACAAGTGCGAAAGATCAAGTACGACATCATTGGTCTGACCGAAACGAGAAGACATCAATCACATCATGCCGTTTTCGACACTGGAGAAGAACTGTTCCTTGGAACATGTGATAAAAGAGGCGTCGGTGGTGTCGGTATCCTTGTCAACACAAACTTAGTCATGAGCATTGATTCATTCGAATGCCTGACAACCCGAATCGGACGATTGCACTTGAATAAATGTGGCTCACTACCGGCAGTTTCTATCTTTGTTGTCTATGCACCAACATCCAGTTATGGTGAAAGAGAAACTGAGAAATTCTACATGGAGCTGGAGAAGTCCTATAAAGAAGACCACACCTTCTACAAGATCATTGTCGGTGATTTTAATGCCAAGATAGGACCAAGAAGATCAGTCGATGAACTCCACATCGGGACCCATGGCCTGGAATGGAACAAACAGGGTGACAGACTGTCTGAGTTCATCATGTCAACCAAAACCTTCCATGGTAACTCACAGTTCCAAAAGGCTGAATCTAAACGTTGGACATGGGAGTCTCCCGATGGACGGTTCCACAATGAAATAGACCACATCATATTCAATCGGCGGTTTTGCCTAACCGATGTTGCTGTTGTCCCAAAATTCCAAACGGGATCAGACCACCGTCTTCGTGCAAAATACTACCTCACAGAACGAGGAGAAAAGAATGCAAGGTTTAAGAAGAGGACTCCCAGAACAACCACCAACTGAGAGCTCTTTGGCTCTGTTGCGGCAACATGGGAAGATGCCGTCATTGACAACATTGATGAGGAATATGATCGAATGATTCAGCATCTCCATGATTGTGCAAGGAATACCAAGAGAGAGATAACCACAAAAAACCGCCTTTCTTCGAACACTCTTGAACTTATTCGCCAACGTTGCTTGGCACATGCCTCAGGCAACCACAAGCGAATATCCGAACTGGCAAAGCAGTGCAGAGAAGCCATCAAGGATGACCTCAAAAACAGGAGAGCAGCAGTACTGGTAGAGGTGGCAGAAGCTGGGAAAAGCATTCGTAATGCCCGCCTGTCCTTCACCAACTACAAGACCAAGATGACTGCCCTCCGACATCCTGATGGATCTATCATATCTTCCAGAAGGGCAATGGAGAAGATTATTCATGACTTCTACTCCGATCTCTTTAATAGCCACGTCCACTTGCCCACATACCACATACCACATGATGGATATGTCGTTCCCAATGTTCTCCCTTCCGAAATCCAACATGCCATCTCGTCAGTAAAGAAACAAAGAGCACCTGGCCCAGACAAGATCAGACCTGAACACCTGAAGAACTTACCATCAGTACTCATCAATACATTGGCTCGGCTCTTCACACGCTACCTGTCTGAATGCAAGGTTCCATCCCAATGGAAAACCAGCAGGACTGTACTACTATACAAGAAAGGAGACATCCACGACATTGGCAACTATCGCCCAATCTGCCTATTGTCTGTCATCTACAAACTATTCACTCGAGTCATCCTGAATAGGATTAGCAGAACACTAGATGAAGGACAACCATGTTAACAAGCTGGATTCCGGAAAGGATTCAGTACCATCGACCATATCCACACAATTACTAAGCTCATTGAGGTTCTCGGGAGTTCAAGATGCCGCTTTGTCTAACGTTCATTGATTTAAAGAAGGCCTTTGATTCTGTTGAGACGGAAGCAGTCATGGAAGCACTAGCCAATCAGGGCATACAAACTCAATACATCAGGATCCTTCGTGAGCTCTATTACGGATTCACTACCAAGATCTCACTATTCTACAAAGAAGTAATCATCCATATCAAGAGAGGGGTTCGGCAGGGTGATACCATTTCACCAAAACTCTTCAGTGCCACCCTCGAGAACATCATGCGACGACTAGAATGGGAAAGCATGGGAGTGAAGATAGATGGTCGGCAACTACACCACCTCCGCTTTGCTGATGGCATCGTTCTAATAACACTAAACATCAGCCAAGCAGCACAAATGCTGAACGACTTTGACCGTGAATGTGGAAAGGTCGGACTACAGCTGAATCTTACGAAGACAATGTTTATGAGAAACAGCCTTGTTCCTGACGCTCCATTCGCTCTCAATGGAACCACCATCTCCGAATGCAACAGTTATATATACCTAGGTTGAGAAATCAACATGATGAATGACCTGGCACCTGAGTTGCGCAGGAGGAAGAGAGCGGCTTGGAATGCCTTCAAGAGCATTGAAGAAATAACTAAAAGGACAAAGAACCTCCAGCTATGAGCACATCTCTTTGATTCCACTGTTCTTCCTGCATTAACATATGCCTCAGAGACCTGGACCCTACGAAAACGGGATGAGAACGCTATTCGGGTATCTCAAAGAGGAATCGAAAGAACTATGCTTGGAATATCACGATCCACTCAAATGAGAGATAGAATCCGGAGTTCTGATCTTCGTCAACGCTCAAGAATCAGGGACGCTGTCTCATTTGCCAAGACATCAAAAATCAGATGGGCTGGACATGTAATGAGGTTTACAGACAACCACTGGACTAGAGCCATTACTGACTGGATTCCACGGGACATCAAAAGATCACGTGGACGCCCACCTACAAGATGGTCAGACTTGTTCGTCAAGACCCTAAATGATTGGTTTGAGGCTCTGCATGTTCCTAAAATGAACAGATACCATTGGGCTACGCTAGCACGCAACCGGGATGAATGGAGACGTTACTGGCACCTGCTCGAATAAATCGATGAATAACGGGGATTAAGTGATTAAGTGATAAGTGTGAAAGTCAAATGCCAGCACCTCTTCCTGAGAAACAAAGGGACAAGTAGTCTGCTCAGCAGACTAGAACAGAAATTAAACCTGAGGACTCACAAGTTCAGTCTGAAAATAAATCATCAGTCAAGTATGAATTTATGTTCTAGAAATTAGCCACAAATTATTGGGAGGACGCTGGCAGGTGCTGGGTGATGCCAAGCAACAGAAGGGTCAGATAGATGCTCATAGTCAATGTCTCAAGAAGGACATAAATCTAAGGAAATTAAAGCTATCAAGGCATAGAGACTGGGAAGGTAGAAATAGAAACAAGTAACAATTTTCAGAAGAGTCCAACCAATTCTTTCAAATATTGTTTTTCTTACTGGGAACTAGGGTTCATGTTGTGAGGATCATATTGCTTAGCACTTCTATGCCACAATGATCTTGTGTTAATATATTCTTGTTAAGTCTTTTTAACCAAAATGAAAACTGGCATGTTAGTGTTAAGTATTTGCCCTAGCTAGTTACCTCTCCAATGTCCAGGACCCTTGTCCAATGTCCCTATATTACCTCTGTTCCACCTCATCATTTTACTCAGACCTGTGACAGTGATCAAAGGTTTGCCATAGTTTGATACATTTCTTCCCTATCTATTTTTCTGTATGTTAAAGAGAAGTGAGAGCACCTAGTATTTGTCCCTCTTCATCTTTAGACTTACATAATAGTCTCTAACTTCCATCTTGTTCTATCAATATCATTGCAGTGAACTGCCTGATTTCATCTTTTCTTGGACCATGCAGTATTCTATTGTGTATATGAATTGAAACTTTTTTATTTGTTCATCTCTTGTTGGATAGCTGGGTTGTTTCCATACCCTAGCTATTGAGATAAGTACTTTAGTGAACTTAGTATATATTTTTTCAATTTAATAGTATTGTGTTTGGAAGGTAAATACCAAGAAGTAGGATAGCAGGATCAAATAGAAGCTCTATATTTTTTAAATTGAATCACCTTGAGACACACAGTTACAAAGTTGTTAATGTCATACAATTTTCCAACATTCAACCTTTCACCAGTTTATATTTCCCACCACCAATGTCCCCAGTTTCCCTCCCTGCATCCTCCAGAAGTACTATTCTTAATTTCTTGAGTCTCCGTTCTGTCTTTCATAAGAGCTGAAGCAGACAACATTCCCACCCACGGTGACTCTTTCCAGTCATTCTGATATATATCCTCCTCACTGGAATCTCATTTTTGATATCTCTTTTTTATTTTGATTTTTATTCTCTAATAATAAATGATTTTTTGCATTCTTATTTGCCATCCTCATGAAAGTGTCTATTCATTCTCTCCCTTATTTTTTGATGAGGTATTAGGTTTTTTACTGCTGAATTTTTTGAGTGCTTTATATATCTTGGGTATCAGCCTTTTTTCTAATTTCATTGTGCAAATATTTTCTCCTGTGCAGCAGGGCATTCTTTTACAGTAGCCCAAGGTTTTATGTTTTTCCATGTAAAACCCTTGCCATTTGATGCAGTCCCCCTTTTTATTTGTCTTTCTTTTTTATTTTTTAAAAATTCTTGTTATCATTGTAAATTGAATAAAATCATTAAAAATAACCATGAGGCCCATATCTGAAAGTTCTGCCTATATTTCCCTTGACTCTATGAATTCTGTTCTAATGTCATTTTTTTATTCAATGTTGTGGAATCATTGAACATATGTCTGGGCTCAATATATGGGATTGTTCTGCTTATCTTTTCCTCAGCATTTAAAGAATTTGGGGGGGTGAAATTGTGCTTTACTAACTTTTATTAGTAGAATTTCATATATGAAGTATTCTCAGCACCAAACTCTCCAATCAAGTATCCTCTTCCCTCCACCACTGTCCTAGAGTCCCTTACCCACATCCTCAGTACTTTTCATGAATTCTGAATAGCAAGATATTTATTCTACTTTGCATGAACTTTTTTCTGTATGGTATGAAATGGGGGACCAACTGCATTTTTTTTTTGGCATATGCTATACATTTTTTCCAACACTGTTTGTCAAAGAAGTTTCCGTCATTCACTTCATTTGCTATGTATTGTCCTTTGCCATAATTGTCCATATATCCAAGGGTATACTTTTGGGCTCTCAATTCTAATCTATTTACAAGAGAATTTGTTTCTATTCCAGTACCATGTATCTTGATTAGTACAGCTTTAGGGCATGCTAAGGTCAAGGACTGCAATACCTTCCATATTTGTTTTTGTAATCATTTGCTTTGTCTGTGCAGGGAGAGAACTGTCATGTTTTATGAACATATTTCAGTATCAAATGCTAACTTCATCATATATAAAGAGAACTCCTGTAGATAAACTTCAGGATGTTTTTGAGTTTGAGTAGTCCTGTCCTTTAAAATGTTATAAGTTTGTGTTCATAATATTATTATATAGACAATAAAATTAAAATAACAATAATTGTATAAAAATTTAGGACCATTTATTTAGTTATTTTGCACATTTATTATCTCATATAAAAAGCTATTGAAATATATCAATTTTTTCTGTTGATTATCAAACATAAATCAAGCTGAATAGAAATGGGTCATATTGATTCAAATACAAATAATCACTAATTAGTAAAGCTAACCTTGAAAGAAATCTTATCTAGATTGTACATTTTATGAAATTTCTCTTATTTGGCAACTTATATTCCTAACATTCATAGTAAAAGTCAGGTTCACAGTCAGAATTCAATGAATCATCAATGTGAAATAAAAACATTTGTAAAAAAAAAAAACCATTTGTTTATACACTGTTACTGGGAGAGTGTTTACTTCCATTTCACCTCTCCCAAGTTGGTATATATAAGCAAAATTAAGGAAGGTATATAAATAATTAAATTAAATAGCTTTTAAATTTGACTTTAAAATTTTCTGATTTAAGTATCAGAAGTATTAAAAGGATACATCTTTCTACTCATTTTTAAATGATTAACAAACTAGTTAATTGTATGTTTAATTTTTTGAAATTAAGTATTGGAAATCATATGACTTAACAATGTCTTTGGAGTCTAGTCTATGGAGTAATTTCCTCTCTTAGTCTCTGGAACTAAGTTCTAAAGGGAACTTGCCTTGATTTATCAGATAAATAGTAATTTGGCCCGCTACTTTTTCTCTTAGATGAACTTAACTTGGATAGAAAAATGTTAGAAAATGAAAGTTTTGCTCAAATTGTCATTTAAATTTTAAATAATAATTATCTTATTATTAGTTTCAAATGTTTTCTCTACAAAATTGGAGTTTTTAAATAACCTAACTGAAATTATAGAAATTGTTCACTAAGTAACTTAATTGCTAGTCTAATACCCATTGTCAAATCAATCAGCAAAAACAGAATGTACCTGTAAAAATATCTTCCTTATATTCAAATTCAAATGAACATCATCTTTATGGATTTCTATGCCAACCATTTTACTTCTGAATTCTAATTCTAAGAGAGTTGGTGGATAGAGGAAGACATATATTTCTATTGTGTGAGATTAAAACACTTGGTAGGCTTTGTATGCATGACTTAATTTGGGGACTTCTGTTTTCTCACAAACAAATTTTAAAATTTTATATAAGGACTATAAAATATGCCAGCTGAGTTGTCTCCATATATTATCAAAAAAACCATTTCCTAAAGACAGCCCTTGACATTGATTTAATTAGGCCAAAACACAGAGCAGTCTGACATGGTAAATATTTTTCTCATGCCTAAAACACACCCTACGTCCACTATGCACAACTGGGAATCTGCTAGTAAAGAGAAAAAGAAGAATGTACATAAAGAAGTACTCTATTTACTTCAAATCCTAACTTATTCTTTAATTCATGCCTTATAGATTGTATGATTTACATTTTTGATCCCGAAATTTTTGCTAAATGCTGTAAGAACTTCTAATGAACTGCTATTCAACCATATTTATGCATTAGCATAAACATTTTTAGTCTAAATAAGATAAATTTGTACAATAAAATTTTGAAAACTGGCTAAAATGTTGTTTCTTTGTATACTTCATATCTTTGTCATTTTTATTCTTGAACCCTGTAGACAGCCAGTCAATATTTCTAGAACAGATGGTTATGAAGAGTAAGAAAACAAACTGTAACATTTTCACATTATAATAGGGAATTGTAGTACATATTTTAGACTGATTTGTGAAAAACTAGAAATCAAATATAACTCTTCCATGAAACACTTATAGATCACAATATACAGAATATTGAAAATATTATGCAATGTAATGTGATATTTGGGCAACTAAGGAGACATCACCAGAAATAAGAATGGTGATTTGTGATTTGGGGACTTAATGCATTTATAAAATTTTATCAGTGCATTTCATCTACTACTATTCCCAGTGATAAATTGCCTGAAAATTCAACATGGATCACAATTATTACTCATTGAGGAAATGTCATATATAATGCAAAAATATCAAGAGTGCCACAAAATAACATTCTCAGATGTACAATTATATTTTTCCTTAAGCACATTAGATACATGATGTCATAGAATTGTAAACAATTCAAAACTTGGAAGTCAAAAAAATTTTTTCATCAAACACAAAGAACAATCACAAATCATCCTGTTATTTGTCGATTGCCTCGAGCAGGCCCCAGTAACGTCTCCTTCATCCTAGCCCTGAGATTATATTCAAGGCTCTATAGGAGAATGAGACCCATCATTGTTACTGGTATTTGGCATATTGGGCACGCCACGGGGAGTTTGCCAGACTCTGCCATGTGGGCAGGCTACATTCGGTAGCCTGCCAGTTTGTCCAAAGTAGGAATGAGATAATAAGATGTCATAATAAGATGTCGCAGGACCAGTTGGTGGGTGTGACCCCCGCCTACTGGAATTTGGAGGATCTGGGTGGAGGATGCTCGGCTCCAATCCGAGTAGGCTTGGAGATCTCGGCCCCGGAACCTGCGTGGCTTTGCCCCTCTGCCAGTACCTTCATGTGTGCAAAGAGTGGTCTCAGCATGGTGTTGGCTGGTCCTGGAGGTCTTCGGCTGCCGGAGTCCTGGTCGGGGCAGGGAGGAAAGTTCAACCTGCTCCCCTCCAAGGGGCCCCAGCGAGGACAGCCAGGCGCAGGGGCAGGAGACTGCACTGTTCTCTTCCAGGAGCTAGTTTTTATAGTATCTGAGTCTTGGCTGCTGATGGGATTACACGGCGCCAGGGGGCCAGTTGGTGGCCCCAGGGATTGTATCACTGTTCCTTAATTTCTTTTTTGTTTCATTTTTTATAATTTTATTTATTGAATCACCATTAGAGCAGTTACAAAGCTTTTGGGTCTAAGTCTCGGTCATACAATGAAACACCCGTACCTTCACCAGTGCCCATTCTCCACCACCAAAAACCCTACTATACCCTCATCCCACACCCTCCCTCCCCTGTGGGGCAGATGATTTCCACATTACTCTCTACTTTGATCACATTCAATATTTTGACACCAGATCAACCATTATTATTTGAGATTTTACCCCAAAACTCAGATCTGCTGAAAAGGCAACAGTAGACAATTTGTGTTCTATTGCTCATTATGAATAACATATGATGTCGTGTGGCTGCAGTAGGGCCATGTGATTTTGAAATTCCAAAATTTTAACACTTAAATCTGGAGAGATTACTGCCAAAAGCCACTGGATTTCGAGATTTGCTCCTGAGTCTCTGGGATCATGACTGTTGAGCTGCTTGGTCAGGAGCCAGAGAGGCTGTTCGTGGGCAATGAATTGTGGTCTCTTTGGGGTGGGGAGGACAGGCCCGGCTCCACCCCATCCCGTGAAGCCCAACAAGTTTCGTCACTGCGGGCCCAAGCTTGACTGTCCGCTGGCCTCTGGGGGATGGCAGCCACCGAGCCGCCAGGGGGAAATAGGCGGAGGGACAGCACCCTTTCCCCCCTGGGGTGGCCCAGCAACAGTAACCTACTGCAGGGTCCGGACACATTTCTGCCAAAAGCCACTGGGTTTCGAGATTTGTTTCTGAGTCTCTGGGATTAAGGCCGTTAAGCAGCTTGATCAGGAGGCAGAGAGGCCATTCGCGGGCAATTACTTGGGATCTCGTTGAGGAGGGGAGGACAGGCCCAGCTCACCTCCCCCCCCCCCCCCATCCCTTGAGGCCCAACAAGTTTGTCACTGCGGGCCCAGGCCTGACTGTCCAATGGCCTCTGAAGGATGATGGCCACCGAGCCGCCAAGAGGGAACAGGTGGAGTGACAACACCCTTTCCTCCCTGGGGTGGCCCGGCGACAGTAACCTACTGTGGGGTCTGGACGCATTTCTGCCAAAAGCCACTGGGTTTTGAGATTTGTTTCTGAGTCTCTGGGATCATGGCCGTTAAGCAGCTTGATCAGGAGCCAGAGAGCCCTGTGGCTTCAAAAATATGGATTTGCAATTAACATTAGTCAACAGATATTATTATTTTAATTTTCCAATAAAACATATGCAGAACTCACGAATTAGCTCTATACACTAGTCTGTTTTCTGGAGGCAAGTTAGTTAATTATATTGTATTGGACAACTTTCATTGAGTAGGCCAAGTATTTATAGAAACCTAAAAAGATATTTAGCATTTCAGTTTTCTTGCTTTTAAGTGTCAAATAGTATCATCAACATACTGATTTAAAGTAACAAGCACCACTTTCACATTTCCACTCAAATTCCTCTTAATAGTAACGTGAAATTATAGGCTGTTCCATATTACAAGAAACATAATGAACACTCTTATACCAAATAAATTATCCTTGGGCATAGTGAGAGAACCTGCCAAGACCATATCTGCATGCACAGGTATGTTTTGGTACTTCATGAAAGATGTGCTCTGTGTCTATGGTCACTGCAATACTTAGTATTATAGCTACGATATGGAAACAGCCCAAGTGTTCAATAACATGTAAATGGCTATAGGTGTGCATATATATACACAATGGAATCCTATGCAACTGTAAGAAAAGATGAAATCTTAGAGTTTGTTGTAACTGGAATGCAACTTAAGAGTATCGTGTTAAGTGAAATAAGTCAGAGCAAGAGGGACAAATGCCAGATGATCTCACTTATCTGTGGTGTTAAAAGAAACAAAACAAGGGAAGGGAGAATATCAAAAATGAAAAACTCTCGATTTGTATTATATAACTGGGATTATCCAAGAAGGGTGAGGAGAGAGGTTTGGGGAATAAAGGAACAGAGTAGAAGCAACTTAAAGACTGTAGGGTCCTTAATATTTTGGAGGTGATGAGATGTGGTGACTGTCATTAAAATGAGAAATGTTAACATTGTAAATATGTGATCGAACAATAAAAAGGAAGATATGCTCTGTTCTCTGTATCAATAAGAAATACATACTGCACATCTTACTAATTGCTAGAAAATTTATATCTGTGAATAAAAAGAGAGAAATAAGATGGAGTGTGTTACCATGTTGCTGAATAACATATCCTTGAAAGTTGGGATGGGGCAGGTCACATCTGGTGTTTCTCAGGGAACCAGAGACTATTTCTGGCTCTGTGCTCAGGAGAAACCCCTTGCAGTGCGTGAGAATAATATGCAGTGTTGGATATTTGGAAGAGGGTCAACCACATGCATGGAATGTGCTTTACCTCTTGTGCTATCTCTTTGGCCCATGGGATTTTTTTTCTATGTGACTGGATTGTATAAGTAAAGTGTAAATAAAGAATACTGAATACTAAATAAAGAATATTGTTGGTGTAGGTTTGATACATTTTTTTCTAAATTGAAACTGGGACGGCTATCTCCAAATTAAAATTTCTTAGTATGACTAAGAAAATTAGAAAAAATAGGAGCTAATAAATGAGTTGATAGCCATAACACTAAATATTGAAGATTTTGTCACAGAAAAGAAAAATGCTGAAGAAAAATTCATGCATTTCTGTGTTAGAGAAAAAATGCAGACTACATGTTATGTATACAGAAAAACCTAAAACTCCACTAAAATCACTTAGAAACCACAAACTAGTGCAGCAAGGTAGCAGACTACAAGGAAAGATGTTTGCCTTGCATACAACCAACAGGATTTAATCATGGGCATCCCAGGTAATGCCCAGAGCACCACTGAGAATGATTCCTGAGTGCAAAGACAGGAGTAACCCTTAAACATTGCCAGGCATGCCACCAAAACCAAAACCAAAACCAAACAAACAAAAGAGAAAGCTTCTCACCTTCAAAGAACAGTATGTTTAGTATAACTCCCATTAAAACATCAATGATGTTCTTCAAGGAATTAGAGCAAACACAACTAAAATTTGTATGAACATATAAAACTCCATGAAAGCCAAAGTCATCCTAAAAAGGATAAAAAAGAGTTGGATTATAGTGCATTCCCTGATTTTAAAGCATATTATAAAGCAATAGCAATCAAAAGAGTGTACTACTGGAATAAGAATAAACTGATTCATCAATGACTCAGAACTAAAATTCCAAATAAATTCTCAACTATGTGAACAGATAAAGTAATTTTATTTATGAAGTGGAACAAGGGAAACCTATTCAACAAATGGTGTTGGTAAAACTGGAAAACCACTCGAAGAAGAACGAAGGGAGGAAGGAAGGAAGGAAGGAAGGAAGGAAGAGAGGAAAGAAGGAAGGAAGGGAGGGAGGAAGGGAGGGAGGGAGGGGGAAGGGAAAGAAAGTGGGCAGGCAAAGAGAAAGAAAGAAGGAAAGAAATAGAGAGAGAAAGAAGATAGAAACTGGATCCATATCTCACAACATACACAAAAAATTAATTAAGAGTAAAGAAAAACTTAGAGATTAGATCAGAAACCATAAATACAGAGAGGGAAACATAGGCAGACCTTTGAGGCAGACTTGTGAGGCAGAACTTTGAAGGTCTTCTCAATGAGCTAATTCCATTAGCAAAGCTTAAAGAACAAAAAACAAAGTAAGCAAGTGATATTATTTGAACATTAAAAAATTTCATTTCGTGAATAGAAACTTTGACAAAGAAGAAATCCGAATGGCTAAAAGACACATGAGAAAATGTTCCACATCATTAATCATCAGGGAGATGCAGATCAAAACCACAATGAGGTATCACCTCACACCACAGAGACTGGCCCATATCCACAAGAACAAAAGCAACCGGTGCTGGCGCAGATGTGGTGAGAAAGGGACACTCCTTCACTGTTGGTGGGAATGCCGACTGGTTCAGCCCTTCTGGAAAACAGTATGGATGATTCTCAAAAAACTAGAAATTGAGCTCCCATTTGACCCAGCAATACCACTCCTGGGAATATATCCCAGAGAGGCAAGAAAGTATAGCCGAAGTGACATCTGCAATTGTCTGTTTATTGCAGCACTCTTTACAATAGCCAGAATCTGGAAAAAACCTGAGAGCCCGAGAACAGATGACTGGTTGAAGAAACTCTGGCACATTTACACAATGGAGTACTATGTAGCTGTTAGAAAAGATGAAGTCATGAAATTTACATACAAGTGGTACTACATGGAAAGTATCATGTTAAGCGAAATGACTCAGAAAGAAAGGGATAGATATAGAAAGATTGCATTCATCTGGGGAACATAAAGTAACAAAATAGGAAACTAACACCCAAGTATGGCAGAGATTAGTACCAGAAATCTTACTCAATGACCCGGAGGACAACCACACATGTTAGGGGAAGGAGGAGCTCAGAAAGAGAAGGGAACACCAAATAAAGGGTGTTGGGAGGATCAGCCCATGATGGGAGAGCATGCTGAGGGTAGACTGTCGACCAAGCATGATTGCCACTCAATGCCTCTTTTGCTGACCATGGCACTCAAAAACGAGAGAGAGGGAAATGCCCTGCCACAGAGGCAGGGTGGGATAGGGGCTGGGGGGGGAGGGGATGCTGGGATCCGTGGTGGTGGGAAATGTGCACTGGTGGAGGGATGGGTGTTTGATCATTGTATAATTGAAACCCAAGCACAAAAATGTGTAAGTCTACAACTGTACCTCATGGTGCCTCACTATTAAAAAATAAATAAATATAATAAAAAAAATTCAATTCACTACTACAAAAATTGGGCTGGAGTGATAGCACAGCAGTAAGGCGTTTGCCTTGCGCGCAGCCAGTCTGGCCGAGCCGGGTTCAATTCCTCTGCCCCTCTCGGAGAGCCTGGCAAGCTACTGAGAGTATCTCGCCCTCACGGCAAAGCCTGGCAAGCTACCCATGACACATTCAATATGCCAAACACAGTAACAACATTTTGGGGGGCCGGAGCGATAGCACAGTGGGTAGGGCGTTCGCCTTACACGCGGCCAACATGGCCGACCGAGTTCAATTCCTCCGCCCCTCTCGGAGAGCCTGGCAAGCTACCGAGAGTATTCGATATGCCAGACACAGTAACAACAAAGTCTCCAATGGAGACGTTACTGGGCCCGCTCGAGCAAATCGACGATCAACGGGAGGGCCTTTACCTTTTTACCTTTACTACAAAATTAACATAAAATATTTGTATTTTGTTTAAAATTATAATGTTTAGCACAAAAATACTCTGTCACAGTAACCCAAGCTGTAAAAAATATTGAATTTTTTAATGTAATATTTTTTTCATTTATTATTAAAACATTTTTACACACACAAAAAAATTTCATTTCAGCCATTCGGATTTCTTCTTTGTGAAAGTTTCTATTATGCTCCACACCATTAATCATCAGGGAGATGCAGATCAAAACCACAATGAGATATCATTTCACACCACAGAGACTGGCCCACATCTACAAGAACAAAAGCAACCAGTGCTGGCACGGATGTGGCGAGAAAGGGACCCTCCTTCACTGCTGTTGGGAATGCCGACTGGTCCAACCCTTTTGGAAAACAGTATGGATGATTCTCAAAAAATTAGAAATTGATCTCCCATTTGACCCAGCAACACCACTCCTGGGAATATACCCCAGAGAGGCAAAAAAGTATAGTCGAAGTGACATCTGCAATTATATGTTCATTGCAGCACTCTTTACAATAGCCAGAATCTGGAAAAAACCTGAGTGCCCGAGAACAGATGACTGGTTAAAGAAACTTTGGTACATTTACACAATGGAGTACTATGTAGCTGTTAGAAAAGACAAAGTCATGAAATTTACATACAAGTGGTATTACATGGAAAGTATCATGTTAAGCGAAACGAGTCAGAAAGAGCGGGATAGACACAGAAAGATTGCATTCATCTGGGGAACATAAAGCAACAAAATGGGAGACTAACACCCAGGAGTGGCTGAGATTTGTACCAGGAATTTTGCTCCATGACATGGAGGCCAGCCACACATGCTAGGGGGAAAGGAAGCTCGGATAGAAAAGAGAGCACCAAATAAAGGGTTTGGGAGCATCCTCCCAGGGTGGGAGAAGCATGCTGAAAGTAGACTATAGACCAAACATGATTGCCACTCAATGCTTCTCTTGCAAAACACAGGACCCAAAAGAAGAGAGAGAGAACAAGGGGGAATGCCCTGCCACAGAGGCAGGGTGGGATGGGGGGAATAGGGGGTGGGAGGTATGCTGGGACCCGTGGTGGTGAAGGATGGGCACTCGTGGAGGGATGCGTACTTGATCATTGTATAACTGAAACCCGAGCACAAAAATTTGTAAGTCTATAACTGTACCTCATGGTGTTTCACTAATAAAAACGTCACCCTAATAAAAATAAATTAATATTAAAATAGAAAATTTTGTATAAAAAACTGGTTAAAATGAAAGGACAAAAATATTCACACTATTTCAGATAAAGGACTAATATACAAAATACATAGTCACTGTCACTTTCACTGTCCTCCCGTTGTCCATCAATTTGCTCGAGCGGGCCCAGTAACGTCTCCACTGGAGACTTTGTTGTTACTGTGTTTGGCATATCGAATACATCACGGGTAGCTTGCCAGGCTCTGCCATGCGGGCGAGATACTCTCTGTAGCTTGCCGGAGTCTCCGAGAGGGGCGGAGGAATCTAACTCGGGTCAGCCATGTTGGCTGCATGCAAGGCAAATGCCCTACCACTGTGCTATCGCTCCAGCCCACAAAATACATAGTATACAAAATATATAAAATTCACAAGGTTCTGCAACAATAAAATAATAACCTTGTAAATTCAAACCCTTTTTATAAGTTTTATTTCACAGAACTATGGATACTTGAATCCAGTGTTTCAAAGAATAGAATTAGAACAATGAGTGTATTAGTGTTCCATCACAACAAATATAAATAACTATGATTTTAAAAATAAGACTGAATCAATATCTTACTCCATATACAAAAATGTATCAAAAACCTAGAGATTAGACTAGGAACGTTGAGAGAAAACAGTTAGCACTCTCCAGCTATTGGGCCTGCCTCAATGGTGTTTTCAGTGACCTGATTCCACTGACAAAGATAACAATAAATCCAAAAATAAGCCAGTGGAACTATATGGGGTTTAAAAGTTACTTCATGGCAAAAAAAAATCCAGGATAAAATAAAAATATAACCAACTAATAGGAGAAATATTTGCACACAATACCTTAGATAAAGGACCATATTTGAAATTTATCAAGCACTTACAAAGCTTAGAAAAAATAAAACAACCCTGAACCGAACTAAAAGTAAAAAGTCATAGAAGAAAATAAAACCCAATAATTCCACCAAAAAATGGGGAGAAAAAGATCATTAGACCCTTTCATGAAGAACACACTTTAATCATCAATACATGTACAAAAAAGTGCTCATTATCACTTTTTATCAGAGAAATAAAAATCAATAATTAGCTATCACCTCACATCAATGAGAATGGCATCTAGAAGAAAAAGTACTGCAAATATGTATTGGCAAGGATATGGTGGAAAAGGAACCCTTGTTCACTATTGCTGGGTATGTCATCTAGCAGCCCTTATAGAAAACACACCTGAGAATACCAGGTTGGAGGGTCATGGTGAGTTGGAATGATTAAGGAGGAATGATTAAGTTTATTGGAGATAGCATGGGAACATAGATAGAGAGTCTGAAATATGGAAAGTGACTAAAAAGATAACAGCATATACTACAACCATAACTGTCAATTAAAAAGTAATAGAGGATGATGGAGAGGAAGGAAGGACCAGAGATGGTGTAGTGAAAGGAGTTATTGTCGTGTCATTGGCCATGGAGTGTGGTAAATGTGTATATCATTCCTATAACATGAACACCATTGTAATCTTGTTAACACTGTAACCCTATCACCTAAATTATAATAAATATTTTATTTTATTTTATTTTTTGCTTTTTTTTGGGTCACACCTAGCGATGCACAGGGGTTACTCCTGGCTCATGCACTCAGGAATTACCCCTGACAGTGCTTAGGGGACCATATGGGATGCTGGGAATTGAACCCAGGTCGTCCGTGTGCAAGGCAAATGCCCTACCAGCAATGCTATCACTCCAGCCCCTATAATAAATATTTTAATTGTATAATAACATTACAGACATAAAAATAATTTTGATGCAAGTATAAATTGATAAAAGTAATTTAAAAAACATCAAATGAAGAAAGTCCTGCATGCTCCCAAGCAATACCATCAAGGTCTTAGGTCTCTCATGATAAACAGTTTGAGTTAATCCAACCAACATTGTTGTTGATGAATCTCAAAGCTTAACATATGTAGAAAAACTTTAGGCCTCTATTCTGGAACAGATTAATGTATTAATATTAATATATAATCAGATTTCATAGTACTATACGTTGATGTTAAATTGTGGTAATTTACCATACTAAAAGCCAACTGGATTAGTACTTTTGCAGAGAATGTGACAAACATATAAGGAGACAAACAAACGATCTAAGGACTATCCAGGATGGCTATTTAACATAATATAACTCTGCATCCTGGTTTCCAACTTGTGAGCTACTGTTTAAGTTGACAGAGACACTGAAAACAGTAAGTATGTCAAAATTCAGTGGATACATTAAAAAAACAGACTGGGTTACGTCTATAGCCCTTCAGCAGTCAGTCCTAAAGTTTTGACAATTTTCTATTCTATTTTTCCCTTGTTGCCCTCTACAACAAATAAATAATATTTATTCTATTATTTCCTGGATTCTCCTTTGTTACTCTTCATCTGTTCTATTCTTTCCTGGGTGTAATTTTGCTGTCCCATTATAATTATATTCAATTATTGTTTTGCTTAGAAGACTATCCCAACCTTGGGTATTTTATGAGGGGAACAATCACCAATATTTAATGGCAGCTAGATTAAATCAAAAATAGCTCCTGGTTGCTACTGTATAACTCTGCGTTATATAAAAACAGGAAAGTATCATCTGTCATGATTTAACATCCCTCTCCTCATCTCGGTCCATACCTACATAATCAGATTTCAGGTAAACCTCCATAAGGAAACTAAAGAGACTTTCTTGAACTTTCTACCTGATTGTTTGTCTCATGTAAATACTTGCATTATGTTAGGAATAAGGAACAGGAAAACAAACTGTGAACTTAGTACTAGTTGTTCTTAAATTCTGGGTTAGAGGTAATGGCCCCATTGATAGAACAATAGAGGAGGGAAATTTTCAATAACAGCTACAGCCTCTTGTCCAGCTCAAGAAATGAGTGCTCACAATCTCTGCCACTTCTCCTTTGCTAGATCACAAAGTCTTTGAGGAATGAAAAATTACCATCTACCTTTCACTAAATAAGAATGGTGAGTTTTCCTTTTCCATTGTTGTCTCTTCCCTTCTCCAGTATTGTGTAGTAGTGGTTAAATATGCCCTTTGATTCTGGGGATATAGTGGTCTGAGACAAAATCAAAACCAGTAAAGGAATTCAGATTGAAATGGCAGTCTATCCTAGGAGCCCATAATGATAGTAGTACTTCTCAACAAGTAGCTGGATGGGAATTTGTATTATACAGGTCAGGGAACGATGTGCAAGTTTATGCCTTTGTGTAAGTTATTAGAACTGCATCAGGTAGAGATATCTTTGGATGAGAAAAAATATATGTAATGTAGTAGCCAATATTTGTAACTTGTGATAATATATAGACTGATTCCCTGGCTCACAAAAAATTCTCCCTATTAGAAATTATCCCTGACACTTGCAAGTGAACCTATAGCAGACATGCATCCCTCAGTTACTGGATTTCTGGCTTTAGATGAACAGAATCCATCATATTCTCTTTCCTAGCTATTGGAAATATATGTGAAGCACACAAAGATTGAGGTCCTTGCAGCTAACTATAGAACTAAAGTAGAAACGTTCACAAAGAAACTGAGTTCCCTGAAACATCTGTTGCTTTCACTATTCCCAGCAAGGCTCAAATGTTGACTTTTTTTTCTGGATTCAGTACAATCTACAAGTATCCTTTCCAAGAGTATGAACTTTTCCTCTTGAACAACTTAGCGTCAGTTTCAACAGCTAGAACCAAATTGAACCACAATTTAATTACTTAGAGAAGAGAACTACTGAGGAGTTTTGAAAATGGTCAAAGTTTTCCAACACTGACATTCAGCAGTGTTGTAAAAATGAGTGTTCTTTACTTTTAACATTATAATAACATTTGTATGAAAAGAATAGTTTTCAAAATGCCTCTGTGTAATAATTTATAGAAACAGTAATGTGTGAAGCAGTGCTCCTGGATGCAGGGGTATTTTTGTGCAATATCATTTATCAGGAGGAGTGTTCTTAGACGGGGAGGTTTTGCCCTTCAAGAGCAGGAAAAATGAGGTACAGATTTGTATTTGGGAGTGAATAGAAACTGGGCTCTCCAGAAAAGAAAATTGTAGAGCTCATATTTTCAGAATAATGATCACTATGAAGTCACTGTATGATGTTCATTAAGTTTAGACACTGTGCATTTTATTTTCCTTCTTGTACTATGTGATAATTAGACCCAGTTATTTCTAAAATCCCATCCAGTAACATTTGTAAAAAATTATTGGATTAGAGTTGTATATTCAATATTTTCT
Source organism: Sorex fumeus (assembly GCF_029834395.1). Classification (NCBI taxonomy): domain Eukaryota; kingdom Metazoa; phylum Chordata; class Mammalia; order Eulipotyphla; family Soricidae; genus Sorex; species Sorex fumeus. The sequence goes on along the minus strand of NW_026606078.1, from coordinate 3,552,744 downwards.
AACCTCTCTCACTCTTGCAATATTATTTTGATGGCTACCATATATAGACCAAAACATGTTCTGTTGCTGGAGAGGTATGAAGGATTACATCTATTTCATGAAAAATACCCCAACGCTTGATTGTCAGGTGGTGGGTTTATGAAGTCATGTCCATGCATGCCATTTTTGAAAGACAAAATCACTCGATGGAATTAATTTGTTAAATTCCATGTGTACTCAAGAAGAACATTATCCTTGAGCTCAGGAAAGGCTGTCAGACTTGAACCAGTCTCCTTCTTACTGATCAAAAACTCCAGATTTCTGAGTTGCAACTCAACATCAATGAAATGTTGGCAAATAAGCTGCCTGCTGCCCATAAACCTGCTTGCTGGGAGAAATGTGGTATAAAAGTGTGAATGAAAAGGGCACAAATCAGTGATTTATAAATATTTGGACTTTCCTAGAAATATAGTTTGTGAGTGCACCATCTATTGTCAAGTTCAAGAGTGTTTGTTAAGATTAAAGGGTTATTATTTGGGCGCCAAGAAGATAGTTCAGAGGTAAGGCCACCTTTTTTGCATAAAACTGACCCAGGTTTGATCCCCAGCATCACATATAGCCCCTGAGCACCATGAAGAGTAATCCCTTTGCATAGAGCCAGGAATAAGTCTTGAGCACTTCCAGGTGAAACTCCCCTGCAAAATTAAAATTACAGTGTTATTATTTTTTTAAATTTTTTTTAAGTTTTGAAAGAAAATATCCTGACTAGTTTATGTGCTGGTAATAACTAATAACTAATCTTTCCTACTACCTCTAGCTCTGTACCAGGCACTTTACCCTTTTCCCACAGCAATTAATTATCTTCATAATTAGCCTCTTAAGAGATCATCACAGTCATGCAGATAAATAATATATTATCCAGAGAAGTTAACACATTTAGGTCAGTGTTAGAAATTAAATTGAAACCTGGGAATTCATTTAACGAGTAAGCAAAGGAACTAAGATTCAGTCCAAGACTTAGAAACTCTAAATCCATGACTTTAACTAAAACTTTATTTCTTCACAAATACCTATTGACTCTTAAAGTAATGAAACACAGAACAACATAGGCATTAACATCTCAGGCTCTAGAGTCAGAACTGCTACATTAGAATTCTGACTCTTCTTCCACTTACAAACTTAGTGACCTTGTTTAAGTAACTTACCTCTCTGTGTCTCTATTTCCTCATCATAAGGTAACAATAACCATCACGGTCACAGTCACGGTCCTCTCATTGTTCATCGATTTGCTCGAGTGGGCCCAGTAACGTCTCCATCATGAGACTTCTTGTTACTGTGTTTGGCATATCGAATACGTCACGGGGACCTTACCAGGCTTTGCCGTGCGGGCGAGATACTCTCGGTAGCTTGCCAAGCTCTCCGAGTGGAGTGGAGGAATCGAACTCAGGTCGGCCATGTTGGCTGCATGCAAGGCAAACGCCCTACCGCTGTGCTATCACTCCAGCCCAGCAATAACCATAGGGTCCCTAAATAAATAGCTCAGCTAATATATATCAAGTGCTCTGCGCAGTGTTTAACACATGCAAAGAAGCTATTTCCATCTTATGAGAATTGAATAAGCTATAGAAAGTAAGTTCTCATGTGCTGTGGTGGAGTAGGGGAGGGATTTTCTCCCTTAAAATTACAGTGAGGGTCAATTCTTAATGATCGAGGGATATATATGTCAGGAAGAACTCATACTCCTAAACACATATGCACCTAATGAGGGACCAACAAAATGTTTAAAACAGTTGCTAAGAGACTTGAAGAAAGGCATTGATAGAAACAGGATATTATTTGGAGATTTCAACACTGCTCTGTTCCCTCTTGATAGATCAACTATAAGCTCAGTAAGGAAATACTTGCTTTGAAGGAAGAATGAGAGGGCTTCATTGGATAGAAATCATACCAAATATCTTCTCAGACCATAAAGCTGTGAAAATATAAATTAATCACAAACAGAACTGGAGAAACAACCAAAACAAATTAGTCAGCTTGTTACTGAACAACCATTGGGCCAGAAAAGAATTAAAAGATTTCTGGAAACATATTCTTGGGGATATGACCTATCAAACTTGTAACAACAGTGTTAAGAGGAAAGTTCATAGCTATGAAAGCATTCATCAGGAAGAAAGAGCCCACACAAATAACTTGACTGTACAACTTAAGAAACAAGAAAATGACCAATAGAAGGAGCCTGAAGAAGGTAGGAGGAAGAAATTAATAAAACTTATAGCATAAATAAATGAACTGGAATTTTTAAAAAATTCAAAATATCAATGTAACCAATGACTGGCTCTTTGAAAAAATAAACAAGATTGACAAAACACTAGCAAGATTCACAAAGAAAGAGGGATTTATTGCTATTTGTCTGTAAGTTATGAAGAAGTGAATCTCAAATTCAATACCTTGAACAAATTGTCTGTGAATGTTCTGTAGCTTTCATCTATTAAATAATTTATTTTCTGTCATAATTTTCATAATGACACTGCAAAACTTTACTGATACTGCCAGATGAGCTTCCTAAGGATTTGTATACTTCCCTGGGTATTTAAAATGAAGTAATATTTTTTAGCATAGTTTCACTTCACTTAATCACTTAACTTCCCGTTAGTCGTCGATTTGCTCGAGCGGGCGCCAGTAACGTCTCCATTTGTCCCTGTCGCGTGCTAGTGTAGCCCAATGGCATCTCTTCGCTCCGGGAACATGGAGGGCCTCAAACCGATCATTCATGACCTTGACAAAGAAGTCTGACCATCTGGTAGGTGGGCGGCCACGCGGTCTCTTGACATCCCGTGGAATCCAATCAGTAACAGCTCTAGTCCAACGGTCGTCTTTAAATCTCATTACGTGACCAGCCCATCTGATTTTCGACACCTTGGCAAATGAGACAGCGTCCCTGATCCTTGATCGTCGACGGATGTCAGAACTCCGGATTCGTTCTCTCATTTGAGTGAAACGTGATATTCCAAGCATAGCTCTTTCTATTCTTCTTTGGGAGACCTGAATGGCGTCCTCATCTTGTTTGCGTAGGGCCCAGGTCTCTGAGGCATATGTTAATGCAGGAAGAACAGTGGAATCAAAGAGATGTGCCCGGAGCCGGAGGTTCTTCGTCCTCTTAGCTATTTCTTCGACGTTCTTGAAGGCGTTCCAAGCCGCTCTCTTCCTCCTGCGCAGCTCGGGTGCCAGGTCATTTGTCATGTTGACCTCTCGACCTAGGTACACATAGCTGTTGCATTCGGAGATGGTCGTTCCATTGAGAGCGAATGGGGCGTCAGGAACAAGGCTGTTTCTCATAAACATTGTCTTCGTAAGATTCAGCTGTAGTCCTACCTTTCCACACTCACGGTCAAAGTCGGCCAGCATTTGTGCCGCTTGGCTGATGTTTGGTGTTATTAAAACAATGTCATCAGCAAAGCGGAGGTGGTGTAGTTGCCGACCATCTATCTTCACTCCCATTCCTTCCCATTCCAGTCGTCGCATGATGTTCTCGAGGGTGGCACTGAAGAGTTTTGGTGAAATGGTATCACCCTGCCGCACCCCTCTCTTGACATCAACGATCACTTCTTTGTAGAATGGTGAGATCCTGGTAGTGAATCCGCAATACAGCTCACGGAGGATCCTGATGTATTGGGCTTGAATGCCCTGATTGGCTAGGGCTTCAATGACCGCTTCCGTCTCAACAGAATCAAAGGCCTTCTTTAAATCAATGAACGTTAAGCAGAGTGGCATCTTGAACTCCCGAGCATAGTTTAAAATGTTTTTATTTGCCAATGTTCCCTCTTGTCTGTCATTTTTCTTAGATCTGTTAATAAGAGGAAACAGACTGATAAGTTGGGTGATATGCTGCATCTTTACAGAGCATATTTTAAGAAGTGTTTTACAGATGTTGTCAATCTGCACAATTAATAGACACAGAGAAAATGATAGCATTTTTCTTTTTGTGGATTGCTGCTAACATTTTTATTATAAATTTATAAATATACAAGTTTTAAAAGTTTTTTAAATAGGATTTTTACCACTGGAATTCTCAGAAGACTAACTTGCCACATTCACCAAAGGCAAACACCTTATATCAGCCAATGGTGGGAAGAAAGAGACCTCTGAACTGTAAGGCAGGGAGTGATCTATGTATGATTAACAGTTACTTACCATGAAGCAAGTCAGAGGAAGATTACGTCAAGATTGTCTGCAAAGATAGGACTGGAGAGAAAGTACAGTTGGTCTGGTTATTGCTTTGCACACAACAGTCAACCCTGGTTCAATCTTCAGCAACCCATATGGTCCCCAAGCAGAACCAGGAGGATTCCTAAGTGCAAAGCCAGGAGTAACTCCTGAGCATCGCCAGGTGTGGCTCACCCCAACAAAACATCTGAAAAAAAAGGCCAGGGAGAGAGGACACAGGGTAGGGCCAAACCAGGTGTGGCAAACAACTGGAGTTCCATCCTAGGTACCTCATATGGTGTACAGAGAAAGGAGCAAACCTATGTGCAGAGTCAGGAGTAAGCCCTGAGCACTGCCGCAAGTGTCTTCAGCCACATCCCCGCCCCAACTCAGTCCCCCCCAAAAGTATGTCTAAAAAGATGTTACCAGGATATTGGAGAGTGATATCCTGTTGATTATGACAATTTTAGTAAGAATCAGATCCTAACAGTACCAACTTCCTTTTTTAACTTGCCTTAATTGATTAACTTGCCTTAATTGATTCAAGATCTCCATGCCAGGCTGTTCTCACTTGAGGCACTCCAGAAGGGGGTGGGAGAGAGACCTCCCTGCCCCAAGGGACCCAGCAGAACTCCACTACCCATGCTCAAAGTCTCTTTCCACATGCTCAGGCCGAGCCTCATGCAGGAGTGAAGTACCAAGGAATCCACGTAATGCAGAACTTTGTGACTTTGGACTCTAGACTCAACAGGACTGGGGAACAGAGATCCTCTGACTGCTTCCACAAGTCTCCAGAGACTCAGGGTTCACACCCTTAAGCCACACCCTGCGGCACCAGATAATCTCATCAACCACCCTCCAAAACTCACGGCTGTTCTTTCCAGACAGGAGTATAAAAGGAGGCCCCTATAACCACGCTGCCAGACTCTAAGCCAGGCTATTCTCACTTGCAGTGCCCCAGAGCGGGTCGGGCAAGGGCCGTCCCTATCCCAAGGGACCCAGTCCTGCAGCCGACCTTCACTACCCAACCGCTGCCAGGATCCAAGCCACTTTCTGAACCGTGTGGCTGAGAAATGGCCACGCAACACATCATAAGACACTTCTTACCCATTTTCCATAATTACCACACCATGTTTGATATATATATATATTTATATATATATATAAACATATATGCCGCTAAGAGAGCCCCCCCCCCCCAGCAAGCTACCTAGAGTAATCCTGCCCGCACGGGCAGAGCCTGGCAAACTCCCCGTGGTGTATTATATATGTCAAAACCAGTAACAATAACAGTTCTCATTTCCCTGACCCTGAAAAATCCTCTAATCATTAGGAAAAGACAAATAAGGAGAGGCTGCTAAAATCAGCTGAAGAACTTCACATCAGGACCCATGGCCTAGAATGGAACGAATAGGGTGAGAGACTGTCTGAGTTCATCATGTTGAACAAGACCATCCATGGTAACTCACAATTCCAGAAGGCTGAATCTAAACGTTGGACATGGGAGTCTCCCGGTGGACGATTCCACAACGAAATAGAAAACATCATATTCAGTCGACGGTTTTGCCTGACCGATGTCGCTGTTGTCCCAAAATTCCGAACGGGATCGAACCACCATCTCCTTCGTGCAAAATTCTACTTCACAGAGCTGGGGAGAAAGGGCTGCAAAGTTTAAAAAGAGAACTCCCAGAACAACCACCAACTGGGAGCTCGTTGGCACTTTTGCGGCAACATAGGAAGATGCCATTGTTGACAACATTGACGAGGAATACGATCGACTGGTTCAGCACCTCCATGATTGTGCAAGGAACGCCAAGAGAGAGATAGCCACAAAAAACCACCTGTCTTCAAAAACTCTTGAGCTTATTCGCCAACGTGATTTGGCGCATGCCTCAGGCAACCACAAGCGAATGTCCCAGCTTGCAAAGCAGTGCAGAGATGCAATCAAGGAAGACCTCAAAGAGAGAAGAGCAGAAGTGCTGGTAGATGCAGCAGAAGCCGGGAAAAGTATTTGTAACGCCCGCCTGTCCTTCGCCAACTACAAGACCAAAATGACTGCCCTCCGATGTCCTGATGGATCTATCATATCCTCCAGAACGGCAATGGAGATTATCCATGACTTCTACTCAAATCTCTTCAATAGCCATGTCCACTTGCCAACATACCAAATTCCACAGTATGGATACATCGTTCCCAATGTTCTCCTTTCCGAAATCCGACATGCCATTTCGTCAGTAAAGAAACGAACAGCACCCGGCCCAGACAAGGTCAGACCTGAACACCTGAAGAACCTGCCGTCAGTACTCATCAATACGCTGGCTCGGCTCTTCACACGCTACCTGTCGGAATGCAAGGTTCCATCCCAATGGAAAACCAGCAGGACCGTACTACTGTTCAAGAAGGGAGACATGCATGACATTGGCAACTATCGCCCGATCTGCCTATTGTCTATCATCTACAAGTTGTTTGCTCAAGTCATCCTAAATAGGATTGGCAGAACACTAGATGAAGGACAACCATGCGAACAAGCCCAGTTCCGCAAAGGATTCAGCACCATCAACCATAGCCACACAATAACCAAGCTCATTGAGGTTTCTCAGGAGTTCAAGATGCCGCTCTGTCTAACATTCATTGATTTAAAGAAGGCCTTTGATTCTGTTGAGACGGAAGTGGTCATTGAAGCCCTAGCCAATCAGGGCATTCAAGCTCAATACATTAAGATCCTCTGTGAGCTGTATTACGGATTCATTACCAGGATCTCACCATTCTACAAAGAAGTAATCATTGATGTCAAGAGGGGGTTCAGCAGGGTGATACAATTTCACCAAAACTCTTCAGTGCCACCCTCGAGAACATCATGCGACGACTGGAATGGGAAGGAATGGGAGTGAAGAGAGATGGTCGGCAACTACACCACCTCCGCTTTGCTGATAACATTGTTTTAATAACACCAAACATTAGCCAAGCGGCACAAATGCTGGCCGACTTTGACCGTTAGTGTGGAAAGTTTGGACTACAGCTGAATCTTACGAAGACAATGTTTATGAGAAACAGCCTCGTTCCTGACGCCCCATTTGCTCTCAACAGAATGACCATCTCCGAATGCAACAGCTATGTGTACCTAGGTCGAGAAATCAACATGACAAATGACCTGGCACCTGAGCTGTGCAGGAGGAAGACAGTGGCTTGGATCGCCTTCAAGAGCGTCAAAGAAATAGCTAGGAGGACAACGAACCTCTGGCTCCGGGCACATCTCTTTGAATCCACTGTTCTTCCTGCATTAACATATGCCTCAGAGACCTGGGCTCTACGCAAACAGGATGAGAATGCTATTCGGGTCTCCCAAAGAGGAACTGAAAGAGCTATGCTTGGAATATCACGTTTCACTCAAATGAGAGAAAGAATCTGGAGTTCCGACATCCATTGACGATCAGGAATCATGGACGCTGTCTCATTTGCCAAGGTGTCAAAAATCAGATGGGCTGGTCACATAATGAGATTTAAAGACGACTGCTGGACTAGAGCTGTTACCAACTGGATTCCGCGGGATGTCAAAAGACCCCGTGGCCGCCCACCTACCAGATGGTCAGACTTCTTTATCAAGATCATGAACAATTGGTTTAAGGCTCTTCATGTTTCTAGAGCGAACCGACGCTATGGGGCTACACTAGCACGCAACAGGGACAAATTGAGATGTTACTGGCGCCCGCTCGAGCAAATGGACGATTAACGGGAAGTCAAGTGATCAAGTTATCAAGTGCTAAAATCTCAGGGTTAGAATGAATAGAGACATTACTGGAGCCTGCTCAGGTAAATCGACAAACAAGGGGATGACAATGATACAGTGATACAGTGGCAGCCTTAATTGATTCAAGCCAATTGTAATATAATTTCAATTATATTATGATTTTATTATAATAAATTTGTTATAAGAAGTTTATAATACAACAAAGCAAATATATCATTCAATTCAAGTGACAGAAGGAAAGAAGGCTAAGAATTATTTAAGATTGAGGTTCAAGAGACAGGCTAGCTCTCAAACACCAGAGGAAGTCCAGAAAACTCTCTTGTCAATTTACAGAGGAAGGGGCCTCTTCTTCTGATTGAGGGTCCTTATGAATCCTCACTGGGGAAGGTTTCAAAAGTACAGGTGGGGAATTTAGAAGGTATCTCAAATCTTGACCAAATCTATACCCAAATTTGTATCAAATTTCAGAGGTGTATTATCAGACTTCTTGTGAATTTTATTTTAGAACCTTTCACATGTCTAATTTTTTTTTGCCTTTTGAGTAGCAGTTTGTATTAGAAACATAAGTCACACTATTTCCCCTACCTTTGCATCAGTGGGGTGCTTCCCATCTCAGGGACCTCCCTTTTCATCAGCCAACATCATTGCAATGTGAATTTTCATAGCGTTTTTGATTTGTCAGTATCATTATAGTATCAATAACCGTAACAAAAGGGTTCCAATGAAGCATTAAAAAATAAGGATTTGCTGCACAGCTGCTGCTATTTTCTCTCTTCAAGATCTGGAGAACTAAGATTCTAAGACCCTGGAGAACTAAGACCTCCTCAGATTTCTGAGAAGAGGAGTCAAGTGAGTAGGTGGTGCTGTTGGTTTCTCTGAAATATAAGGAGACTTGGGAAAGTTCAAACTGGGATCACTGCTGCTGTTTAAATAAACTGCAGCTGCCAGGTGACAAAATGTTGTTAAGGTCACATTGCCTGCAACAGAAATCCAAATGAGGAGAAAAATTAGTAGAGAATGAAAGTAAGCAGAAAGGAAATTTGACTCCTCCTAGCTGGACATCATCCTCTAGCACTCCTTGTTGGCAGAGCCTGACAGAACAGCAAGCAAAAAAAAAAATATGATTTAAAAAGTTCCAGGTCAAAAGCACCCCCAAACAGGAAAAAACAAAAGAGAATACTTTCCAAATTGAAAGATAAACTAAACATCAAACACAGAAGACTTGGTTTGAGGGGCATGTTCATGAGGAAATAAGTAAGACTATTGTTTGATAAATCAACTGTAATGCTAAATGTGTGTTGAGATAATTACACCATTGACACAATCAGGCAACCAAAGTTAGGTTCTGGGGACCCTCAGGCCAAAGATAAGTTCTGAGATACACAATGGGTAGGGTACTTTCCCTCCCTTTAGCCAACATATGACTCCCCAGTTCTACCAGGAGCAGAGAGCCAGGAGCATCTTCAACACCTCCAGGTGTGGTCCAAAAACCTAAAAAAAAAGTGAGGAGAAGGGTAAGTTATTTGTGATTTGGGGCTAGAGAAAAAAAATTGACAGTTTTTACATTTGATTTGTATCAAGAAACCAAGATAATGAAATAATATGTTAAAAACTAGACCCTAATCACTGAACGCTTTTCTTACTGAGTTCTATGAAAGTGTGCTATAATTGGATTTTAGTTGATATTTAGGGATTTTTTTCCTTTTGCTTAGAAGTTTAATAATGTGAAATTTAAATATGGAATAACCTGGATAAAAAAAATTCAATGTCATCATGGTCTGAAAAGATAGTTGATACAATGTCTATCTTACTGATTCTGTTGAGGTATACTTTGTGGTCAGAGGCGGGTAGGGTGGGAACGGGGAGGGGAGAGCTACTGGGATCATTGGTGGTGGAGAATGGACACTGGTGGAAGAATGGGTACTCGATCATTGTATAACTTGTATAACTGAAACCAAAGCACGAAAGTGTGTAAGTCTACAACTGTATCTCATGTTGTTTCACTAATAAAAAAAAAATCAATGACAAAATAAGTTTGTGACTGGGTGTAAAGGTAAAAGGTAAAGGCCCTCCCGTTGATCGTCGATTTGCTCCAGCGGGCCCAGTAACGTCTCCATTGGAGACTTTGTTGTTACTGTGTCTGGCATATCGAATACTCTCGGTAGCTTGCCGGGCTCTCCGAGAGGGGCGGAGGAATCGAACTCGGGTCGGCCATGTTGGCCGCTTGTAAGGCGAATGCCCTACCCGCTGTGCTATCTGGGTGTAATGGTGAAAAAAGATTTTTCAATCTCTCTATTTAATGCATGAATGTAACTAAGAAAACATGAAAATAAAATTAATAATAATGGGAATTTTCAGAACAGATTTAGGGTCATTAGGAAAATTGAACATATACATTTTTATTATCTCAGGCCACTTAGTAACTCAAGTTTATAGCTACATAAATTACCAGCATCCTCACATATGGGATTAGAAAATTTGGAGAGACCATGACCAATTCTATTTAGAAAAAATTTATAAATTTCTTTAACCAAAATAAAATGGCATGAAAAATAATAATTTGCTATTTTCTGCTTACATTACTGTCATTTTAAAGGATCTCAAAGATCTTTATAAAAGCTCCTATTATTCATTGCAAGAACCTTAGATATTGATAGAAGTAAATGATATAATTGGGTGGATGAGTGGGGAAGAACACTGTTGATGATTCAGAATCTCAAGGATCATTCATTTTGGTATTTAACACTAGTCTTGTAAGACAGAAAGAAAGATAGATAGGGCATACTTATATATAAATTTAGCATTATACATGCGTATGGGTTTACTACTAAATGATCTGTCATGAGTTTACATAGTGGAAGATTAAAGAGTCTCTTGAGAAAGAACTCAATCAGGAAAGGAGAGTTAGTACATAGCCAAGGCTAATTTTCAAACTGTCATCAAAGCATAGGATGAGAAATTGCTACTAAGCTGTTCCTTTAACCAAACACTGTGGAGTCATCTCTGCATTGTAGGGAGAGGTGTGGCAAGTAATACCTTAAAATTTTCTTACCCTACATTCTGTAAGAGAGAACAAGGCAGAGTCTCCTACCCTGTGCCTGAATATCCTCGCCAGGGCCCAAACAGCTGAAGACCTCCAGGCCCCAGCCAAGGCCATACTGAGGCTACTCTCCACACACTTGGATAAGCCTCAGGCATAACAGAACTGGCAGAGGAATCCAGGTGTGTGGGACCCGGGGCTGAGATCTCCAAGCTTGCACAGTTTGGGACTGGACCTGCCAGTAACTAGACAGTTACACCCACCAACTGCCGTGTAACTCCAACAACGGCCAGTATCCAGAGATTATCACACTCAGCTCCCAGAAGCGCGCGGCCGCATGATAAGATGACATCTTATCATCTCATTCCTACTTTGGACAAACTGACAGGCTACCAAATGTAACCTGCCCACACGGCAGAGTCTGGCAAACTCCCCGTGGTATACCCAATATGCCAAATACCAGTAACAGTGATGGGTCTCATTCTCCTAACCTTGAAAAAGCCTTGAATATGGCACTTTTTAAAAAAATCTCTGGGCTAAGACGAAGAAGACGTTACTGGCACCTGCTCGAGGCAATCGACGAACAACAGGGTGGTCGTGATCGTGATCGTGACATTCTGTAAGACATTTATTTTTCAATTTTTAACTTAGCATTTATTGTTTGTTTTAGTGCATACCCAGTAGTGCTTAGGGGTTATTCTTTTTATTATTTTTTTAATTTTTTGGGGGGATATTCTTGACTCAGTACTGGGGGCTGAATCCAGGGTTCTATGCATGCATACCAGCCCTTTAGATTATCTTCCAGTCTCTTATTGCAATTTATTAATTTTTTAGCGTCCTGCATTTCCTACTATCTTCTTTAAATAACAGCACTTTCCTTCTTCGTGGAATTGCCGTGTCATACATCTGAAATGGTTAGAAAGAAATAGATACCAAGGAGGAAGTGGGAGAAACTAAGCACAAGAGGGAGACTGAAAGAAAGCTTCTGATAATGGAAGCACCTCTCAAGTTGTAGATTTTCTAGTTGTGCATGGCCATATAACATTCCCATTTTCTAAAGTTCATAAATTGTTACACAGAGATTAACATAAAGTGGAGGAAAGTACCTGAAGTATTTTGCCCTATAGGAACTTGAATTTTTTTTTGGTTGGGGGGGGTGGCACATTCGGCAATGCTGAGGGGTTACACTTGGTTTATGCTCAGGGATCACTCCTGGTGAACTCTGGGAACCCCATGGGATGTTGCATGCAACGCAAGTGCCCTCCCCTCCCCTCTGTATTATCTCTCTGGCCCCAACTCTATGGGAACTTCACAGAATGTGACCCAGCTTTGGTGCTCAAGTGCCCCGTCACACTTACAGTGCCTTTAGAAGGATGCATCCAGAAGCATTCCAGGGGCAGAGCCTCAAGTCTTAAGCATTGGCAACTACAAAAACAAACAGCTTTAGCATATAAAAGGTAATAAAAGAAGTTAAAAATGGAAATATGTAAAGAGTGAGCGGGTACAGAGCTTTGACATGAAAGACAGCACTTGACATTTACCAGACAAATACATATCAGTAATGTTTAAGTCATCTATACAGTTGTATACATGTTATAAAAGGAATTGAACAGACTTGAAAGAGGTGAGGGTAAATAGCAGATACTATGTAAAAGTGTGAGTGCTGAAATCCTTTGATGCCTCAGAACCAAACAAACACTGAAGAAGGAAATTTCTTTTTAAAGGGAAAGCAATATTTTATATATATATATGTATATATGTATATCTGTCAACATGACCCTGATTTTGCTTTAAGACTAAAAAATGTGGGGGAAGTGGGTTGTACAAACAAATGAATTATGACAAGAGATAATAGTCACTGAGCTAACCACTGGCAAAGAGACAAAGAGTTTGAAACAGGCATCAACATATTTTTACTAATTTTTTTTTCTCCTTAGGAGAATCATCAAATTGAGCTAAAGCCAAGATCCAGCTAAAGCCAAGATTCCACACAGACTGTGTGGAATGAACCAAAGCAGAGCTCACCATCCTGGAAGTGCAAGCATAGTGTCCATATGTTCTGATACATTTCCTCTGCTAGTTTCTTTGGCTCTGCTCCCCGAGAAGCCAATTAGCATTGTAGCAAGGTCTCAGTCCTGTTACAGCTCAGAGAAGCAAACTTACTTCCAGGGCACTTACAGAGGAAGAAAAAGTCTGACTTTGAAAGTTAGAACAAAAAACTTTATAATTTCATCATTCTAGTTGTCTAGTAAAGCTTTAGACTGAAAGTATTAACTCTTCTTTGTTACGAAAATAAAATAAGAATGAAGCATCTTGAAAAGCTGAAAGTTTAAGTCAATAGTGGACCAAATGTAAACTAAATTCTATTTTTTTAGGAGTATCCATACTGTTTTCTACTTTAATATAGTCCAAAGGCCCCCAAACAACAATTTCAAAAAGACATTTGCTCTCTTATGTTTTTTGCAGTACTGTTCTCAATAGACAAGATCTGAAACAACCCAAGAGCCCAAGAACTCACACGCGCGCACACACACACACACACACACACACACACACACACACACACACACACACACCTCAAGAGTGGTATAGGTATATAACTCAGCTATAAGAAAAGTGCTCATGCACTTTGCCACTCTGTGGCTGGAAGTAGAGGGTCAATGGTACTGAGTTAAGTTGGTCATTAAAAGAAGAGAAAATACAGAGTTACCTCTCTCATATGTGCAATATAAAGAAACATAGTAAGGGTATGGTCTGGAGCGATAGCACAGCGGGTAGGGTGTTTGCCTTGCATGCAGCCAACATGGCCGGCCCGAGTTCAATTCCTCCGTCCCTCTTGGAGAGTCTGGCAAGCTATCAAGAGTATCTCGCCCGAATGGCAAAGCCTGGCAAGCTTCCCATGACGTATTCAATATGCCAAACACAGTAACAAGTCTCACAATGTTACTGGGCCCGCTCTAGCAAATCGATGAACAACGGGAGGACAGTGACAATGACAGTAAGGGTATAACAAAAATCTAATGGCATCAGATTCTGAGAGTCAGCCTACAGATCTGATTTTACCAAGTGGTTGGGACTGGGTTGGGAGCCAGAGGACCTTGAAACATAGGTGCAGGGAAACTAACACTCAGTAGGGGTGGTGTACCTGCAACCTTGTTTCTGTCATCATTTTAAATCACAGTACCTAAATCAAATTTTAAAAAATAAAACATGTGCAAGTCACAATAGTTATCAATATTTGGCAGCAAGCCATCATCTATGGAGCTCCAAATTTGAGTGAATAGTATTTCTGTCACCTTTGACCATCTCTTTTCTGTCTCCTCGTGGTATATGTATTCTTTGCCTTCTTACAATATCCAAGAAATACATAGAGCACACATTCATCCACATTATCATCATTAACATAGTTGAATCTTTACCAATCTTCACTAGTCTAAGTGAATAAGTACCGAGTGATAATATCCTTGCAGTATCAGTAGCCGGTGTTCTTAATGTCATATCCACTTACTTGGAGTCACATGTAGCCAAAACTAAATTTTAAAAACAAAATACAACTGAGATTATGGGAATGCAAATAGAAAATGTATCTTTGATACTACTTCACAATTTAGCAGTTTTTGGTAGGCAATTAGCTACAATCAAGAGACTATCAAAAGAGATTGGTGGGCAATATCTCTTCCCTTGACTATCCATATTTCTTTGAAGTTCCTTCAGAATTTATCACATTTAATATCACTGTCATCCTGTTGATCATCGAATTACTTGAGCAGACGCCAGTAAAGTCTCTATTCCTCCCAGCCCTGAGATTTTAGCAACCTCTTCTTACTCATCTTTTCCCAATGATTGGAGGTTCTTTCAGGATCAGGGGAATGAGACCTGTTGTCATTACTGTATTTGGCATAAGAATACACCACAGGGAGCTTGCCAGGCTCTACCCCTGAGGGTGGAATACTCTCAGTAGCTTGCCAGGCTCTCCAAGAGGCATATATTTATATCTTTTTCTCTATGAGTTGTTGCCTACTTTAATACTTTTTAACACAGGAAATTTCTTTTTTCATGTTACTGCGTGAATTTTTATTGAACTGAAAGGATGTATCCTTGCTAACATATAATTGTGACAAAGGATTTAATTTAAGGAGTTGAGCTAATTAAATCATTAACTGATGTGAGAAACCTTAATGAGTCAAATATTTTGGGTAAGGAAATTCTGTATTTTATGATGATTTTATTTAGAGCAGATACTGTGAAATGTTTCCATTTACAACTACCTCCATACTCAATGCCATAAAATTGATCCTGGTTGTCATATTGAGTGTTCCCATGTTGTCATGAAGTTAATCAGTTATGAAAATGCTCTTTAAATAACAATCAGTTATTTTTCTTCTAAAGTCTTTTTCTGAAATGCAAATAAGCACCTAATGATCCAGTAAAAGAGGGAGATTCCTATCACTACAGAAATCCTGAGTTTAAATTAATTAAGCTTCAGTTGGTAAACCTTACAGGAAAAACATTAACATGTTAACAAAATATAGGGAACTTGGTTTCAATCAAATCAGCATCCTAGAAAACAGATAGATAAAACATCCCAAAATAACCAAAGAAGGAAAAAAACTAAGAAAATTAAAGAAAGCCTCAGAGAGTTTAAGGCATTGAACTAATTAAATCATACAGTGACCCTAAGAGAAATGTATTCGTATTATAGAGGCTCTTAAAAGAGAGGAGGTAAATTGAGTAATAAATTTTGGGGAGAAAAGTGAAGTCAAAATCCCACCCCCCAATCTGAAGATCCTCGTAAGTGATCCAGATCCAATCAGGGAACCAGAGAGAGATAGTACCGTTCTTAAAGCTCTTGCCTTTTATGTGACTGACCTGGGTTTAATCCTTGTAACAAATACAGTCCCCTGAGCATTGCCAGGAGTGATTCCTGAGCACAGAGCCAGGAGTAAGCCCTGAGTACTTCTGAGCATGCTCCCTGAAAAAAAAAGAGTTCCCAAAAGATTAATACCAAAGTGCCACAACACATTGTGATTAAGATGGTAAGAGGCAAAGATAAATATCTTATCCTAAAAGTAGCAAGATCAAGCCCAAAATTTACCTATAAGGAAATCCTCCAAATTATAGCATATCTTACAAATAAAATGCATTAGACTATCCTTTAGGTAATAATTTTAGACTAGAAGAAAATGATAAGATATATCCAACACACTAAATGAAATAACAATCAAAACAATAATACCAAAAATAAAAACCAATGATACTATATTAAGCTGGGTTATCATTCAATTAGATAGCATTGTAGCATTGTCCTGTCCTACTGTTGTTCATTGATTTGCTCAAGCGGGCACCAGTAATGTCTCCATTGGGAAACTTGTTGTTACTGTTTTTGGCATATTGAATATGCCATGGGAAACTTGCCAGGCTCTGCCATGTGGGCGGGATACTCTCAGTATCTTGCCAGGCTCTCCAAGAGGGATGGAGGAATCGAACCTGAGTCGGCAGTGTGCAAGGCAAACACCCTACCTGTTGTGCTATCACTCCAGATAGAGTGTCATTTTATTTAAGAAATACAAGGAATATAGTATGAAATCATGACATTGAGGACAATGTGCAAAACAGTCACAAGAGAAAGGATTTAAATATTTAAGCTACCGAGAGTATTCTGCCTACACAGCAAAGCCTGGCAAGCAACCCGTGATGTATTCAATATGCCAAAATTAGTAACAAGTCTCACAATGAAGACATTACTGGTGCCTGCTTGAGCAAATCTATGAACAAAGGGAGGACAGTTCTGGACAGTGCTGGACCTTTAAATATCTTAATAGCTTCCAACAAAACGCACTCCCAGTGTTTCCACCAGAGACATTAAAATAGGACCAAATTATTTTTCTTCAATCAAAGTACTATTTTTCTCAGTCTTTTTGTGCAAAAACATTACAAGAGCAATTCAAGTGGAAACACTGAAATGGCATTCCAACATTTCAGAACACATTTAAAACACCCAGAACAATACAGTACTACAGTGCTAATTTCAAGAAATTAGCACTGTCCTCCCATTGTTCATCTATTTGAAATTATTACATTCTAAAATATTACACCATTCACTTTTAGGTTAACTCTAAACATCTATTCACATTGATGCAATTTTCCTAGATCTCTGAAAACAAATAGGCTCATTGGTCTGTTTGGGTGTCCACACAAGTAGTAGGCAAGAAATGTTTACAATGTCTAAATGCAATGAGTCAACTACAGTCTCTTGACCACCATATTCAAAGCAAAAGCCAGAGTTCATCTGGCTACCTTGAAGTCACTACCATAAACCTACTATGATTCACTGGATCTAAACATTTATCAGAAATATGTCATTTTAAATTTTCACCTAAGTGATGATTTGAGGGAATCATTTAGAAACGATAATGCCTAAGACAATAAACTTTATCAAAGTGGATAGTTGCAATAAAGTGCTTGTTACGTTTAAAAGGATGTGTTTGGACTGTTGTGTTGTGTGACAAATAAGACATCTGCTTTAATTAGAGAAAATACTCTGAACTGTAGCCCTTTAGCACTGTCCTCCCATTGTTTATCAATTTTCTCGAGTGGGCAGCAGTAATGTCTCCATTGTGAAACTTCTTTTTTTTATAATTTTTAAAAAAAATTTATTGAATCACCGTGAGAGAGTTATAAGCTTTCATGTTTGGGTTACAATCACACAATGATCAAACACCCATCCCTCCACCAGTGCACATTCCCTACCACCAATATCCCCGATACACCCCCTCTTTTCCATGCTCTCTCTGCCTCCATGGCAGACATGATTCCCCATAATCTCTTTCTCCTTTTGGGCATCATGGTTTGCATTACAAACCCTGAGAGGTTATCATGTTTGGTCCTTTATCTACTTTCTGCACACATCTCCCATCCCGACCGATTCCTCCAGCCATCTTTTTCTTAGTGATCCCTTCTCTATTCCAGCTGCCTTCTCCCCTTTGCTCGTGAGGCAGGCTTCCAGCTATGGAGTAATCTATCTGTCCCATGTATCTACTGTCCTTAGGTGTCAGCCTAATGTTATGTTGTTTTATACTCCACAAATGAGTGCAGTCCTTCTAAGTCTGTTCCTCTCTTTCTGACTCATTTCACTTAGCATGATACTCTCCATGTCTATCCATTAATAAGCAAAGTTCATGACTTTATCTCTCCTGACAGCTGCATAGTATTCCATTGTGTAGATGTACCGAAGTTTCTTTCTTTCTTTCTTTCTTTCTTTCTTTCTTTCTTTCTTTCTTTCTTTCTTTCTTTTTCCAGAGCCTGGCAAGCTCCCCGTGATGTATTCGATATGCCAAACACAGTAACAACAAAGTCTCCAATGGAGACGTTACTGGGCCTGCTCGAGCAAAATCGACGAACAACGGGAGGGCCTTTACCTTTACCTTTACCTTATTTATTTTTTATTAGTGAAACACCATGAGGTACAGTTGTAGATTTACTATATTTTGTGCTTGGGTTTCGATTATACAATGATCAGATACCCATCCCTCCAACAGTGCCCATTTTCCACCACCATGGATAATATCCCCCTCACCCCCATCCCCCCATACACCCCTACCTCTGTGGCAGGGCAATCCCCTGTGTTCTCTCTCTCCTTTTGGGTGTTGTGGTCTGCAAAAGAGGCATTGAGTGGAAAACATGTTCAGTCCATAGTCTACTTTCGACATGCATCTCCCCTCCTGGGAGGATCCTCCAAACACCCTTTATTTGGTGCTCCCGTCTCTATCTGAACTGCCCTTTCCCCTAGAATACCCGGCTGGCCTCTAAGTTATGGAGTAATTCTCCTGGTGCTGATCTCAGCTATTCTTGGGTATTAATCTCATATTTTGTTACTTTATATCCCCCAGATGAATGCAATCTTTCTATGTCTATCCCTCTCTTTCTGAATCATTTCGCTTAGTATGATACTTTCCATGTTGTACCAGTTGTATGTAAATTTCATGACTTCATCTTTTCTAACAGCTACATAGTACTCCATTGTGTAGATGTACCAAAGTTTCTTTAACCAGTCATCTGTTCTTGGGCATTCAGGTTTCTTCCAGTTTCTGGCTATTGTAAAGAGTGCTGCAATGAACAAACAAGTGCAGATGTCTCTTCGACTATACATTTTTGCCTCTCTGGGATATATTCCCAGGAGTGGTATTGCTGGGTCAAATGGGAGCTCAATTTCTAATTTTTTGAGAATCATCCATACTGTTTTCCAAAAGAGCTGAACCAGTCGACATTCCCACCAACAGTGAAGGAGTGTCCCTTTCTTGCCACACCTGCGCCAGCATCGGTTGCTTTTGTTCTTTTGAATGTGGGCCAATTTCTGAGGTGTGAGATGGTATCTCATTGTGGTTTTGATCTGCATCTCCCTGATGTTTAATGATGTAGAGCATTTTCTCATGTGCTTTTTTGCCATTCGGATTTCTTCTTTGAGAAATTTTCTGTTCATTTCATTGCCCCATTTTTGGATGGGGTTGGATGTTTTCTTCTTGTGGAGTTTAACCAGTATTTTACATATCCTGGATATCAACCCCTTGTCAGATGTGTATTCGGCGAATATCCTTTCCCATTCTGTAGATTGTCTTTGTATTTTGGTCACTGTTTCTTTGGAGGTGCAGAAGCTTCTTAGTTTAAGATAGTCCCATTTATCTATCTCTGTTTTCACTTGCTCGGCCAGTGGCGTGGCATCTTTGAAGATACCATTAGCTTCAATGTCATGGAGAGTTTTGCCAACTTTGTCTTCAATGTACCTTATGGTTTCTGGTCTGATGTTGAGGTCTTTAATCCATTTTGATCTTACTTTTGTACATGGTGTTAGGCAGTCTGAGCCCATTTTTTTGCATGTAGCCGTCCAGTGATGCCAGCACAATTTGTTAAAGAGGCTTTCCTTACTCCACTTCACATTACTTGCACCTTTATCAAAGATTAGATGATCATATGATTGAGGGGAGATGTCAGTGTATTCAACCCTGTTCCATTGGTCTGCAGTTCTGCCTTTGTTCCAGTACCATGCTGTTTTAATTATTACTGCTTTGTAGTACAGTTTGAAGTTAGGGAGGTTGATTCCTCCCATTTTCTTTTTCCCAAGAATTGCTTTAGCTATTCGTGGGGGCTTATTGTTCCATATAAATTTCAAGAGTGTTTGCTCCATTTCTTTGAAGAATGTCATGGGTATTCTTATAGGGATTGCATTGAATTTATACAATGCTTTTGGCAGTATTGCCATTTTGACAATGTTAAGTCTCCCGACCCATGAGCAGGGGATATCTTTCCATTTCCTCATGTCATCTTTTATTTCCTGAAGTAGAGTTTTGTAGTTTTCTTTGTACAGGTCCTTTACTTCCTTAGTTAAGCTGATTCCTAGGTACTTGATTTTCTGGGGCACAATTGTGAACGGGATTGTTTTTTTCATGTTGCTTTCTTCTCTCTCACTGTTTGCATATAGGAATGCCATGGACTTTTGGGTATTGATTTTATAGCCTGCAACATTACTATACGAGTCTATTGTTTCTAGGAGTTTTTTGGTGGAGGTTATTGGGTTCTCTAAGTATAGTATCATATCATCTGCGAATAGTGAGAGCTTGATTTCTTCCTTTCCTACCTGAGTGCCCTTAATATCTTTTTCTTGCCTAATCGCTATTGCAAGAACTTCCAGGACTATATTGAACAACAGTGGAGATAGTGGGCATCCTTGTCTCGTCCCTAATCTTAGAGGGAAGGCTCTCAGTTTTTCCCCATTGAGGATGATGCTTGCTGTAGGCTTGTGGTAGATGGCTTTAATTATGTTGAGGAAGGTCCCCTCTATTCCCATTTTGGCAAGGGTTTTCATCATAAAGTGGTGCTGGATCTTGTCAAATGCTTTCTCTGCATCTATTGATATAATCATATGCTTTTTATCTTTTCTTTTGTTGATATGATGGATTATGTTGATTTATTTCCGAATCTTAAACCATCCTTGCATCCCTGGGATGAATCCTACTTGGTCATGGTGTATGATCTTTTTGATGAGTAGTTGGATTCTATTTGCTAGTACTTTGTTGACTATCTTTGCATCTGTGTTCATCAGGGATATCGGTCTATAATTCTCTTTGTTTGTGGTATCTCTGTCTGCTTTTGGTATCAGTGTGATATTTGCTTCGTAGAAACTGTTCGGAAGTGTTTTTGATATTTCAATTTCATGGAAAAGCTTAAAGAGGATTGGGAGTAAGTCCTCTTTAAAGATTTGGAAGAATTCACTAGTGTATCCATCTGGGCCAGGACTTTTGTTCTTGGGGAGACTTTTTATTACCATTTCAATTTCCTTGATGGTGATAGGTCTGTTCAGGTATTCCAGGTCTTCTTGGTTCAGCCTTGGGAGTCTGTAGGAGTCTAGGAATTTATCCATTTCCTCGAGGTTTTGATGTTCTGTGGCATAAAGCTTCTCAAAGTGCTCCCTGAGGATCCTTTGAATTTTTGTAGTTTCTTTTGTAATGACCCACTTTTCATTTCTGATTCGGGTTATTAGGGTTTTCTCTCTCCCTTTCTTTGTGAGTTTTGCTAGAGGCTTATCGATCTTGTTAATTTTCTCGAAGAACCAGCTCTTGGTTTCATTGATCTTTCGGATTGTTTTATGGGTTTCCGTCTCGTTAATCTCTGCTCTGAGTTTTATTTTTCCTTTCTCCTGTTCGGGTTGTGCTCCTTTTTTTGGTCCTTCTCCATGCTCTTAAGCTGTGAGGTTAGGTTACTTATGTGTGCTAGCTCCTCCTTCCTGAGGAATGCTTGTAGAGCTATAAACTTTCCTCTTAACACATCTTTTGCTGTGTCCCATAAGTTTTGGTAACTCGTGTTCTCATTTTCATTCGTTTCTAGGAATCTTTTGATTTCCTCTTTGATTTCCTGTCTAATCCACTCGTTGTTCATTAGCGCACTGTTTAATTTCCAGGATTTTGATTTAATTTTCTGTTTTTGTGTGTGATTTACTTCTAATTTCAGCACATTATGGTCTGAGAAGATTGTTGATACAATCTCTGTCTTCTTAATTTTATGGAGGCATGTTTTGTGGCTCAGCATGTGGTCTATCTTGGAGAATGTTCCATGTACGCTTGAGAAGAATGTGTATTCAGCTTTTTGTGGATGAAGTGTCCTGTATATATCTACTAAGTCCCTTTCTTCAATTGTTTTCCTCAGATGAAGTATGTCCTTGCTAAGCTTGAGTCTGTTTGATCTATCAAGAGGTGACAAAGCGGTGTTGAAGTCTCCCACTAGTACTGTGTTGCTATTGATGTCTTTTTCCAAATCTATGAGTAGTTGTTTTAAGTACTTTGCTGGTCTCTCATTAGGTGCATATACATTTATTATTGTAAGTTTTTCCTGTTGTACAGATCCTTTGATCAATAAGAAATGGCCTTCAATGTCTCTTATGACCTTCTTCACTCTGAAATCGATGTGGTGTGATATTAGGATGGCTACTCCAGCTTTTTTTATGGGAGTTGTTTGCCTGTAGGATTTTTTTCCAGCCTTTGACTCTGAGTCTGTTTTTGCTTTGACTATTGAGATGTGTTTCTTGCAGGCAGCAGAATGTTGGGTTCACTTTTCTAATCCATCCTGCCACTCTATTTCTTTTAATTGGTGCGTTTAGCCCATTGACATTAAGAGAGATTATTATTATGGGATTTTGTTCCATTGTTCTGTTGAAATTTGGTGTATTTGAGAGGCCTTTCTTGCCTTAAAGTAGCCCATTGTGTTGTTCTTGTAACCATTGTTTTGAGTCTATGAAGTTTCTGAGCTCTTGTTTGTCTGTGAAACTGTGTGTTGTTCCTTCTATTATGAATGAGAATCTCGCTGGGTAAAGTATTTTTGGGGAGGCATTTATTTCATTGGGTTTTTTCACTATGTCCCACCACTGTTTTCGGGCCTTGAGGGTTTCATCAGAAAAATCAGCTGTGAATTTTAAGGATGCTCCTTTGTAAGAGATTTCTTTCTTCGATCTTGCTGCTTTCAGAATTTTTTCTCTGTCTAAGGTTTTGGTCATTTTGATCAGAATGTGTCTTGGGGTATTTTTATTCGGATTTCTTCTAGCTGGTACCCTTCGGGCCTCCTGAATGTGGTCACAAGTTTTCTTCAGCTCTGGAAACGCTGTAGCAATGATGTCTTTGACAGTTTCTTCTTCATCAAGGTTTTCTTCCTGTCCCTCTGGGACTCCAATAATTCTTATGTTAGCCCTCTTGGCTTTATCATGATCTTCTCTTGCCATCTGTTCCCGAATTGTGAGTCTCTTTTCCATTTTCTGCTTTTTTCTGGAGAGTCTCTGAACTTCATCTTCGAGCTCACTGATTCTGTTCTCAGCGGCTGTTACTCTGCTTTTGAGGCCTTCCACTGAGTTTTTCAATTCGCCTACGAGATTTTTCAGGTCTGACATTTCCGATTGCATTTTCCTCATTTCTGCCTTCAAATCCTCTTGTCTTCTATTGGCATTGCTTTCCATTGTTTCTTTTAGTTCCCTAAGCATACTAAGTAGCTCCCTTCTGAATTCCTTGTCAGAGAGGTTGTTTAACACTACAGTACTGTTGGTGTCATTTGGGCTAGACTCTTCAATAAGAAAGTTTGGTGGGCTTTTGCATTGCTTTACCTTTGTGACAAGTGTGGTTTAATCCTCCACGTTCACTGTTACTATTCTGCTTGATATGCAGTGTGAGTTAAGATAGGCTTATGAGTTATTGGCTACTGTGTTTGTAGTGGCTGAGCTAAACTAGAGAAGTTTCCATCTAAGAAGGTAGCTTATGACTCCTATGGCATATGTAGTGGGAAAATATTTCGCGGCTGCATTAGCGGCCGCGGCTCCGGAAAGAGTTCCTGGCACTGGGCGAGGAGTTGGGAACGTCTCCTGGTTGGAATGAGAAGCCGTTCAGCTTTGTTGCCCAGAGCTGGGCCTCCGTGCCCGTCCCGCGCAGATCAGGGGAGAAAACCGGCTTTCTAGGAGATGGATCTAGCTGCGCATGCCCAGAGAGGGTCCCAGGCCTTTGGGGGCAGGCTGTACCTGGTTGGAATTGGAGCCATTCAGCTTTGTTGCCCAGAGCTGGGCTTCTGTGCCTGTCCCGCACAGATCAGGGGAGAAAACCAGCTTTCTAGGAGATGGATCTAGCTGTGCATGCCCAGAGAGGGTCCCTGGCCGTTGGGGGTGGGCTGTACCTGGTTGGAATTGGAGCCATTCAGCTTTGTTGCCCAGAGTTGGGCCTCCTTGCCTGTCCCTGAAACTTCTTGTTATTGTTTTTGGCATATCGCATACCCCACGGGGAGCTTTCCAGGCTCTGCTGTGTAGGGATAGTCTCGGTATCTCACTTGCCGGGGTCTCTGAGAGGGATGGAGAAATCGAACCTGGGTCAGCCGAGTGCAAGGCAAATGCCCTACCCGCTGTGCTATCACTCCAGCACTAAACTAGCAATTTAAACTAGAAAATTAGAAATTTGATAGTTTAGTTCAAAACTTTCCTGAAAACAGCTAAAGAAGGTTTGTGAAACTTAAGTGCTGCAAAATGCTCTAAAAGTTCTCATAAATGACTTGACACAAAAATAAATCACAGAATTGCACTGACATACTAAAAAGATGGCTCCATTTGGTATCAGTGGCTTATACTCACCAACCAAGAGTCACCAAGTGACTGGATGGATCAGATAGTTGAATTCAGCAATCTTTATCTACAGGAGACTTATTCCAACTGTCACAAAAAGCGCAACTCAAATTAAAAGACTGGAAAACCATCATAAAGGCAAACGGTAGTTTTAAAAAGGCAGGATCACTATAGTCACATTAAACAAAATAGAATTCAATCTAAGAAAGGTAATAAAGGATAGAAATATATAGCATATAATCAAATGTCCTATTCACCAACAAGGCTGAAAATGTAACTTATATCCACCAAATGATCATCAAAATACATAAAGTGGGGACCAAAGACATAGAACAGTGGGTAGGGCCTTTGTCTTGCATGTGGTAAACCTGAGCTCAATCCCCAAACCCCCATATGGTCCCCAGAACCTGCCAGGAGTAACCCCTGAGCACTTCCAGAAGTACCCCTCCCCCGAAAAAGACACAAAAAAGTAAGATAATTACTAGCACATCTGAAGGAAAATATCAACAGCAACACAATAGTAGTAGGAGATTTCAGTACCATACTCTCACCATTGTAGATTAACCAAACTGAGAATAATAAGAAAGCAACTTCCTTAAAGAAAGAAATTGAAGATATGGTTTTAATTGACTATGTAAAGTTTTCCATATCCCACAAACTTGGAATAAGTAGTACACATTCTACTCCAGTGCTCATAAAAAATTTATCGTCACAAAAAGGGTCTCCATAAAATCAAGGAATAAAAAACAAATGTTCTCTCAGATCTTGGTCTGGAGCGATAGCACAGCGGTAGTGCATTTGCCTTACAAGCCGCCAACATGGCCGACCTGAGTTCGATTCCTCCACCCCTCTCGGAGAGCCCGGCAAGCTACCGAGAGTATCTCGCCCGCACGGCAGAGCTTGGCAAGCTACCCGTGACGTGTTTGATATGCCAAACACAGTAACAACAAGTCTCAAAATGGAGATGTTACTGGACCCGCTCGAGCAAATCGATGAACAACGGGAGGACTGTGACCTCTCAGATCTTAAACTTTATTTTGAAAATAAACCACAGAATGCTGGGAAAAACTCAAACACTAGAAAGTTTAATAACATACTACTAAACAATAAATGGGAACAGAGGAAGTAAAAAATAAGGTTCCTGAATGCAAATGACAAGACATGAGTTAGCAGAGTTTATGCAACATAGAAAAAACAGAACTAAGTGGGAAGTTTCTAGTATCACAGGAAGTCATCTGGAAACCAAGACGGGTGCAGCTACTAAGAGTGGAGGTGGGGGAGTTAAGGAGTGATATAAATAAATAACCCATACACTTGGCTGTAGTTGCATATGTGTAAAAATTTGTCAATACTCACCAAAGTTTAGTCTAAAACTGAGTTATTATAGGTAAAATATACATTAGTATAATAAAGTTCATAAGGTAAAAAAGACTCAGAAATATTCTGATAAATAATAATGATATGGACATGGAATGATTTCTTTACACATGTTGACTCCAAATGTAATTTAAAAGAATCAATTCATCTCAACAAAGACTGGTTCCAAGCTGACTGCCCCAGGAATACTGGTACTGCTATTGAATGAGCTCTCGACCTGCAAGACCTGCAACAAGGTTCAATTTAAAAGGCAGAACGCATAAAATTCAGAGTGAAGGAAGCTATAGTCTTCAGGAAGATGGGCAGGTTTGCACAGAGGTGTCTCACTCTTTCATTATACTAGATACTTTGGTCCTATCCCCATGGCCCACAATATAATACTTTTGGAATCAGAACAAATATTGGTGCTATCCATTTACAAAAGGTGTTTAGTTTGTTATCCTTCAGACCTTCAAATGACCCCTTACACAGACACGAAAAGTGACTCAGATGCTGACCCTACTGCTGTCAGAATTATAAATGATTTCTGAATGCTTTAATTGTCTTATTTATTAAGATTCTGTAACTTATAGTACTATTAATAATGGTTTTTCATACACACTATTCCAACACCACACCCCTCACTAGGGGATAACCCCTTCTCTTTTCCAAAGAGCTCAGTATCCTTCCCTTTCAGCAAAGCCCTTCCCCAACTCAATTGTATAGATCAGTTTTCCCATTATTAAACTTTTATTGCTAATTTGGTGTGTATCTTCAAGTCCCACATATGAAAGAAATATTTCTCTATCTACCCCTTTTTGTTGACTGACTTCACTCAGCATGATACCGTGTAGTTCCATTCATGTCGCTGCAAATTGCATGATTTTTTCTTTTTAAGAGCTGTATGGTATTCCACTGTGTGTATGTAGCACAACTTCTTTTTTTTTATTTTCTTTAATTTATTTTTTTTCTTTTTTTTAATCATTTTTTTATTAGTGAAACACCATGAAGTACATTTATAGACTTATAAATTTTTGTGCTTGGGTTTCAGTTATACAATGATCAAGTACCCATCCCTCCACCAGTGCCCATCCTCGCCCATCCTCCCCCACCACGGGTCCTAGCATCCCTCCCACCCACCCCCCGTCCCACCCTGCAGCTGTGGCAGGGCATTCCCCCTTGTTCTCTAGCACAACTTCTTTATCCATTCATTTGTAGTTGGACTGTTTCCTTTTAGGTTTGTTTCCAAAAAAAAAAAATTGAGTCGTTTCTTTTTCTTGACTATTGCACGAAGTCAGTGATGAACATGGGTATGTATCATTTCCAATAAATGTTTCTGTGTTTGGGAGATATATAGCATCAAGTGATATCACTGGGTCATATGGGAATTCTTACTGTCACAGTCACGGTCCTCCCATTGTTCATCAATTTGCTCCATCGTGAGACTTGTTGTTACTGTATTTGGCATATTGAAGACGTCACGTGTAGCTTGCCAGGCTTTGCCATGCGGGCAAGATACTCTCAGTCTCGGTAGCTTGCCAGGCTCTCCGAAAGGGGCAGAGGAATCGAACCCGAGTTGGCTGGGCCAGCTGTGCACAAGGCAAACGCCCTACCGCTGTGCTATCGCTCCAGCCCACGGGAATTCTAATCCTATTTTTTAATTTCTATTTATATTTTTTCATAAAGCTCAACCAGATGACATTCCCACCAACAGTGGATGAGGATTCCTTTCTCACCACAAACTCACCAATTCTAGCTATTTCCAGACTTTTATATGTGCCATTATCACTGGTGTGAAATGATACCTCATTACTGTTTTGATTTGCTTTTCGCAAATCATGAGTGACAATGCTTGTTGGTCCTCTGTCTTCTTTGGGGAAGTGCTACATAAATGACCTTTGTAGAAAACTTACTTATGTTTTAAGTTTTTCAACTGTTAAAAATACTTCCTCGGCATTGCTCTGCACGTACTGCCGTATGGCACCGCTGGAGCGATAGCACAGCGGTAGGGTGTTCGCCTTATAAGCGGCCAACATGGCCGACCCGAGTTCGATTCCTCAGCCCCTCTCGGAGAGCCCGGCAAGCTACCGAGAGTATTCGATATGCCAGACACAGTAACAACAAAAGTCTCCAATGGAGATGTTACTGGGCCCGCTCGAGCAAATCGACGATCAACGGGAGGGCCTTTACCTTTACCTTTACCTTAAAAATACTTCAAATTGGGGCTTCAGTGGGTAGGGTGCTTGCCTTTCACTCAGACAAACCAGATTTGATCCCCATCATCCATTATGGTTTCCTGAGCACTGCCAGGAGTGATTCCTGAGCATAGAGCCAGAAGTTACCCAGGATCATTGCCACGTTTGGTAAAAAACATACTCACACACATACACACAACTTTAATTAGAAAAAGAGGAAATGACCGTAAGTGGTGTCATTGATATACTCATTACATGAAGGTATATTCACCTAGTGTAGATAGTTACATTTGCAGGTAAAATTCTTGAAGACATTTGGACAATTTAGTTAAAATGCTGATCCAGGAGATCAGTTTTGATCAACTGATCCAACAAAAACTAAGGATGAGTCTGAATTATAAAAATAATTAACTTTAGATTCTTTGCTATAAAATTTGATTATTATTAAGGTTTGAATTCTGGAGAATTATCCTTGTCTAAACAGAATTCTGTTATTTTTTAGCATATTTTTAGACATCCAAAAGAAAAATTTTTTATAAATTGATATTTAGATATTTATAAGTGATTAAGTGTGATATTTAGAATATCAGATGCCTGTGTGCAATCATATAGTATAGTCTCTCTAGGCTTCAAGATGACAATATGGTACAGGAACAAAGTATTTCAAATCATTCAGGCCTTAATAACCTTGCTAACATGCTGAAGTTTCAGAATCTATTCCTTAATAAGATGGCCCATTACACATATGTTGATCCTGTTTTTTTGTACTTTTCTTAGTATTGAACAGGAATGATTCCTAAATATCTCATATCTAGGTTTATGTCAAACATGCACACTTGCTATAGAAGATGGAAAACATAGTCTTTGGGCAATATATATTTCCGTCCTGAATAAACTGGTATTCTCTAAGGTAGGGGGAAAGAAATGATACTGAGTAAGGTGGTAGCAGTTCTTTGTCCCCACAGTACTCTTCAGCATTTCCTCTGCAGCATCTGATTCACCCTCCATGATTTCTTTCTCAATCATTCCCTTCTTCACTTTCCCTCCATGTCTGTGTCTGAGTGGTCCTGAGAGTTCTCCCAGGGGTTTTAGAGCACACTTCAAGAACTAAGGGTTTTGAGGCTTGATCAATAAAAAGCAGTGCTTAGATCCCTTTGAAAGCATAAATACCTCAAAGAAAGAAATCAGCTTCCATTTATTTGGTTTCCATTCCTATATTTCGCATTAGGAATCTCAGATATTACCTGGTTGGTTAAGTACAAATTAAACTAATTACATTTTCTGTTTATTTTTTCCTCCATCTTTCAAGCATTGGTGTGTTCAATAAAGCATAGCTATTTGCACCTCAAGAAAAACTTAAGCTCTTCCTGCCATGATATAATATTAACTAAACTTCACCAAAGTTATTAAGGAACACTAGAAGGAAGGCGTAAGAGAAAAAGAAAATCTCCATAGTGCTCAAAATAAGAAAAATAAATATTTTTTGAAGCAAAACAGCTTTTATTTGGAGGTGTTTGAAGGTGAGGAGGGAGGAAAAGCAAGAGAGAATAATGCAATTGAGGGAGAATGGGAGGTTTCTCGGCTTCCCCAAGGGTGGAGAGAGCTTCTGTACACATTTCAGCATTAGATAAGAAAGGACACGTCTCCAGACGGAAAATGCAGGTGATACATGTGCTCAGCCAAATGGGCACAGGCAGCACAAGGGTTCGGGTAGCATATATGCCAAAAAATACATTTTAAGTGAAAGTATGGGTACTGGTGGAGGGATGGGTATTTCATCATTGTATATTCAAACCCCAAACACAAAAATTTGTAAATCTACAACTGTAAAAAAAAAAGACTATGGAACATGAAGCCAGTATTCACAGAATGTTGGAGGCATGCAAAATATTCTAACTTAATTGGACATGGTAGCTAGAAATTGAGCTTCCATTTGACCCAGCAATACCACTCCTGGGAATATATCCCAGAAAGGCAAAAACGTACAGTCGAAATGACATTTGCACTTCTATGTTCATTGCTGCACTATTCACAATAGCCAAAATCTGGAAAAAACCCGAGTGCCCGAGAACAGATGACTGGTTAAAGAAACTTTGGTACATTTACACAATGGAGTACTATGCAGCTGTTACAAAAGATGAAGTCATGAAATTTACATACAAGTGGTACTACATGGAAAGTATCATGCTAAGTGAAATGAGTCAGAAAGAGAGGGAAAGAGATAGAAAGATTGTGTTCATCAGAGGAATATAAAGTAAAATATTGGAAGACTAACACCCAAGAATAGCCAAGTTAAGTACCAGGAGATTCACTCCATGGCTTGGAGGCCAGTACCAAATAAAGGGTGTTGGGATGATCCTCCCAGGATGAGAGATGCATGCTGAAAGTAGACTATAGACTGAACATGATTGCCACTCAATGCCTCTTTTGCAAACCACAGCACCCAAAAGGAGAGAGAAAACAAAAGTGAATGCCCTGCCACATGGGGTGGGGTGAGATGGAGGGGTGGGGGTGAGTGGGAAGGATTCCGGGAGCATTGGAGGTTGGGAATGGTCACTGGTGGAGGGATGGGTACTCCATCATTGTATAACTGAACCCAAGACCAAAAGTCTGTAAGTCTACAACTGTATGTTATGGTGTTTTGCTAATATAAAACATAATAAAAAATATATAATTGGACATGGTAGGCCAATAATCAGCTCCCTTCAAAACTGGCCGTGTCCTAGTTCCCAGAAATTCTAAATATGTTCTTACATGGCCAGAAGGAATTACAGTTAGAGACAGAATTGTTTGGTGATCCTTGACAGTTATCTCCCTGTAGCGAAAAATAAAGGTAAAGGTAAAGGCCCTCCCGTTGATCGTCGATTTGCTCGAGCGGGCCCAGTAATGTCTCCATTGGAGACTTTGTTGTTACTGTGTTTGGCATATCGAATACTCTCGGTAGCTTGCCAGGCTCTCCGAGAGGGGCGGAGGAATCGAACTCGGGTCGGCCATGTTGGTCGCTTGTAAGGCGAACGCCCTACCGCTGTGCTATCACTCCAGCGAAAAATAAATACATTTTAATTTAGATGTAAACTTAAAACATTTTCCTAATGCATTTATAACCCAAAAATGTATTAACTTTATTTACAAAAGTGACAAATCATATGCAAAGCAGTAATGAAGAGTAAAATTTGAATCAATTTGCAGGTAAAATTCAGGGTCAGGGGAATGAGACCCATTGTAGTTACTGGTTTTGGCATATCGAATATACAACGGATAGCTTGCGAGGCTCTGCCATGCAAGCAGAATACTCTCGGTAGCTTGCCAGGCTTTCCGAGAGGGATAGAGGCATTTGGGGCGACCTCTAATCGCCCTTGTAGGTGTTATGTTGTTCCCAATGTTCTCCCTTCCGAAATCCGACACACCATTTCGTCAGTAAAGAAATGAACAGCACCCGGCCACGGCAAGGTCAGACCTGAACACCTGAAGAACCTGCCATCAGTACTCATCAATATGCTGGCTCGGTTCTTCACACGCTACCTGTCTGAATGCAAGGTTCCGTCCCAATGGAAAACCAGCAGGACTGTACTACTGTTCAAGAAGGGAGACATGCATGACATTGGCAACTATCACCCGATCTGCCTATTGTCTATCATCTACAAGTTGTTCACTCAAGTCATCCTAAATAGGGTTGGCAGAACACTAGATGAAGGACAACCATGCGAGCAAGCCGGGTTCCGCAAAGGATTCAGCACCATCAACCATATCCACAAGTTCAAGATGCCGCTCTGTCTAACGTTCATTGACTTAAAGAAGGCCTTTGATTCTGTTGAGACGGAAGTGGTCATTGAAGCCCTAGCCAATCAGGGCATTCAAGCTCAATACATCAAGATCCTCCGTGAGCTGTAGTATGGATTCACTACCAGGATCTCACCATTCTACAAAGAAGTAATCATTGATGTCAAGAGAGGGGTTGGGTAGGGTGATACCATTTCACCGAAACTCTTCAGTGCCACCCTCGAGAACATCATGCGACGACTGGAATGGGAAGGAATGGGAGTGAAGATAGATGGTCGGCAACTACACCACTTCCGCTTTGCTGATGACATTGTTCTAATAACACCAAACATCAGCCAAGCAGCACAAATGCTAGCCGACTTTGACCATGAGTGTGGAAAGGTCGGACTACAGCTGAATCTTACAAAGACAATGTTTATGAGAAACAGCCTTGTTCCTGATGCCCCATTCGCTCTCAACGGAACGATCATCTCCGAATGCAACTGCTATATGTACCTAGGTCGAGAAGTCAACATGACAAATGACCTGGCACCCGAGCTGCACAGGAGGAAGAGAGCGGCTTGGAACACCTTCAAGAACATGGAAAAAATAGCTAAGAGGATGAAGAACCTCCAGCTCTGGGCACATCTTTTTGATTCCACTGTTCTTCCTGCATTAACATACGCCTCAAAGACCTGGACCCTACACAAACAGGATGAGAACGCTATTCGGGTGTCCCAAAGAGGAATTGAAAGAGCTATGCTTGGAATATCACGTTTCACTCAAATGAGAGAAAGAATCCGGAGTTCTGACCTCCATCGACAATTAAGAATCAAGGACTCTGTCTCGTTTGCCAAGGTGTCAAAAATCAGATGGGCTGGTCACGTAATGAGATTTAAAGACGACCACTGGACTAGAGCTTTTACTGACTGGATTCCACAGGATGTCAAAAGATAACGTGGCCGCCCACCTACCAGATGGTCAGACTTCTTCATCAAGATCATGAATGATTGGTTTGAGGCTCTTCTTGTTCTTAGAGCAAACAGACGCCATTGGGCTACACTAGCACGCGATGGGGACAAATGGAGACGTTACTGGCACCCTCTCGAGCAAATCGATGATTAACGGGAAATCAAGTGATCAAGTGACAAGTGAACAACAGAATACATTTATAACTTAGAATAAAATTATATTTTTTAAACTTATAGAAATTATGAGAGGATTACAAAATTGTATTGACTGAGAAATAATGAGACTGCAATATAATCAAGAAATTCTAGGAGCTGGAGCAATAGCACAGCAGGGAGGGGGTTTGCCTTGCTCACGGCTGACCCGGGTTTGATTCCCAGAATAGCATAGGGTCCGCCGAGCAATACCGGGAGTAATTCCTGAGTGCAGAGCCAGGAATAGCCCCTGTGCTTCACCGGGTGTGACCCCTCCCCCCCAAAAAAAAGCAAAAACAAATTAAGAAAAGAAATTCTAGAATAGGAATCATGATTGGAGTAAAATTCAAAGTTGAAGTTCTTATGTATGCTATATGGGGAGGGCATAGAGGAGTTTTGAAAAATCCTACTAGGGATTGGTCTAAGTTTCTGGTCATTTCTTAAGAAATCATCAATCATCAGACTGTGAAGTGCTCTGTAACAATCAGAAGATGCCCTTTAGGGTTTTTACTAGTCTCTAATAGAAGAGGACAGGTTTGTTATTCTTTCATAGTCACTGATAAAAAGAAATCAGTGAGTGGGTGTAACTTCCTTAGTCTCAAATACCTTTGGGGTTGAGTCATGCTGTTGAGTCAGGCCACTAACTTTTCACCTACAATCTCAACATTTTAGTTTGAAGCCTAATTCAAGGTAGGTTCCACAATTGTATTTGACACCAAGTTACAAATATTTTTTATTAATATGGATTTCCTACCATGACAAAGAAAGATCAACAGAGTATGAAAGTACTATTATCAGTTTTAATAAGCACATTCATTTTTCAGATTAAACAAACATTTTAAGTCTTGTCACCAAACTCAAAGAGGAACATATTTTGTCAATTTTATTTTAAAGTTTTTAAAACTCATATGGACAAATGTTTTGTTTTTGTTATTTGGGCCATGACGCATTCAATATGCCAATCACAGTAACAAGTCTCACAATGGAGACATTACTGGGCTCACTCAGGCAAATCAATGAACAACGGGAGGACAGTGTTTGTTTGTTTGTTATTTGGGCCACTATAGTCCTGTTCAGCGGTCACTCTCGGCAATGCTCCAAAGATCATGCAGTGATGGTGCTGCAACCTAGACCTCCTGAATGCAAAGCATGTTTTCAGTGCATGGAGCTATCTTTTACGTTTTTTTAATAAACTTATTTAGTTTTGTTTGGGGACCACATTCAGTGGTGCACAGTATTTATTCCTGGCTCTGGGATTGGATCACTCTGGGTGGGGCTCAGGGGACCATATGGGGTGTTGAACATCAAATTCAGGTTGGCCGTGTGTAAAGCAAGCGGTCTACTTGCTAAACTATGGCTTCACCCCCTATCTTTTATGTTTTAATTGAGAAATAATTGACTTGGAATATGTTTTTATTGAGATATGATTGACATAACATTAGTTTCAGAGATATAATATGATGGTTTGATAAATGTATAAAGGTAAAGGTAAAGGCCCTCCCGTTGATCGTCGATTTGCTCGAGCGGGCCCAGTAACGTCTCCATTGGAGACTTTGCTGTTACTGTGTCTGGCATATCGAATACTCTCGGTAGCTTGCCGGGCTCTCCGAGAGGGGCGGAGGAATCGAACTCGGGTCGGCCATGTTGGCTGCGTGCAAGGCGAATGCCCTACCCGCTGTGCTATCACTCCAGCCCATGATAAATGTATATCTTGAGAAATGTTTATCATAATAAGTATAGATAACTAGACTAGCTACAATAACTAGATAGCTAGATATAACCAAAATAACTAGATGATCTATCACCAGTTAAAACTTTTTTGTCTTTTGATGAGGTTTAATTGAAGGGAGGGGCCACACCTGGCAGTGCTCAAGGTTTAACTCCTGACTCTGCATTCAGGGGTCACTCCTGGAGGTACTTGACAGACAATAGGGGGTTCCAGAGACCAAACTCAGATTTGCCAAGTGTGCAAGGTAAATACTATACCCGCTGTACTATCTCTCTAGCTCTTGATGATCTGATGATCATTTTTAGAATCAACTTTTAGCAACCTTTTTTTTTCTTTTTGGGTCTCAACCAGCGATGCATAGGGGTTACTCCTGGCAGTGCTTGGGAGACCATATGGGATGCTGGCAATCAAAACTGGGTGGGGTGAGTGCAAGGCATCTGCCTGCTAGCAGTGCTATCACTCCCGCCCCAACTTTTAGAAACTTTCATCTGTATTATTATTAACATATACATGGTCCTCCCGTTGTTCAACAATTTGCTCGAGCGGGCCCAGTAATGTCTCCATCGTGAGACTTGCTGTTACTGTGTTTGGCATATCGAATATGTCATGGGTAGCTTGCCAGGCTTTGCCGTGCGAGATACTCTTGGTAGCTTGCCGGGCTCTCCGAGAGGGGCGGAGGAATCAAACTCGGGTCGGCCATGTTGGCTGCGTGCAAGGCAAATGCCCTACCCGCTGTGCTATTGCTCCAGCCCATTATTAACATATAGTACTATTAATTGCAGTCACCATGCTGTATATTGTATCCCTATGACTTAGGTGTTGCACTGTTTTTCTTTTTAGATTTCGCATATAAATGATACTGCATAGTATTTGTCTTTCTCAGTCTGACTTAGAATAATGATGTTAAGACTCAGCCATAGTATCACAAATGACAAGGTCTCTTGTAGACAAACTTTATTCACTCCAATATGGACTATTTTTCTAGTTGTTAGTGTATGAAACAACTGCCTAAACTAAAATTATGAACTAAATTCTGAATATATTTCTCTTTACACTTTTTGGTCTCTCATTTGTCCCTTTAACATTAATCTTATTATCAATAATCAATTTTTATTGCTGCATGCGCTTGGAAACTACATTTCAAAACAGTGAATTAAGAGGTTCTCCACTCACACAGGGGATTGCCCTGCCACAGAGACGGGGGGGTGGGGGGATGGGGGTGGGAGGGATATTATCCATGGTGGTGGAAAATGGGCACTGGTGGAGGGATGGGTATCTGATCATTGTATAATTGAAACCAAAGCACAAAAAATTGTAAATCTACAACTTTAAAAAAATAAAATAAAATAAAGGGGGAAAAAAAAAAGAGGTTCTCCACTGAAAAACATTATTTTTTGTTGTTTATATTATAAAATATAAAGTTATATCTGAGAATTTATCTCTTTCTCTCTCTTTTTTAATCTCCTTACTTCTGGACACAGAATTCTAGATGCATTGATCTCAAAGTCTCAGGGGTAGGTTTCTTTCATCTTCATGCAAGCCCATTATCATCAAACTGCTTTACTTTCTGTCCAAGAAAGCATGTTGCCCAGATATACAAGATTTATCTCTTTATTTGATCCTAAAACAATTTTTAAAATTCATATTCATATTCCTAACTGGCTGGGAAAAATTAAAAGCTCTGTCCTTGAGAAAAGTACATGCCATCTGCTGCTCATCTGCTCACAGGGAGAGGGAGTCAACTGCTATCCTCAAATTTGGCTCTGGGCCCAAGCAGTGGCTAAGAGAAGATTATCTATGTGGCAAGTGTAGAAAATTCCTAATCCATGAGGATGTCACAGAAGTATCTTGGAAATGCATAAGGGGAGTTTTCTATAGAATGAACGAACAACTTTTGAAACTATTTCTTTTGCATTCAAATGTGATCATTTTATTTTTTCAAAATGTCATCTCTCACAGTCAAATCAAGTCACAGGTTCATGCGCGATTCTGATTTTGGAAATGAAATTGCCACTGACCTGGAATTGATGTTTTTGTAACCATAAAAACGAAAGAAAGGTTTCTTTTATATTTACATATTCTCATCCTAAAAATTGAAACAATATTTATTGAATTTAGAATTCATACTAAAGAATTGTTTCGTGGAATATTTTATCCCCACACTCAGACAATAAATCATAAAAGGCCAGCCTAAGATTATTTGATCAATTTCTCATTTCCCTCTCGAGATTAAGTCAAGACTGTGAGCAGCAACAGGGGGGGAAAAAAGCAATTTTCTGTACAAACTTTCTCTCAGGGATGTCTTTATTTAAATTTTTAACTAATGACGTTTCATTTGGGTAGTTGCACTATTATAAATATATCACTGTTGAAATAATCAAGTTTCCTTCTCCTTATGGTACCTAAAGAATATTAAAAATTTTCAACAATCAGAACTCTCCAAGGAATCACACATGTCATCGGACTACTCACCACTAAATCTCAGTTTTCAATTGACTAGAAAATGAAACTTGGCACCTTCAATAAAACAAAAAAATACAAAAAACAAAACCTGAATCAATACACTCATTTGTGTACTGGGCACTGAAATCAATGTGCTTACTAAAGTTCTAGCCCACTTAAAATTATACCTATTTATCTTCTATTTTCTTACTCACTTTTAATTTGATTTAAGCTTTAATAGGAATAAGAAAAATTCACTTTCTTGCAGTTTCCATCATTTCATGTTTTCACTAAGGAGCATTACTATGTGCATATCACTGAACCATAATTATAAAATAATCCAAAACCATGTTAGTCCTTAATCTTTTTTATATAATATGCCTTAATTCTGGTTTTAATATCATCTTCTTTGACCTTATGGGAAAGTTTTATTTAACAATTAATGATTAGTATTTTTGCCATACCATCAAACTCTATAAAGGGTATTGGTAACAAGTAAAAATAAAATTAAATTCTTTACCTCTTTAGTGGACTCTATTCATTGAAATATTTTTTTAATCTCCTCAGTGCCCTAATTTCAAGCATATGGTGACTTTTAAAAAAATCTACTAATGTACATACATATATACATGTATGTGCTCTCAGATGCTTCTTCAAGGCAGCATAGCAGACAAATTAAAGGAGCAGCTCTCATAACAAAACTTGTTAGTTCTGCTAGTCACCGTTTTCTTGACATCATTGACGCACAGAAGACTTTGGAACTTTGGAGAGAGAGAGAGAAATTTACTGCAGCATAAATCTAACTGGAACAAGAAGAATGGATACAATGGTGAAGACAAAATGTATAGATTTTGTTCTCTCCTCCCTTTTGACACAGTTTCAGAAAACATTATTAGAAAAAATGAGTCAAGTTTATGCTAGCTGTTTCCCAGGGTGATTTTTGAAAATTCTGGAAAAAACAGTGAGTCTACTCTTCAAAATATACATACACGGGGCTGGAGCAATAGCACAGCGGGTAAGGCGTTTGCCTTGCACGCGACTGACCTGAGTTCGATTCCCAGCATCCCATCCCTGAGCCCCACCAGGAGTAATTCATGAGTTCACAGCCAGGAATAACCCCTGTGCATTGTCGGGTGTGACCCAAAAAGCAATATATATATATATATTCATACAAATGGCCAAAGATCATATGAAAATAAAATTTCTATATCATTAATCGTCAAGGATATACAAATCAAAACAATAATAAAATATCACCTTATACCACAGATACTGTCACTCATCAAAAAGAATAACCAGTGTTGTCATGGATGCAGGTAAAAAGGAACCCTCATTCACTGTTGGAGGACATGTTGAATGCTCCAGCCTTTTTTGACGATAACATGGGCAGTTCTCAAAAACGGAGAAACTGAGCTTCCATATTACCCAGCAAATCTACTTCAGGGAGTGCATCCTCAAGGGACTCAAAAGCAATGTAGAAAAGACATCCGTACTCCATGTACACTGCAGAACTATTCACAATAGTCACAATCTGGAAACAACCTATGAATCTGATGACTAAATAAATAAATAAATAAATAAATAAAGCTATGGTACATAGAATCCTACCTACTTGGCCATAAGGAAAGATGAAGCCATGCAAGTTGCTGCAACATGGATAGATCTGGAGGGTATTAGGTTGAGTGAGATGAATCAGACTGAGTGGGACAGACTCAGAATAATCTCACATAAATATGGGGTATAAAGACATATAGAAGGGAATAACTAATTCCAAAAGGCAATAGAAATAAACAGCAGCAGAAAAACTGGTTCTTAGTAGGAAACTTGCCAGTGGGGTGAGGGAAGGGCAGATAGGTCAGGGAGGGAAGGGATCACTACAAAAATGATAGGGTGAAGTGGTGACTCTGGACCAGGACTAGGTACTGAAAGGAGGTAAAGTGATACCCTACCAGTAGCAGTATTGAAAACCACAGTGCTTTAAAGGTTTGGGGGGGGGGGGGATAAAAAAAACAGTGCCTGTCATAGATGCAGGCTGGAGGATAAAAGAGAAACTAGGAGCATTGGTGGAGGGGAGTGAACGCTGGTGGAGGTATTGGTCTGAACATTTTACCTCTGAAACTTAATCATGAATAACTTTTTAACTTCAAAATTTGTGATGATTTGGAGCCAGAGTGATAGTACAGCGGTTACAGCATTTGCCTTGCAATGAGGTTGAGCAATGCGGCTGATCCAGGTTCGGTCCCTGGCACCACATACGGCCCCAGAGTCCAAGTGGGAGTGATGTCTGATACTGGTGTGATGGGTTTGAAATCTGAGGTTGGGTAAACCATACACATGGAATTTGATCATGGCTGATTGTAAAGTTGGGCACTATGATTAACTTTGTAAATTACAGTACCTCAATAAAAAATACTTTTAAAAAGTTGTGATGACTCACCATCACTATCATCCTGTTGTTCGTCGATTACCTTGAGCAGGCATCAGTAATGTCTCCTTCTTCCTAGCCCTGAGATTTTAAAAGAGTAATATTCAATGCTCTTTCAGGGCTAGGAGAATGAGACCTATCATTGTTTCTGGTATTTGGCATATTGAGTACGACACTGGAAGTTTGCCAGACTCTGCTGTGCAGGCAGGATACTTTTGGTAGCCTGCTGGGTTCTCCAAAGTGAAAAAGAGATAATAATATGTCACGCAGCCGCAAATGTGGTCACACGCTTCCGGGAGGTGGGTCTCTGGGTCTTGGCCATTGATGGGACCACCTGGCGCCGGCAGCAGCTGTTGGGTGTAATGCCTACATACTGGAAGATGAGGGATCTGGCTGGAGAAGGCCCAGTTTCGATCCGAGCAGGCTTGGAGATCTCAGCCCTGGGACCCGCATGCCTGGGTTCCTTTGCCAGTTCCTTTATGCATGAGGCTTGTCCGGATATGTGGAGAGTGGTCTCAGCATGGCTGTGGCTGGTTCTGGAGGTCTTTGGCTGACGGGGCTCTGCTCGGGGCAGGGAGGAAAACTCAACCCACCCCCTTCCAAGGGGCCCCAGTGAGGACAGCCAGGTGCAGGGGCAGGAGACTCTGATGATGATGATTCAATTTAAAAATTAAATATAAAAATATTTTTAAAAAAGCTTTTAAAAACAAAAAATATGTCCAAAACCATCAAGTACATAGGAATCCACTTAACAAGAGATGTCTGTACCTTAAAAACTATAGGAAATGGAAAAAAAATCCCATGCTCATAGATTGAGAGAATCAATATTGCCAAAATTACCATATTAAATTCTGATGTCACTGTCACTGTCACTGTCCTCCCATTGTTCATCGATTTGCTCAAGTGGGCCCAGTAAAATTGTGAGGTTTGTTGTTACTGTGTTTGGCATATCAAATACGTCATGGGTAGCTTGCCAGGCTTTGCCGTGTGGGCAAGATACTCTCGATAGCTTGCCAGGATCTCCAAGAGGGGCAGAGGAATCGAGCTTGGGTGGACCATGTCGGCATATGCAAGGCAAATGCCCTACCTGCTGTGCTATCACTCTAGCCCATTCTTCAAAGACTTAGAACACTCAATAATAAAGTTTGTAAGTTTGTACTTATCCAGAAGTCACTCTATTGAAAAATTCAGGTATGCGGGTTTTGTGACTGAAATCTCCGGGTCTCATGGAGTCGGGGATGACCTATTTACACCAATCTCCCTGTTCTTCTGGAAGCCTGACTCTCATGTCCATGAACTGCCTCTGGCACCAAATAACTGACCATGATCTGGAGACTCAAATAAATCTCAAAAGAGATCAACAAGTTGCAGAGATGCTTCTGGACCTTGCACCAGGCCTCATCATCTGGGGTACTCAAAGTCACCATTTAGTTAAAAATTTAACTCCAACTGTATTACCCATTCAAAATTATAGAATTCCTGGAGCGACATCTCAAACTCTATACCACTGATGAACCAAGATGAAGCACACTATGTGGGATGCAATGTAAAATATAAGGCATTAATCTCAATTAAGAAATTATAAACACACAAGTCTTAACTAATAACATGTTAGTAATCTCTTGTGTAAGGGCTTAATGATTCCATGGTGAGAAAAAACAATATTCACACATTTTCTTCTAAAAAATATTTTTTGTATAGTTTTTAGAGAATTATAACAAGCAATATGAAATAAATAATTCAGGGCCTGCTATAGGGGCGGGCTTGAGGGATGATTGGGATAATTGAATATAATGGTGGTGGGAAGGTGCATTGATGGTGGAATTGGTGTTGGAATATTGAATGTAGTAAGTAATGAGCAACTTTATAAAAATAAATAAATAAAATATTTTTTAAATAATAGTATGAAAATAACAAAACAGGAATCATAGTGACAGTAAAGTGAGTAGGGTATTTGTCTTGCCAAATCAAGAAAACAATGAGAAATAATCTCATACCAATGAGAATATCATATATAGCATCTATTTAAATAGCATACATATAAAAGATGAGAACAATCAGTGTTGGTGAGGATGCGATAGAAAAAGAACACTCATCCACTGTTGGTGGGAACGCTGTCTTTTTCAACTGCTAAGAAAAACAGTGTTGCTGTTTCTTAGAAAAGAAAAAAGTAGACCTGCCATATAATCCAGAATTTTTTTCAAACAACATATGCACATGATTATTCATTGCATCACTTAGCACAATAAGTAGGATATGGAATCTAGCTAGGTGTCCAATCACATGTAGACAAGTGGATAATGAAGGTGTGGTATATGTACACAATGAAATACTATATAGCTGCAAGGAAGAATGATATCATGTAATTTGTTACAGCTTGGATGAAACTAGAGGATAGCATATTAAGTGAAGTAAATCAGGACAAATACCAAATAATATCACTAATCTGTGGATATAGAATATAAGGGAACGCAGTATTTCAAATTGGGGATAGCTAGAATTTCCTAGACCTAGATTATATGAATGTTAAGGACAGGGAAGGAAATACAAAGAGAGGAAAGTAGAATAGTTGGATAGGATGTAAAAGAGGCAGAGGGCAGGGTTTTTGAAGTCACTTATGGTGTATGGTTGTAGTTATATCTATATATCTAAATCACAGAGCAAACAACACTGAAGTCATGAGATCCAAACTATGAAAATCAAACATCAAAATGAGACTTTCAAG
Organism: Sorex fumeus; assembly: GCF_029834395.1. Taxonomy (NCBI): domain Eukaryota; kingdom Metazoa; phylum Chordata; class Mammalia; order Eulipotyphla; family Soricidae; genus Sorex; species Sorex fumeus. The sequence goes on along the minus strand of NW_026606078.1, from coordinate 3,510,344 downwards.
GAAGTGTGCTGGGTGGGTGAGAGGAAAACCTGGGGGTATTGATCAAGAGAAGTTGACTGGTGGAGGGATTGGTGTGGAATAGTGTATGCTGAAACACATCTACCAATTACTTTGTAGATTATGGTACCTTAGTAGAGAACTCACTTATCACTTCACTTAACTTCCTGTTAGTCGTCGAATTGCTCGAGCGGGCGCCAGTAACGTCTCCATTTGTCCCTGTCGCGTGCTAGTGTAGCCCAATGGCATCTGTTCGCTCCGGGAACATGAAGGGCCTCAAACCAATCGTTCATGATCTTGACGAAGAAGTCTGACCATCTGGTAGGTGGGCGGCCACGCGGTCTTTTGACATCCCGTGGAATCCAGTCGGTAACAGCTCTAGTCCAGTGGTCGTCTTTAAATCTCATTACGTGACCAGCCCATTTGATTTTCGACACCTTGGCAAATGAGACAGCATCCCTGATTCTTGATCGTCGACGGATGTCAGAACTCCGGATTCTTTCTCTCATTTGAGTGAAACGTGATATTCCAAGCATAGCTCTTTCCATTCTTCTTTGGGAGACTTGAATAGCGTTATCATCCTGTTTGCGTAGGGCCCAGGTCTCTGAGGCATATGTTAATGCAGGAAGAACAGTGGAATCAAAGAGATGTGCCCGGAGCCGGAGGTTCTTTGTCCTCTTAGCTATTTCTTCGACGTTCTTGAAGGCGTTCCAAGCCTCTCTCTTCCTCCTGCGCAGCTCGGGTGCCAGGAAATTTGTCATGTTGATTTCTCGACCTAGGTAAACATAGCTGTTTTATTCGGAGATGGTCGTTCTGTTGAGAGCAAATGGGGCGTCAGGAACGAGGCTGTTTCTCATAAACATTGTCTTCGTAAGATTCAGCTGTAGTCCTACCTTTCCACACTCACGGTCAAAGTCGGCCAGCATTTGTGCCGCTTGGCTGATGTTATTAAACATCATGATGTTATTAAAACAATGTCATTGGCAAAGCAGAGGTGGTGTAGTTGCCGACCATCTATCTTCACTCCCATTCCTTCCCATTCCAGTCGTCGCATGATGTTCTCGAGGGTGGCACTGAAGAGTTTCGGTGAAATGGTATCACCCTGCCGCACCCCTCTCTTGACATCAACGATCACTTCTTTGTAGAATGGTAAGATCCTGGTAGTGAATCTGCAATACAACTCACGGAGGATCCTGATGTATTGGACTTTAATGCCCTGATTGGCTAGGGCTTCAATGATCGCTTTCGTCTCAACAGAATCAAAGGCCTTCTTTAAATCAATGAACGTTAAACAGAGCGGCATCTTGAACTCCCGAGAAACCTCAATGAGCTTGGTTATCGTGTGGATATGGTCGATGGTGGTGAATCCTTTGCAGAACCCTGCTTGCTCGCATGGTTGTCCTTCATCTAGTGTTCTGCCAATCCTATTTAGGATGACTCGAGTGAACAACTTGTAGATGACAGACAATAGGCAGATCGCGCCATAGTTGCCAATGTCATGGATGTCTCCCTTCTTGAACAGTAGTACGGTCCTGCTGGTTTTCCATTGGGACGGAACCTTGCATTCAGACAGGTAGTGAGTGAAGAGCCGAGCCAGTGTATTGATGAGTACTGATGGCAGGTTCTTCAGGTGTTCAGGTCTGACCTTGTCTGGGCTGGGTGCTGTTTGTTTCTTTACCGACGAAATGGTGTGTCGGATTTCAGAAGGGAGAACGTTGGGAACGACATATCCATCCTGTGGAATTTGGTATGTCGGCAAGTGGACATGGCTGTCGAAGAGATTTGAGTAGAAGTCATGGATAATCTTCTCCATTGCCGTTCTGGAGGATGTGATGGATCCATCAGGACGTCAGAGGGCAGTCATCTTGGTCTTAAAGTTGGCGAAGGACAGGTGGGCGTTACGAATACTTTTCCCGGCTTCTGCCACATCTACCAGCACTTCTGCTCTTCTCTCTTTGAGGTCTTCCTTGATCGCATCTCTGCACTGCTTTGCGAGCTCGGATGTTAGCTTGTGGTTGCCTGAGGCATGCACCAAACCACGCTGGCGAATTAGCTCAAGAGTTTTCGAAGATAGGCGATTTTTTGTGGCTATATCTCTCTTGGCGTTCCTCGCACATTCATGGAGGTGCTGAACCAGTCGATCGTATACCTCGTCAACGTTGTCAACAGTGGCATCTTCCCATATTGCCGCAATAGTACCAAAGAGTTCCCAGTTGGTGGTCATTCTGGGAGTTCTCTTTTTGAACTTTGCAGCCCTTTCTCCCCGCTCTGGGAAGTAGAATTTTGCACGAAGGAGACGGTGATCCGATCCCATTTGAAATTTTGGGACAACAGCGACATGGGTCAGGCAAAACCATCGATTGAATATAATGTGGTCTATTTCGTTGTGGAATCGTCCACCGGGAGACTCCCATGTCCATCGTTTAGATTCTGCCTTCTGGAACTGTGAGTTACCATGAATGGTCTTGGTCGACATGATGAACTCAGACAGTCTCTCACCCTGTTCGTTCCATTCTAGGCCATGGGTCCCGATGTGAAGTTCTTCAGCTGATCTTCTCGGTCCTATCTTGGCATTAAAATCACCCACAATGATCTTGTAGAAGGTGTGGTCTTCTTTATAGAACTTCTCTAGCTCCATGTAGAACTTCTCGATTTCTCTTTCATCATAATGAGATGTTGGTGCGTAGACAACGAAGATAGAAGCTGCCGGCAGTGAGCCACATCTATTCAAATGTAAACGTCCGATTCGGGTTGTTAGGCATTCGAATGAATCAATGCTCTTGGCCAAGTTTGTGTTGACAAGGACACCGATGCCTCCAACACCTCCTTTATTGCATGTTCCGAGGAACAATTCTTCTCCAGTGTCGAAAACGGCATGGTGAGATTCGTGCCTTCTTGTCTCGGTCAGACCAATGATGTCGTACTTGATCATTCACGCTTGTACCATCAGGTCCTTGATGGATGCATCTGATGTTAGCGTACATGCACTGAAAGTACAGACGATCATTTTTGTCTTCCTTCGTTGTGGCTGCCTAGGTCGGCCTTGAGATTTTGTCGGCCTCTCCTTTCTCATCCTTCTCAGTGCTGCCATGTCGGTGAAGCCTTCAGGGTCAGGTGAATGAGACCAGTTGTAGTTACTGGTTTTGGCATATCGAATACACAATGGACACTACTTCCACTACCCAGCCATCGCCACACTCCAGGATGCTTTCTGGACACATCATAAGACACTAAATACCCATCTTCCAGAATTGTCGTACCGTATTTGATAGGGTTCAAATATGGTAATACCTACAAGGGTGATTAGAGGTCGCCCCAAAAGCCTCTACCCTCTCGGAAAGTAGAGAACTCATTTTTTAAAAATTTTCCAAAGAAATATTAAGTCATACAGTTTTTCACTAAATGAATGTGGTTAAAGGATGTCATGCTGAGTGAAGTCTGTCAGTAGAAGAGGGACAGATACATAACAACCTCTCATTTGTGTGATATATAGAAACATAGTAACAGGAATAATAAATGGGCATAAACTTAAAACTTGTTCTACACAACTAAGCTTTTCAAGGGCAGGGACACAGCTGGTGTGATAGGAGGAGACACAAAAACAGTGACAGCAGGAAATGGACACCTTTGGAGGGTGTGGTATTAGAAAGTTGTACATGAGAACCTATCATAAATACTACTATAAAGCATGATGCCTCAAATAAAATTAAAAATAAGTACAAGCAAAGGAGCAAATGATCAGAGTAATGATGTATGATAAATTATTTTGTGATCTGACTCTACTTGTTTTTTATATGTCCTTCAACTTTTGTGATCTTATTAATAGAAATTTATAAGCCAAAACAGATTCCTTTGCTTTCTAGAAACTTCAATTTGAATTTATTGATCATTTTGTTATTCCACAGAGCGTCAACATGGCTTTGCTTAAAGGAGATATGGTTTTCTTCAGAATCACTTTCTGTTACATAGACTATGAGGATGTAATATAGCACTATAGACTCTGGAAGGTTTGACAAATATCTGATATTTATTTCTTGAATTTTCTGCAGTTTCACTAAGGCTCATCCATGTGGAGAACATCCATTACATGTCCTCCACACTGATGGATAAATATATTAGACAACCCCTATCAGGCCAATCGGCCATGATGTAACTTACACTCAGTACTGCCTGAATTTCTTTGACATATGTGGTTTTTCATATAACTGAATAATTTACACAGACAATACATACAAATTGGGATGACTTTATTCAATATGAGTCATATGGACACCCTATTTATGTTTCATACTTGCATTGTCACAAATTAAAACAAGTAAATGTTGTATTGTATATGTATAAATTATATGTATAACATAAATTATATATGTTGTATTGTTTTGGCTTTCTTTGAGGATAGTACACACTGCTTATCCAAACTGGGAAAACTGCCTACTACAAATCTCTCATTTTAAAAATGAATATGCATAGTTCACTGAAAGAATAGAAAGGCCTGATTCCTATCAAGATTAGATGTTCCTCCTCCCTCCAATTCAAGATTTGAACTTCCTTCTTTCTTTTATTTTATCCTCGCTTTCTCTACTGAATGGAGAAAAAATGATTGAAGGAGAGGGTGTCTGTAATTTGTGTTGGGATAAAGAGCTATGACTGTAGCCAAAGCATGAAACTACTAAGTCCAGGATAAGGTCAATGACATGGTAGATCCCAACCCACAAGTTAAGGGCCACAAGGGTCATTCAGAACACTCATATTCTATGCTCCACCTAGTTCCTTCCTGTGTCAGCCTGAACCCCTATTTTTTCTAGTAAAATGTAAAGGTAATCTGCAATAGTTAGTCAGTAGCAGACTGTAAGTCTGTATTTACATGGGTCTGTATTGAGTCTTTGTTATCACACGAACCACTATCCCATTTCATGCCTGGGAGAAAAAAAATTGCATTACTTTGGTTCTCTCATAACTTTTTACCTATATTATGATGTAGAAAACAACTAGGAAATCACAAAAATCATAGAGTAATGAGCATTTTTTTCATGTCCTTATAGTCATCTTAAAAATTTCTGGGGCCGGAGCGATAGTACAGCAGGTAAGGCGTTTGCCTTGCACACAGCCGACCTGGGTTCAATCCCTGGCATCCCATATGGTCCCCCAGCACCGCTAGGAGTAATTCCTGAGTGCAGAGCCAGGAGTAACCTGATCATTGCTGGGTGTGACCCAAAAAGAAAAAAAAATATTTCTGTCACTGTCATTGTCCTCCTGTTGTTCATCGATTTGTTCAAGCGGACCCAGTAACATTGTGTGACTTGTTGTTACTGTGTTTGGCATATTGAATACATCATGGGTAGCTTGCCAGGTTTTGCCCTGCAGGCAATATACTCTCAGTAGCTTGCCGGGCTCTCCGAGAGGGGCAGAGGAATTGAACTCGGGTCTGCCGGCCCAGCCGGGTGCAAGGCAAACGCCCTACCAGCTATACTATCAATCCAGCCCTTTTATTTATTTATTTATTTATTTATTTTATTTTTTATGTAGGAGTACTACTATTTATTCAGCCACTGATTAGGCTGATTGAATTGTCCATGAACTCCCAAGTCCAGTCCTTTTAATAAATGCAACAAATCACAGAAGATTTTGTTATGGCTCTGATTGAATTAAATATAATCGCAAATTCTGACAAGATAACCTTGCACTTAAACACCAAGTCTAAAAACATCCTGATAAAGCTGAGAGATTTGCTAATGATCCCACCCATGAGTGGGATGAGGACAAGAACACTTTCCCAAAGAAGACATTTGATGGTCATCAGGCATATGAAAAAATGTTCTTTGTCACTCATGAGTAGGAAAATGTAAATCAAAACAGAAATGAGATATAATCATATACCAGTGAGAATGACATATATCAAAAAGCCTGGAAATAGCTAATGTTGGTGGGTTTGTTGTTCCCCTCATCTACTGTCGGTTGAAATGTAATCTGGCTCAGCTTCTAGGAAAGCAATGTGAAAATCTCAAAAAATAAGAATAGAACTCTTGCATTACCCAGTGATACCACTTCTTGGTATCTACCTAAAACACAAAAAATATTTTGAAAGATTATATGTCTAACTATTTTCATTGTTGCACTTAGTATAACAGCCAAAATACATAAACAACCCAAATGCCAAACTACAGTTAAATGAATGGATCAAGAGATTGTGGTATACAATGCCCAAAAGGAGAGAAAGAGAAGAAATTACCTGCCATAGAAGCAGGCAGGGGGTGGGGGGTGGAGGTGATGGGAGGGAACCTGGGGACATTGGTGCTGGGAAATGTACACTAGTGGAAGGATGTTGGAATACTGTATGGCTGGAATCTAACCATGAACAGCTTTGTAAGGGTCTATCTCACAATGATTCAATAAAAAAGTTAAAAAAAAAAGAAGTTCTGGTATATATGCACAGCAAAATACTATGCAATTCTAAGAAAGAACAAAATCATGCACCTTGCAGAAACATTTGTGGAACAAGAGAGTATCATGCTGAGTGTGGTCAGTTAGAAAGACATAATGTTTTCATATGTGGTACTTAATAATACACAGTGAGGTAGCAACAAAGATCCAAAGGCAACATAATATGAAATCTTATTCACACAATTGAGTGGGGGTGGGAATGAGAGGTGTTGGGTTCCTTGGAAGGAGATGGATACACTGAAATGAAGGTGTGTTGTTGGATCATGTGCATGAGAAACCATTACTAACAGCATTGTAAACCTATTTACTCAGAATATTAATTAAATTTTTTAATGAGAGATTCAATTTCATCCAATGCTGTTCAAATTATGTGGATATATTTTTTCTCATGGCTGGAGCGATAGCACAGCAGGTAGGGTGTTTGCCTTACACTCAGCCAACATGGCTGACCCGAGTTCAATTCCTCTGCCCCTCTCGGAGAGCCCGGCAAGCTACCGAGAGTATCTCGCCTGCATGGTAAAGCCTGGCAAGCTCCCCGTGACGTATTCGATATGCCAAACACAGTAACAAGTCTCACAATGTTACTGGGTCTGCTCGAGCAAATCATTGAACAACGGGAGGACCGTGATTTTTTCTCATCTAAAAGTATCCGTCTGACCTCAGAGATAGTACAGTGGGTTAAGTGCTTGTCTTGGACACGACTAATCAGGCTTCAGACTCCAGGGTGCCATGTGGGTCCCTGAACTTCTCTAAAAATAATCCCTGAGCAAAGGTAGATATACCTCCTATCAAAAAAAAAATGAAGTTTTTCATGGTTGACAGTTAATAGACAAAAAAATAATCAAAAAAGACAGGAATTGTTTTTTCCTCTCTCTCTCATAACTGGAAGAAAATTGTGAGTCAGAAAAAATGATCTGTTGGAAACTCCACAGAAAAGTATAGCAGAAAACCTTCAATTACTCAGAAAGAGAAATTGTGTATGTAAAAACCTAAGCCCGGAGAAGATACAGAAGGAGAAAAAGAAGGTAGAGAGGTGTGATGATGTGCATGGTCCCTGTCTCTTACCTTCAAGCCCCATTCACAGCTTAGCTGTCCTGAAGAGTCCTCTCAGCCTCCTACTACTGCAACATCCACACAGCAGAATGACAAGAATAACATCACAACCAGGAATAAAGCCATGATCATTTTACTTCGCTAGTTAACTCTAAAAAAATATGCCTCCACCCTTCTCGGAGAGCCCGGCAAGCTACCAAGAGTATCTGGCCCACAGGGCAGAGCCTGGCAAGCTACCCATGATGTATTTGATATGCCAAACACAGTAACAACAAAGTCTCCAGTGGAGACGTTACTGGGCCCACTTGAGCAAATCGATGAACAACGGGAGGACCGTGACCGTGACCGTGACCGCCTTACTATCAGGCAGTCTTGTTCTCCTTGGCTAAAGTGTCTCCTTTCTCTCATTTTGGAGGTTTGATCCAAATATCATTGGTTCTCTAATAATATCATGTGAGAAGAGAAATGACTATGGGGCACCATTCCCATTGCAATGACCTCTCGCTATGAATTAGTTTTGTTGACATGGACTCCTGAGTCCTGGATCCTGCTCTGAGCTCAGCCTGGTTTGTTCATATGTCTCTGGTAGAAATGGCATTATACAGAGCCCAATTGCCCTCTCAAAGTTTACTCAGGTCTAGTCATGCTTTCTGTGTGTTCACACACATAATTCTCTGAAGAATCACCACAGAACTTAGAGGAGGGATCTGGAAGATTTTCAACATGTCCTTTGTGGTAGCCTGTACCAAAATTAACCCTTTAACAACTGCTTGGGCCCTTGTCTTATTATCAGGTTATCTGTATATTTGAAAATGGAGTGTATAATAGAAATTTCAAAGTATATCAATACCAACAAATCAGGAAACCACTGTCCTTGGGAGGACAGTTTGTTCCTCATAGTTTCCAAGAAAATGGAAAACATCATATACTAGAGCACCAAGTAAAGCAGTAGGGATGGTTGAGAGGCATAAAATAGCTGACAAGTTTTTTCATTATAGTTAATGTCAAAATTGCAGTGAGGTAGGGTAATCTTATTCAGGATTGACTGGTTGAGATAGATGCAGGGTAATGACATATGTTGGTCCTAACTATATGGTCCCTGACTCTCATAAAATGAGGACAAGTAGATGGTGGTAAAGGTGTGAGTATCAATAAGGAAGGTGAGAGTGAGAACTGGAGATAGGTTAGTGTTTCACAGCACACTCTCAGATGGGTTATTCACTATCAGAATTGACTTTTCTTGGGAGGATCAATTTCTGAAGATTCCAAATGTCAAAGCACCAGAAAACAGAAATTAAGACCTGGCTAACATTCATCTTGATTTTCTCTTTCCTCCTCTGTTTTCATCTAACACTTAATTTTACTCTCCTATCACTCATCACTGGCAAGAATCTCTTTGTCTACTATCTTCCTGAACATAGAATGCAAAAACATCCATTGTGAAGTTATTTTTTTCTCTCAAGAAGCATCCAGAGTTTTTAATCTCTTAAAGAACAGGTCTCAAACGAAGAGGTAAACTGCTTTAGTTAACGCATTCAGGAAACTGAAAGTCTTGTCTTTCTACCTTTACTGACAACCAAATAGAGAATGGATCGAATTAATTAAGCTACTGTCTTTGATCCCTACCTGGAATTGCAGTTTATTTGCTTCTCTTAAAAATACAGGTTGAGATACTGATATAAACTATTTTTGCTCTCTTTGCATAGCTAAACCAGACCTATATTGAAAAGAAACTAGTAAATACCGCAGTAAAATATTTAGACATAACTTAATTTTACTTATACTTTAGAAGGAATCACATTGTACACATTGTCTGATTTTATATGAAATTAAAACTATTATCCAAACTTTTAGCGAAGGGAACTGCATTTTGCAGGCTAACATTATGTGCTAAGGACAACTCCTCAGTAGGTTGACAACCAGTTCAGATGGCTAACAACCAAGGAATAAACCTGTTTTCATGAACCTTAGTGCTCTCTCTCTCTCTCTCTCTCTCTCTCTCTCTCTCTCTCTTAACACATTGCTTTAAAAACACAAGGAGAGTGGGCTGGAGCAATAGCACAGCGGGTAGGGAGTTTGCCTTGCACGCAGCTGACCCAAGTTAGATTCCCAGCATCCCAGCATCCTATATGGTCCCCTGAGAACCGCTAGGAGCAATTCCTGAGTGGAGAGAGCCAGGAGTAACCCCAGTGCATTGCCAGGTGTGACCCAAAAAGCAAAAAAAAAAAAAAAAACCAGCTCTCCCTTTCCGCCGCCCAAGCCAAGCTGGTCTCTCTTCCCCAATCCCCAGGTCAGTTTTTGCGCCGTTACTCGGACCCAGGACTTGGATTCCACTGGGCAAGGCCCGAGGCGTCCCATGGACGCCGGGAGACAAAGCTGATCTGAGCCTCTCTGCCTCTCCCTTTCCGCCGCCCAAACAGAGCTGGTCTCTTCTCCCCACCTTAACTTCCCAGACACACAGCAGGTATCCGTGGGGGTGTGGCCACTTTAGAAGTGGGCGTGGATTTTAAAAAGTGCTCTTGGCCTAATTTTTGGGGAGCGGCCGCTTACACGGCCACATGTACTTTACTCAAATCAAGAAATCTCACCCCTACACCTACACAACAACATGTCATTGTTTTGTTGCATAGCTGTTTGCTTGCAGGATTGTTTTCCATCCTTTGACTTTGAGTCTGTGTTTGTTTTGACTGTTGAGATGAGTTTCTTGTAGGCAGCAGAGTGTTGGGTTCTGTCTCTGTATCCATTTTGCCACTCTGTGTCTCTTAAATGGTGAATTTAGACCGTTGACATTGAGAGAGAGTATGGTTATGGGGTTTTGTGTCATGTTTCTGTGCGGGTGTGTTGTGGTTGTAGGGTTTGTCTTGTCTTATAGTAGCCCCTTTAGGCCTTGTTTTAGGTTTGGTTTTGAGTCTATGAAGTTCCTGAGCTGCTGTTTATCTAGAAAATAGTGTAGCGTTCCGTCCATTTTGAGTGAGAGTTTAGCCGGATAGAGTATTCTTGGTGAAGTATTCATTTCAGTGAGTTTTTGACTACATCTCGCCACTGCCTTCGGGCTTGTAGGGTTTCCTCTGATAGGTCTGCTGTGAATCTCAGGGGTGCTCCTTTGTATGTGATTTCCTTTTTTGCCCTTGGTACTTGCAGTATTGTGTCTCTGTCGGCAGCATCAATCATTTTAACTATAATATGTCTTGGAGTGTTTTTGTTCGGGTCTCTTTTAGCTAAATATTTAAAACAACTGCTAACAGATTTTAAGGAGGACATTGCAAGCAACACAATAGTACTTGGAGACATCAACATTGCCCTATCACCTCTGGACAGATCAACAAGAACAAAACCCAGCAAGGAATTATTGGCTTTGAAAGAAGAAATAGAAGAGAGAGGGTTTATAGACCTATACAGGGCTTTACACCACAAAATGAAAGAATACACATTCTTCTCCAGTGTGTACAGAACATCTTCCAAAATAGACCATGTGCTAGGACACAAAACATACCTCAACAGAATCAAGAAGATATAAATAGTCTCAGACCATGATGCACTGAGGATAGAAGTGAATCACACACAGACACGGAGAACCAAATCAAACACCTGGAAATTAAACAACTCAATGCTGAACAACGAGTGGGTCAGGAATGAAGTCAAGGACGAAATCAAAAGATACTTGGAAACAAATGAGAATGAAGACACGAGCTACCAGAACCTATGGGATGCAGCGAAAGCCGTATTAAGGGGAAAATTTATAGCTCTGCAAGCATATCTTAGGTCTGTAGAAATAATGCACAAGGACCTGTACAAAGAAAACTACAAAACTCTACTTCAGGAAATAAAAAGAGGATACGAGGAAATGGAAAAATATACCCTGTTCATGGATGGGGAGAATTAACACTGTCAAAATGGCAATACTTCCCAAAGCACTGTGCAAACTCAACGTTGATCCCTATTAGGATACCCATGACATTCTTCAAAGAATTGGAGCAAACACTCCTGAAATATTTATGGAACAATAAGCCCCCACGAATAGCTAAAGCAATTCTGGGGAAAAAGAAATGGGAGGAAACAACCCCCCCAACTTCAAACTCTACTACAAAGCAGTTATAATTAAAACAGCATGGTACTGTAAAAAAAAGGTAGAGCTGTAGACCAATGGAACAGGGTTGAATATACTGACATCGCCCCCCAAGCATATGACCATCTAATCTTTGATAAGGGGGCAAGAAAAGTGAAGTGGAGCAGGGAAAGCCTTTTTAACAAATTATGCTGGCAAAACTGGATGGCTACATGCAAAAAAATGGGCTCAGATCTCTGCCAAACTCCATGTATAAAAGTAAGATCTAAGTGGATTAAAGACCTCAACATCAGACCGGAATCTATATGGTACATTGAGGAAAAAGTTGGCAAAACCCTTAATGACATAGAAGCTAATGGTGTCTTCAAAGATGTCACACCACTGGCCAAACAAGTGAAAACAGAGATAGACAAATGGGACTATCTTAAACTAAGAAGCTTCTGCACCTCCAAAGAAACAGTGACCAAAATACAAAGACAGTCTACAGAATGGGAAAGGATATTCACCAACTACACATCTGATAAGGGGTTAATTTCAAGGATATACAAAGTACTGGTTGAATTCCACAGAAAGAAAACATTCAACCCCATCAAAAAATGGGGAGATGAAATGAACAGAAACTTTCACAAAGAAAAAATCCGAATGGCTAAAAGGCACATGAGAAAATGTTCCACATCATTAATCATCAGGGAGATGCATATCAAAACCACAATGAGATATCATTTCACACCACAGAGACTGGCCCACATCCACAAGAACAAAAGCAACTGGTGCTAACGTGGATGTGATGAGAAAGGGACAATCCTTCGCTGTTGGTGGGAATGCCGACTGGTTCAGCCCTTTTGGAAAACATTATGGACAATTCTCAAAAAATTAGAAATTGAACTCCCATTTGACCCAGCAATACCACTCCTGGGAATATATCCCAGAGAGGCAAAAAAGTATAGTCGAAGTGACATCTGCAATTGTCTGTTCATTGCAGCACTCTTTACAATAGCCAGAATCTGGAAAAAACCTGAGTGCCCGAGAACAGATGACTGGTTAAAGAAATTTTGGTGTATCTACACAATGGAGTACTATGTAGCTGTTAGAAAAGACGACGTCACGAAATTTTCATACAAGTGGTACTATATGGAAAGTATCACGTTAAGCGAAGTGACTCAGAAAGAAAGTGATAAACATAGAAAGATTGCGTTCATCTGGGTAACATAAAGTAACAGAACAGGAGACTAACACCCAAGAATGGCCGAGATTAGTACCAGGAATTTTGCTCCATGGGTTGGAGGCCAGTCACACATGCTAGGGGAAAAGGGAGTTCAGATAAAGAGGGGAACACCAAATAAAGGTGTTGGGAGGATCCTCCCAGGATGGGAGAAGCATGCTGAAAGTAGACTATAGACCAAACATGATTGCCACTCAATGTTTCTTTTGCAAACCACAACACCCAAAAGGAGAGAGAGAACAGAGGGGAATGCCCTGCCACAGAGACAGGGTGGGATGGGGGGGATGGGGGTGGGAGGGATACTGGGATCCGTGGTGGTGGGAAATGGGCACTGGTGGAGGGATGGGTATTTGATCATTGTATTATTGAAACCCAAGCACAAAAATGTGTAAGTCTGCAACTGTACCTCATGATGTCTCACTATTTAAAAGAATTTTAATAAAAATAAACACAAGGAGAGCAAAAACAGCTACTACTAGAGAACATATTTAATATTTAAATATTTATTTACGCTTTCTTGTTTATCTTAGGGAGTGAGGGATTTGCAAGACTACATCCAGCAATTCTCAAGTGTTAGTCTTAACTCTAGTCTTAACTCTGTGCTTAGGGTCACTGTTGCCAAGTGTCTTAGTCCCTGTAATTTATTTTTGGCTGCCTCATTATTTGATGAGAAGACAATACAATAACTAGAATTAGAATTGTGGCAGTGGGGAGAGGGACACTCTGGGGATATATGGGGATATATTTTTTTTTACAGGGAGCCTCCCAAGCAGTTTTCAGGAAGCCTGCCTGGAGGCCACTTCCCACAATACTTGGCTTGAGGGTTCTAATAGTCCTTTGACTCACGGATGTGAGTCATGTTATAGTGGTACCCAAAGTCCTCCAGGACTACACCAGAATGTGCACTCGGGTCTTGGAATGTCAGGATGGAGCTTTAGATCAAGCATGTGCATGGCTTTGTGCTCTCTGTCTCTGGAAACTGAGCAAGAATTTTTAAACCAAAGAAAGCTGAGAGTTCTATTCACAACACTTTCATTTGCTGAATAGAAGCTTCTAGATAAGTTGCTTCTTTTTGAGTCACAATTTCCTCACTTATGAAATGGGGATAATAATGATACTTCCAAGTAACAATGCATTAAAAATAATGCAACTACAAAGGTGTCTGGTACAAAAACAAGTAATATAAGTATCAATGAATGTTATTACTACTCATTGTTAATTTATAGTTTTTTATCTATTTATTCAGCCAACATTTATTAAACTATATATGAAGAGCAAGAAAGGTTTCCTAAAATATATATTTTTGAACTAGTTGGAGACTTCACTGAACAAAATAAGCTACAGGAAAGAGTACTAGGTGCTGACTAGTGTGATGGTTGCAGGGAGAGGCCATTTGTTCCTGAGGGAGTTAAGAAAGGGTCCTCAAAGCAAGATACCACATTCATTAGTGTGTAAGTGCCCTTACTGGGTTTGACACATTGTTTTTTAAAATTAAATTGAGAATGAAAAATGTTTTAAGTAAAATTAGTTCGCTAGCAAAATTCATTCAAAAACAAATTCTCCAAGTTGTGGCAAAAATCACATAGGATAAAAATCAGTTCTATTACTATTGGTTGGAAACATGGATGCCCATAGTTATTTGGGATCAATTTACCTTGGTCCAAAGATAGAATTAAACAGAATAAAAATAGTGCCAGAGTGAGACAAAAAAAATCTGAGAGCAAGAATTGAGAAGTTTAAAAAGACCATTTTCCCCTTCTGTAATAGAACTACCATGATCTTAACTAACTACAAAGATGAAGATTGGGAGTAGGACTAAGAAAGAATGAAACCCTTGCCCCCTCAAAGCTGAAGCCAAAGCCAAAGATTTGAAGGTCAAGAGAGAAGTGCTAGAAGGTATCCATAGCCACAAAAAGAAGAGCCACATGTCATCCACCTTCTAAAGACCCAAGCCACAGCAGCTGAGAAGGCTGCCTGAATATTCCCAGAAGAACGCCCCCAGGAGAAACAAGCTTGACGATCATGCCATCATCAAATACCTTCCCTCTTACCACTGAGTCAGCCATGAAGAAGGTAGAAGATAGCAATACATTTGTGTTCATTGTGTATGTTAAACTCAACAAACACCAGATTAAACATGCTGTGAAGAAGCTCTCTGACATTGATGTGACCGAGATCTGCTAGAGAAAAGAGACATATGTTGAGCTGGCTCCTGACTATGGAATGATGTTGCCAACAAAATTGGGATCATCTGAACAGTCCAGCTGGCTAATCCTAAATACAATTTTTTACACCATAAAAAAATTATAGACACATAAGAGAACACAAAAAGTTCAAAATCTGAGAAGTTAAAACGTTTTCCACTAGAGTCAAAGAATGAGAAAACTCTATCTTGCACTTATTAACAGGAAATTAACAAACTATTTTAGTGAAATTTGATATTAATCAAACTCTGGCCTTTCAGTTACATATTTGAAACAGTTCTAATTATTTAAGGTAATATTTTTTTGAAACTCTGCCATTGCATATTTAACTAAGGTCTAGTAATCATAATGTTTTTCCTTTCTCAGTCAGATCATGAATGTGAGTGATTATCAGTCATTCCTTGTGACTTGGCAAAGGAATGACCTAAGGCCAGTGAAGTGTCATCCTACCCAGCAAGCAACAGTTTATATTTGGGAACGAGTTCTGAACTTCAGTTTTATCTACACTTTTTGTGCTTTCTTTAAAAGAAGCACAATGGAACAAAGTAGTCATTAACTTTCTTTTTGGCCAGCAGGTATCTCCCAAGCAGGCCTCAGGAATTGAATACCCATCCCTGTGCATGCAAAGTCTACATATATGAACTTTTAGCTGTTTTTCCTATTCTAATTATGGTTACTTGGTTAAATAATATTATCTTTGAAATAATCTTTAAGACATCAAATTAGTTAATTGAATTAAAAAAAACTTTTGCACTGAATAAATGTCACAATAAC
The DNA here is from genome assembly GCF_029834395.1 of Sorex fumeus. Taxonomy (NCBI): domain Eukaryota; kingdom Metazoa; phylum Chordata; class Mammalia; order Eulipotyphla; family Soricidae; genus Sorex; species Sorex fumeus. The sequence continues at coordinate 3,494,587 of NW_026606078.1, read as the reverse complement.
ACCTTACACACTTTAGCCCTGCATTATAGAGCATTATAGAGAATAAAATATTATAAGGATACCCTTCATATTTTTCAAAGAAAGAGATCAAACACTCCTGAAATTTATATGAAACAATAAACCCCCAAGCTAAAGTAATCCTTGGTTTAAAAAAAGTAGATGTGAGACATCACTTTCCCCAACTTCAACCCTTACTACAAAGACGTAGCAATTAAAACAATATGGTTCAATATGGTATTGGAGGGCCAGAGTGAGAGTACAATGGGTAGGGCATTTGTCTTGCATGTGACTGACCCAGGTTTGATCCCCGGCTGAGCACCACCAGGAGTGATTCCTCGGTGCAGCTGAGCCAGTGTATCATCCCATATGGTCCCCTGAGCATTACCAGTTGTGACCCCAAAAGCAAAACCAAACAAAAAATATGGTATTGGAATAAAGACAGACTAACTGATCAATGGAATAGAATTGAATATCCAGACTCAGACCCTCAAATGTATGATCATTCATCTTTGATAAAGGAGCAAGAAATATAAAGTGGAGCAATAAAAAGCTTCTTCAAGTGGTTTTGGGGAAAATGAACTTAGAACTCTACTAAAGCCATGCACAAAAGTCAGATCAAAATAGATTAAAGACCTCAATATCATGGCTGAACCCATAAGGTACGTGGAAGAAAACATAGGAAAAACATCTATAACACTGAAACTACAGGCATCTTCAAAGATAAAATGCCACTGATCAAGCAAGTAGAAGTAAAGAAAAACAAATGGGACTACATTAAACTAAGAAGCTTCTGCACCTCAAAAGAAATGGTGACCAAGATACAAAGACAACCCATGAAATGGGAAAAATAATTTACCCAATATCCATCTGATAAGGGGTTAATATCAAAGATATATAAGGCACTGGTAAAATTTTACAAGAAAAAACTATAACCCATAAAAAATGGGGAGAAACAAATGACCAGAAGTTTCCTCAGAGAAGAAATTCAAATGGTCAAAAGGCACATTAAAAAATGTTCATCAATAATCATACAGGAGATGCAAATCAAAACAACAATGAGATATCACCTTATACCACAGAGGCTAGCACATATCCAAAAGAATACGAGTGCTGGGATGGATTTGGGGAGATTGTTGGTGGGAATGTCAATTAGTCCAGCCTTTTTGTAAAACAACATGGACATTCCTCAAAAAACTAGAAATAGAGCTTCCAAATGACCCAGCGATACTACTTCTGGGAATATACCCTGGGAACCCAAAACCACACAGCAGAAACACCATCTGCACTCCTATATTCACAATATCCAGATTTCTGAAAACAACCTGTATACCTAGTAACAGATGACTGGATGAATAAACTATGGTATAGCTACACAATGGAATACTACACAGTTGTTAGGAAAAATGAAGTAATGAAACTTGCTTATAAATGGATAGACATGTGCAGGATAACATTGGTTTGTCCGTTCTACCTTGTCAGAGGAATCTTAAGTTTATTGGGTTGCTCCCATCATAGTGTTCCCATTTATCTGCGTTTATTTGTAACCTCCTTCTTTGTGCTCTGTTAACTTGTAAATATTGCTTTTCTCTTCTCCTTAAGTTCTTTGCTTACTTAATTCAGAGCAATGTCCTTTTTAGCATAGACACAGGAAGACAGTTAATACTATGCTTTTGTAACTTGGGAGTTAATTGTCTCCAGATAATATTACCTCCGGGGCATCTGTTCTCTCGACCTGAGCCTCAATTGCCCTTATTTCCTAGAACCCCAAAAGCAGGGTCCCAATGAAGGACTGGAGAGACCAGGGCAGCAATATGGAGCATGGAGACACTAGCAAGGGGGATAGAGGGAGAAGAATGTAGGGGAAGAATACAGGAGAGGTATGTGGAGAGATGAGAGTTGCAGCTGCAAGATGGATCATGGAGAGATGAGCAGGAGAGACAGGAGGAGACGGGAATAAGGAGCAGTGTGAGAATAGAATGGGGAGCTTAGTGAGACTGGAATAGGTGCATGGGGAGAACGGAATAAACGACAACTGATGATCAACCAGCTTGGCCCTCATTTTTTCCTTCATTCACCCATGGCATGGGCCGCCTCGGGTGGGGGAGTCCACCAAATCTGGGCAGTGAGAGAGAGAGAACCACTGGGGCTTTCCCTAGCCACCCAGTGATTATACAGACATGGAGAGTAGTATGCTGAGGGACATGAGTCAGAAGGAGAGGGATAGATATATAATGACTGTATTTATTTGTGGGATATTAAAAAATAGTATGAGACTAATATCCAAGGCCAGGGAAAATAGGGGCCAGGAGGACAGTTTTTGGAAGCTTATGACAAATGTGTAGGTGGTAAAGGGCAGTTAGAATAGAGAAGGAACCAGTATGAAAATAATTTTTAGGGGCTGGAGCGATAAGATGAAATCATGAAATTTACATACAAGTGGTACAATATGGAAAGTATCATGCTAAGCAAAATGAGTCAGAAAGAGAGGGATAGACATAGAAAGATTGCATTCATCTGGGAGATATAAAGTAACAAAATATGAGATTAATACCCAAGAATAACTGAGATCAACACCAGGAGGATTCCTCCATAGCTTAGAGGCCAGCCGGGTACTCTAGGGGAAAGGGCAGTTCAGATAGAGAAGGGAGCACCAAATAAAGGGTGTTGGGAGGATCCTCCCAGGAGGGGAGATGCATGTTGAAAGTAGACTATGGACTGAACATGTTTGCCACTCAATGCCTCTTTTGCAGACCACAACACCCAATAGGAGAGAGAGAACAAAAGGGAATGCCCTGCCACAGAGGCAGGGTGGGATGGGGGGATGGGGAAGGGGGAGGGATGCTATCCATGGTGGTGGAAAATGGGCACTGGTGGAGGGATGGGTATTTGATCATTATATAACCGAAACCCAAGCACAAAAATTTGTAAATCTACAACTGTACCTCATGGTGTTTCACTAATAAGAAAAAAAGACACAAGATTTAAAATCAAAGGAGATATTTTCAGTAGATGAAAAGACAAATATCTAGATGAGAATTTTCTGTGGGAAGAGTCAGTAGGCTCATAATAAGTCTGTTTAAATCCCAGAGTATGCTATCTACCTATAAAGCATCCCAGTCACTTTAGAGGAGAAGCACTTGTAATTGCCTTGATCTAAAGTGGTACTTTTCAGAATCCATAAAGTTCATTAAAGAAAATATTAGAAGACAAAAAAAAATTTTTAGAAATTATCACTCTGGACAAGAACTAAGTATTGAAATTAGGCACAGTTTCAGTATCTTTCAGTACCTTTTAGTATCTTTCAGTATCTTTATTGCAAACCATGTAGTTCTTTCAGTATTTAAACTGAAAATCATATTGCCCAAAAGGAGAGAGAGAGAAAGGAAGGGGAGAGAGAAAGAGAGAGAGAAAGAGAGAGAAAGAGAGAGAGAGAGAGAAAAGTCCCTCTATGGTGAAAGGAAACTGGAGACATTGCTGATTGGAAACGTACACTGGTGAAGAGACACATGTTGGAACTGTGATTAAATTGAAAAAATTGAATTAAAAATATAATTCAATTTGAAAAAAGAGAGACCAATTTGCCTAAAACCTGGATCCTAGAACTATGTGATACTTTGAAGAAACTCCGTTTTTTAAAGTGCTTGTCTTTATTTTATTTAAAAAAATTATTTTGTTATTGAATCAATCACTTTGAGATATACAGTTACAAAACTGTTCATGATTGAGTTTCAGTCGTACAATATTACAACACCGATCCCTTCACCAGTGTACATAACCTGCCACCAGTGTCCTCAGTTTTCCTCCTGCCCCATCCCTTGAATGTGACCCCAAAGCTTAAAAAAATTTAAATAAAAAATAAAATGTGTATTTTGGTTATAAAATATTCCACATTATAAAAAATGTTAAGCAAAAAGAAGTGTCTAAGTATGTTTTTCAGGTTCACAAGTCTCTCTGGAAAGTAACTCCTTCATTGACAGAACATACAGGTATACTCACTCTTTTCGAAGTTGTATGCTACTCCATGGTTGGTCCTTTTACTGAGCTCTGGATCTTTTTATTTTATTATTTATTATGCTGGGCTGGAGCGATAGCACAGAGATAAGGCTTTTGCCTTGCACGCGGCCAAGCCTGGTTTGATTCCTCCACCCCTTCTCGGAGAGCCCGACAAGCTATCGAGAGTATCTCGCCCACATGGCAAAGCCTGGCAAGCTACTTGTGATGTATTCAGTATGCCAAACACAGTAACAAAAAGTCTCAAAATGGAGACGTTACTGGACCCACTCAGGCAAATCAATGAACAACGGGACGACAGTGTGTCTTTTTTATTATATCGACATAAGAATATGGCAGTTAGTAACCCACAGGCTCGTAGGATTTGTTGCCATTCATTTGGGGGCCAGCCTTGGGTCTAGCTGCTCAGGAGCCAACTGGCATGCTCCTTCTAACTGAAGAAGGCAGCTTTCTATGCTCAGAGAATTACTTCATGCCCTCATTTCTCTTTATTTTTCTGTTTTACTTTCTTTTCATTTATCTAGATTTTGTTTCTATTCCTGAATTGTGAACTCCTTCTCAAGTCCTGAAGCCTAAAGAACAACAGAAAAGTACTCTATTTTTACCACAATTGGCCCTTTTTTATTTAGAGTGAGAAGTTACTTATCTAGCTTCCACCTAAAACTAACTTAAAAATCATCCTAGGTGCAAGTAAAAAGGGTGCAAGTTATCCGAACATAATGGGAGAGTGAAGGGGGTTTTTTCCTCCCTTTAGTCCCTTTTTAAGTAAATACCCTATTAAATATTCAGCCTTCACATGTTCAGAAACAAATCAGCTTAGTTTGGGCAAGCAGCACCATGGTAAGCAATTTTCTGATGTTAGTTGTAAGTATGTTTTCTTTTCACAGAAACCTTCCTAGAAAAATTTTGTGGGAGCCAATAAAATTTTCAGAATTTTTCCAGTCAATTGTTTTCATGATGTAAAAATGTAATTTTTTTGAAATAGTAATATGGTGCCAGCGAAATGATTGCCTTCAGCTGACAAGGTTGGTGCACACCATGCTGGTCCTTGTACTGAGCTCTGGATCTTCTTCTTTTATTATTTATTATACTATATCCGGGATGGAGTGATAGCACAGCTGGTAGGGCATTTGCCTTGCATGCAGCTGACATAGGTTTGATTCCTCCGTCCCTCTTGGAGAGCTCAACAAGCTACCAACAGTATCCTGCCCACACAGCAGAGCCTGGCAAGCTCCCCGTGGCGTATTTGATATATGCCAAAACCAGTAACAACAAGTCTCACATGGAGACATTACTGGAGCTCGCTCAAACAAATCGATGAACAAGGGGAGAACAGTGCTATAGTGCTATTCTATATCCACATGTGAATATGGCATTTAATAACCCACAGGCTGGTAGGACTTGTTGCCATTCACTTGGGGGCCAGCCAACTAATGTGTATCAAGTTCCAAGATCACAAGTTCTCCTCACTGAATTCTAACATTTTAACCACTGGTACTGAGCTCCATAGGAAAGTATAATTGTTTGTAAATGAAAGTTGAGATTTACTTCAGGGTAACTGTATCTCTGCCCTTTCTCCACACCCAAACTAGTAAACTCATCTAGTAACCCAGAGGCAAAGGACAGTTGGAAGAAAATGTTATCATATCTTATTATCTTTGGTGTAGGAGGAAAAGAAAGGCCTCACCAGTGGTGCCACCAAGGACTTGTCCATAGCAGGTGTATACACTCAGACCTATCCCAGACTAAGGCACTAGAAAAAATTGGTGAGTGTGCTAGAATTTCCCCCAGAGTGGGGTGTGATGCCTCCTTCAAGTAGATTGGTTTCTGGCCATCAATCCAAAATGGTTCCATACTAGGTGGTAAAACTCTACCATGAATATTGTGTTTGTGCCCGCCCCCACACACACACTTCACAGAAGTATCTGCAGGCTAAAGGCAGAAGTGGGATTAAAATACGTGGCATGGAGTCCTTCCTGAATTGCCTTTTGATGTTTGCTGAGATAGGGCAAAATATTCATATTCTTAGTCTCAAATTGTCTACTGAAAATGAGGTTGAGGTGTGTGTTATTTTGAAAGATCAAAAGAGATGATGAAAACAAAAGTACTTTATAGATTTTTAAAGCACCTCGTAAATGTAGGATTTGTGTAATTGTTGCTAATGTAAAACCCTTGGCCAATGATTCAAAGACTGCTGACAGCTATGTAATATTTTTGCCTTTAATCCGGAACTTTATGTCTGAAATGCTGATTCCAAAGGAAAGCTAATTTACTCCCAGGAACAGGAGATAGATAGAATATTAAGTAGACTGAATTACTCATATAACTAGGAGCCAAATACCACCCAGGCAGCTCTAAGTTATCATCTCATGGTTTCTTCTAGTTATTTTCATCTCAGATGTAAATCAGAGTTAGGATTAAGGAGAGTTTACTATTTAAGTTTATAGCAGCACCTGGACCATTTACATAAATGATTCACACAGGCACATACATACCTTTAATATCTGAATGAAATGAATAGATACATCTTGGAGAGAGAAATGCACTCATGGATTTGTGTCAACAGTAGAGAAGTTCAGGAATTTGATGGACAATCTATTTACTAAAATATAATACCACCACTTAATTAATGATTTACAGCTCAAGAGATAGAATAGGGGTAAAAGCACATGCTTAGAATAAAGCTGACCCAGTTCTATTCTCAACACCTAATAATCCTCTGAGCAACACTGGGTGTTGCCCTGGAAGCACTTGGGGCACATGGGAGTGTCCTAGGTAATCCACCACGTCAGAGTCTCAGCAGCATCACATTCTCAGGCCTCACACTGAGTTGCTGCCATGGTTGGTAGAAAATCACATGGGGGGCTTGGGGACTTCTAAGTGCTACAGGGGAGGCCTAAATCCCAAAAATATTAATTTAAGCAATTTTCCCATTGTAAATTGTGCAAAAGTAATACATATTTCAAAATACTAAGACATTTGTTTATACATTCAACAGATACTTCCTAAGCAACTAATGTGTATCAAGTCCCAAATACGAAAAGATGCTTTTAGTGACTGCAGGAAAACAAATGACTGCAACACAATTTGCGGGGTGCTTTGACAATGGTGGTGGAGAGAGAGACAAGGTGGTATGTGAGAATTGTGGAAGGTTTCCTAGATATGGGGGTATCAATCCCAGAGTAAAATAGGTCTATTCAAACAAAGAGGTGGTCTGTGTTCATAAAAGGAGCTGGTGTCAGAAAATCAATGAGACACTGCCTCCCTCATCAAAGAAGTCTTGTTAAGAAAGAAAGAATCAAACTAAATATAAATAGCAAGCTAAGTGATGCAGCCAATTTAGGTGCTGACGAAACTATCTTGTCACAAACCAGTAACATAATCCTACATCAGAAACTGATTTGTGGACTAAACTTTGAGCCCTATTCTGAAGGACAATTCAGTTACTCAGAGGAAAAGCAAAGAGCAGGGTCCCCCAGAGAGAGCACAGCCCTGGAAATCACCCCACGGTAGCCCAGTGGGATTTTGAGGGGAAGAGGCTAGAAAGTTCACAGGGCTGTTTCCTCCCTGGAACCTTGCATTTTAACTCTTTGTTATTGTGTTGTTTGGGAAGGGGGTCATGGCTTACTTACATCTGGCAGTGTTCAGGGCTTACTATGGGCTCTATGCTCGGGGATAACTCCTGGGGTGCTGGGAATTATCCCCGACTGCCTGGAGGGTCAGGGATTGAACTCAAGCCAACTGCACGCAAAACAAGTCCCTTAACACCCCCCCCCCCCTCTCTCTCCTGGCCTTTTAGAAATGCTGAGCACGTGGCATTTAAAAATGAGAAACACAAGAAATGAGCTCAACAGTGACACCTACTGGCCATTTCTAGGGTCTGGTTTTCTAAAAACACAGTTCCTATGGCCCAGGAGCAAGAGATGACTGCTTTATTAAACTGAGGGGTAGGAGAGTTGCACTGAACACAACCCTTATTTCTGAAAGTGAACATGACAAGACGTAACCAAAGAAAGGATGGGAGTTACTTCTAGGCCTGCTAGTCACCTCCCTCACTGTGGTCAGAAATGCCATCCTTTGTAAAATTGCATGTTCTTTCTTGGGGGCAAAGCGAATAGCACAACTGGTAGTGCTCTTCTCTTGTATGTGACCCATCTGGGTTTGAACCGGGCATCCCATATGGTCCCCAGAGCCCGCCAGGAGTGGTTCCTGAGTGCAGAGTCAGGAGTAACTCCTGAGCACTGTTGGTATGGCCCCAAAACAACAACAACAACAACAGAAATTGCATGTTCTCTCTAATAATTGCCTCTTTAAACACAAATCTGGAAAAGGATAAAGATTAATGTTCAATCAAGACCTAAGTGAAATCAGTTATTGACTGCTTCCTTCCTAGGACAGAGATTTTCTCAGTATGGTTTCACAAGCTCCCTCAAAGTCAGAAACTCATTGAGGGAAAAGTACGCTGAGGAAAAACTCACTCAGCAAAGTTAAATTACACATATGTTGTGTCCAAACCCAATGCAAGAATGTCCTCTGTGGACAAACTCATGTGAAGATATGGGCATGCATTTCTTTTTGCCCCTTGAAGAATCTGTGTGGGTTTGAAATTCACAGAATAGTCCTTCAGATATGTAAATATGGCTCACTTATACCTTTTCTGAAAATATTTATCATAGAAGCAATCAGTTTTCCAGACTCTCTGTTATTCAGCGTTCTAAGAAATAGAACCTCAAGTTGCCTTCCTTTCTCTCCTTTTCAGGTACCTGTGCTCAGGAGGGAAATACAGGTCTCTGGTTAGTGAGCTGGAGAATGGTCTACTGCCACTTGCAGCAAAAGTGCCTTTCCCACTTCAGCTGTTTTCAAAAAGAAATGTTAATTATGATAAAATGAACTGCCCTGCTTCCCAGCCAGGAAGACTATTAGAAAACTGTAGATTCAGAAATGCTGTGATTTCTCAAGAATACTGGTGAGGGTGGACTTCTAGACGATTGGAAAATGCAGAGAAACATTAAGCTCTCCTAGAGTGTTCAAAGGGCTGGAGCGATAGCACAGCGGGTAGGGTATTTGCATTGCACGCGGTCAACCCAGGTTTGATTCCTCCACTCCACTCGAAAATCCCCACAAGCTACCGAGAGTATCCCGCCCACATGGCAGAGCCTGGCAAGCTCCCCGTGGCATATTCGATATGCGAAAAACAGTAACAACAAGTCTCCCAGTGGAGACGTTACTGGTGCCAGCTCGAGAAAATTGATGAACAACGGAATGACAGTGCTACAGTGCAGACTGTTCAAGAGGCAGTCTGAAGGTCAAACTTGAGTATTGTCTTCTAGGTGGCAAAGGCAGTTATGTGAAAGGGAAAAGAGAAGACATCAATTGTCTTCTGAGGCCTGGCATCAGTAATTGCTAGTCATCTGCTGTGCATTCAGCAGCCAGTTGGGCTGTGCAAATACTGAAAATCAAAATTCCCTGTGGATCATGTACCAACCTCTGATTGAATGTATTTCCTATGGAAGGAAGCTTGACATCACTGAAACCCTAAAAATGTTGATGTGTATGGAATATACATATACATTTATATATATGTATATATATAATGTGTATATGCCTGTACATGTGTATATATTTTGCAATCTAAAAATTTAAGAAATGAGTCTCAGAAAGTGCAATACTGTGATAAATATTTTATGTCTATTATTATTAGCCGGTAGGGTGTCTGCCTTGCATGCAGCCAACATGGCAAACCTGAGTTTGATTCCTCCGCTCCTCTCAGAGAGCCCAGCAATCTACTGAGAGTATCTCACCTGCTTGGCAGAGCCTGGCAAGCTCCCCGTGACGAATTCGATATGCCAAACATAGTAACAAGTCTCACAATGTTACTGGGCCCGCTCAAGCAAATCGATGAACAATGGGAGGACAGTGACAGTGATTATTATTAGATAATTTTACAAGGAAGGAAATCAAATTTTTGAAAAAGTGTCATTTTGGGGAATGGGTGTTTGGACCACACCCAGTGATGCTCAAGTTATCTAAGTCTGTGCTAAAGAATCACTTCTGACAGTGCTCAGGGATCCATAAGTAATGGCCAAGTTGAAATGGGTTGGCCATGTGCAGAGAAAGTGCCATGCTTATTGTAGCCCTTCAAAGGTTTTTTGTTTTGATTTGGGGTTTTTTTGTGTGGTTTTTTTTTTTTTGCTTTTTGGGTCATACCTGTCATACCTGGTGATGCACAGGGGTTCCTCCTGGCTCAGGCATTCAGGAATTACTCCTAGTGGTGCTCGGGGGACCATATGGGATGCTGGGAATTGAACCGGGTTGGCCAAATGCAAAGCAAATGCCCTATCTGCTGTGCTATTGCTCCAGCACCAACCCCTCAAAGTTTTGAAAATGAACATTACCAAAGATGAACAAGGGAGAGAGCTAGAATTCAGACACTGCTCTTTCTTCCAGAAACTACACCGCTGTATCTCTCAGCTCAACCTCCATCAGACTTCGATTTAGACAGCCCCCTTCCTCAGCCTTCTTGAGAGCAGTCTTTCACTGCCAGGCGCTCCTTGTTCTTTCAGTGTGTGTTTTTTTCTTTCCCTATCATAATTTCTTGGAGTTTGGACTTCATTCTTCCTAGATAAGAATCTATCTTTGAGTTGGTACTACTGGTTGAACTCCACGAGAAGAAAGCACCCAACCCCATCAAAAAATGGGGCGAGGAAATGAACAGAAACTTTCGCAAAGAAGAAATCCGAATGACAAAAAGGCACATGAGAAAATGTTCTACATCACTAATCATCAGCGAGATGCAGATCAAAACAACGAGATATCATTTCATACCACAGGGACTGGCCCACATCCACAAGAACAAAAGCAACCATAAGAACAAAAACAAAAGTGGATGTGACCAGAAAGGGACCCTCCTTCACTGTTGGTGGGAATGCCAACTGGTTCAGCCCTTTTGGAAAACAGTATGGACGATTCTCAAAAAATTAGAATTTGATCTCCCATTTGATCCAGCAATACCACTCCTCGGAATATATCCCAGAGAGGCAAAAAAGTATATTCGAAGTGACATCTGCAATTGTTTGTTCATTGCAGCACTCTTTACAATAGCCAGAATCTGGAAAAAACCTGAGTGCCCAAGAACAGATGACTGGTTAAAGAAACTTTGGTACATTTACACAATGGAGTACTATGTAGCTGTTAGAAAAGACGAAGTCATGAAATATACATACAAGTGGTACTACATGGAAAGTATCATGTTAAGCGAAATGAGACAGAAAGAGCGGGATAGACACAGAAAGATTGCATTCATCTGGGGAACATAAAGCAACAAAATGGGAGACTAACACCCAGGAGTGGCTGAGATTAGTAACAGGAATTTTGCTCCATGACTTGGAGGCCAGCCACACGTGCTAGGGGAAAAGGAAGCTCTGATAGAGAAGACAGCACCAAATAAAGGGTGTTGTGAGGATCCTCCCAGGAAGGGAGAAGCATGCTGAACGTAGACTATAGACCAAACATGATTGCCTCTCAATGCCTCTCTTGCAAAATACAGGACCCAAAAGAAGAGAGAACAAGGGGGAATGCCCTGCCACAGAGGCAGAGTGGGATGGGGGGGGGGGGGGGGGAGGTGGGAGAGATGCTGGGACCCGTGGTGGTGGAGGATGGGTGCTGGTGGAGGGATGGGTACTTGATCATTGTATAACTGAAACCCAAGCGCAAAAGTTTGTAAGTCTAAAACTGTACCTCATGGTGTTTCACTAATAAAAAATTTTTTAAAAATTTGTAAAGGTAAAGTAAAGGCCCTCCTGTTGTTCATCAATTTGCTCGAGCGGGCCCAGTAACGTCTCCATTGGAGATTTTGTTGTTACTGTGTTTGGCATATGGAATACATCACGGGTGGCTTGCCAGGCTCTGCCGTGCGGGCGAGATACTCTCGGTAGCTTGCCGGGCTCTCCGAGAGGGCGGAGGAATCAAACTCGGGTCGGCCATGTTGGCTGCGTGCAAGGCAAACACCGTACCACTGTGCTATCATTCCAGCCAAAAAAATAAAATAAAATAAAATAGCTAAAGAGGCAAGGATCTGTATGTCCATCACATAGCTGTCTATTCCCCCAATATTCCTCCATTCACAGAACACTTTTTTTTTAACTTTGAGGGGATAGAATTGGCCCTTAGGAAAAGGACCCCTAATAATTATCCATATAGATGTAAAACCCCTAATATATTCCTTCTAATTACTATAAACGATCATTAAAGAAAACTGAAATAATATAAGGAATTTCAGATTAGGAGACAGGAACCCTAAAATACCAACTCACCTTGGGATCCAGGAAGAATTTTCTAATTTTCTTCTCTTTATTGCTATTTAACATTTAATAATTTTTTATTTTATTTTTATAAAGTCGTTCATAACAATTTATTACATTCAATATTTCAATACCAATCCCACCACCATTACACCTTTTCACCACCATTATTTCCAATTTTCCCACCACCACCACTCAAGCCCACCCTGAAAGCAGGTCCTAAATAATTTATTTTTTGTTTCTTGTTATAAATAATTCATTAAAACTGATACAAAAAAAGTTTCCTTAGCGGAAAATGTGTGAAGATTATTGTATCTCATTAAATTAAACCCTTAAACCATTAAACCCTTGTATAAGAGATTACTAACATGTTGTTACATGTTAAGCCTGGTGTGCTAATATTTTTTATTTTTTTATCGAGATCAGTTGCCTTCTACCTTACACCCCACCAAATGTGGTGTGCTACTCTTGGTACATCCGTGGAATAGAGTATGAGATGTCACGTGGCCACAAATGCAGCCGCCTGCTCCAGGAATTCTAAAATTTTAAATAGGGTGATACAACTGGAGATAGCTTTGGGATCCGGAGGCATCTCTGCAGCTTCTGTTTCTCTTCCAAGATTATTTGTGAGTCTCTGGATCGTGGTCGCTAATGAGTTTATAAGGCACAGGAGGCAGTGGGTGTGGCCAACAGATTCCCAGAAAGACAGGCAAATGGTTGAGGGGGTGTTGCCCATTCTCAACTCCACGAGAGCCTGGAAGATTTCAGTCACAAAAGCCATACGTCTGAGTCTTTCAGTAGATTTATTTTCATGCATGAGGCTCGTCTGAGCCTGTGGAGATCGACTCTGAGAATGACAGTTGATTGGGTTGCAATTTTCTAAAGGTAAAGGTAAAGGCCCTCCCGTTGTTCATCGATTTGCTCAAGCAGGCCCAGTAACGTCTCCATTGGAGACTTTGTTCTAACTGTGTCTGGCATATCGAATATATCACAGGGAGCTTGCCAGGCTCTGCCATGCGGGCGAGATACTCTCGGTAGCTTGCCGGGCTCTCCGAGAGGGGTGGAGGAATCGAACTCGGGTCGGCCATGTTGGCTGTGTGCAAGGCAAACGCCCTACCACTGTGCTATTGCTCCAACCCCACAATTTTCTAATTTTCATTAAGATTCTTCTACTTGTCTTCCTAATTTGAGAGATGAATTAACTAATCTCCCAACATCTTTTCGGATCTGCCATTTCATTATCATAAATAAAAGTTTATTGGGTGGGAATTCAAGTATAGGACTCTACCACTGACCTACTCTCTGTAGTACACTGTAGCACTGTCCTCCCGTTGTTCATCGATTTGCTCGAGCAGGCCCAGTAACATCTACATTGTGAGACTTGTTGTTACTGTGTTTGGCATACTGAATACGTCACAGGGAGCTTGCCAAGCTTTGCCATGCAGGCAAGATAGTCTCAGTAGCTTGCCAGGCTCTCTGAGAGGGGCAGAGGAATCGAACCTGGGCTGACCAGGTCGGCCACATGCAAAGCAAACGCCTTACCCACTGTGCTTTCGCTCGAATACAAATTTTGGTAAACAATAGTGTCATAGCATCTCCATGTGTATCTGTATTTAACTACTTTTCTGTTGTAAACTATTTTTTCCAATGAAGTTAATTTTTATACTATAACAGCATAATTTACAAAGTCACTCATGATACAGTTTTTGGGGGCATACAATGTTCCAACACCAATACCACCACTAGTGTGATCTTCCCCCCACCAACGTTCCTAATTTCCCTCCCACTCCTCAGTCCTGCCGCATCATCAGGCACATGTCTGTTCTTTTCAGAATGGGGCAGACAGATTCCCCTCCCCTCTGGCTAGGTCCAACAAATACCTCATCAGACCCCCTTAAACATTTAAGCATTCCCAACTTCACAGTAAAGTTTTTTGTTTTTGTTTTAATTTTTATTATAGCTTAGGTAATAAGATCACCATTGTGTTCAAGATTAAGGTATTGATATACAAAACTACTGCATATCACAATACAAAAGTGTCCATGACCCTCTATTCCTCACCCTATGTCACCTTTGAACTTTCTTGGCTTCCATCCATTCCCCATTTTTTTTTTCGGTTGACAGTTATGGTGTGGGTGTATGCTTTTAAAAATCTTCCTTAGCACCACCCCTGTGCTCCAGCCCCTTCTCTTATGTTCCCCTGTTATTTCTAGTCAACATCTTCATTCCCTCACCCCACCTTCCAAACCTGCATTCACAGTTCTATATTTAAATATCCAAGGATTATTATAGATTGATATTGTCCTTACCCTTGATTTGTTTCTCTATATACTACAGATAAATAAGACAATCCTGTATTTATCTTTCTACCTCTTGTTTATTTCAACCAATATGATGCCCTCCACTGATTCTTGATCCATTGATCTATCGGTAGATATTTATGTTGCTTCCACATTCTAGCTATTGTATTAAGAGCTACAATGGAGGTATGCATATATTTATCTTTTTTAATTAATGCTTAGTTTGGGTGTATATACTTAGAAATAGGTAAAATGGGAGTTCCATTCTTATGTTTTGGAGAACTCTTCGTATTATTTTCTATAGATCTGTACCAGATGGCATTTCCACAAACAGTGAATGAGTGTTTATTTTATACTTCACTCCCACAAACACTTGTTTTCAGTTTATTTTTTATCCAGTGCATTCTCTCTAGTGTGAGATAAATGAGTGAAGCAGATCATTATTATTTTGAGATATATGTATTTCTCTGACACTAAGTGATAATGAGGACTTTTCTTGCTTATTGGTCATGTGAAGTTTTCAGTGCTGACAGGAAGTTCATAAGAATGCAGATTTACATCAGGAAATAAGAAAAAATTCAAATAAATGATCTAACCTTGTTTTTTATTTGCACTGCTTTTTATTTGAAGCTAGGGGTCTCATACATGCAAGGCAAAGGCTCCACTGGTAAGTCACATCTCCTGTCTCAACCACAAGTTATTGAGGAAATAGTAAATGAATAGTGACACTCAAAGTCATTAGAAGAATGGAAAAAAACCCTCAGTGTTGAGAGGGAGAAGTCAGGCATTATGAAACTCAGGACCAATGAGGTCAGTCATTTCCTCCATGAATACTAGATCTCTCACTGCTTTAAACTTGAGCTTCATCCCATCACCCAATGAATGTACCAGGAAAGGCAGATTCTTGGGTCATGCCCTTGGCCACAGTCTTGTGCCTCTAGAGATCTACCAGTGTCAACAAAACCCGAAATGGAAATATAGTAAATAGTGTTTAAAAGACTGCAAAATATTGATGAAACCAAGACCTAGATCGCTGAAAGAATAAACAAGATTGTAGGGTGTTTGCCTTGCAAGCAGCCAACATGGCCGACCCGAGTTCGATTCCTCCGCCCCTCTCAGAGAGCCCCACAAGCTACCGAGAGTATCTCGCCCACATGGCAGAGCCTGGCAAGCTACCCGTGACGTATTCAATATGCCAAAAACAGTAACAACAAGTCTCACGAAGGAGACGTTACTGAGCCCGCTCGAGCAAATCGATGAACAACGGGAGGACCGTGACCGAAGTAATAACACTTAAAGTGAGAAAGCACTAATAAAAGTGATCCAAAGTCACAGGGGAGAAAGAATTTGCAACTGATAGAACAGAAATACAACGAATTATGAGAACTTACTTTTAGAAACATTTTGAGACTACATTTGAGAATTTAATATAGTCAATATTTAGAGACCCTAACTTCCAAAATTTTAATCAAGGAAACAGAAATCTCAAAAGATTAAAAGTAAAGTAAAAGTAAAGGCCCTCCTGTTGATCATCAATTTGCTCGAGCGGGCCCAGTAACGTCTCCATTGGAGACTTTGTTGTTACTGTGTCTGGCATATCGAATACGTCACGGGGAGTTGCCAGGCTCTGCCGTGCGGGCGAGATACTCTCGGTAGCTTGCCGGGCTCTCCAAGTGGGGCGGAGGAATCGAACTCGGGTCGGCCATGTTGGCTGCGTGCAAGGCAAATGCCCTACCGCTGTGCTATCCCTCCAGTCCCTCAAAAGATTAATTAAAAGAAAATCATTGAAACAGTAGTAAAATGTCACTCGAAACAAAATTCCAGGTACCAACGAGTCTGATAATAAGTTTTGCCAAACCTTCAAAGATTATCTATACTTATCTTTCTCTCAGTCTCTTCCAAAAGCTTGAAGAAAGAGAAATCCTTCCAATTTCTAACAAGGACATTACCCTGAAGCCAAAAGAAGATGAAATATCACAGAAAATTAAAAACAAGAGAGACCAATTTCTCTGATGAATGTAGATCCAAAGATCCTAAGCAAAATCTTAGAAAAACCAAATTCAATACGCATTAAAAGGAGCACATATCATAACCAAGTTGTATTTATTCCAGGGATGCAAGATGGTTCAATAACCACAAATCAATTGTGATGGTACATCAAAGAAAAAAAAGGTATATGATCTTATTAACAGGTACAGAGAAAGCTTTTGACAATACTCAACATAGGTTTATGATTTTTAAAATCAAATCCAATAAAATGGAGATAAATAAAGTTATCACAGCATAAAAAAGCTATATAAAACAAAACACAGCCCAAAACATATTCAACGGTAAAAATTGAAATCTCTTCCCCTAAGACCAGACACAAGAAAAGGACACTCTTATCACTATTTTTTAACGTGGTATTAGAAGGCTTTGCCACAATGCACTGCACTGTAGCACTGTCATCCCATTGTTTATTGATTTGCTCGAGCAGGTACCAGTAACATCTCCATTGTGAGACTTGTTGTTATTGTTTTTGGCATATTGAATACGCCACGGGGGACTTTCCAGGCTCTGCCATGTAGGCAGGATACTCTCAGTAGCTTGCTGGACTCTCCAAGAGGGGTAGAGGAAGCAAACCCGGGTCGGCCACATGCAAGGCAAATGCCCTGCCCGCTGTGTTATCACTCCAGCCCTTTGCTACAATATTGGCAAAAAGATTTAAAGTTATTAAATTTATAAAACATGATGATATGCAGAGAAACCCCTAAAGACACCAAAATGCTACTGGTAACAATAAATTGGCAGGCTATTAAATACACAAAATTCTGTTGCATTTTTATATTTAAATAACAAACTATAAGATAAAGAAATTTAAACACTGCACTGTAACACTGTCCTCCCGTTGTTCATTGATTTGCTTGAGCGGGCCCAGTAATGTCTCCATTGAAAGAAATTTAAAAATAACAAATATCATGTACAATTACATAAAAATTACTTAAGGGTCAAATAAGACAAGAACGAATATTCTAATACTATTTACCTATAAGAAAAGTTGAAATTTTTTTGTTATGACATATATGTTACTGAGGAATATCATGCTAAGTGAAATGAGTCATAAAGAGATATATAAATACTGGATGATCTCACTCATGTGTCACGGTCACGGTCACAGTTCTCCCGTTATTCATCGATTTGCTCGAGTGGGCCCAGTAACATCTCCATCGTGAAACTTGCTACTGTGTTTGGCATATTGAATACTTCACAGGTAGCTTGCCAGGCTTTGCCGTGGGGGCGAGATACTCTAGGTAGCTTGCCAGGCTCTCTGAGAGGGGCAGAGGAATCAAACTCAGGTCAGCCATATTGGCCGCTTGCAAGGCAAACGCCTTACCCACTGTGCTATCGCTCCAGCCCCCTCACTCATGTGTAATATATACAAAGAAACAAAGGAAGGGATAGGTAATGTCCAATGAAGGCAAAATTTAACAGAACTCAATTACTGAAGGACAGTGGAGGCAAAGAATACTATGGACTGTGATGGAGGGTTTTTAGCACTTTTGTGAGATCCTTTGCAGTCTTTTAAAAAAATTTTTAATGAAACACCATGAGATACAATTACAGACTTACACTTTCATGATTATGTTTCAGTCATACCATGGTCGAGTACCCATTAATCCACCAGTGTCCATTCTCCACCACCAATGTTCCCATTATCCATCCCACCATCCCCTCCCCCCACCTCACTGCATCTGTGGCAGGCACATTCCCTTTTACTCTCTCTCTCCTTTTGGTTGTTATGGTTTGCAATACAGGTATTGAGTGGCCATCATATTTGGTCTAAAGTCTACTTTAAGCGGCGCCCATCTCATTCCAAACCCAGGTCAGCTCAGCAGCCGGCTCGCGACCCTGGGACCTCCATCTCTCCCTGCAGGACCCCAGGTGTCTCCCGAGATGCCTGGAGAGAAGCAGTTTTGAGCGTCTGCCCTGCCCTCTTCACTCCTCAGCAGCACCTATCTCATCCCAAACCCAGGTTTCCGTAGAGGCGTGGCCTCCTCACAAGTGGGCGTGGCTTAAAGTGGGCGTGGCTTATTTTCCGGCAGGCAGTGTTTACCCATACTAAAGAACCTAGTCCCCAAGGAAACTAGTTCCCAACCTACTCAGCAATATGAAGAAACAAAGAAAATCCCAACCACAAGGGGAGAACAACGAAAACAATCTAGAACATTCTGTCGATACAGCACACCTAAGGGACCTCTCTGATATAGAATTCAGATACGAAGTCATGAAGATGTTCAATCAACTCAATGAAACAATCAGACAGACAGACAGTAACACCATAGAAAAAAATCGACAAATTACCCGAAGAAATGAGAGCAGAAATGTCACGATTAAAAGATTCCGTAGATGAAATGAGAAACTCAGTTTCTTCTCTTAAAAATAGAATGACTGCAGCTGAAGAGAGAATCAGTGAGCGGGAAGATCAGCTGCACCAAGCCAACACGCAACAACAAACAGCGGCAAGGGACCTCAAAATAGCTCTACAGAGAATCAAAGTCCTAGCAGATGATTCCAAGAGGAACAACATTAGAATCATGGGACTACCTGAAGCTCAGGGAAACAATCCCAATGAAAAAAACACCGTCAAACAAATCATTGCTGAAAAATTCCCAGAGCTCCACAATGCAGGCATTCAGGTTCAAGGAGCCCGAAGGGTGCCAGCTAAAAGAGACCCCAACAAAAACACTCCAAGACATATCATAGTTAGAATGATCGATGCTGCCGATAGAGACACAATACTGCAAGCAGCAAGAGCAAAGAAGGAAAACACATACAAAGGAGCACCCCTTAGATTCACAGCAGACCTATCAGAGGAAACCCTACAAGCCCGAAGGCAGTGGCGAGATGTAGTCAAAAAACTCACTGAAATGAATGCTTCACCAAGAATACTCTATCCGGCTAAACTCTCACTCAAAATGGACGGAACGCTACACTATTTTCTAGATAAACAGCAGCTCAGTAACTTCATAGACTCTAAACCAAACCTAAAGCAAGGGCTAAAGGGGCTACTATAAGACAAGACAAACCCTACAACCACAACACACCCACACAGAATCACTTAATCACTTAACCTCATTCACCTGATCCGCACAGAAAGATAAAACAAAACCCCATAACCATTCTCTCTCTCAATGTCAATGGTCTAAATTCACCATTTAAGAGACACAGAGTGGCAAAATGGATACAGAGACAGAACCCAACACTCTGCTGCCTACAAGAAACTCATCTCAACAGCCAGAGCAAACACAGACTCAAAGTCAAAGGATGGAAAACAATCCTGCAAGCAAACAGCTATGCAAAAAAACTGGGGTGGCCATACTAGTATCCGACAACATTAATTTCACGTTGAAAAAGATTAGAAGGGACAGTGAAGGCTATTTTCTCTTCATCAAGGGATACGTACAACAGGAAGAAATCACACTCTTAAATGTATACGCACCTAATGAGGGAACAGCTAAATATTTAAAACAACTGCTAACAGATTTTAAGGAGGACATCACTACCAACACAATAGTACTTGGAGACTTCAACATCACCTTATCACGTCTGGATAGAGCAACAAGAACAAAACCCAGCAAGGAATTATTGGCTTTGAAAGAAGAAATAGAAGAGAAAGGGCATATGGACCTATACAGGGCTTTACACCCCAAAAAGAAAGAATACACATTCTTCTCCAGTGCGCACGGAACATTTTCCAAAATGGACCATGTGCTAGGACACAAAACATACCTCAACAGAATCAGGAAGATAGAAATAGTATCAGTCATCTTTTTAGACCATGATGCACTGAGGATAGAAGTGAATCACACAAAGACACGGAGAACCAAATCAAACACCTGGAAATTAAACAACTCGATGCTGAACAATGAGTGGGTCAGGAACGAAGTCAAGGACGAAATCAAAAGATACCTGGAAACAAATGAGAATGAAGACACAAACTACCAGAACTTATGGGATTCAGCGAAAGCTGCATTAAGGGGAAAATTTATAGCTCTGCAAGCATATCTTAGGTCGGTAGAAATGATGCACATAAACAACTTGACCTCACAGCTCAAGACCTTAGAAAAGGATCAACAGAAAGAGCCTAAATCAGGCAGAAGGAAAGAGATCATAAAACTTAGAGCAGAAATCAACGACATGGAAAACAAAGAAACAATCCGAAAGATCAATGAAACCAAGAGCTGGTTCTTCGAGAAAATAAATAAGATAGATAAACCACTAGCAACAGTCACAAAGAAACAGAGAGAGAGAGAGAGAGAGAGAGAGTCCTAATAAATCGAATCAGAAATGAGAATGGGGATATCACAACAGAAACTAAAGAAATTCAAGAGATCATCAGAGACTACTTTGAAAGTCTGTATGCCATGAAACACGAGAACCTAGAAGAAATGGATAACTTCCTGGATTCCTACCATCTCCCAAAGCTGAATCAAGAAGATATAGAGTACCTGAATAGACCTATTCACATCAAGGAAATTGAAACTATAATCAAAAGTCTTCCCAAAATCAAAAGCCCAGGCCCAGATAGATTTACTAGCGAATTTTTCCAAACATTTAAAGAGGACCTATTGCCAGTTCTTCTCAAGCTTTTCCAGGAAATTGAAAAAACAGAAACTCTCCCAAACAGCTTCTGTGAAGCCCATATCTCTCTAATACCAAAAGGAAACAAAGACACCACAAAAAAAGAAAACTACAGGCCGATATCCCTGATGAACACGGATGCGAAGATGCTCAACAAAATACTAGCCAATAGAATTCAACAACTCATCAAAAAGATCATACATCATGACCAAGTGGGATTAATCCCAGGGATGCAAGGATAGTTCAACATTCGGAAATCAATCAACATAATCCACCATATCAATAAAAGAAAAGATAAAAATCATATGATCATATCTATAGATGCAGAGAAAGCATTTGACAAGATCCAGCACCCATTTATGATGAAAACCCTAGCCAATACGGGGATAGAGGGGACTTTTCTCAATATAGTTAAAGCCATCTACCACAGACCTACAGCAAGCATCATCCTCAATGGGGGAAAACTGAGACCCTTCCCCCTAAGGTCAGGGATGAGACAAGGATGCCCACTCTCTCCACTACTGTTCAATATAGTACTGTAAGTACTTGCAATAGCGATTAGGCAAGAAAAAGATATTAAGGGCATCCAGATAGAGAAAGAAGAAATCAAGCTCTCACTATTCGCAGATGATATGATACTATACTTAGAGGACCCTATAACCTCTACCAAGAAACTCCTAGAAACAATAGGCTTGAATAGTAAAGTGGCAGGCTATAAAATCAATACCCAAAAATCCATGGCTTTCCTATCTGCAAATAGTGAAAGAGAAGAAAGTGACATGAAGAAAACAATCCCATTCACAATTGTGCCCCAGAAAATCAAGTACCTAGGAATCAGCTTAACTAAGGAATTAAAGGACCTGTACAAAGAAAACTACAAAACGCTACTTCAGGAAATAAAAGAGGACACGAGGAAATGGAAAAATATCCATTTTTCATGTTCCTGTTCATGGATGGGGAGAATCAACATCATCAATATGGCAATACTTCCCAAAGCACTGTACAAATTCATTGCAATCCCTATTAGGATACCCATGACATTCTTCAAAGAAATAGAGCAAACACTCCTGAAATTTATATGGAACAATAAGCCCCCACGAATAGCTAAAGCAATTCTTGGGAAAAAGAAAATGGGAGGAATCAACCTCCCTAACTTCAAAATCTACTACAAGGCAGTAATAATTAAAACAGCATGGTACTGGAACAAAGCAGAGCTGCAGACCAATGGAACAGAGTTGAATATACTGACATTTCCTCCCAAACATATAATTATCTAATCTTTGATAAGGGGGCAAGAAAAGTGAAATGGAGCAGGGAAAGCCTCTTTAATAAACTGTGCTGGCAAAACTGGACGGTTACATGCAAAAAAGTGGGCTCAGATCTCTGCCTAACACCACGCACAAAAGTAATATCGAATGTATTTCTGACCTCAACATCAGACCGGAATCCACAATGTTTATTGAAGACAAAGTCGGCAAAACTATCAATGATATTGAAGCTAATGGTATCTTCAAAGATGTCATGCCACTGGCCGAGCAAGTGAAAACAGAGATAGACAAATGGGACTATCTTAAACTAAGAAGCTTCTGCACCTCAAAAGAAACAGTGACCAAAATACAAAGACAGCCTACAGAATGGGAAAGGATATTAACCAAATACACATCCGACCAGGGGTTGATATCAAGGATATACAAGGTACTGATTGAACTCCACAAGAAGAAATCACCCAACCCCATCAAAAAATGGGGTGAGGAAATGAACAGAAACTTTCGCAAAGAAGAAATCCGAATGGCAAAAAGGCACATGAGAAAATGCTCTACATCACTAATCATCAGAGAGATGCAGATCAAAACAACAATGAGATACCATTTCACACCACAGAGACTGCCCCACATCCACAAGAACAAAAGCAACCAATGCTGGCGCGGATGTGGCGAGAAAGGGACCCTCCTTCACTGTTGGTGGGAATGCCGGCTGGTCCAACCCTATTGGAAAACAGTATGGACGATTCTCAAAAAATTAGAATTTGATCTGCCATTTGACCCAGCTATAGCACTCCTGGGAATATATCCCAGAGAGGCAAAAAGGTATAGTCGAAGTGACATCTGCAATTGTCTGTTCATTGCAGCACTCTTTACAATAGCCAGAATCTGGAAAAAACCTGAGTGCCCGAGAACAGATGACTGGTTAAAGAAACTTTGGTACATTTACACAATGGAGTACTATGTAGCTGTTAGAAAAGATGAAGTTATGAAACTTACATACAAGTGGTACTACATGGAAAGTATCATGTTAAGCGAAATGAGTCAGAAAGAACGGGATAGACACAGAAAGATTGCATTCATCTGGGGAACATAAAGCAACAAAAAGGGAGACTAATACCCAGGAATGGCTGAGATTAGTACCAGAAATTTTGCTCCATGATTTTAAGGCCAGCCACACGTGCTAGGTGAAATGGAAGCTCAGATAGAGAAGAGAGCACCAAATAAAGGGTGTTGTGAGGACCCTCCCAGGGTGGGAGAAGCTTGCTAAACGTAGTCTATAGACCAAACATGATTGCCACTCAATGCCTCTCTTGCAAAACACAGTACCTAAAAGAAGAGAGAACAAGGGGGAATACCCTGCCACAGAGGCAGGGTGGGACGGGGGGGATGGGGGTTGGGGGGGATGCTGGGACCCGTGGTGGAGGATGGGCACTGCTGGAGGTATGGGTACTTGATCATTGTATAACTGAAACCCATGCACAAAAATTTGTAAGTCTATAACTGTACCTCATGGTGTTTCACTAATAAAAAAAGAAAAAAAAATCAAAAAAAAAATAAAGTCTACTTTAAGTAAACATCTCCCATCCTGAGCAAGCCCTCCAAGTATCCATTGCTTGGTGATCCCTTCTCTATCTTATCTGCCTTTCCCACCCCACCGCCCTGCATGTGAGGCCAGCTTCCAAGCCATGGGGCAATCCTCCTGGTTCTTCTCTCTACTATCTTTGGGTGTTAGTCTCCCATTATGGTGCTTTACATTCCACAAATGAGTGCAGTCATTCTATGTCTGTCCCTGTCTTTCTGACCCATTTCACTTAACATGATATTATCCATGTAGATCCATTTATACACAAATTGCATGACTTCACCTTTTCTAATAGCTGCATAGTATTCCATTGTGTAGATGTACCAGGGTTTCTTTAACCAGTCACCTGTTCTTGGGCACTCAGGTTTTTTCCAGGATCTGGATATTGTAAATAGTACCTTTGTACTCTTAAAACATAAACATTATACTCTTATAAACTAGTATTACCTTAAAACAAAGTAATTTAAAATTCTGTACATAATGGTGGTACTGTTACACAAGAATATGAATATACTACTAGCACAGAACTATACACTTTAAAATGGTAGCTTTTCATATATATGTATATATGTGTATATATATATAAAATCACCAAAAAGTAGAAAGCAAAAATTAAATGGCAAGCAAGCTCCAGAATATCATTAATTGCTTTATTTATTTTCTATGTCCTGCACCTTCTGTTGTAACAGCAAGGTTGGTCACATGAGAAGTTATTCTCTTTTTCTTTCTTTTTATAAGTTATTTGTTTGGGGGACACACCCGAATGTATTCAGAGTTTACTCCAGGCAAGCTTGGAGGACAATATTTGGTGTTAAGGATCCAACCCAGGTTGTTGTGTGCAAGGCAAGCCCTGCCTGCTGTACTATCTCTATGGCCCTTTATTTTTAGTTTGTGAATTAAAGTAATATGATTTATCACCATTTCCATCTTATTGTTTTATACTTGAAATGCCACTTCACCACCCTACCACC
Source organism: Sorex fumeus (assembly GCF_029834395.1). Classification (NCBI taxonomy): domain Eukaryota; kingdom Metazoa; phylum Chordata; class Mammalia; order Eulipotyphla; family Soricidae; genus Sorex; species Sorex fumeus. The sequence continues at coordinate 3,469,537 of NW_026606078.1, read as the reverse complement.
AGTTTCAATAAACTCTCCATCCCTGTTGCAAAGTTCCTTCTTCTGTCACCCATTCACAGTTCAGTGTTCAGCACTGTTGGAAATACTTTAGGACTTGTTTCAATTGAGGATTGCCTATTCCCTTTATTTCACTGAATGTCATTAAAATAAAGATTAGCAATGTGAATGGGGGTAAATGACCTATGAAAACATCAGTTCAAATATAATAAGCAGGTTGGAAAAAAGGTATGAAAAATGAAAATTTTAAAGAGCAGAAGTGGCTGTATATTAATGTCAGATAACATAGACTTCAGAGCAAAGAAATGTGCCAATGACAGAGAGGCACATTATAAATGGGCAAAGGAATCAATACACCAGGAAGATAGTGTTGGATTATAGCTCATTTTAGATTTAATATTGGTTCCTCCTTTTTTCTCTGCCCTTGCAGCAAGTAGTTAAGGGTTTTTTGGTTATACCCATCACAGTTCTCCTGAGGCACTCCTGTTCCTCTATGATTATCTTTAACCTCTCCTCTGTCCTCTACTTCTCCTATATGTGAATCACCATTATCCCCAAATCAGACCCCATTATGACTTGTAAAGTCAGATTCTTCTAAGGACTCTGAATTTTGTATTTGTGAGTGAAAATTGCCTTTCTCTTTCCCCTATGTCCTTTACATAGTTTACTTTAGAGCAATGTCCTTTTTGTATAGACACAGGAAGTTAGTTAATGCTATGCTTTTGTAACTTGGGAGTTGATTGACTCCAAATAATATTTACTCCTAGGCATCTGTCATATTTACTTGGCTTAAGCTTCAGTTGCCCTTAGTTTCTAGCACCCCAAAAGGAAGACCCTGACAAAGGGACTTGGATGGACCCCAGGGCAAGCTGTAAGCTACCCCGGCATCGAAATGGGTCAGAGCAGGCACCATAATACTTATTTATAAATCAAGAGCATAGTCATGGACAAATTCTGTCATGATTCAAAGAGAAACAACTAGATTAGGACCCTGCTGGGATTAGGAAGAACTAATCTGGCCTTCAGACTGTAGTCTGGGATCTATAACGAGATGTCCCCAGGTGAGCCACCCTATAAACTTAATATATCTCTTACTGTGTCCATTCAAAATGATTAATATTATTAAGAAGCAGAATTAAGAATAATGTTTAAATGGTTATTATACTATGAAAAGGAGAAATGCACCCCTAGGTGGTATTTTGCCCTTAGGCAGATCACCTTGCTAGAGAAGAATTTGTCCTAGAAGAAGTTTCCTCTGAGGGAAGGACATTACATCTGTTGATTGTATAACCACATCTATGTGTAGTTGCTGTCCTCAATGCTTGGGAGGTTGGACTCTAGACTAAGGCTGCAAGACTGGGCATGAGGAAAGGAGCAAGGGGGGAAAAAGGAGGAGGAATACAGGAATGGGTGAGACTGGAAGGAGGCAGAGGGAGATAAGATTGGAATAAGCTGCAACTGATCACCAACTAGCCTGGCCCTCATTTCCTCCTTTGTCTGCCCAAAGCCATCTGCTATCTTGAGTGAGGAAGCGGCCCCAGATCACTGAACGCAGGCAGTGAGAGAGAGAGCTGACGACACTTGGCGACTCAGATAGAGTATTCTTAAATGTACACACACTAAATATGCCAAATATGTAAAGCAAATACAGATAGAAATAAAAGGAAAAATGTAGTTGAAGACTCTCCAGAACAAACTGAAAAAAAAGCTATAGAAAAAACAGAAATTTATTAATAATTCCACAGGCTCAACAAAAACATCAACAAACAGGATCTATTTGACAGACCTTTAAAATCAAAATAAATGCTCATTTAAAGTATTTTATCCTGGGTCATAAAGCAGAACTTAATAATGGACAGAATGAGGAGTAGGGACGGGGATGTCTGTGTAACCCCCAAAAATGTACTGGATTGCTCCAGTGGTGATCAGGGAATCATGCAGTGCCAGGGAACAAACCTGGATCACTTGCATGCAAAGCTTTAATCCTCTGCACAATTTCTTTGGCCCAAATACAACAGTTTTGAATAATTGTCTCCAGTTGCTCCTTTCAGAGCCCTTAATGCTCTAAGGCAGGGAACAATCTTTATGTGCCCTACAGGTAGGGGAGAAGCCTCAGGGAAATGTCTGGCTTAAAGCTGAAGGGAGATTCCACTCACTGGAGACTTGTTGCTTCCAGCTGCAGTCAGGAGGGTGAAAGTTGAAGAAGTAGAAGTTCCTATAAATTGTGTGCTTAGAATTTTTATGTTGTACAAATGTCAATTGATAGAACATTTGCAAATTACAACCTGTTTTACTAAGTCACTGTGATATTCAATGTTGTTCAAAATATGGTTTCAATTATACAATATTTCAACAACAATCCTACCACCAGTGTAAAGTTTTCTCCACCAGTGTTTCAAGTTGCTTTCCCACCGCTCCAGCCTACCTCCTAAACCAGCACATTTTTAAATTTGGTTGTTGTCATTTGAATCTCATGATTTGTCTGTTGTAGGCTCTCTGGTTCATCTTATCTGATACATCTTATCTCTGCTAGTGGAGATCACTGCCTGCAGACTCTGATTCTTTATTCTTGTTACCTCACATCTGTCTCTTTTCCTGCCTCAATTTCTTTCCTTTCCAAACCTTTTCATTTTTAGGGTCCTGGATAATCCTGGTATCCACCCCCTCTCTGATACTTTGCATTCCTTTATACTATTATTCTAGAATCCCCAGATAAGAGCACAGCTGGCAGGGCATTTGCCTTGCATGCGCCTGACCCAGGTTCGATTCCTCCATCCTTCTTGGAGAGTCCAGCAAGCTACCAAGAGTATCCCATCCCCATGGCAGAGCCTGGCAAGCTCCCCATGCCATATTTGATATGCCAAAAAACAGTAACAAATCTCATGATGGAGACATTACTGGTGCCCACTCAAGCAAATCCATGAACAATGAGAGGACAGAGCTACAGTGCTATAGATATGAGAGATCATCCAGGATTTGTCCTGCTGGTTTGTTACTTGTCATTTGTCATTCCGTTGTTCATCGACTAGCTTGAGCAGGCACCAGTAACGTGACCATTTGTCCCTGTCTCATGATAGTGTAGCCCAATGGCGTATTGGGGGCTCTTTCAGGATCAGGGGAATGAAACCCATTATTGTTACTGTTTTTGGCCATGGATAGCTTGCCAGGCTCAGTTGTATGAGCGGGATACTCTCAGTAGCTTGCCAGGCTCTCTGAGAGGGATGGAGGCTTTTAATTTAACACAATATCCTTCAGTTCCAACTAAGCTGTAGTATGATTTCATCCTTTCTTTAAGTTGAATAGTATTTTACAATGTATATATACCATATCATCATTATCCACTCATCTGTCATCTGACATCTGGGACATCTAGCTATAGCACAAGGTGTTGCAAAGAATAAAGGTTTGCATATGTCCTTTTAGTTTTGGGGACACACGCAATAGTATTTAGGCTTATTCCTGTCTCTGCACTAAGGGATCACTCCTTACAGGGTTGAGGTTACACAAGCCTTTTTGAATAAATCTTGTGTCTTCTGGGTAGATACAAAGTGAAATTGCTGGGTTATATGGCAACTCTATTCTTAATTTTCTAAAAAACCTCCATATTATTTTAACACTCACACCAGCAGTAGATATTCTTTTCTTACAATACATCACCACCAACACAGATTGCTTCTGAATTTTTGATATGTGACATTCTCACAGGTGTTAAATGATATTTCATTGTTTTTATTTAATTTCCCTAATAATAAATGATGATTAGCTCTATTTCATATACATGTTGGCAACTGATCCGTCTTCTTCACAAAAGCATCTATCTATTTCCTCTCCCCATTTTTTGATAAAGATATTGGATTTCCTTTTTGTTTTTATTTGTGAATGCTTTATATATCCAGGCTATTAACCCTTTATATGATATATTAAGTATAAATATTTTCTTCCATTCAGTTGGAGTGTCTTTTACTTTTAGCCCCTGTTTTTTTGCCATGCAGAAACTCTTTAATTTTATGCAATACCATTTGTTTACTTTTTTGTTGATTGTTGCTTCTGTCTGTAGAACTATATATTTAAAATGCATATGAGGCCCAAATCTAATACTACTTATATTTCTTCAATGTCCTTCAATGATTCTGTTCTAATCTCAAGGTCTTGGAATTACTTTGTATAATGTGTGAGATATGGATCCAGTTTCATTTAAAATGTGTTAATCGAGTTTTCTAGACACCATTGTCTAAAAGATTGTTTTTGCTCTATGTCATGTTTCCAAATTTTAGTTTAAAATTAGTTAACCATAAATCTAAAGATTTGTCTTTGGGTATTCAATTCTAATCAATTAGTCCAAGAGTCTATACTATTTTGATTACTACAGCCTTAAAGTTTTAAGTTAGGTAATGAGTTTTAATAAGATTAGGGAAATAAATCAGCTCATAAATAAATAAGCCTCTTCCTACTTGCATAGGTTTGTTCATATGTTAAAATTTCAAGAAATCTATTTTTTTTAAAAAAATCTCTCCATAATATGTGAATTCATAAAAAATGGTAAGATAAGCATGAAAATAAGTAAATACTCTATACACTAGCAAAATGTTTGTAAACACCAGATTACAACTGCAATTTGAAAGCGTATAAAAATAAAGTATTTGGAGACTGGGAAAATGACTCAAAGGAACAGAGCACCTGCTTTACATGCAGGAGGTTCAGATTCAATTCTCAAAACTACATGGTTACCTGAGAATTAGAGCAGCTCCAAGGCAACAGGCCAAGCAAGAATAACCTCTGAGCATCACTAGGTGTGGCCCTAAAACAAAAATTATCCAAATCTAGCATAATATGTACAAATGCTGGAAAATGTAAAATGTTTATGAAGTAAAAACTAAGTAAATGGAGAGAGTTTCCAGTTTCGGTGGATTGGAAAACAATATATTGAAGACGTTAAATTTTCTCAAATTGATATACAGTGAAATTTCTATCGTAATCTACCAAGCTTCTTGTAAATATATACAAGATAACTACAGAACTATAAAGAACCAAAAGAGTTCTGAATAAAATCCTGAATAAAACATTCTGAATAAAAAAAAATGTAATGTGAAGTTCATGCCCAACTCAATCAGCTTAATGAATGGCTGAATAAATAGCAGTACTCCTACATTAGCACTGCACTGTCCTCCCGTTGTTCATCAATTTGTTTGAGTGGGCACCAGTAACATCTCCACTGTGAGACTTGTTACTGTTTTGACATATCAAGTAAGTCACGGGTAGTTTGCAGGCTCTGCTGTGCGGGTGAGATACTCTCGGTAGCTTGCTAGGCTCTCCGAGAGGGACAGAGGAATCAAACCCAGGTCAGACTTGTGCAAGGCAAATGCCCTACCCACTGTGCTATCATTCCAGTTCACTCCTACATTAAAAAAAAAAAATTGGGACTCCCAAAAGCACTTAGTTGCATTTGTGGCCATGTGATATCTCAAATTGCACAACACTGATAAACCAGTCTTAAGGCACCGGATTGGGTGAGATGTAACAGCAGCCAATCTAAATTAATAAAACATAAACACAGAAGGTTAACATATAACAACATCTTAGTAATGTCTCAAACAAGGACTTAATGTTTCTATGGTGAGATACAACAATTTAGACTAATTTTCTTCCAAAGAAACTTTTTTTTATCATTCTGTTAGCAAATTATAGATAACAATCAATACAAAAAAATTAAGATCCTGCTCTGGTGATATGCTTACGGGTATGGGGTGAATGGTAAAATTGGAGACAATGATAAAGGGGAGGTATAACGGTGGTGGGATTGGTGTTGAAATACCAAATGCCTGTAACAAATCATCATAAAAAAATTTAAACCACAATATTTATAGAAAGTATTGGGGGGAAATTTCCATATGTAGAACTTACTGTTTCATGTAAACTCCACAATATATTAATACAGAATTGCTTAAATGTTTTGTTAATGATAGGTAAGATATGATTATTACCATAATGAGATCTAATATAAAACAAAATTTAATTATATATACTTTAAATTCCAGAGTTGAAAACTTATATATGCAAATGAGAATAGACATTTTATTACATTGTATTAAGTGGTTTTAATTTTCTTTTTTACAAAGGTCAAAATCATACAGTAATCACAAATTGGCTCTTACTGATTTACTTTCTGATTGTTCTGTTTACCGTTCATTAAAGTTTTGTTGAGATAAGCAGTATAAAGTAAATTTATAATGTGCCTAAGGGGGCAGGTTGGGATTGGGAGGGAAACTGGGGATACTGGTGGAGGAAAAGTCACACTGGTGTTGTTGGAACACTAAATGCATGAAACAACTGTATAATGAACAGCTTTGTGAAAAAATTTAAAAACAACACTGGCTCTCCACTGTTAAGTGTATCTAACTTCAATGATGTTAGATATTATAGAGCTATAATATAATTTAAATTATGTAACATCAGCATTGAAATATATTTCAAATATATATCAAACCTATTTCAGATGTATATATGTATATATATACATAATACATAATACATATATACATCTGAAATAGAATAGTAAATCAGAAATAGACTGAGTTTCAGTGCAAAGACAATTAAATGAAGATAAAACAAATTTTTCAACAAATCATGCTTGAGAAAGCAGACAACTTTGAGTCAAATTAGCAACACAAATGAAGCAAAACAAAAATTTAACTTTATAAAAAAATTAACTCAAAACAGATCACCACTGTGTTATTTTCACATGATTATTCTCAACAGTAAACAGCTGAAAACTATGTAAGTGTCTACCCATAGACAAACAAACAATGCTATGACAGGCACAAAGGAACACTATTTTGTTACAGAAGAAAAAGAAGAAAAAAGATGAAGAAATAACTAAAAATAATGAGAATATGCCAGATATGTCTGAAGACCTGAGTTCAATCCCAGCACTTCATGGTCCCCCAAGAACAACTGGAATATTTCTAGTCACCCTTGATTATATCCAAATGTAACCTAATAACCTTCAAGCACCAAATCACCAGAACTACACAGTCTAAATGAGTATTACTTGTAAAGATTCCAAAATCAAACAAACAAGACAACAACAACAAAATCCTGCCATTTCAACAACACAGATGAATACAGAAGGTATTTTGTTGACTGAAATTAGACCTATAAAAATACTATAAAAATATGGAAGATAAAGAAACAAAAAAAAGAAGAAAAAAGCCAAAAAAGACATTTAGATTATTTAACAAAAAGTAGTGGTAACCAGAGAGAAGGGAAAGAGAGGCAGCAAATCAGAAAAAGGCATCAATTATATAGTGGAGGGTGGAAACTAAACTTTTGGTAGTAAGTAATGTAGTGTATACTGATGCTAACTGGAAAAGCTATAAATATGCTATGGAATTGGAAACCTATAAATATGTTATGAACATGTTACTTAAATTAAATTTTAAAACTAAAATATTTTTAAATAAACTCAAATTAGATCATAGAATTAGCGTAAAATTAACGCCAGGGGATGTGTCTCAAAAGATAGAATACTTGGTTTGCATAAACGAGACCCTGAACTTGATCCTGGGCACTTTATGGCCTCCCACTGCCCACTCTACCACTGCCTTAGCACTCCCTGGAGTAAGTAACACAGGGCCCTAGCATAGGTGGATGTACCCCCTGTACCCTCAATAATTAACAAAAATTGTAAATCTATAAAACATAAGAAAAAAATTTTAAAAGGTATTTTAACTCAATTAGCCTACAAACCAGAAACACTGGATGTATCAAACTAAGACATAATCATTATTTTTAAAAGATTTATTTACTTAATCAGAATTCTCCACACTGTAAATGAAATATTTTAAGTAGCTAGACATGTTTATTAATATAAAGATTTGTTTTGCTTGAATTTTTGTGTATTATTGCTCTATTAGACTATCCCTTTCATTTGACAATGTCAGGAATAAGTAAAGAGATAATGGCTATAATAATCTAGTACAACTAGCATGCTTTGAAGATTTTACATATATGAGGATCAAAGTAATTTTTTTAAATATTATATTATTAGGCTAAAAGATAGTACAGGAGGTCAAGCAGGCACTTTCCTTGCATGCAGCTGACTTGGGTTTGATCCCTGGTACCACATATGGTCCCTTAAGCCCCACCAGGACTATTTCCTGAGTGCAGAGCCAGGAGTAAACGCTGAGCACAGATGGGTGTGGTCCCAAACAATGTTTTTTCAAATATTATGTTATCTCTGTAGGTATTAAGTTAGAATAAATATTTGTTCTGAGACTCTTGAACTTTATACTTTCTCTTGAGCTAATTAAACAAGCCCTCTGGACTCATAAATCAAAACTTGGACAACTTTTTAATGTGTATTCTCTTTGTGTTTATCTCAATGCTGCCTGTAATTTTTTCCCTATGGTCTCCTTATTGGTTTCCAGAAACAAAACACACTCAAGTCACCAATAATATAGTAACAATTTAGTAAATGCCCAGAATGTGTTATTTCATAAATAGCAGCCACTAATGGAGCTCTGGCAAAAGATAATTTTGGTAATCTTTTTTTGGAAATGCTAAGAAAATATCTCCCACATTAAACTTTTCTATCTCAAATAAATAAAAAGAAAGTGTTCACAAGTTCAAATGATAATGATAAGATTCAGATGATTAATCAGTTTTTGAATTTTTTAAAAAGAAAAAAATTAGTTATTTTTGTCTATTCCTTCACCTACATGCTCAAAACTATTTCAAAAAGGTTTCAATTAAGAGTCTAATCTGTGCACAAATAGTCGTCAGTAGAGAATTTCTTCATTATTGTTCTTTTATCCAGGTAATTTCTTTGAACTGCTTGAGTTTATAAGCTTAAACAGTATGAGAACTGAGGGAAATTTGGAAAGACTCTTTGGCCCAAGAAGTAAGGGGCAGAATTAACCATAAAACACAACTTATGCAATCTAACTTAAGAGAACTCTTCAAAAAGAATACTGTGTCAGGCAGTGTTTGCCAGCAGCTGGCAAACATTCATTTCAGCTTCTCATCAGCTCTGTGGACTGGATGCCAAGAATTTAATTGTACTTTCCTAACTTCCAGGCAGCAGGGTTCTGAAATATGGTATTACCCATGAAATGTATTTACACCAGCCTCAGTAATCAGAAAGGAAGTATCATAAATTCCTTTTGTCCATCAGAAGAAATGGATATGCCAATTTCCACATACAACTCTATCTTAGATATCTGAGCTAAGATGCTTGATTGATTCTGTCTTCTGGAGTCATCTACTAAGACAAAATATTGGAAGTGGCTTTCTTTAGATTTCTGACCTAGAAGTGATCAAGTCTTGTTTTGCTATAAGCAAGATTTCAATACCCATTTTTTTTATTAGTGAAACACAATGAGGTACAGTTGCAGACTTACAAATTTTTGTGCTTGGGTTTCAGTTCTACAAAGATCAAGTACCCATCCCTCCACCAGTGTCCATTTCCCACCACCATGGATCCAAGTATCCCTCCCACACCCCACCTCCCGTTCCCAATCTGACACTGTGGCAGGGCATTCCCCCTTGTTCTCTCTCTCCTTTTGGGTGCTGTGGTTTGCAAAAGAAGCATTGAGTGGCAATCATGTTTGGTCAATAGTCTACTTTCAGCATGCTTCTCCCATCCTGGGAGGATCCTCCTAACACCCTTTTCTTGGTGCAGCCTTCTCTATCTGAGCTGCCTTTTCCACTACAATGCCCGGCTAGCCTCCAAGCCATGGAGTACACCTCTGGGTACTTATCTCGGCTATTCTTGGGTTTAGTCTCTCAATTTGTTATTTTATATTCCCCAGATGCAAGCAATCTTTCTGTGTCTGTCCCGCTTTTTCTGACTCATTTCACTTAACATGATACTTTCCATGTAGTACCACTTGTATGTAAATTTCATGACTTCATCTTTTCTATCTGCTACATAGTACTCCATTGTGTAGATGTACCAAAGCTTCTTTAACCAGTCATCTGTCCTCGGGCACTCAGGTTTTTTTCCAGATTCTGGCTATTGTAAAGAGTGCTGCAATGAACAAACAAGTGCAGATGTCACTTCCACTATACATTTTTGCCTAGGAGTGGTATTGCTGGGTCACATGGGAGCTCAATTTCTAATTTTTTAAGAATCGTCCATACTTTTTTCCAAAAGGGCTGAACCAGTCAGCATTCCCACCAGCAGTGAAGGAGGGTCCCTTTCTCACCACAACCATGCCAGCACCGATTGCTTTTGTTCTTGTGGATGTGGGCCAGTCTCTGTGGTGTGAGATGATATACATTGTGGTTTTGATCTGCGTCTCCCTGATGATTAATGATTGCTCGAGCTCGAGCGGGCCCAGTAACGTCTCCATTGGAGACTTTGTTGTTACTGTGTTTGGCATATCGAATATGTCATGGGGAGCTTGCCAGGCTCTGCCATGTGGGCGAGATACTCTCGGTAGCTTGCCGGGCTCTCCGAGAGGGGCGGAGGAATCGAACTCAGTCGGCCATGTTGGCTGCTTGCAAGGCAAACACCCTACCCGCTGTGCTATCGCTCCAGCTTGTAGAGCATTTTCTCATATGCCTTTTTGCCATTCGGATTTCTTCTTTGAGAAAGTTTCTGTTCAATTCTTTGCCCCATTTTTTGATGGGGTTAGATGTTTTCTTCTTGTGGAGTTCAAACAGTACTTTGTATATCCTTGATATCAACTCCTTGTCAGATGTGTAGTGGGTGAATATCCTTTCCCATTCTGTAGACTGTCTTTGTACTTTGGTCACTGTCTCTTTTGAGGTGCAGAAGCTTCTTAGTTTAAGATAGTCTCATTTGTCTATCTCTGTTTTCACTTGCTCGGTCAGTGGTGTGACATCTTTGAAAATACCATTAGCTTCAATGTCAAGGAGGGTTTTACCGACTTTGTCTTCAATGTACCTTCTGGATTCCGGTCTGATGTTGAGGTCTTTAATCCATTTTTATCTTACTTTCATACATGGTATTAGGGAGAGATCTGAGCCCATTTTTTTGCATGTAGCTGTCCAGTTTTGCCAGCACAATTTGTTAAAGTGGTTTTTCTTACTCCACTTCACATTTCTTGCTCCCTTATTAAAGATTAGATGATCATTTGATTGAGGGGAGATGTCAGTGTATTCAACCCTATTCCATTGGTCTGCAGCTCTGCCTTTGTTCCAGTACCATGCTGTTTTAATTATTACTGCTTTGTAGTAGAGTTTGAAGTTCGGGAGGTTGATTCCTCCTATTTTCTTTTTCCCAAGAATTGCTTTAGCTATTCGTGGGGGCTTATTGTTCAATATAAATTTCAGGAGTGTTTGCTCCACTTTTTTGAAGAATCTCATGGGTATCCTTATAGGTATTGCATTGAATTTGTACAATGCTTTGAAAAGTATTGCCATTTTGACAATTTTAATTCTCTCTATCCATGAGCATGGGATATCTTTCCATTTTCTCATGTCCTCTTTTATTTCCTGAAGTAGCATTTTGTAGTTTTCTTTGTAAAGGTCCTTTACTTCCTTAGTTAAGCTGATTCCTAGGTACTTGATTTTCTGGGGCACAATTGTGAACGGGATTGTTTTTTTATGTCATTTTCTTCTTTTTCACTGTTTGCATATCGGAAGGCCATGGACTTTTAGGTATTGATTTTATAGTCTGCAAATTTACTATACAAGTCTATTATTTCTAGTAGTTTCTTGGTAGAGGTTATAGGGTTCTCTAAGTATAGTATCATATCATTTGCGAATAGTAAGAGCTTGATTTCTTCCTTTCCTACCTGAGTGCCCTTTATATCTTTTTCTTGACTAACCACTATTGCAAGTACTTCCAGTACTATATTGAATAGCAGTGGAGAGAGTGGGCATCCTTGTCTTGTTCCTGATCTTAGAGGGAATCAATTCTCATTTTTCCTACTTTTACTTCAGTTTTTCTACATTATATTTTAAGAACCTAAACTCCTCTATTAAATACCTCTCTATACAAAATACTTCTATAGCTTCTATGCTTCTGTTTTAATCCTCTCTAACCTGCAACCTTTATTTAAATTATTTTAAAATATTAAATCACTTGTATCACTTGTATCACTTGTCGTCCTGTTCATCGATTTGCTCGAGCGGGCACCAGTAATGTCTCTGTTTGTTCCTGTCACATGTTAGCATATCCTAATGGCATATTGGGGGATCTTTTAGGGTCAGGGGAATGAGGCCCATTATTGTTACTGTGCTCAGCATATTGAATATACCACTAGTAGCTTGCCAGGCTCTGCCATGCGAGTGGGATACTCTTGGTAGCTTGTCAGGCTCTCCAAGAGGAACGGAGGCTTCTGGGGCAGCAAAAAAAATATCAAATATTAACACAAAATTTTAGATTACATACCTTCAGTGTTCAAAGATCACCTAAATTTGTTGCAATTAATCACATGCTGTTTATTCTGACAAACAAATGGAATTACATAAATTAAAATTTTTTTTGGAGGCTGGAGCCATAGCACAGAGGTTAGGGCATTTGCCTTTTATGCAGCCGATCCAGGTTCAGTTCCCAGCATGCCATATGGTCCCCCAAGCACAGACAGGCATAATTCCTGAATGCAGAGCCAGGAATAATCCCTGTGCATCACTGGGTGTGACCCAGAAAGAAAAAAAGAAAAAAATCTTTTGTATTATTTTTAACTTGGTTTCTTTTACAAAATTGTATTTCTGAACAATCCCTTCCTCAATGCCTATTTTCCTTTTTTCAAAGAATACAAAGTTTAGAGCAGTAGTTTTCAAAAGGAAATAGATTTTTTCTCCTCCAAAGACACGTGGAGACAATTTGGGTGATCAGTCTGGAGTGAGGATACCACTGGCATCTGATGGATTGCATGAAGGGTTGGTATTGGCATCTTCAATGAATAGCACACCCCTTACACTAAAGAATGATCAGGTACAAAGTGGCTACAGGTATAAATTTACAATGCTGAGGACATGATATTGAGTATGATGAGTGTAATTATCTCTGCTGTGTGACCTACATAAAAAATTAAAAGAACAGATCCTGAAGTTTCTTATTACAATAAATTATTCTTTTTCTCTTTGTCAATAAGATGATGTACATGAATTGAACTTTTTGCAATTATCATTTTATGATAAAATCTAACCATTATATGTATTCCCTACTTATTCAGTGATATGTGCCAAGTATTTTAAATAAAACTAGAGGAAATAGATACAAGAAATGAAGAATAACTAGGCCCATAATAGCAACAATACTCAGACTGAAAACTTTCATTTTTAACGAAAGGTCACTTTTTACACATTAATTTTAAAAACTAATTTCTAAATTTATTTCTTGCATTACATCTGAAATAATTAACTTCCTTCTTGCTTTACTTTTGATAAAGAACATTTTGACTTCCTCTAACTCTCAAAAGTTTCTTCTGCTAACCAATTTATTTCTTCTTCTTGGGAGACCCAGTTTTCATCATGCTATTCCAGAAATCATAGCTACCTATTTTCTTGACATATGCTAATTAGACATAGGCAGTATAGAGATAAGTCCACCTTAAATTTTGTGGAAATGGTCACAAAATTTTAAGATTAGAGAAAATATTAAAGAATATCTAAACTCAGGAACTGGAGAAACAGTACTGTAGTTTGGGCACTTGTTTTGTATATAGCCAACTGGAGTTCAATCCCTGACACCCCCATATGGTTCCCTGAAACCACAGTAGTGATCCATGATAGCAAAGCCAAGAGCAATTCCTGAGTACTGCCAGGTATGCCCCAGGTCACAAAGAATATCTAAACTCATTCACCATAGAAAACTGGAGCCAAAGCCAAGGGAAATGAACGCAGAGGTATTTCCAGATCGCTAACATCCTTTGAGAGTGTTTATAGTATTTATAAAAGTTCTCACCTGAGGACAAGATAGAATGTTCCTGAAGACAAGACTTAAATGAATGTAGAAAAATATATTCTTCCCAATGCCAAGCATCTTAAGATTATTTTATCTCCCAACACTCCTTAATTCATAATTCAACAGTTTTGAGAAGGAGATGTTCTAAGCATTTGAACTAGATGCAACTCTTACCACAGGATAGAAGAACAGAGAATATGAGTTTCCTCCAGAGACTTAAAGGCCCTCCCGTTGATCATCGATTTGCTCGAGCGGGCCCAGTAACGTCTCCATTGGAGACTTTGTTGTTACTGTGTTTGGCATATCGAATACGTCACGGGGAGCTTGCCAGGCCCTGCCGTGCGGGCAAGATACTCTCGGTAGCTTGCTGGGCTCTCCGAGAGGGGCGGAGGAATCGAACTCGGGTCGGCCATGTTGGCTGCGTGCAAGGCAAACGCCCTACCGCTGTGCTATAGCTCCAGCCCAGAAAGGAGCACCAAATAAAGGGTGTTTGGAGGATACTTCCAGGATGGAAGATGCATGTTGAAAGTAGACTATGGACCAAACATGATTGCCACTCAATGCCTCTTTTGCAGTCCACAACACCCAAAAGGAGAGAGAAAACAAAAGGGAATGCCCTGCCACAGAGGCAGGGTGGGATGGGGGGGATGGGGGTGGGAGGGATACTGGGATACATGGTGGTGGAATATGGGTACTGGTGGAGGCATGGGTATTTGATCAGTGTATAATCGAAACCCAAGCACAAAAATTTGTAAGTCTACAACTGTACCTCATGGTGTTTCACTAATAAAAATATAAGAAAAAACCCAAAAAAGTATATAACCGTATAAATTAATTAAAAGAAGGCTTCTGACAAAATTCAGCATTTATTCATGACAAAAACCCTAAACAAAATAGGGACATAAGGAACATAACTCAAAATAATAATAGTTATCTACATCTACAACAAAGCCACAGCCAACATCATACTCAATGGTGAAAAACAGAAACTCTTCACTCTCAGATCAGGCACCAGGTAAGGATGTTCACTTTCTCCACTCTTATCAGTATAGTTTTGGAAGTCCTTGCCACTGCAATAAGGCAAGCAATAGAAATCAAAGGAATTCAAGTTGAAAAAGAATTCACTTTTCTTTTTCAATAACATGATAGGGTATTTATAAAACTCCAAAGACTTCTACAAAACACTATTAGAAACAATAAAACCAATACAGCAATGTAGAAACTGATAAAAAAATATTTGTCATTTCTGATTGAAAAATAAATGAACTAGAAGAGAAAGAAAAAAGATTACTCAATTCAAAACAATATCCAAAAACATAAAAAAAAATCAAATACCTAGGTTTCAACTTAACAAAGAATGTGAAAAACTTATAAATTGACAACTATAAAAATCACATAGGACAGTATTAATGTTCCTGGATTGGAAAAATTAAAATTGCATTCATAACTCAGACCATTCCAGCAGTTAGTTCAAAGTTCATTAAAAACTTTGAGATTAACACAAAAAGAGAGAGAGAGAGAGAACAAAAGGGAATTCCCTGCCACAGAGGCAGGGTGGGATGGGGGTACGGGGGTGGGAGGGATGCTGGGACCCGTGGTGGCGAAGGATCATTGTATAACTGAAACCCAAGCACAAAAATTTGTAAGTCTATAACTGTACCACATGGTGTTTCACTAATAAAAATAAAAACAACGCTTTGAGATTAAATCAGACATAAAATAAATTGAAGAAAATGTTGGCAGAAGTCCAGAAAATAGAACTCATAGATGTCTTCATTGTTCTGACTTCAAAGATAAAGACAAGAGAAAAATAAAAACTGAACTATAAAAATTTTAAAAAATACTTTCATGGCAAAAGAAATTTGAATTAAATGCAAAAAAATCCAATAATCTCACAGAAAAATTGGAGAGAGTAGGCAAATGGACACTCCCCATTCTGTGTTACCCCCAACCACCAAATACGAATAACTGGTAGACAGATGAAAAATTGCTCTTTGTCATTTATTATTAGGGAAGTGCAAATTAAAACAACAACTTGATAGCATTTCACGCTAGTGAAAATGAGATATATCAAAGATCTAGAAACAACCAATGAGATATATCAAAGGTCTAGAAACAACCAATTTTTGCAGGAACAAAGCAAGAAATGAATTCTCATTCACTGTTGGCAAAAATATCATCTGGTTCAACTTCTGTGGAAAATAGTATGACAATTGTTTCAAGAAAGGTCAAAGTGCATTAAAAACTTTGCTATGGGAAAATTTTGTAAGATAGGCTTAAAAACAAAATTATGCAGTGAGAATTAACAGATCTACAACTAAATCTCAGAAGAGATGCAAACCAAGTCACAAAAGTTCATGGATACTCTGGGCTCCTGGATGAATATTTTGGAGCACCCTTGGAAGTGCCCACCCCACCCAACTTCTGGAAGCCCCAATAGTCATACCCACATTCCAGAGACATGTAAACTCATGGGCTCAGTTCTACAGATCCTGGAGTTCCCTGAGTGCTCATGCACATAATCTGCCAGACAACATCTTAAATTCCACAATAATGACATTCCTGTAGAAACACACCAAATTTGATGGGAAAGGAATGTAGAAGGTAGCTAAGATCAATAAAAAAGAACATAACACCAAAGGCTTAACTAGCAACAAACAACTTAGTAAACCCTCAGACAAGTACTTAATGACCCCATGGTGAGATATAACAATTTTCACAAAGTATCTTTTTCTGATATACTTAAATGTTTTTGTAATAAAAAAAAACAATATAAAATAAATTTTGAGCTTGCTATAGGAACAGTCTTCAGTAGTGATTGGGACATGGGGACAATGGTTGGGGGAAGGTCGCTCTGGTGGTTGGGTTGGTGTCGGAATGTTTGAACATTGAATGTCCTTCACAACTATGCTATGAACAACATTGTAAACCATAGTGTTTAAATAAAGTTTAAAAACTATATATAAAAATATAGTGAAGACCTCAGGATAAGATTGATAACATTTGTCATGATTCTTCAGAGAAAAGAAAAGTGAAACAATGAAACAATGAATAATGAAAAAAAAAGTGAAACAATGAATATCAACTACTAATCCCTAAATTACCCTGATCTTGATCATTTGATCACTTGAT
The DNA here is from genome assembly GCF_029834395.1 of Sorex fumeus. Classification (NCBI taxonomy): domain Eukaryota; kingdom Metazoa; phylum Chordata; class Mammalia; order Eulipotyphla; family Soricidae; genus Sorex; species Sorex fumeus. Next base: position 3,452,529 of record NW_026606078.1, on the reverse strand, counting down.
ACCCTGTTACTCATCGATTTACTCGAGCGGGTGCCAGTAACGTCTCCATTCATCCCTGTTGCGTGCTAGCGTAGCCCAATGGCATCTGCTCATTCTAGGAATATGCAGAGCCTAAAACTGATCATTCAGTGTCTTGACAAAGAATTCTGACCATCTTGTAGGTGGGCGTCCAGGCGATCTTTTGATGTCCCATGGAATCCAGTCAGTAATGGCTCCAGTCCAGTGGTCATCTCTAAACCTCATTATGTGTCCAGCCCATCTGATTTTTGATGCCTTGGCAAATGAGACAGCATCTCTGATTCTTGAGCGTTGACGGAGATCAGAACTCTGGATTCTATCTCTTCTTTGAGTGAATCGTGATATTCCAATCATAGCTCTTTCGATTTCTCTTTGAGAGACCCGAATAGCGTTCTCATCCTGTTTTCGTAGGGCCCAGGTCTCTGAGGCATATGTTAATGCAGGAAGAACAGTGGAATCGAAGAGATGTGCTCAGAGCTGGAGGTTCTTTGTCCTCTTAGTTATTACTTCAATGCTCTTGAAGGCATTCCTAGCCACTCTCCTCCTCCTGCGTAACTCAGGTGCCAGGTCGTTCATCATGTTGATTTCTCAACCTAGGTATATATAACTGTTGCATTCGGAGATGGTGGTTCTGTTGAGAGTGAACGGAACATCAGGAACATGACTGTTTCTCATGAACATTGTCTTTGTGAGATTCAGTTGTAATCCGACATTTCCACACTCACAGTCGAAGTCGGTTAGCATTTATGCCGCTTGGCTGATGTTTGGTGTTATTAGAAAGATGTCATCAGCAAAACGGAGGTGGTGTAGTTGCCAATCATCTATCTTCACTCCCATTCCTTCCCATTCCAGTCGTCGCATGATGTTCTCGAGGGTGGCACTGGAGAGTTTTGGTGAAATGGTATCACCCTGCTGAACCCCTCTCTTGACATGGATAATTACTTCTCTGTAGAATGATGAGATCCTGGTAGTGAATCCATAATAGAGCTCACGGAGGATCCTGATGTATTGAGTTTATACGCCCTGATTGGCTAGGGCTTCGATGACCATTTCTGTCTCAACAGAATCAAAGGCCTTCTTTAAATCAATGAATGTTCGACAGAGCGGCATGTTGAACTCCTGAGAAACCTCAATGAGCTTGGTTATTGTGCGGATATGGTCGATGGTGCTGAATCCTTTTTGGAATCCGGCTTGTTCACATGGTTGTCCTTCATCTAGTGTTCTGCCAATCCTATTCAGGATGACTCAAGTGAACAGTTTGTAGACGACAGACAATAGGCAGACTGGGCTATAGTTGCCAATGTCGTGGATGTCTCGCTTCTTGTATAGTAGTACAGTCCTGCTGGTTTTCCACTGGGATGGAACCTTGCATTCAGACAGGTAGCGTGTGAAGAGCCGAGCCAGTGTATTGTTGAGTACTGACGGTAAGTTCTTCAGGTGTTCAGGTCTGACCTTGCCTTGGCCAGGTGCTCTTTGTTTCTTTACTGACGAGATGGCATGTTGGATTTCTTATTCCACCCTGATCAATATGTTATATTTATACTATCATTAAATGTCAGTGTAATTTTTCCTTTTGTCTCTTTTCATAAATAATGCACATTATTAAGTTCCAAGATTTAGTTGGCCAACTGAAAACCCTGGGGGATAGATAAATTGTTCCAGCAAGTGTCTGAAGTCTTGAGAACAAGTGAAGATGACTGATGGAATAAATTCCAGTGAAAAGTCTAGTCAGCTGAAGATCCTGGAAGAGTCATCGTTACAGTTAGAAGTTTAAAGGCAGGAAAAACCTGATGTTCTATCTCAAAGAAATCAAGTAGTCAAATAAACAGAGTTCATAGTGGAAAAGATGAAAGAATTAGTCCATTTGGTCTACTCTGACTATAAAGATATATAGAGAAGGGTCTGCCCACAAATTAGGGAAGGCCATCTACTTTACTCAGTGAACTCTTTCAAATAACTGTCATAACACATTCAGGATGATGTCTAAACAAAAATTTATACATCTGTGGCCCAGTCAAATTCATATTAAAAATTATGTACCACAAACTCAACGAGAAAATTTAATATGGAGACTTGATGGATGCAATAAAGTGAAGGAGATCACAGATGTGAGAACTGAAAGGTGTGGCCAAAAACCACATGAGCATTATTGCCACCTTCAAGAAAAATAAAAATCTTTTTTATTTTAGTTGAATCACCATGACATAGACCATCACAAAGCTATTTATAATTGGGTTTTAGCTATACAATGTTCCAACATCCATCCCTTCACCAATGTTCCCAGTTTCCTTTCCACCACCCCCATAACACCCTGTCTCCTCCCTGCCTGCCACTACGGCAGGCATCTTTCTACTTTCTCTCCCTTTCCTTTTGCACATTATGGTTTGCAATACAGGTACTAAGAGGTCATCGTGTTTGTTCAGGGCATTCTGTATTTTTATCAGGAAGGTAAGACTGTAGTAGCTTTTCTTAACAGGGTGGCAGTTTTGGGATATGGACATGACTACTGGGGCTTTGGAATATACAGGAAGTGGGCGAAGGTAGCCCATCCTAACTTCAAGAAGGAGATTTTAGTCACAAAAAATCACATACCTGAATTTGCAGCAAATTAATATCACAGTTAGGTCTGTCCCAAGACAGTTACATCCAGCTGGGAGCATGGCGGTGATTTGAGATTGTGGGAGAAACCGGCTGTTGGGGGCTCTGTTTGGGTGGGCACCAGGTCTAACCCAGTCTGTTCAGGCTTGTGCAGGTCCAAGAATAACTGAAGCTTTTGATCTCTTTCAAGATTTATTTATGGGTTTCTGGAGAGAGGTCGGTAGAAGAGCTTACATAGTGGCACTGGAGTTGGTTCATGGGAATGACTACCAGTGTTTTGAATAGTATAGGGAAATGGGGGAAGGTAGCTCAGTCCAACTTCAAAAAAGTCTGGAGATTTCAATAACAAAACCCACATATCCTAATTTTCAACACATTAATATCTCTGTGAGGTACATCCTGAGATGGCAGGGTCTAGCCTGATACATGGTAGTGTTTTTGGATTGTGGTAGCAAGCGGCTGCCTAGGGCTCGACGTGCCTGGTACCAGGTTGACCCACACCCTCGATTTATCCTGTCAACCTTTCACAGTTACAAGACTAAATGTGGATTTTGATCTCTTTCGAGATTTATATATGGGCCTCTGAGCAAGGCCAATAAATAAGCTTGGATGACTTATCTGGAAGGGTCTGTGGGAGTGGCTCCCTAACTTTTGGCTGTTTAATTTCTCAGAAACTTGGTCCCAAGTTGTTGGAGTCTGGCCAGAGGCACAGTGGCAATTTTGGAGTATCAGAAAGTCTAAAGACACCATTAGGCTGCTGATGCACTCACCCCACGGACCCAAGTTGATCTCTGGGCCCCAGCAGGGTGCAGGACCAGGACCAGAGTTGCTACCATTCTCGATCTGGACATTGCAACCACCAATCCAGCAAAGCCTGACCAGGAGCAAATGCCCCCATCCTAGATCTTCAGGCAGTTGGTGCTCAGGGAGGTTTTCCTCCTTATTATGCTGTGGGTGGTTCAGGCTGGCCTGGGGAAAAAATGGTAGTGAGGCTACTACAATAGCAGTGGCAACTTTTAGTCCTGACATGGCTTCTGGGCCCACAGTGGGCTCCTGGTCAGCTGCGAGTTTCTGGGGCCATTCAGCCACCCAAGACGGCTACTCATGACAGGTATTTGGGGTCCTAATGCAGCTCTGCAGCACGAGCCCTGAACTGCGTGGGTGGCAGCAGTGGATTCTTAGTCTTGGCACCAGCTCTGGGCCCTCACTGGCTCCCAATCAGCTGCGAGTTTCTGGGGCCTCTCAGCCCATGGCAGAATCTTGGGGTACCACAGCAGTTCCAGGCACCAGGCTGATCTCGAAAAGTGCATTTTGTTAAAGAGTTGACACTTACATTCATTCCCACGAAGTCATGGAGAGTTTCTATGTCATCACCCTCGGCAGTTCAGAGTTCTGAGATGGGCCACCATCCACCTGTCCTGGAACCTACATTTTTACCGCTTCTGTCTTGCCTCCTCTCTCCTCAATAGGTCTTAGAACCCTTTGTTCCCAACACTTTCATGCATCCAGGAGTCTCAGCATATCGAAACAAACAGCCTTACAATGAGCTGATCTCAAAGGATGTTTCTTCTGGGAGCAAGGAGAGAGAGAAAGCAGGCACAGGAGCCCTGCCTCAGTAGTTTTCCACATCAGCATTGGCTTTCTGGTTCCCTCAAAAAAATCTTTACACATTTCAAGGTGAAAAATGTTATTGATTTTCGTCAGGAAATTCACGAAATTCATTTCTTTTAAATAAACATGGGAATTTTTACCATTCACTTGAAAATTAACTCCTAGAATCACAAGTTAATTTCTTAATTTTATTCATTCTCTGAAAACTTTAAAGAAGCAAATTATCAGTCTCTTCAAGACTGTATCTTAGAAATTTATTTTTATTAAATTTCATTTAATTTATTAAGTGAATTTATTTATACATGAATATATTTACTAGGTGTATTCGTTTAGCTAAATAGCATTTAAAACTTAAGTCTGGGTGGTCTATTAAAGTCTATCCCTAAAATAGACCCAGAGTTCAAAAATCATCACTACCATTACAGTGGAGCAAGTTAATACTAAGTCTACAAACAAGTACTAAATCTTTATTTGGGAGTAGGAGAAGAAATTCTAATATGTGAGAACAGTCATAAATTATATGATTGTATGAAATTCTGTTAAATCGTCTATTTAGAATATGGCAGAGAATTTTATTCCAAATCTAATCAATTCCTTTAGTAATTAATCTTACTCTTACTCCTGAAATATCCAATCACTTTAAAACTGCTTCTGCTTAATTAATAGGACAGATATTTTAAGCATAAGTTTTACTGAAAAGAAAACTTTCATTTGCTTCACTCAAACACTTGAGCCAAGTTCATTTTTGATGACAGATTTGACATGCAAATAACATAATTGCATGTTTGCTCAGAACAGATTGTAAATACTTTATTTTAGAGATGTGGGCCAAATTCTTAAGTAGTCTTCATATTCTTTTGCCCACTTCATAAAACACTACTCCTTTGTGTACATGTAGTCTGTTGACTCTGTCCAGTTTGTACTCTTCCTATTCCATTTATTTCTATTTTGTAACTGTAAAGGTCTAGTTCTACAGCTGCTCCATAGGATTTATTAACCGAGAGACAAGCGCAAGAAGGCAACAAACTGACAGACTCGAAGATAGTAGACCTCAATCTTAGAAAACCCTCCAAGCTGGAAATAGAGAACTTGAGGTAAATTTCAGAGAGGCTATTGACAGTAACGTAGCAGGACAAAAAAGTACAAGATTATTAAAATCAACAACTTACAAGGGGATTTGAAAATGGCATAAAAGGAGTTAAAAGGTTGACTTACAGCAAACTTCTCTGGGTACAAGCTGTTGAATAAGCACGGCTGACCTAGCTAAAATGTGATTTTTTTTTACCTTCCTTGTTCTTTCCTGAAAATTCTAAATAAGGAAGGCCACAAAAGCAGAGACACCTTAACTATAAGTCTTAGGCTTACAAAATATAAACTGTCAGAGGATCCCTCAGAGGACTACGCCATAGTGGGATTTGCATTCACCAAATACGCTGATTCTTGTGACAATGTAGGCAAAATAGTTCTATAAGATGGATGCAACACTTTCCAACATCTTGCCTAATAAAAATATGTTTCTTGACCATTTTCCTTTTAGTTGATCTAATTTATTGAGTGGCAGTTGAACTATACTTCCAAAGATATATGATGACCTCAAAAAATTATTTGCCACAAAATAAAAATTTCGAGGGTTGTAAAGATAGTACAGTGAGTAGGCCAACCTTGCACACAGCTAACCTGGATTTTACTCCAGTACCACTTCTAGTCCCCAGAGCACTTCCAGAAGGGATAACTAAGCACAGAGCCAAGAGTAAGTCCTGAGCACCACAGCATGTGGCACAAAGAAAAGAGAGAGGGGAAAAATTCTAAAAATAAATAGAAGTATTTATATTACCATAAAAAAATACTTCCAAGCTAACTTAGGTAAAAAATATATATATGTATATATATATATACATCCAATTATATATGTGGAAAATTCTTTATGTATGTTTAACTTCAGATATGGCTAGAGCTGGAATTCTAATGATATAGTCAGTACTCTGTTTATAGCATCCCTGGATTCTGCTTAGGCTCTAATCTGTTTTCACACAGTAGTAAGAAATGGCAGAAGCAATTCCAACCTCTATGTTGACTTTAATTTTAATTTTTTAGAAGCCTTTCTTTCCTTTAAATCTTAATGAACATGAGAAACTACCATTATACCTGGAAAGTATGACCTTAGCTAAGAAGCAGTTTTACAAAACTCGCTGGCTAGTGATAGAGGAAAGTGTACAGTTGCAGAAAGAAGGTAAATGGAAGAAAAATAAATAAAAATAACAATGAAAATCTTTATCTGTGAAAGATGGCCAGGTGAGGCAGAATCAGTTTAGTAGAATTGATTCTTGCTTCTATCTCACAAAAGCTTTATTAATTCAACAATTTCAGAGTTGAAATGTTTCTTTTTTTATTGGATAGGAGCACTTGATTTTATTAGCTATTGATCATGCTGATTAATTTGGGCATGAGCTTCACATAACATTTTTTATTTTTTAAATAAAGTTAATTGAATATCCGTGAGATAGATCATTATAAAATTGTTCATAATTGAGTTTCAGTCATACAATGATTCAGTACCCATCCCTCCACCAGTGTATATTTCCCACCAACAATATCTCATATTTCCCTACCACCATCCCCCAATATCCCACCCTCCACCCCCAGCCTCCCCCAATGGAGGCACTTTCTTTCTTGCTCTCTCTCTCTCTCTCATTTTTCTTTTGTGCATAATAGTTTGCAATACAGGTTCCAAGAGGTCATGATGTTTGTTCAGGGCATTCAGTATTTTTATTGGGATGATAAGGCTGGCATAGCTTTTCAATTGGTTGGTCCTTTTGGGGTGTGCATGTGACTGCCAAGGCTTCCAGAAGTACAGGAAATTGGGGGAAGGCAGCCCATCCCAACCTCGGGAAATCCTGGAGATTTTAGTCACAAAACTCACATACCTGAATTTTCAGCATATTATATCTTGGTGAAGTCTGTTCTGAGACAGTGGGAGTCAGGCTGGGGTTATGGTGACAATTTGGATTATGAAAGCAAGTGACTGCCAGGGATTCTGCTTGTGTGGGTCCCTGGCCAACCCATCCCCTCTGATTTACCCTGGACTTTTCAGCCATGTGTGGGTCCTAGCTTAACTGCGGCTTTTGATCTCTTTTGAAATGTATTTATGAGTCTCTGGACCAAGGCTAGTAGAGCTTACATAATGGCGCTGGTGCTGGTTCCTGGGGTGACTGCCCGTGCTTCTAGGAGTATTGGGAAGTGGGGGGAAGGTAGCACATTCCAACTCTGAGAAGGTCTGAAGATTTCAGTCAAAAAACCCACCCAAGGTTTCAGCAGATTATATCTTGGTGAGAACCATCCTGAGATGGTGGAGTCAGGATGGGGGTATGGCAGTGATTTTGGATTGTGGAAGCAAGTGGCTGCCAGAGACTCTGCTTGGGCAGGCACCAGACCAACCCACCCCCCTTTGATTTACCCTCGTCTGTCCAGCCATGTGCAAGTCCAAGATTAACTGTGGCTTTTGATCTCTTTCAAGATTTATTTATGGGTCTCTAAGATAAGGCCATAAATGAACTTCTACAGCTGAGCCAGAGGTGGTTTGTAGGTATGGCTCCCACATACCTAACTTTTGACATTTAATGTTTTTGGTAAATTTGGGCCCAAGTTGTTGGGGTCCAGCCAAAGGTACAGCAGCAATTTGGTGGTATTAGGAAGCCCAAAGTCACCATCAGGGTGCTGATGCACTCGCCCTACAGATACAGGTTGACTTGCTGGCAGCACCATACCCCAAAATGTTTCTTAAGATAAAAGCGATTTTGCTTGGAATGTTCCATAGGCATGGACATTTGTCAACAAATCTTCAGTGGAATTATTTCCTTCTCCTCTCATGGCCACAATTTAATAGAGTCAGTATCTCTATGTTTTTCTGTATTTTGATTTAAAAAAGATATACTTAAGTTCTTTTGTTCTAAAGTTGATAGCACATGTGCTTGTATATAAACTGCCTGTTTCTTCGCTTGCACATCATTTCTTGCTAATTCAACTGAGATCTTCTCAAGGTCTGAAAAGACAAAAGATAAATAACAGCTACTTCCCTTAAGTTCTTCCACTCTCATCAAGGAAAAATATATCTGAGGGTTGTTACTAGTGTTCGCTAAGTGGTCTTGCAGAGCCTTGCAATTTATGCATCAAATAATTCATGGCTTAAAAAATGACATTTTCAGTCAAAAAGCAAATATCTTGTTTTTATTCTCTTGCTCTTTAAGCAGTTCATTATAAATAATAACAACAAAGACATATTGGTGCTTACTAAAGTCAATTTTAATAAGTTTAAATATGTGTATTTTGGACACTTTCTTTGTCCAAAATACACATATGCATGGCCAAACTGGATTGTTATAAGATCATTTAAACTGTATCTGCTGGGTTTTGTCTAATACTTATATTTTAAGAAAGTCTGAAAAGAGCTTTAGACATATGTTCCAGAATATAGATTCATCGTGGAACTAAGGACAAAATTACAGTGCTCTTAGAAAAATTGTACAGTAAAAAATATTTCAGATAGAGATTTTCTATATGAAACTAAATAGACTAAGAATAAAGTAATGCAAGTATGTCCTACTTTGCAGTATTTTTTAAAAAAATTATCCCTCTAAGTCATGACCCATAGCAATCAGGTAAAATAAAACTTATTCTAAAAATGAAACACTTGCTTTACTCTTGATACCTCTCACATATTTAATATTTCATGGCAGTTTCTTTGTTTTCATAGACATAGGGAAAATGGAGTATCTTACAGAAACATGGTATGGACATTTGTCATATTGGCTTAAATTAAGCTTTAGTTGCCCTAAAATTGACCTTAATTCATAAAGTGGGTCCAAACAAAGGCTTCAGATAGAGCAGGCAGGCATTTGGCCAACTCCAACTCGCTAGATATGGGAGAGTCCAAGGGCTCCAAAGTACATTATTACAAAGCCAATATCTTAAAGAGAGAGTCTCTAATTAGAAGAAAATGGTAAAAATGGTGCTTCCATCTCCTCCAAGACCTGGTAGAAAGGACCCGTTAGTGAGCAAAAACAGACTACCTTGAGGCCTGTAGTTTTTGGAGAAACCACCTTACTCTGATTTAACTAAATCTGAAGTTCTGCATGACTTTTTTTTTACTTTTTTTGGGGGGGGTCACATCTGGCAATGCTTAGGGGTTACTACTGGCTCTGCATGCAGGAATTTCTCCTGGCATTGTTTGAGGGACATGTGGGATGCTGGGGATCGAACCCTGATCAGTCATGTGCAAGGGAAACGTCCTTCCTGATGTACTACCACTCTGGCCCTTAAAGTTACTCATGATCTTAAAGTTACCTAAAGTTACCTAGTTCTTACTGTATCTATGCAAAATGACTGCCATTTTTACTAAGAATAAATTTGCTATGTTCATTGTAAAGATGAAGAAAAAACCATGCTTCATTTCAGGGACATGCCTCTTTGTATAAAAATAAAATTCTAGTCCCATGGAGGAATAATAAAATGTATGTTAGATTCCAATTAAAATAAGCCACATGTTTTTATTTTTTTAATTTTCTTTTTTGGGGAGGGCAGACATAGAAGAAGGAATAGAAGTTAGTGATCTGCTTCTCCTGAGAGAGTCAAAGCATAAGATGCCAATAGCTACTTGTTTTCTCTTTGTTACAAAAAGAAACCTGTGCTTTACATCATTGGAAACTCAGACTCACTTTGTGCACTCACCACTTTTCTAGGTTTCTCATAGTGCTCAATGTCATCCCATTTCTGATAAGTCAACCTATCCAGTACAGACAGTATTGATCATTCAGTTTCTGCTTTTAGTCTATGTTGGGGTTATTTTGTGCTTTCTGTATGTTGGTATGGTGATTTGGTATGTTTTTGTTTTAATTTTTGAATCTAGGAAAGCTCCATTTTTTCCATAGAAATTACTGGCAATATCATTAATCATCAGGGAGATGCAGATCAAAACCACAATGAGATATCATTTCACACCACAGAGACTGGCCCACATCCACAAGAACAAAAGCAACCGGTGCTGGCACGGATGTGGCGAAAAAGGGACCCTCCTTCACTGCTGGTGGGAATGCCGACTGGTTCAGCCCTTCTGGAAAACAGTATGGACGATTCTCAAAAAACTAGAAATTGAGCTCCCATTTGACCCAGCAATTCCACTCCTGGGAATATACCCCAGAGAGGCAAAAAAGCATAGTTGAAGTGACATCTGCAGTTGTCTGTTCATTGCAGCACTGTTTACAATAGCTAGAATATGGGGAAAAAAAACCTGAGTGCCCAAGAACAGATGACTGGTTAAAGAAGCTTTGGTCCATCTATACAACGGAATACTATGTAGCTGTCAGAAAGGATGAAGTCATGAAATTTACATACAAGTGGTACTACATGGAAAGTATCATGCTAAGTGAAATGAGTCAGAAAGAGAGGGATATACATAGAAAGATTGCATTCATCTGGGGAACATAAAGTAACAAAATAGGAGACTAACATCCAAGAATAGCCGAGATAAGTACCAGGAGGATTGCTCCATGGTTTTGAGGACAGCCACATATGCTAGGGAAAAAGGCAGCTCAGATAGAGAAGGGAGCACCAAATAAAGGGTGTTGGGAGGTTTCTCTCAGGATGGGAAATGTGTGAGGAGAGTAGATAGACTATAGATTGAACCAGATTGCCACTCAATGTCTCTTTTGCAAACCACAGCACTCAAAAGGAGAGATAACAAAAGGGAATGCCCTGCCACAGAGGTAGGGTGGGATGGGGAGAAGGGGGTGGGAGGGACACTGGGACTGGTGATGGTGGAGAATGGGCACTGGTGGAAGGATGGGTATTCGATCATTGTATAACTGAAACCCAAGCACAAAAATTTGTAAGTCTACAACTGTACCTCATGGTGTTTCACTAATAAAAATTTAAGGAAAAAAAAAGAAATTACTGGTAGTTATATCTTCACTTAATGCCAGTTCAGTTTATGAAAGGTTTAAAAGAAATGCTCTACATTTGGATAGCAAGGGAAACCTGTATTAATCTTGTGTCATACAATGTTGAAATTACTTATTTATTCTTGCTGTTCATATTTAGAGTTCTCTTAGCATTTTACACTTGCGTTAACAATTGTTCTGAATAATAATCTATTTTTGTTTCCCTTCAAATACTGTATAAATGTTACTTATTTTTCTAACTTATTGAATAAGCTTAAACCTTTGATTTCATTCAAAGAAGCCACACCTTTTTTAAGCATGCAGTGGATTTGTCTCCAAGTATTTAGCAGATGATTTCTTCACCTCTATTCCCCTGCCACAGTTCAAGGCTTTCTGCTGAAAAAGTGTGGAAAGGAAACAGGCAAGGCAAGATTAGGACTAAGGCTCTGAAGGAAGTGAATCATTTGGTATGGAAAGTCATAGAGGCAGCCTTGGTGGTGCCTGATGACCTGGATGACCTAGACCCCACTGTTTGTTGTCATTGTTGTTTCTTAAATTTTTTAATGAATCACCGTGAGCTACAGTTACAGACTTAACAAACTTTCATGCTTGCATTTCAGTCATACAATGATCGAGTACCCATCCCTCCACCAGTGCCCATTCTCCACCACCAATGTTCCTAGTATCCCTTCCTCCCCCCCCCCGCCCCCCCCGCCTCTGTGGTAGGCACATTCCCTTTTACTTTCTCCCTCATTTTGGGTGTTATGGTTTGCAATACAGGTATTAAGTGGCCATCATGTTCTGTCTATAGTCTACTTTTAGCACGCTTCTCCTATCCTGAGCAAGCCCTTCAAGCATCCTTTACTTGGTGGCCCCTTCTCTACTAGACCCCACTGTTATCCAGACACCAGAACACAATTATCTTAGCATCTTCTCCCCCGTTTTAATGGCCTACATTACTGAATGACGAATACACAGTAAAGAATTGCTGACCCACCCATCTCTGTTACAAAGAGGATATAAGGGGAAAGTTCCTTATATCTCTAGAACCCTTGAGGGGACCCCTCCCATAAACTAGAGGCTTTCCTGCCTTTGTTTTTCTTTCTTTCCCTTTCCCTAAATAAAGTCTTTTCTGAATTTGGGAGGGGGATGTTCAAAATTTGATGTTTTTAAATATAGTTATAAGGTTTAAATATATGGCCTTTGGGAAAAATTTTAATTGTTCTGGAAATTCTAAATTGTCTAAATTTAGAAAAAATGTAATTATTCTGGAAATTAAAAAATAGTCTAATTTTTTTTCAGTGTCACAGCATCCCCTGGCCTTCTGTCTCATCTAAAATGGAAGATGTTTACTCAATGTATTTTGCTTTTCTTGTTGTGTTCTTAAGATTCTTATAAGTTCTTATAGTCCTTGAAATTAACTCAGATTGTTTTGAATTTTCAAATACAGAAAAGTGTAAAATAAGTTTGAACTAACACAATCTCATTTTTATTCTCTTTAAAATAATCAATATATTATCAAGTTATGAATCAGAGAATATACTAAAAGGTATTCATGGTTATGGTTAGAATGGATATGCTTTATTGCAAGAGTTTGTCAGCAGTTTAATTCAGAGAAGTAGATAAAATGACAGAATTTTTTTTTATTTCAGTGCGCATTACTCATTAATAAGTTCATTCACATTCTTGGCTCCTTTAATTTAGGAAGAAGCTCAGGAAAGACCCTTTTTTTTAAGAAAGTGAAAAAACTAAGGCCTGATAAGGTTGCTATATATTTGAAAAGTGCATCACACTTTTCAAAAATATGTCAAATCTTTTCTGTGTTTCATAGTATTTTTCCATGAAAATATTTTAATATTTTATTTTTTTGGGTTTAGGGCCCACACTCACGGTGTTCAGTTGCCAGTCCTGGCTCTGCATTCAGGAATTACTCCTGGTGGGCATCAGGGGATACAGGGGATAGAACCTGGGTAGGCCAAGTACAAGGTTGGCAGTATTTTAGTAGGAAGGAGAGATAGAGATGAGGTCACTTAGAATTTTTTGCTTTCTTTTGTTTTAATATTCTGTTGTTATCAGGTTTGGAGATGCACACTTAGTTACAGGGCTCATGGTGGTGCCAGAAATGGGGATAACTCTGTGATATGGGGAGGTGTCAAGCATCACAATTATAGCCTCTGGCATGTAAAGCAGGCATTCTACCACTGAGCCACATCTTTAATGTGGTTAAGTAACTAGAGGAAAATAAAGGGCATTAATGGTTTGGGGAGTGAGGCGGGTGGGGAGAAGGTTAGTGAAGAACAAGTGTTTTAATAGAAATTTACTTAGAGAAGTTTGCGAAGAGAGGATCAAGCAAGAACACAGCTTCTCTCTTGATACAGAGGGAGAGGGAAGGAGACTGAGAAGGGAGAAAAGAGAGAGAGAAAAAGAGAGAAGAGGGGAGAGAGAGAAAGAGAGGGAGAGAAAGAGAGAAAGAGAGGGGAGGGGGGGTTCGAGAGAGAATATAGGCTTCTCCAAAGTGGAAAAAACAGAAAGGAGGCATTAGTGTTTAAAATTAGCACTGTAACACTATCCTCCAGTAGCTCATCAATTTGTTTAAGCAGGCACCAATAATGTCTCCATTGTGAGACTTGTTGTTACTGGGGTTTTTTTGCATATTGAATACATCATGAGGAGTTTGCCAGGCTCTGCCATGCGGGCGGGATACTCTCGGTAGCTTGCTGGGCTCTCGAAGAAGGATGGAGGAATAGAACCGAGGTCGACCGCATGCAAGGAAAATGCCCTACCTGCTGTGCTATTGCTCCAGTCCAGATGATAAAGTAATTTTTTAATTGTGCTTTAAAAGTTTCAGTCTAAGTTTAAGACATATTTTACCTTTAAAATTAGTGTTTAAAATTAACTCTGAAATTTAGTAATCACTCGCTATTGTAGGAAAACTATATACCACGGAGAAAGAGTGAGTTCATTCCCGCCCCCTCCCCATGATTGTTTCTGGAATAATTCTCTATATTTGTAAATGGCTTCTCTCCTGGGTACTCTCAGAAGTTTTTGATAAAGGGAACTTATCACAAAGGTCAAATTAAACTGATCAAAGAGCAAAGATGGCTTTTTGTCCATACTGAGAAGTCAAAACTGAAATTCTGGGACAACTTTTTGCTGTTCATTTTTCAATTGTGTCAGACTCTAAACATAAAATATACCTTTTCAACAATTTTAGAAGTGTAACTAATAATATTTAATACATCTTAAGTGTTGTAGAACAATCACTCCAAAACATTTTCATTTTTTTTCTTGTATCAAATAAACTTTGTCTTCATTAAACAATAACTCTATTCTCCCTTCCTTCTGGTCCATGGCAATTACCATTAAGAAAGTAGAACATTAGTTGCACTACATTATTTTATGCAATTTGTGTGTTTTATACAGCAGATTGCTCTGGGCACATACTATAAATGGAATCAAATGGCATTTGACCTTTTGTGACTGGCTAAAATTTGACTTAGAATAATGTCCTCAAAAGTAATGCACATAGTGGCCTGTTAGAATGTATTTCTTTTTTTGCTATTTAAATAATACTCAATTGACTGTATTTACCACATTTTGCTTATCCATTGACCTGATGTATCTTCTTCATGTCTGTTGTAAATAATACTGCTATGAACTTAGCGAGGGAAATAGCTTAAGTGGTTTTTGTTTGTTTGCTTGTCTTTATCAATAGCTTTTGAGGATTTCTTTTACATGTTTGGGACACATATTTAGAAGGAGACTTGTTGGGTTATATCATAATTGTATTTTTAATTATTTGAGAAAACATTTTACTGATTTCCACAGTAGCTGCATCATCTCACATTTTCACCAGCTGTAAAGAAGGATTCTGATTTTTCACATTCTTATCAATAATTAAATGTTCTTTTTGTTCATTTTTAGTACTAATCCTAATAGGTCAGAATTACAGAGTTTTGAGGGAGAGGGAATTTGAGCCACAATCAGAAGTTCTCGGAACTACTTCTGGCTCTGTGCTAAAGGGTAGCTTCCAATAGTGCTCAGGGGACCAGGAAGTACTGGTGCAAGGGATTGAACAAGGATAAGTCACATGCAAGGCAAAAGCTTTACCCCTATATTATCTCTTCTGCTCCAAGAGAAATTATTATTTTTTTAGAAATATTTTTGTATCAAATTTGTAATGGGATTTTAAGTGTTATTTTGGTTTCAACATCCTATATTATGATTATGACAAAATACAGAAAAATAACTTGTGTCTTCTCTATGAGGTGACAAGTCATCTAGAATGACTATCACATGAAAAATGGGATCTCATTATCAAGTTATTCAACCATAGGCCTTCTGGTCTGCCTTTGACAAGGAATTTCTGTTAAATACACAAACTTTTAAAATATTTAGTTTATTTTAAAAGTATTTTATGATAACAATAAAAATATTAATTTATATATTTATAGATTAATTTGTAATACAATCTGCGGCATCTTCACAAATATTACCAGTATAAATTTTACAGCATTTTGTCAGTTAATTAGTGAAAGGATCATCATTTCTCCTTTAAGAGATAAAGTATTTGACATGACAGATAAAAGAGATCCACATATGGCTCTGTTGGTCAAAGTCAAAGACTAGATTAAATCTACAATTTATTTTGTAATTATCTCTGTCTGCCTAAAGCATTAAATTTTATCAACTGAAAAATGCAATAAAATTGGTACCTACCCAAAATGGAGCCTCAGGAAGAATAATGAGAAAATATGTATGAAGTATTTAGATCACATATAGATTTTTCGAAATATTTTACAAGTAGTAAGAGTTTTATAATCAGCTATTATAGTTATGACGTTATCATTAGTGGTTTAGTCTTTTTGTATTGCATATGTAATTCTGACACATAATTCTTTTGTGTATGGGGGAAGAATCTCTCAAGAGAGTTTAGGGGTTCCTGGGCACACCCTATAATGATCTACTAGGCCAGACAGTTCAGTGCTTGGACCCTTCAGTACTGACCCTCCACTTGACAGTGTTTTTGGGAAACATGCAGTGCCAGGGATCAAACTGGGGTCTTTTCACATGCAAAGCACTCCTGTACCATCTTTCTGTCTCATGGAGCATAATTATCCTGGTGATGAAAACAAAAAATTCAACCAGAACACAGAAATTATTATGCAGTTTATTTTATGTATATGATGTTTATATGATAAAATACCAAAAGAAATCACTTTGAGGTATGTATAAAATCTTTTAGGGGTGGCCAGGGGGACCCCGACGGCTCTCCCCCTCAACACCTGCATTCGGGTGGGCTCGGGCCGCTCATCCAGCCTGGGCAGCCTGGGCCCTGGGGTGAGGAAGCAAGAGCCCAGCCGGTTGATTGATCAGTTGCCATTTATTCCACTCTCCCCACGCGCCTGCCCCAGTCTCTCTGAGCCTTCCATTCTAGTCTCACACTGCTCCTCATTCCCGTCTCCCTCTATCTCTCCCACTCATCTCTCTGCGTTCCATCTCGCAGCCTGGGATCTCTCTCTCTCTCCACTTGCCTGTTCCTGTATTCTTCTACATTCTTCTCTCTCTGTCCCCCTTGCTATTCTCTCCACGGTCCATCATGCTGCCCTGCTCTCTCTCTCACCCCAGCTCCCTTGCCTCTCTTCATTCACTCCTGTCTCTCCTCTCCTCTCTCTCCAACTCCCTTATCTCTCCAGGCTGACACTGCACCTAGTCAGGTAGCCAAATCAACATAAGAAAGCCCTTCCTGAGGACCCACCAAGTTCAAAGGGAACACCACCTAGGATATTCCAAAGCCCTTCCTGACTGCCCAAGGGCAAAATACCCCTTAAGGTGTTTTTCTCTTTTTCCTAGTCCAATAACTCTATCAATATCTCGACTGTCAACTGTCCACTGTCCTCCCATTGTTCATTGATTTGCTCGAGGGGGCCCAGTAACGTCGTCTCCATTGAGACTTTGTTGTTACTGTGTTTGGCATATTGAATACATCACAGGTAGCTTGCCAGGCTCTGCCATGCGGGCGAGATACTCTTGGTAGCTTGCCGGGCTCTCCGAGAGGGGCGGAGGAATCGAACTCGGGTTGGCCATGTTGGCTGCGTGCAAGGCAAATGCCATACCGCTTATTTTTGTATCAACACAGGAATAGATAACATTGAGGCTTGTAGGGCAGCTCTCCTGGGAACATCTTGCCACAGACTCAGACTACAGCACTCAGGCCAGATTAATCATTCCTAACCCTAGCAGGGTCCAAATCTAGTTATTACTCTCTGGATCCTGACAGCATTTGTCCATGCCCAAGCTCTTAACTTATAGTTAAGCATTATGGCGCTTTGGCCAGGCCCATTTCGATGCCAGGATAGCACATAGCTTACTGCTTGCCCTGGTTCCATCCTCATCAGGACCCTGCTTTTGGGGACGCTTGGAAGTAAAGGCAGCTGAGACTTAGGTGAGAGAACAGATGCCCGGGGGAGGGGGGGGGAATATCACTGAGAGTCACATTACAAAAGCATGTCTTCTTGTGTCCATACAAAAAGGACATTGCTCTGAATAAACTATGCAAAGGACTTAGGGAGAAGAGAAAAACAATATTTACAAGTCAACAGAGCACAAAGAAAGAAGTTAAAATAAACACAGAGAAATGGGAGCACTGTGATGGGAGCAACCCAATAAACCTAACCTGAGGCTATGCAGGAAGGACAGAACAGTGTTATCCTACAGATGTATATTACAATTGATCACAATATAGTCAATTAGATTGGCACTTCTCACACTTTTGACCTCCACTCAGCAGAGGTCAGTCATAGAGAATGAGACAAACAAATGCACAAAGAGACAAACAAACATACAAAGTTTGCATTGTTTGGGCAGCCATAAGTGAGCTCCTAGGTTGACCATTTATTCAATACTATATAGCTCTACCACTCTGATTCCCAATATGTGAGCCATTATTTGAGTTGATACACAATTATTTAGAGTAAGCATATCAAAATGCAATGGGTACATTAAAAGTAGGAAATCGATGAACAGCGGGATGACAGTGATACAGAGATATATTAAAAGTAGAAGCTAGGATATTTCACTTAATCAGTCAGCAGGCATCCCTAACATTTAGAGAAAAGTCATGGTAATTTCCTATTCTATTTTTCCCTCTACAATTAAAATACCCTAAAATAATTTATTCTTTCCTTTCCTAAGCACACATTTGTTGCCCATGAGCACACATTTGCTTGCCTTGTTATTCTCTATGACCTAAAAGAGATTCACCTAGATGGCCAATGGGATTATCCTGAGCTTGGGGTTTTTATTAGAGAGACAAAATACATATTGCACTTCACACAGATCTACTCTGTAGCATTGCACTGTCCTCCCGTTGTTCATTGATTTGCTTGAGTGAGCACCAGTAAGGTCTCCATTGTGAGACTTGTTGTTATTGTTTTTGGCATATCGAATACGTCACGGGGAGCTTGCCAAGCCCTGCCGTGCGGGGGTGATACTATTGGTAGCTTGCCAGGCTCTCTGAGAGGGGTGGTGGAACTGAACCTGGGTTGGCTACATTCAAGGCAAATGCCCTCCCCACTGTGCTATCACTCCAGCCCCAGATCTACTCTATTCTATTTTATTTTTTAAAGTTGTTAGAAAATACTCTATATATTCATGCATCAAACATTTATTTATTTATTTATTTATTTTTTATTAGTGAAACACCATGAGGTACAGTTATAGACTTACAAATTTTTGTGCTTGGGTTTCAGTTATACAATGATCAAGTACCCATCCCTCCACCAGCACCCATCTTCCACCACCACAGGTCCCAGCATCCCTCCCACCCCCTATCCCCCCCCATCCCACCCTGCCTCTGTGGCAGGGCATTCCCTTTTGTTCTCTCTCTCTCTCTCCTTTTGGGTCCTGTGGTTTGCAAGAGAGGCATTGAGTGGCAATCATGTTTGGTCTATAGTCTACTTTCAGCATGCAGCATACATTTTAGATATCTAGTCTTCTAACAAATATTAAGTATTTATACAAATACTTATAAATATACTAAAATAGATTAAATAAATATGTGTAAGACCCAAAATCATAAAATTCAAGAATAAAACATAGGTGATTTAAGATATTCCAGAACCTTAGCATCAAAAATATATCAGACTCAATTCCAATGGGAAAGGAGACAAAAGCAAGAATGAATAAATGGAACATCAAATTAAACACATAACAAAGGAAACTACTAGAGAAAACAAAAAGCAACCTAGAAATATATATATAGTCATGGTCACGGTTCTCCCGTTATTCATCAATTTGCTCGAGCGGGCCCAGTAGCGTCTCCATTTTGAGACTTGTTGTTACTGTGTTTGGCATATTGAATACGTCACGGGTAGCTTGCCAGGCTCTGCCGTGTGGACGAGATACTCTCGGTAGCTTGCCGGGCTCTCCAAGAGGGGCGGAGGAATCGAACTCAGGCTGGCCATGTTGGCTGTGTGCAAGGCAAACGCCCTACCCGCTGTGCTATCGCTCCAGCCCAGAAACATATATATATATATATTTATCGATAAAAATAAAAGGCATTTCTCAAACAAATTTATTACATACGGATCACAAACATGAAAATATACCCAACATGAAAATCAAGCACAGTGATATGTCCCACCCCTGAGAATGACCTACACCAAAAAGATTGGTTAAAAACAAGTTTTAAGAGCTGGAGAGAAAGTATAGTGGGTAAGGCAGGCCAACCCAGGTTCAATTTCTGGTGCCAATTATATCCCCCTGAGTCCAACAGGAGTGATGCCTGACTGCAGAGTCAGGAGAAAGCTCTGAACACAACTGAGTGTGGCCCAAAACAAAAAACAAAACAAATATATTGGCAGGGATATGGAGAGAAAGAAAATGTAATATACTGTTAGTGAGAATGTAAGTTATTTTTTTAAAAAAATGAACTATGCCTTTTGGGAAAAAACTATTGGAACTTGGAGTAATTACTGAAGTTAAATAAGTAAGAAGCAAAAAACAGTTACCAGATTGTTTCTACTTATGTGTAAACTATACCTTTCTAACACAAATGAAATGACAAGAAGCAGTAAGTCTAACTCATACTGAAAGCTACCAGAGGGAAAGGGGAAGTATGGTGGGAGAAATGAGCAGACGGTATACTTTTGGTGGTAGGATGGCACTAGAACTTTGGTGATGGGAGTTGTGATTATTAGACACAAAAGTCGATAGAAAAATTAAACTCCTGAATTTCTATAATATTGTAAAGCAAAGACAAGTCAATGACAAACTAACAATAAGGAGGAAAAAAACAAACATTAGGTGTTTTAGAACCTTCCCCACTAAGCATGAGCACCCCAGCTTACTACTGCATTTTTGGTTCATTTTGCAATTGCCTCAAATGTCCCGAGTTTAGACAAAGATTGGGGATATTCCTGAGATGCTTCTTTACTAATTATTTCAAATGATAAGGAGCAGGTAGAACAAATATTCCTGCTCCATGTAAATCGCACACATCATGCTTCCAACTCTATGCTGAATTGCTCTATTGGCATGAAAGATTGGAACCTAGAATACTTTTCAGCTATGCTAATGATTAAAATAGATCAACTAAAAATAAATCCTTCAGAATTTTTTCCCTTAGTTTTTATCTACCTTCTTAATTTTAATGTAATTTTTTGAGAAATATTGTTTAATTAAAGATAGAAAAGCAATAGTCAAGTCAACTCTATCAAGACAAAAATTGCACTATGTATAGTTCACAGAGGTACTGCATCAGGATTATATGGGGTTGTGATATTTAATGCAAGTGAAAATTCCTTACTGTACCTACAGTCTTTCAAATAGACACACAAGATAAAGTTACTGAATTTACTTTATTTTTAAATAACTATTATTATTATTCCGGAGCGATAGCACAGCGGGTAGGGCATCTGCCTTGCACGCAGCCAACTATGGCTGACCCGAGTTCGATTCCCCCGCCCCTCTCGGAGAGCCCGGCAAGCTACTGAGAGTATTTGATATGCCAGACACAGTAACAACAAAGTCTCCAATGGAGACGTTACTGGGCCCGCTCGAGCAAATCGATGATCAACGGGAGGGCCTTTACTTTACTTTACTTATTATTCCTAAATAACTTCAAATAAATTCCTAAATAATTTTCCTTAATAATTTACCTAATTTGGAAAAATTCTATTTAGAGAATTTTGTATTACCATTCAGACAGTCACCATTAGATATTCCTAATATGGATGGCGAAGACTACTATCTACTACTTGCAGGTTTAATTCACAGGACATCACTACAATAAAACATAGAGATACATTTGTACTTTTTCCTAAAGTAGTTAACAATTCACATGATAATATAAAAATAAGTTATTTTCCTTAAAAAGATATTCCAAAAATTTTTCATAACTTCTGATCCAAAATGTCTAAAAACTTAGTTTATGAATTTGAGCTGTTTTCTATATTTAAAAAATGCTGTGAACAATAGTTCTAACATTTAGTAATTCTGTGATGTTCCTCTGCTGTTTACAGATCCACTGCTACATTGAAACATAGAAAACAATATAAAATATGAAATATAAAAGTTAATAATGTTTTGACATGCCCTTTATTGATATACACAAATACACTTTTTATTAATATTACTCTGCTGTGTACATATGATATCTTCACCTGTGTTTCTATTCTCATTTATTTCCAATAATTTTGTTTTGTTTTCTTATTATTTCTGGGACACACCTGGAGGTGCTCAAGGTTTACTCCTGGCTCTGCACTCAGGAATTACTCCTGGTGAGGCTCAGGGGACCATAAAGGGTAAAGGGAGTAGAACATCTGTTGGCTGCATACAAAGAAAGAGCCCTCTCTGCTTTCTATCGATCTAGCCCCAATTTCTAATAATTTTTTTATTTCTTTCTTGATTTCTTCCTTGGCACACTAATTATTAAAAGTCTATTGTGTGGTCTCCAAATGTCTGAAATTTTTCTCCAGCTTTACTTTATGGTTATTTTCTATTGTGATGGAAAAGGCACTTTATACAATTTCAATCTTCATAAGTTTGTTGACACTTGTATTGCTACCAATGTAACTCTTCCTGTCTTAGTTTCTGTATAAACTTTAATGACCCTTCATTTGGTGTTAGACCTAAGTGTTAAATCCTCTGATGTCTTACCAAATACGTCACAGGTAGCTTGCCAGGCTTTGCCGTGCAGGCAGAGGAATCTAACTCAGGTTGGCCAAGTCGGCTGCATGCAAGGCAAACACCCTACCCGCTGTGCTAGAGTTCACTGTAAGGGCTTGTATTACTCTCTTTTTCCAGATTTTGTTTTTTATGTATCATATCACTCCCCTCCAGGAATTCTTTTGATAGAATACCCTACAGTATTTCTTGTAGGGCCAGTTCAGTAACCATAAATTCTTTTAACTGTGGTTTGTCTGAAAGATATTTTATCATTTCTTCAAATCTGAGTGATAACTACCTGATAAAAGATTCTTGGTTGGAAGTCTTTTTCACTCAATACTTTGGATACATTAAGCTGTTCCTTACGGTTGGTAGTTTCAGTTAGGAAATCTGCTGAATTTTATAGGGATTTCCTTGTATATAATTTTAACTTTTAAGAAGTCTTAACTTTTTCAGAAGCACAACTTTTCTCTTGTGCTTTTTAGGGTACTATCTCCCTCTTTGACTCTTGCCAATTTAGTCAGTCAGTTACTTAGCTAGTTAGTTTGAGGCTACGTGTATCAATGTTTAGGAGCCACTCCTAACATAGCGGCTTACTAACATACCTTAAGGTTCACACAAAGTGGTGCTAGGGGGATTAAGTGCCTAGGATCAAAACTGGTGCTTCTCTATAGAAAGCTTGTGTTCCATCCCCTTTAATGATCTCCCTCATCCTCTGACCACCTTAATTAGAGTGTATCTTGGTTCACTGTTTGGGACTCTGAAGTCTTATCTGGATACATAACTCCTCAGATTGGGGGATTATCAGTTATTTATTCAGACAATAATTCTTCCCCTTTCTCTTGTCCTCTGGAACCCTGTAGAAGTTTCTCTTAGTGATGTTTTGTTCTCTTTGAGTGTTTTGGGATCATATCTGGTAGTTTTCAAGGATTATCTTGGCTCTGCACTCAGATATCCTTGTATTGGTGCTCAGGGGAACATACGGGATGCCAAGGTTTGATCTGTGTTGGCTATGTGCAAGGCAAGTGCCCTGCCCTCTAGACTACATTTCTGGCTCCCTCAAAAATTTTGTGTTCTTCATTTCTTTGTTTCTTTTTCATTTTCTTCTTTATGGGTTACTTTATCCTTGAGCTCACTATTTTTATCTTTGATCTTTTATCTTTGAGCTCACTGATTTGATCTTTGAAGAGTGACCTATCATTCTTCTATTAAGTCTCTTTATTGTGTTTTTAAATTTCAACCATTTACTCTAATTTAATGATTTCTCTTTGATTTTTCTCATGCTTTCTTGTTTTTACTGAAGTTATTCCATTAACTTCCACATTTAATTCAACTCCATTATAATTGCTCCTTTTAATTCCTCCTCAAGGAATTTAGAAGAATCTGCTGCTGTGCTTAGGGCTCTTCTGAGGATTTTGATTTTAACTATTATTGCAAATGAATCTCTTCAGATTGTCATCAAACCTGGTGCTATCTTAAGGGTAGGGTAAATGTGTGAGTTTGAGTTAGTTGAGGCAGCAATCACAGATTCAGGCACTTATTTTGGCTCTTCATTTGTGTAAACCTGTAGGACCACTGGGACTCTGTAGCCACAAATGTCCCTATAATAACTATAGCATGAGGTCTTCAGGACTAAACAGAAACTCTGAATTCACAGTTTCTGATATCAGGGGTAGTTGTTGTGTGCAGACCTGAGCAATGAATGGGGATCATAGTTACACATATCCAATAACACCTGTAGCAATGCGCTGACCATTTTAGCTTGGAAAAATTGTGTTGACCAGCACTAATCATCTATTTTGTCCAAGTTCAGGGGCTTGTCTAGTAGTCTGTGCTGCAATTTAGCCAGGCGTATGACACAGATTTTTTAAATTTTTAAATGTTATTTTCATAAGGTTTTCACATTTATTGATTCATTCAATATTTCAACACCAATTCCACCACCATTGTATCTTCTCACCACCATTATTTCCAATTTTTCCACTACCATTCAAGTCTATCTGTTACAGGCAGATGCTAATAATTTATTTTCTATAGCTTATTATGAATATGATGAGAGGTCAAGCGGCCGCTCTCATGGTCACATGCCATGCTCCTATAATTCTGAAATTGTAAATGATTGGGGTCCAGAGACATCTCTGTAGGGAGCTCATCCATTCAGAGATTCATTTGTGAACCTCTGGATCAAGGCCGTTAATGGGCTTAAATGACATCCAGAAGCAGTTTGTGAGTGTGACAGCCAGAACCCCGAAGGGGCAGGGGATGGAAAGGGATGGCTCTTCTCTGTCACTACCATTTGACCTGGAATCTTCAGTCTATGGTCCTCCATACCTGGGTTTTACGTCTAGAAATTTGTGGCCACCAAGGGTTCATTTGGAGTGGGCAAAGAGAGAACACTCACTCCATCTGAGGTGCCTGGGTGAAATTGGCTCAGCACGGGGTCCAGAGAAATCTGCAGCAAGCTGCTGTCTTCTGGGATTCAATGGTGAGTCCATATGGCACAGTTTGAGGGGGTCAGTACTACTGACTGATACTCAAAATCATGAATGTCCTGGTGTACCTGTGTTTAATTCTTGAGTAGGCTTTGATGATGACGAGGGGTGCACATTTACACTACCAGTGGCAGATCTGTACCAAGTTCTCACAGGTCCATGTTGCTTCTTGAGGCACTAGATCTTGAATACCCAAGAATAACTTTACATTAAGTTCAAAAGGTATAGAAATCAGTGGATAGGAAACTCAGGCTTTGAGTTCCCAATTTCATTTGTCTTTGGAGAGCATTCTGAACACTTATGTTGAAAGGACTTGAGTGGCAGTTAAGGACTCAAGACCACCAGGACTTGACAACTCCATGGATGCACTTCTGTAATCACACTGATGCAAGTGGAGAAGTGACTGGAGCCTAGGCCACAGAACATAATATCTAAGCTTAACGGTCACATATCAGACATAGGACTTTTGATAACTAGATATGCATTGGGAGACATGATTTTCACTCTCTCAGTCAACTGTGGGCTGTGAGAAACTGGGGATAGAATAAATAAGCAGCCATTGACTAGTCACTCAGCAGCCATTGACTAATAGCCTAAGACGACAGAACTCGCATCAGGAAGGACATCTCCAGACAAATTGCCGGAGCCTACAGACACAGTAGCTTTTGTCTGACTCAGATCCCTGTATCTAATATAGAATTAAAGAGTTGTCATCATACCCTTCTCCCCATTTCCCAAGGCAGTACATTTGAAGGCTCTTAATACTGATACTTGACCCCCGAAGCTTGTTCCAAGGGATTCTGGATGTTTTTGTCTCCTTCCATGATGCATCTTGCTCTAGAGGAGACTTCTCTAATAGAGAGTGTCTCATATTCATGGAAGAGAACATTAGGGAATATTTCTAATTAATCCAACTTTCCAGAGCAAAAATTTGCTATGTTTATGGGAAAATGTGGACTAAGGAACTGCTTTTTCAGCTATCTTGGCCTGTTCAAATAATTCATGGAAAATATGAATGTGGTATGAAGAAGGAAAAAGAAAATATAAACAAGGAACGAAATGGAAATAATAATAATGAAGTACATAAAAATTAAAAAGTTGGGATAAGCTGACTAGGCCAGGGAGATAGTTCAAAAGACTAGAGAGTATGCTTTGTATATAGGAGACCCAGTGGTCCCTTGAGCACTAGTAGGAGTGATACTCAAGCACTGAGCCAGGAGTAGTCCCTGAGAACAAAATGAAGTGGCCCCAAATCCAAAAAAGTTATTTAAAATAAATTAATAACGTTTTATTAAAAATTTAAATACTGGAGTAAGACAGAAGAAAAAAGGCTTTATATATTCCATTTTAATGCCTTTAGAGTTTCAATGACTTTAGAAGATTTATTTGAAATAAATATAAGTTAAATAAATGAAAAAAAATTAATAAAATAAAATTCACTGAATTGGATAAGAGATGTGAATTAGTAGTAGGGAACTTAAATATCATATATGTTTGATTGCTGGCAATACAGATCATAATATAATCACTGTCACTGTCCTCCCGTTGTTCATCGATTTGCTCGAGCAGGCCCAGTAACATCGCCATTGGAGACTTCGTTGTTACTGTGTTTGGCATATTGAATACATCACGGGTAGCTTGCCAGGTTCTGCCATGTGGGCGAGATACTCTCAGTAGCTTGCCAGGCTCTCCGAGAGGGGTGGAGGAATCGAACTCGGGTTGGCCATGTTGGCTGCGTGCAAGGCAAACGCCCTACCGCTATGCTATCGCTCTAGCCCAATAATATAATAACAATAATAATTTAAAAGAAAATAAAATTCACTGAATGAATGATATTAGCAGCATATTTCACAAGGTAGAATAAAAGGAAAGCGAATTTAAACACAAAACAGCAAACACTACGCAAAATGAAGCAGAGGTTAGGAAGAATGAAGAAAATGGACATGTCATGACTATGACAATATCTATCTGTTCTGGCACATATGCAATTAGAGTCTTGCAAGAAAGAAAGAAAAAATCTCGACATGACTTTTGCAAAATTCATGAAAACTTCCACATCTAAAATAAATCCACATGGACATGGAGAATATCTTGCTGGGTGAAATGAGTCATAAGAAGAGAGACAGAGTTATTGTACTCATTTATGGGATGTAAAAAAAACATGAGACTAGTAGCAAAGGAGAGTAGAAACAAGGACCCGGAGAATTGGTCCACGGTTGGAAGCCTGCTTCAAGTGCTTGAAAGAAAGGCAGTTGGGATAGAGAAGAGAGCACGATGTCAAAGATTGTTGGAAATGATGAAACATCTTATTATCTCATTCCTACTTTGGACAAACTGGCAGGCTACTGAATGTAACCTGCCCACAGGGCAGAGTCTGGCAAACTCCCCATGGTGTACCCAATATGCCAAATACCAGTAACAATGATGGGTCTCATTCTCCTAAAGAGCCTTGAATATAGCACTTTCTTAAAAATATCTGGGCTAGGATGAAGGAGACGTTACTGGGGCCTGCTTGAGGCAATCGACGAATAACAGGATGGTCGTGATTCGTGATTCGTGATTCTCTGGTTGATAGTCTTGGGTGTCTTTGGTCAGTGCTCCCATCTCATCTTAGGTTGGGAAGTTCTCCCCCTATTTTTTTAACTTGTCGTTCTTCTCCTCTCCCTCTTATAGCTTCTTGTCATTTTTAAGTTTGTCTTCTTTACATTGTCAATAATGTCCTTATATTATTTTCATGTTTTTCTTATATATATTTACTTTTATTTTTTACTGGGTTTGTTAACTGAATCTTTGAGTGTACCTTCATCATCCGTGTTTCTAGTAAGATTTGCTACTGCATTCTTTATTTTCATTACTTCTATTTAGATTGTTTATTTCATTTTTCCATCAAGATCTCTTCAAATGTATTATTTGTTCATTGAACAAGTATACATTGTTATCCTAAAGATTTCTGACCAATTATAGTGATCTAATGTCACTGGGGATTTCCCTGGGTCTTTATTGTTTTCTATTTGTATCTATGTGTTAATTTATTTTCATATTGTCTTAGATATTATATTCACCATAGATAAGAGTTAGTAAGGGTAGGGTCTGCTTTTGTACAGATGGTACTCTTAGAGTGGCATTAAGGATGAGCAGATGTTGGGAAGATTCTCGACCTTTGCTACGTAGCAGTGTTCTAATTTGCCATGTTTTAATGGAAAGTTTCCTTTTGTGATACTAAATGTTGAGGATTTCTGACAGGTATTTGAGTATAGGTTGACTGGAATACAGTTGTTATGCAGCTGCTTGTGCAATCATGGGGTTTGAAGTATGCGAAGTAACTAAACCCCTTCTAGTTTCTGCCTGGTTCATAGTTTTTCTGCCTCTTTATAGGCCATTACCTGTTTTGCTTATTTTTTCCTATTCACCACTTTTCCTGTTATGGAATGTTTTTATCATTTCTAAATTTTGCTTTCTGTTTTCATTTATCTTTTATGAATAGTTTTCTTCAGTCAAATAGCTATACATAACTTTATGGAAAACTAGAACTGTCTAAATCTTTTCCAAATCTATTTATAGAGAAAAATATACTCAAAAATATATGGTGCTATTATTAAAAATCGTATCAAAAATTTTATCCAAACTCCAAATCGCATTTAGGAAGTAAAACAATGATCGTAAAATTAGAACTGGAGCAAATCACTTCTAATTGATAGATGACAATCATGACAAGGTCCTCATGAGTCAGTTATACCAAACCACATTTGACCTGATTTGGATGTAACAGGAGCACCTAGTGAAGTGAAATCTTACACATTTCAGTAACATAAGGTTATAATGGCTAAAAGGAATGATGTTATGATAAAAGAGTACAAGTCAGGAAGTCTGTGAGTTGAAGAGCACCCCAAATGACCAACAATAGGTCTAAGTGTTCTAGGAATACTTAGAAGGAGCCTTGGGTCATGTAAGGAAGGCACTGTCAGTAATGGGTATTATGAAAGAGCAAAAGCATGCAAATTACCGTAACTAATCCCAGGACTTCCTTTTCGAAAGACATACCATTGTGTTGGGGGCAGGATACCCTAGAAAATACCTAGAAAGAAATTAAAATTTACTGAAACTATGCGTAGTGTTTAGATTTGTGGGTCACACATAGGAAATAGGACAAAGTCAGTAATAAAATTCAGTTCACAGCAAACTTGTGGTCACCAGAAACTTTCCCAGTGGATCTCGAAAATTTAAAAAAGAAAAGTGGATTGAATATTCAGTGTGTCCTTATTCCAATATTTCTGCATTTTGTTTGTGCCTATGCTAACAAGTTCTCTTCTAAGTCATAGCTGTGCTTGGCATAAATGGGAACAAATGAGTAAAGAAGGCAAAAGCTGTTAACTTTACTTAATACTAAGATTTTTCATAGTGCTATAAACCTCCACAATTACCTTAGATTCAAGTACATGTCTCCTAAATGGCTATATTTTTTTTTGCTGCCCCATAAGGACCCCTCAAGGAACATCACCTCTGCACTTCCAATATCCTTTCATTGAACTTTCTTCCAAACTCAAATGTTAAGCTATAAACCTGAGATCAATCTCTGAAGCAATAGAAATGGATTTACAGGGCTGGATTCCAGAGTTTCCATTCAAGTAGGAAGGGGAAAGGTAAGATTCAGATTAAAAATAAAATTGTAGTGAATATAAAAAGCTAGAATTCTAAAAACAGAGGGCAAAAAATTAATCAAAAAAGCAAACATAATATCAGATAATGGATCAATTTCTAGAAATTTTCATGAGAAGAGAGAAGACATTAGCAAAAAGCTGACATGCTGGTTTTTTTCTTTTTTTTTGTCCTCCCACAATCAATATATATTCCTACTAAAGACTATTACTCTATGAAGAATAGAATCCAACAGGCTCTTTTAAAAATTGTGATACCATTGCTTTTTAATTCTATATAAGTTTCCAAAGTACAGTTTCATATGTTTGTCACTCAAATTTTAGGGTTTGCCTCATGGTAAGTTATAAGCCAATAAAGATAACTTGGTAAATTAGAAGCCTATAGCCTATAGATAGCCAAGATTAGTTAATGCAAGTTGGATAAGAAATGCAAGCTTAGTTAAGTAAAGGTTATTTATGACAAGTAATAGTGCTAAATATGTTTTTTAATCACTGATTCAAAATTTTATTCAAGGGATGATATTTGAAGGAAATACTATATATACATACATATATGTATATATATGTATATACATAGTAGAGTTGGCTACTAATTGGTGGTCTAACCTTCAGAAATATATGGGTTTTGAGCAAAGAACACCGCTGGAGGGCACCACAGCTCCCGGAGAATGCTCCAGGTCCCAAACAGAGCCAATCTCACCGGGAGGTCCCAGATGGGGTAGGTGCCGCATCCCACCTTCTCCAGATGGAATCCCGGTGACATGAGTCTCTACAAGCATAGCTTGGGCATGCGGGAACCAGAACATTTTTTCCAAACAGCGCGGCCACAGAAGTGGCCCTGCGACATCTCCTTATATATACAAAGTGATCAATGCAAAGTAAATCATCCAACTTTTCTCCCTGAAAATCAGGCTTAACTCTTTTGCAAACCACAATACTCAAAAGGAGAGAGAGAACAGAGGGGAATGCTCTGCCACAGAGGCAGGGTGGGATGGAGGATATGGGGGGAGGGATACTGGGATCCGTGGTGGTGGGAAATGGGCACTGGTGGAGGGATGGGTATTTGAAATTTAAAAAAATGGGTTTTGGGGTTTTTTTATATACTTTTTAATTTTTTTATTTTAAAATTTGTTCACAATAATTTGTTATATTTAGCAGTAGGGCATTTGCTTTGTGCGCAGCCAGTCTGACCAAGCCGGGTTCGATTCCTCCGCCCCTCTCAGAGAGCCCAGCAAGCTACTGAGAGTGGCAAGCTACCTGTGACATATTCAATATGCCAAACACAGTAACAAGTCTCAAAATGGAGACATTACTGGGCCCACTCAAGCAAATCGATGAACAACGGGAGGACTCTGTTTGTTTGTCTTCCCCAGGATTTCTCTGCAATTTTAATATTTCAACACGAAGCCCACCACCACTACACCTCCCCATCACCATATTTAGAATGTTTCCACCCTGCCTCCAAAGCAGGACCTAAATAATTTTTTGTATTTCTTGTTATGAGTGATCTGCTAAAAATCACCCAAAAAAGTTTTCTTAAGGAAAATGTGTGAAGATTGTTGTATTTTACTCTGGAGCCAGCAAGCCTTTGTATAATAGATTACCAAAAAATAAAATGTTGCATGGCCATCCAGGATTTCTAAAATTTTAAATACGGTTATACAGCTGAGATTAATTTTTTTTCAACTGGATGGTGACTTTGAGAGGTATCTCTGGGGCATATCATTCTGTGTTGCTCTCTTTTGAGAGCTTTATTTGTGTTTCTCTGGATCATGGTTGTCAATGAGTGTAAGGTGGTACCAGAGACTGTTCCTGGGAATGACTGCCAGGCTTCTGGAAGCACAGGGAGATGGATAAAGGTCACCCATTCCTGACGCTGTGTGAGCCTAGAGATTTCAGTCACAGGTCCCTCATACCTGGGTTTTTCAGCAGATTCACTCATGGTTGAGTCTGTCTGAGGCTGTGGAGAACAGCCATAAGCTTGATGGTTCTTGAGTTCTGGAGGTGTTCAGTTTCCCGGGGCTCAGTTGGGGCTGGGAGGGGAACTCACCTGTCCCCCCCCCCCCATGTTGCCTCAGATGAGAGAACCTGGCACAAGGTCTGGAGGCACCTCTATGGCATATTGTTCCCTGTAAATAAATGCCGAAAGCTGTTTCTGTACCTATATGTCAAGCTCCAAACAGGCTAAGACAACAACTCCTTCCAGAACATTTTCAAAATCAGGTTAAGTTGTACTCTCTAGTAGTAATGAAGAGCAAGTCTTGCATAGTATTTAGAATCAGCCAACTTGTAGAAGCAGTATAAAATGAAAGTACAAGTCACATATTCAAATAGCATGGAAATATAGTAATTAAGGAGCCAGAAACACAGTACAGTAGATAGGGTACTTGCTTTGCACGCCAGAAGAGTTTTACCACTAGGAGAAATCCATGCCTTTCTATTAATAATGTTGTAAGTATTGTTTTAAACTTTTCTTCAGATAGGCCACTGAGTTCTATTACACTTTAATTTTCTCAGAGGTTTTTCCCTGGCTCCATTTTTTTGTGACAAGTTTCTGTTTCATCGTTTTATTTATTCTGATAGATTAACTACTATGTGTTGAGTTTAGTTTCCAATGCATCTATGTTTCCTGGCTCACTCTGTAGGCTTTGTATACATTTTATGGGCAATAGGATGTAATCCTAAAATATATTAGCAAGATACTGTAGGGTCTGCTGTTTCATATACTGACACTCCTGCACCTGTTTAGATGATTGGAAGTCTAGTGTCATCATAGAGTGGAAACCAGGTGGAGAGCATAGAAGATTATTATTGGACAGTATCACAAATTCAAACCTCCCATCGCTGAAAATATCTGAGTTAAGGAATGGGTGGGGTGGAGGTGGGGGGGACTAAGGGGGACATCTTCCTTTCCTCTAGGTTCTTCCAAATCTAGGCTGTTAAAAAATAAAATCCTCAAATCGGGACAAGCCCCTGGTAAAACACAATTAGTTTAGTTTCCATAACATCAATTACCATAACATGAGGCACTTGCTGGGCTGGAGCTATAGCAGGTAGGGCATTTGCCTTGCATGCAGCTGACCCGGTCCGCGCAGGTTCAATTCTTCCAACCCTCTTGGAGAGCCCGGCAAGCTACCAAGAGTATCTTGCCCACACGGCAAAGCCTGGCAAGCTCCCCGTGACGTATTTGATATGCCAAACACAGTAACAACAAGTCTCACAATGGATACGTTTCTGGGCCTGCTCCAGCAAATAGATGAACAACTGGAGGACAGTGACAGTGACAGTGAGGCACTTGTTGATTGCTTATCACCTTTTGGCCACAACTATGTAAACAACCAGTCTTTGCTCTTAATGCTTGAGCATTTGTTAAAGGATGGCCCTATGAATGGCCTTTGTGTTGGGACCCAGGGGACAATGAGGCCCAACTAACTGAAAACATTAGACCCTTTGTTTGTTTGCTGCCCTGAAAGTCACTGTTGCCTCATTCTCTGAGACTCACATTATTGTACAGAACCAAAGATGTCAGTGTGACTGGTTTATGGTGGTGATCTCGCACACTTTCCCAGTCACTTCTGATTATAAATTTCCCCTGTGGTCTAACCCTATTCTGTATGTTCTGCTGCCCAACTCCTTCAGAATGTGAAGGCAGGAAGAGTGCAATCAAGGAGATATGGGTTTTGACTTCTGTGAGGTCACAACAACAACAACAGTAACAGTTAAATGTAAGGTAAAGGTAAAGGTAAAGGCCCTCCCGTTGTTCGTCGATTTGCTCGAGCGGGCCCAGTAACGTCTCCATCATGAAACTTGTTGTTACTGTGTTTGGCATATCGAATACGTCATGGGGAGCTTGCCAGGCTCTGCCATGAGGGCGAGATACTCTCAGTAGCTTGCCGGGCTCTCTGAGAGGGGCAGAGGAATCGAACTCGGGTCGGCCATGTTGGCTGCGTGCAAGGCAAACGCCCTACCACACATCATTCAATAAAGTATTCTAGCCAGTGAGATTTTTAAAAATTGCAATTTAATTAAAGAATCATGATTTGCAAAGTCATTGATAGTTGAGTATTAGGCATACAATATCCCAACACAAATTCCACCACTGGTAGTTAACACCAGTGTTCCCTTGCTCTGCCCCATCTTCCTCACCTCCCACCTGCCACTTTTACAGGCACAACTCAAAGTTTCATGGTTGTAGCTTAGATCTCATGTTTTCAGTGTTATAGAGTCTGTGTTTTGGATATATAGCTATACTTCTCTTCCACATCAACAGTGTATCTGAGCCCACAATCACAACCCTGGTTCCTCTATTACTTCCACTTTTTTTTATCTTTTTCCTTTCCCCCACAATTTCTTTCCTTCTTTGTCCTTCTCCTTCCTATACTCTGAGATAAAAATAATATAGGTTTCTCCCCTTTATATGTTACATTTCCTCATACAGTTATTCTGGTCCCAGGGGAAGACGAACTTTTTCTCTTCACACTGCACAGTACAAGTGTGATTTTTTTCTAATGAAACTTTGTGTCCCAGCCAGGCTTTCACTGTTCAATATTAGTTGTGGAAAAAGTAATAGTCCCCACATTTCCCAGATTTGAACAATATATATTATGCTTTCTGAGCATTCAATTTTCTTTGCAATACCTCTGTTAAAAACAAGATGATCTTCAAAGCTTCGAGGATTATCCCAATTGCATTCATATGTTGTAAGAATTACAAGTTTTTCTGATGAGAGAGCCTGTGGATTCTATAGTCAGTGAAGTCAGTGCTTGGTATATTAGGTGACATTCAGAATAAGAAGGTAACGTTTTATTTATTTATATGTTTTAGCTCTTTGGATCATACCCAGATGTGCTCAGGGGTTACTCCTGGAGGTACACAGGGGACCATATGGGATGCCGGGAATCAAACCCAGGTCAGCCATGTGAAAGGCAAATGCCCTACTCACTGTGATATTGCTTTGGCCCCAATAAGAAGGGAACTTTCAGGAGCAGGAGGAATAATATAAATGGATTGGGTTCTTGCCTGGCATGTGGCTTACTCAGGTTTGATCCCCAGCATCCCATGTTGTCCCCCATGCTGTCTACCATGCTGTTTCCCATGCAGTGCCAGAAATGATGCCTGAACACAGAGCCAGAACTAAGTTCTGAGAACCACTGGGTATTACCTTTAACAAAGATATTGGTATCAAGAATTGTGCATACTTGTAACGAATACTTCCCATGCCTTTGCACTGTAGCATTGCACTGTAGCACTGTCCTCCCATTGTTCATTGATTTGCTTGAGTGGCGCCAGTAAGGTCTCCATTGTGAGACTTGTTGTTACTGTTTCTGGCATATCAAATACGTCACCACGGGGAGCTTGCCAAGCTTTTCCATGTGGGCACGATAATCTTGGTAGCTTGTTGGGCTCTCCGAGAGGGATGGAGAAATCGAACCTGGGTCGGCCCTGTGCAAGGCAAATGCCCTATCCACTGTGCTATCACTCCAGCCCCCTGTGCATGGTATTTATTCAAAATCAATAATGTGATGTTTGCAGAATGTTTAATATGTAATAAGGACTTACTCTGGTCAGGAACTGCACTAGATATTTGCTATTTCATTTTGTCATTTTATCCTTCTAAAATTGTATAGGTGTTTTCATTGTCATCAAGTTATATATTAAGAAAATGTGACTTCTGGAGTTTATAACTGAGAATTTTTTTTATTTTTTAATTTTTATTAGTGAAACACCATGAGGTACAGTTGTAGACTTACAAATTTTTGTGCTTGGGTTTCAATTATACAATGATCAAATACTCATCCCTCCACCAGTGCCCATTTTTCACCACCACGGGTCCCAGTATCCCTCCCACCACCCCATCCCCCCAATCCCACCCTGCCTCTGTGACAGGGCATTCCCTTTTGTTCTCTCTCTCTCTCCTTTTGGGTGTTGTGGTTTGCAAAAGAGGCATTGAGTGGCAATCATGTTTGGTCTATAGTCTACTTTCAACATGCTTCTCCCATCCTGGGAGGATCCTCCCAACACCCTTTATTTGGTGCTCCCTTACTCTACCTGACCTGCCTTTTCCCCTAGCATATGTGGCTGGCCTCCAATATAACTGAGCTTTTTTTATGTAAACTGTAAAAATATGTTATGCCAAAAATGTTTATCATATTGCTTCATATAATGTCTAGTGCTCAATTATGATACAAGTATAGGGCAGAATGTTATACAACCATTGAAATGCAAATTGTATAAAACTGCTAATTTAAATGGAAATGTTCTGGGTAGAAGATTACATTAAAAAGTAAAAATGGCATCAGAGAGATAGTACAGGGACTAATGCTCTTGCCTTGTATGTGGTAATCCCTAGTTCAATTCTCAAAGTCACATTGTGGCTCATTGTGCACTAAGAATTGATCCCTAGGACAGTGTCGTGAGTAAGCCCTGAGCACATACAAGTGTGGCCTAAAAGACAAAACAAAATAAAACAGAAGAAGATGCAAATATAGTATGATTTTCTTTTAGTCTATTAATGTATCTTTGCATAAATGAATAACTGTGGTTACCTCTACCTGGCCTGATTGTCCACAACTTTCTGTGAATTCCATGTTTTCTTATTTAGCATATAGTTCTGCAATATAAAATACACAAAATACTGATGATTTATATTGCCATCTAAGTCATAAAAACATGCAAATTAATTTTATTTCACACAAATTTCTGCATCACAAAGAATTGTGAGGAGGTGTGTAAACAAAATGCCATGAATAAAACAAGGCTTACAAAACTACTCCTCCTATCAACCTTACTGGTTTGGAAGAATGCAAATGATCACACATCTTTAATATGTGATGTCCATCACAATAAAGTACAATTAACATGTTTAAAGCCAGTATAAGTTTTGTGTGTGTGTGTGTGTGTGTGTGTGTGTGTGTGTGTGTGTGTGGTACCAGGATCAATTCTGGGTAGGCCCCATACATTCAAAGTAAGTGTTCTATCACTAAACATTCTTTGCCCCTCAATCCCTATCTTTATTTTTTTTTAATATACTTCAGTCCTTTTATTTTTTTTTGAAGGGAAGAAAAAATGTACACATAAAATTGATTCAGGAAAAAACATTTAAACCTTTATACACAAAATTTAGTAACGGTGAAGTTGAATTCAAAAGAAATAATACATATATATAACATTATATACCATTAAACCTATTAACATTTATTTAAATATAATTCTATATAATATTTATGATATATTTAATGATAGCACAGTGGGTAGGGCCTTTGCCTTGCACACGGTCAACCCAGGTTTGATTCCTCCATCCCTCTCGGAAAGCCCGTAAAGCTACCGAGAGTATCCAGCCCACATGGCAGAGCCTGGCAAGCTACCCGTGGCATATTTGATATGCCAAAAACAGTAACAGCAAGTCTTACAATGGAGACATTACTGGTGCCCAGTAGAGCAAATCGATGAACAGTGGGAGAACAGTGGTATACAGACAGAACAGTGCTATGATATGATATATTATAATTTCCCTCAGATTATCTATCTCATAGTTTGCTATAATATATTTCACAAAAATGTGTGAAATAATCATCAAAAATAAATGGCAGTTTATGTATCCTGTTACAAATATTCCATTAATTTAGAACCATTAATCCAAGTATTGCTTTCTTTTACAGTAAGTGAAAAAACAATTGTTTTTCCTTAAATTTTACTTAAATTTTGCATTCATCTGGGGAACATAAAGCAACAAAAAGGGAGACTAATACCCAGGAATGGCTGAGATTAGTACCAGGAATTTTGCTCCATGACTTGAAGGCCAGCCACACGTGCTAGGTGAAAAGGAAGCTCAGATAGAGAAGAGAGCACCAAATAAAGGGTGTTGTGAGGACCCTCCCAGGGTGGGAGAGGTATGCTGAAAGTGGTCTATAGACCAAACATGATTGCCACTCAATGCCTCTCTTGCAAAACACAGTACCCAAAAGAAGAGAGAGAGAACAAGGGGGAATGCCCTGCCACAGAGGCAGAGTGGGACAGGGGTGGGGGGGTGGGGGGGATGCTGGGACCCGTGGTGGTGGAGGATGGGCACTGGTGGAGGGATGGATACTTGATCATTGTAATAACTGAACCCCAAGCACAAAAATTTGTAAGTCTATAACTGTACCTCATGGTGTTTCACTAATAAAAAAATTTAAAAAAATATGCTAGGATGGCAGAGCAATGGGAGACAAAAGAGCTGACAGAATAACCATAATTGGTGTTACACATTTATACCGCCAGGACCTTAATGATGCAAACCCAAGAGAATATCATTCAAGTTTGGCTCTAGAGACCACACAGAACAATAATATAAGATAATAGTTCACTTAAGTTTGGAGTTTGTACTTATTCTAAATCCTAGTAAACATTTTCATCTTGAAATGATATTCGTTAATCTTCTTGTCAAATGTTGAATTAAATGTCAATTATTTCATATGTAGATACCTGTGGAGCAAGGAACTTTCAAAGGAAAAGCATCTGGAAGCTAAAATAGAAATAAAAATTATCTTAAATTAAAAAAAAAAGGAAAGCAATGATGTAGTATACAAAGCAGTGTTGGAATGTGAAGTAAAGATCAATCCCTATCTTTAACATAAAAGAAAAAATTATTGCTTTCAAGGTTTTGAGAGTTATTTTTGGTGGTTCCGAAGAACAGTTCTTCTCCAGTGTTGAGGTTTGCAGTACAGATATTGAAGGGATATAATGTATATACCTTTACCTACTGTCAACACTCAGTTCTTGTTCAGAGAGATCATTCCTACACTTATTGTAATACAGGTTCCTTCTCTATCCTAACTGCCCTCTGCCCCGCCCACAAATACTGACACAATTATGATAGCTTCCAACCACTGACAAGTCCTCCTTGTCCGTTTTCACTTTTCCCTATGGATATTAGTCTCATACTATTTTTTTATATCCCACAAATCACTCTCACTGTCACTGTCCTCCCATTGTTCATCGATTTGCTCTAGCGGGCCCAGTAATGTCTCCATTGTGAGACTTGTTGTTACTGTGTTTGGCATATCGAATATGTCACAGGTAGCTTGCCAGGCTTTGCCATGTGGGCGAGATACTCTTGGTAGCTTGCCGGGCTCTCCGAGAGAGACTGAGAAATCAAACATGCGCTGACCGGGTCAGCCACGTGCAAGGCAAACGACCTACCCGCTGTGCTATCTCTCCAGTCCCATCCCACAAATAAATGCAGTTATTCTATATCTGTCTCTCTTCTTCTTACTCATTTCCTTCAGCATTATACTCTTCATGTTCATCCATTTATAAGCAAATTTTGTGACTTTATTTTTTTCTAACAACTGCACAGTATTCCATTGGGTAGATCTACTGTAGTTCCTTTTCCAGTCATCTGTTATTGGGCACTCAGGTTGTTTTCAAATTCTGGCTATTGTGAATATAGAAGTGCAGATGGTGTTTCCGCTGTGTGTTTTTGGGCTCCTAGGGTATATTCCCAGACGTGGTATTGCTGGGACAAATCGAACATCAATTTCTAGATTTTTGAGGAATGTCCATATCGTTTTCCAAAAGGTTGGACCAATCCACATTCCCACTAACAATGAATAAGGGTTTTTTCCTCCCGACTCCACACCAGCACTGGTTGTTCTTGTTCTTTTGGATTTGTGCCTGTTTCTGTGTTGTGAGATGATATCTCATTGTTGTTTTGATTTGCACTCCCTGATGATTAGGGTTGTAGAGCATCTTTTCACGTGCCTTTTGATCATTTGAATTTTTTTTTGCATAGTTTCTGCAAAGAAACTTCTCCCCATTTTTTGATGGGGTTGATATTTTCTTTCTTATAAATTTCTATCAGTAGATCTTGAATATTATACCCTTATCAAATGGGTATTGGGTGAATAATTTTTCCAGTTCCATGGACTGCCTTTGTATTTTGGTCCCTGTTTCTTTTGAGGGGCAGAAGATTTTTAGTTTAATGTAGTCCTATTTGTTAAAGTTTGCTTCCACTTACTTGGTCTGTGGTTTCATTTTTGAAGATGCCTTTAGCTTCAATTCATGGAGGGTTTTTCCTATGTTTTCTTCCATATACCTTATGGAATCAGGTCTGATGTTGAAGTCTTTAACCTCATTTTGATCTGATTTTTGTGCACAGCATTAGATAGAGGTCAGAGGTTCATTTTTTTTACAAGTAGCTGCTCAGTTTTCCCAGCACCACTTGTTAAAGAACTTTCCTTGCTACACTTCATGGAAGCAATAGCACAGCGGTAGGTCTGCCTTGCACGCAGCCAACATGGCCGACCCGAGTTCGATTCCTCCGTCCCTCTCGCAGAGCCCGGCTAGCTACCGAGAGTATCTTGCCCGCACGGCAAAGCCTGGCAAGCTCCCCATGACGTATTCGATATGCCAGACACAGTAACAACAAAGTCTCCAATGGAGACGTTACTGGGCCCGCTCGAGCAAATCAATGATCAACGGGAGGGTCTTTACTTTACTTACTTTACACTTCATAATTCTTGCTCCCTTATCAAAGATTAAATGATGATATGTTGAGGGTCTGTGTCAGGATATTCAACTCTATTCCATTGGTCTGTGGGTATGACTTTATTCCAATACCATGCTGTTTTAATTCTACCACTTTGTAGTACAGTTTGAAGTTGGGAAAAGTGATGCCTTCCATATTCTTTTTCCCAGGGATTGCTTTAGCCATGCTTGGGGATTTATTGTTTCATGTGAAGTTCAGGAGTCTCATCTAAGTTTTTTAAAAACTGTAATGGATATCTTTATAAGGACTGCATTGAATCTGTATGATGCTTGGTGGTGCATTCCCATTTTGATAATGTTAGTTCTTCCATCTATGAGCAGGGAATGTGTATTCATCTCCTTATATCCTCTTTTATTTCTTGAAGAAGAATTTTATAGTTTTCTTTGTAGGGGCCTTTATTTCCCTAACTAAGCTGATTCCAAGATATTTGATTTTCCGAGGCACAATTGTGAAAGGGATTTTTTTTTAAAAAAATCATTTTCTTCTCTTTCATTATTTGCATATAGGCAAGCTATGGACTTTGGGGTATTGTTTTTGCAACTTACCACTTTACTATACAAATCTATTTTTTCTGGGAACTTTTTGGTAGAGACATTAGGGTCCTCTAATTATAGTATCATGTCATTTGCAAACAGTGAGAGTTTAAATTCTTCCATTCCTATCTAGATGCCCTTAATATTTTTTCTTCCCTAACTGCTATGGCAAATACTTCCAGTAGTATATTAAATAGAAGTGGTGGGAGTGAGCAACCTTGTCTTGTCCCTGATCTTAGAGGAATGATTTTGTTTTCTCCCATTGAGAAAAATGCTTGCTGTGAGCTTGTGATAGATGGTTTTGATTATACTGAGAAAAGTTCCTTAAACTCCCATTTTATTGAGTTTTTTTTTATCATGAATGGGTGCTGGATCTTGTCATATGCTTTCTCTGCATCTTTTGATATGATCGTCTGGTTTTTATTTTTTCTTTTATTGAAATGATGTATTACGTTGATTGATTTGTGAATGCTAAAACCATTGCTGCATCCCTGAGATAACTCCAACTTGATCATAGTGTATGACTTTTTAGATGGGTTGTTAGATTCTGTTTGCTAGCAGTGTGTTGAGGATCTTTGCATCTGTGTTCAGCAGGGGTATCAAGTCTATAATTTTTTTTGTGGAGTTGGGTTATGTTTTCCAATAGCTGGTCACTGAAATGCTGTTATTTGCAAGGGAAAAAAGGGTTTAAATACTAATCTTGTGATGCCTCTCTGTAACTTTCCTTTATTTTAAGTGTCATCAACCTTTGAAAGTGCCAATCTTTTTTGGTGGGGCTTGAAGTTTGGGGGATGCTTGGGTCACATCTGGCATTGTTCAGGGCTTATTTCACCTGGTGTTGCTCAGGCTGTGCTCAAGGATCACTCCTGGAGTTTCTCAGAGAATATGTGTGGTGCTGGGGATTAAAACAGGATCAGCCGCATGCAAAGCAAGTGCTTTATGCTCTGTATTCTTTCTCTAACTCTTGATGGTGTCAATCTTACAATCCTGATGTTGGAATGTGTTTGTATGTATCAATGTGGTATATACTTATCTTCTTTGTATAAGCATGCTTGTTATGTAGATTTTATGTTGTGTGTATATGAATTGTATCTCGTGGTATCCAGCACAACAAGATCCGTCTATATTTTAATTGAAACAAGAAAATTTTTGCTAAACAGCTAACCTATTTTTCACTAGAATTTTATAGAGTACAACAGTGGAATTCCAGTGTTTAATGATGGCTAGCACTTATTACTTGAGGCATTCTGGTTCAAATCTATCTTGAATGTCTATAGACATTTGAAAATTTGACCTGACTTAAAGCTATAAAATTCCTTGTCTCCCTATTTGAAATTATCCATTTGGTAATGATATCTTCTTGTTTCTTTATTGATATGCCAGACACAGTAACAACAAAGTCTCCAATGGAGACGTTACTGGACTCGCTCGAGCAAATCGACGATCTGTATTACTATCACTGAAAATACTTTCTTTTGCTCATTTATCTTTTCAATAACTTCCTAAATCATATTTATCATATTCCCCCTTTTCTTCTGAAAGTATAAATTTGTAGTCAAACTACATTGGTGTGCCATACTGTGATATAATATGTATGTAGTGCCCTCTACTGTACAGAAAGCAGAAAATCCAACGCAACCAATTCAAAACGTGACCTTTCAGTTTCTGAAAATAGTGTATGTTGAGTTTGGGAGATAAAGAAATTGAAGGAACAATTATTGCTTAATTATTAATTTAAAAAAGTCTTCACCTCTATAGATAACTCTGGATTCATAGAAGTATATAGGATTAATTAAAGAAAATCAGGTAGTTTTATTTTTTTAAGATCAACACATCCACATTTCATGTTATTACCTCATACCCTGGAACTTTCCATTTTCTCAGAATTTTCTTCGGCTTTATTCTCTTTATACTCCTTATCTGATGCCTTCAGCTTCTTCAGCTATCACCAAAATTCATACAACTCCAGTCTTTCAAAATGCTGATTAACAGTACAGTGGGAAGGGCTTTTGCCTTGCAAGTACCAACTTAGGTTCCCGTCTTAGGCATTCCATATGGTCCCCTGAGCATCACCAGGAGTGATTCCTGAGTGCA
Source organism: Sorex fumeus (assembly GCF_029834395.1). Classification (NCBI taxonomy): domain Eukaryota; kingdom Metazoa; phylum Chordata; class Mammalia; order Eulipotyphla; family Soricidae; genus Sorex; species Sorex fumeus. The sequence continues at coordinate 3,409,899 of NW_026606078.1, read as the reverse complement.
GAACCAGAAACACTGAGTTGTGAGCATTTCTGGGTGTGACAAAACAAACAAACCAACAAAAGAGGCCAACCTCTGGGGCCATAGTAGTAGTATAGCAGTTGAGGGTGCTTGCCTTGCACCTGGCTGACCCATTTCGATCCTCAGCATCCAATATAGTTCGCAAGAGAAAGACTAGAACTCCTTTAGGGCTGGAGATAGTACAGTGGAAAGGAAGTGGTCCCAGTTCAAATCCCAGAACCACATTTAGTACCCCAAGCCTTGTCAGGAGTAATTCCAGAGCACAGAGACAAGACTAAGTCCTGAGCATGGCTGGGTGTGGCCCTCAAACAAAAACAAACGAAATCCTATCAATTTCTGTCACAAATTCTAACTCCTCCTGCCAGTTGGGAATCTCTAGGAATCTCTAATGTTTTATCACTAAAATTATTATGTTAAAAATGTCTCAAATCTTGTCTATTGAAATAACACTAAGATGAACATAGGTATGCATATATTCTTTTCTTGTGCACTCATGTTTTTGAATTCTTGGGACAGATGCCCAAGAGAAGAGTTACTGGGCCCCATGAAAGTTCTATTCTTAATTTTCTGAGGAGTCACCCACAGTTTCCCATAAATGCTAGACTCGATAACAATCCCACCCAATAGTGAATGAGTCTTTTATGCATTCCCATCAATGTTGGCTGTTGCCATTCTTTTAAGGTAGGCCATTCTCCCTGATATGAGAGGTTATTTCATTGTCTTTCTGATTTGCATCTCCCTGATAATCAGAGAAACCAAGGTTCTAGCCCTCAAGTAAAGGTGAGACAAGACAAAATCCACTTCATTCTGTAAACCTATTTAAGAAAATTGTTTTTGAGCCAGTCATAAAAATAAAGAGTAAGCAGCCTTTTCCCCCCAGAATTTAAACCCCCCAAATCCATGATATTTTCCTAGCACTAATTCTTCTCTTTCACATTTTGATAGCTCAGTTACCCAGTTGACTGTTGTTCTCTGCTTTGGATGACCTCTTTCCTATCTTTGACCTTTGTATTCAGTTGTCTTCAGTTTGAAAAATAGTCAACTTTCTCCCATGTGTTCCCTTTCCATTTTGTTTTTGCTATAAAATCTCATAAAATTTTCTTAGTAGCTTAGTTTCACTTATTATACACATAACTGTGATATTAACATTTGAAATCATGTTCCAACATGTTATGGAATGTTCTGCATCCCTCTTTCCCCAGTACCTCAGAGTGTCTATTAATAGACAGGGTCTTTTTTGTTTGGTTTTTGTATGGGTGACACACCTTGCAATGTTCAGGGGTTACTCCTGGTTCTGTACTCAGGAATTCTTCCTGGGACGTACTATGGGAGACCATATGGGATGCCAGAGATTGAATCTGGGTTGGCCACATACAAGCAAAAGCCCAACCTACTGCACCATCTCTCCATCCCCAAGAGACAGGGTCTTTCAAAAAAAGAATTATAAGAATGGGTTTAGACCAGTATTTTTGGCATCCTTCTAAGAAAAGGAAATTGGGGGCCAGAAGGATAGTAAAGAGGTTAAGTTTCTTGCCTCACATATGTCCAAGCCAAATTCAATCCCCCAGCACCACATAAGGTCTCCTGAGCTTCAACAGGGGATACTGCTGAGGAGGGAGCAAGAAAGAATTTCTAAGCAAAGCCTGGTGTAGAAAACACCTATCTCCCCCCCACACACCACCATCACACATCAAAAAAGAAAATTGGGGGGCAAAGCAATAGTATTATGGGTAAGACATTTGCCTTTCATGAGGATGACATGGGTTTCATTCCTGGCATCTCATATGGTCTCTCGAGCCTGCCAGGAATGATCCCTGAGTGCAGAGCCAGGAGTAACCCTGAGCACTTCTGGGGGTGTTCCACCCCACAAAATAAGAGGAAATTGGAGCACATACATCTATAGAACCAAAAACCACATAAGGATACAGGAAGCTTCAAGAGCCAAAGGCAGAGTCCTAGAAAACTGTGACGACCCAGGGATCAAAATTCTGCCTTCAGACACCATTGACAATTTCAACTTGTCCCCCCGCCAGGTCTTTTATCTACCAGTTTCAACTGAAAAATCCAAACCTGTCAATCCCTATAATCATGCAAAATAATTTTAAAATTATTCTTATATATATTTATTATTTGCTATGTATTTTTTCTGGATTTCAGCAGAGCTGTAAATATGAAGTCCAAATCACCCGTGATAATTATTCCTTGTTAATGGAAAAGAGTGACTTATCCTTAGACCAATATTCAAATTTCTAACAATAATGCTCCCAAATTTTATTCCAACTATATTTTAAGCTTTTAACTACTCTTAGAGCTATTTGCAGCAGTTTACTAAAAATCAATGAGCTAACATTAACAGACTATTTTAAAAGACTTATTCAAATTCAGAAGTGATGTGGAGAATTTTCTCATATGCCTTTTAGCCATTCGGATTTCTTCTTTGTGAAAGTTTCTATTCAACGCCCCATTTTTGATGGGGTTGGATGTTTTCTTCTTGTGGAGTTCAACCAGTACTTTGTATATCCTTGATATCAACCCCTTGTCGGATGTGTATTCGGCGAATATCCTTTCCCATTCTGTAGACTGTCTTTGTATTTTGGTCACTGTTTCTTTGGAGGTGCAGAAGCTTCTTAGTTTAAGATAGTCCTATTTGTCTATCTCTGTTTTCACTTGCTCGGTGAGTGGCGTGACATTTTTGAAGATACCATTAGCTTCAATGTCATGGAGGGTTTTGCCAACTTTTTCCTCAATGTACCTTATGGATTTCGATCTGATGTTGAGGTCTTTAGTCCACTTTGATCTTACTTTTGTACATGGTGTTAGGCAGAGATCTGAGCCCACTTTTTTGCATGTAGCCGTCCAGTTTTGCCAGCACAATTTGTTAAAGAGGCTTTCCTTGCTCCACTTCACTTTTCTTGCTCGAAGATTAGACGGTCATATGCTTGGGGGGAGATGTCAGTATATTCAACCCTGTTCCATTGATCTACAGCTCTGCCTTTGTTCCAGTACCATGCTATTTTAATTATTACTGCTTTTTAGTAGAGTTTGAAGTAAGGGAGGTTGATTCCTCCCATTTTCTTTATCCCCAGAATTGCTTTAGCTATTTGTAGGGGCTTATTGTTCCATATAAATTTCAGGAGTGTTTGCTCCATTTCTTTGAAGAATGTCATGGTTATCTTAATCGGGATCATCAGGGAGATGCTGATCAAAACCACAATGAGATATCATTTCACACCACAGAGACTGGCCCACATCCACAAGAACAAAAGCAACCGATGCTGGTGCAGATGTGAGGAGAAAGGGACACTCCTTCACTGCTCGTGGGAATGCCGACTGGTTCAGCCCTTTTGGAAAACAGTAAGGATGATTCTCAAAAAATTAGAAATTGGGCTCCCATTTGACCCAGCAATACCACTTCTGGGAATATATCCCAGAGAGGCAAAAAATTATAGTTTAAGTGATATCTGCACTTTTTTGTTCATTGCAGCACTCTTTACAATAGCCAGAATCTGGAAAAAACCTGAGTGCCCGAGAACAGATGACTGGTTAAAGAAACTTTGGTACATTTACACAATGGAGTACTATGTAGCTGTTAGAGAAGATGAAATCATGATATTTACATACAAGTGGTACTACATGGAAAGTATCATGTTAAGCGAAATGAGTCAGAAAGGGATAGACATAGAAAGATTGCATTCATCTGGGGAACATAAAGTAACAAAATAGGAGACTAACACCCAAGAATAGCCGAGATTAGTACCAGGAATTTTACTCCATGCCTTGGAGGCCAGCCACACATGCTAGGGGAAAAGAGAGCTCAGATAGAGAAGGGAGCAGCAAATAAAAGGTGTTTGGAGGATCCTCCCAGGATGGAAGAAGCATGCTGAAAGCAGACTATAGACCAAACATGATTGCCACTCAATGCTTCTTTTGCAAACCACAACACCCAAAAGGAGAGAGAGAACAAAAGGGAATGCCCTGCCACAGAGGCAGGGTGGGATGGGGGGCATGGGGGGTGGGAGGGATACTGGGATCCGTGGTGGTGGGAAATGGGCACTGGTGGAGGGATGGGTGTTTGATCATTGTATAACTGAAACCCAAGCACAAAAATTTTTTTTTTTTTTTTTTTTTTTTTTTTTTTTTTCCCCCTTTATTTTATTTTATTTTTTTTTAAAGTTGTAGATTTACAATTTTTTGTGCTTTGGTTTCAATTATACAATGATCAGATACCCATCCCTCCACCAGTGCCCATTTTCCACCACCATGGATAATATCCCTCCCACCCCCATCCCCCCATCCCCCCGTCTCTGTGGCAGGGCAATCCCCTGTGTTCTCTCTCTCCTTTTGGGTGTTGTGGTCTGCAAAAGAGGCATTGAGTGGCAAACATGTTCAGTCCATAGTCTACTTTCGACATGCATCTCCCCTCCTGGGAGGATCCTCCAAACATCCTTTATTTGGTGCTCCCTTCTCTATCTGAATAGCCCTTTCCTCTAGGATACCCGGCTGGCCTCTAAGTTATGGAGTAATCCTCCTGGTGCTGATCTCAGCTATTCTTGGGTATTAATCTCATACTTTGTTACTTTATATCCCCCAGATGAATGCAATCTTTCTATGTCTATCCCTCTCTTTCTGACTCATTTCGCTTAGCATGATACTTTCCATATTGTACCATTTGTATGTAAATTTCATGACTTCATCTTTTCTAAGAGCTACATAGTACTCCATTGTGTAGATGTACCACCAAGCACAAAAATTTATAAGTCTACAACTGTACCTCATGATTTCTCACTAATAAAAATTACAAAATAAAATAAAAATATTGGAAATAAAAAAATAAAACCAGTAAAAAAAATAAAATCTATTTGTGTATATAAAAAAAACAAATCCAGAAGTGAACTTATTCTCCCTTAGTTTCAGTTTCTTCATCTATAAAATGATAATTCATCCAATTTTTATAAAATTACATTATGATGTTGCTACTTTTGGATGCTGAGTGCTACTCACTGAGAAAGCTGAGAAAAATAAATATAGAGAAAAGGATAAATCAAGAATTTCTTACGTACTATGTCTTATGTACTATTTCAATGTACTATGCCAAGTGTCTTTTTAAATGTTCTATAATAGAAGACAAGTAAACAGAAATATAGAAATGAACTTCTAAGATTAGAAGAGGGCTGAAGAAAGAAAATTGAGTTGCTTGACTAGAGATGCATTTAGAGACATGAAGTAAAAAAATGATTTTGAAGTGTGGTATTACATGAGCCAATAGGAGAAAATGGTTCTAAAGCAATAAGCTATCAGCTATATTTATATCTACATCTAATCAAAAAATTTTATGGGATGGCTGAATGAAAAGCACTGAGGAGTCATTCCCCAGGGAAGAAGACTAAGTGGTTAAAAGTATTTTAAAGTGGTATAATGATAGCCATTAGAATGTCTCAGTATTCTCTTCATTTTAGTCCCCATTCAGAAAATACAGATTAGTTTATTAATAAAAAAGTATTTTAAAGTTCTTAATTCTATAGAAATGATCTCCAAATACAGAAAATGAAGACATATTTACCATTAGAGAATATATGTGGGCAAAACCATAAAGAGTCTGTGGTATAGAATATACACACTTCTTCCTGTCCAGTGCTACTCTCAACCACTCACCTAAAAAAAAGCTCTATCCCAGGTTGGCCAAAAAACGGCAGGACTCGCTCCTGGCTCAGCTCCCAATCAAGGGAGACTCACTAGCATTTCTCATCGTTACCACTCAGTATTTAAGATACTGAGTTACTGCTGAGACTGACTGAGGAGTTTAGGGCTCCCTTCCCTATCCAATGCCCAGATCTTGAAAGAGGCTCTAGCTTAGTGAGAATTCTAGGTTCCGAACTGCCCTCTTATTCAATGTCTTCCTTACTAGATCTTTAGAACAATTCAAGAAAAAAGGGAGGTACAAATACTATCTCTTTAAATCCTTTTACATTTTCCAGTGTTTTTCACAGTAGCTACTCAGTAAGTTTATCTATGGAAGCTCTGCCTTGCATTGTGGCTGACCCACTTTTGATCCCTGGCACCAAAAACAGTCCCCTAAGCACTACTAAGAGTGATTCTGAGCACAGGGCCAGGAGTGAGTCCTGAGCATTAATGGGCATGATCCAAAACATAATAAAACATAATCAAACAAAAAACCAAAAACAAATGGAAGCTCCTGAATTCAACTTACCTATTTTCCTTGGCTACTATATTAAAAGAGAGAGAGAGAGAGAGAGAGAGAGAGAGAGAGGAGAGAGAGAGAGAGAGAAATGAAGCTAAAATTTGCTCCTCTCTATAGTGCATATTTTACTGTTTATCACAAAGGTTTCACTTTTCACCTTCACATCTTGGCATTTTAGAAGAATATATATAATCTCAATCATTTTACGTTCATATTTATTTTTAAGTAATTTCACCCCATTTAAAAGCCCACTGAACAGAATTTCAGAGTCAATCTACTTGAAATGCTACTTTAATTACTTTTAATTATTTTGTATTTCGGATCCTACTGTATGAACTGTTAGCTTTGCTTTTATGTAAAAACTCACACACTTATAAATTATTTAATTTACTGATGATTAAAAAAAACCTTAGTTTATAAAAAACCTTTACAAAGTTCATACCTCAGAAGTTTTCCTCTTTGACACTACATGTGTGGTTATGAGAGCTGTGAAAAGGGAGATGTCTACAGATAGGGTCTTTGGAAAACTAGCAAAATTTGTGTGTCTATATCATATCCAAAATAGTAGGAATGGTACTCACACCTCAAAAATTACTATCAAAAGGAAGTGTCTTATATAGACATGAAGGAGGGTCCTTAAAACTTAGCAAATATTGGATATTTAATTGGATAAAACATGGATATTAAATTCCCATGCCTTGAAGTGGTTAAGAGATACTTAGGTTTGTGCAATGTGCTATGATCTGCTTTTAAAATTCAACCAGAGTTTTACTGCCTTAGTAAGAATTACCAGATGTTTGGTAGTTTCAAACTTTCTTCTGATTTAAATCTGTGAACACATAACATACCTCATTAACCACATTCCTGCAACAATAACTAAGACTTCTTCCTATGCTAAATTCTTGTTGCAAAATTTGCCCTCTGAAAAGCTGGAACTGGCAGCACCAGTAGTGATCCTTGAGCCTAGTCAGGAGTAAGCCCTAAAGCACCACTGTGACCTCAAAACCAAAGAAATAAAATGAAATAAAAAGCTGGAACTCTATACTTCTTAAAATGAATTTCAACTTTTCAGTGCATATGTAAACTAAACAACATTTAAAATAAATTATTTTTAAGTATTTAACTTAGAGTTGAATAGACAGTACAGAGAGTAGGGAACTTGCCTTGCTCACAGCCAACACAGATTCAATCCCTTTCATCTCTTATGGTCCCCTGAGCACTATCAAGAGTGACCCTGAGTGCAGAGCCAGGAGTATCCCCTGAGCATTGCAGGTGTGTAATCCGAAAACCAAAATAAATAAAAAAAAAAATAGTATTTAATTCTATGATAAATTTAGTATTTTAAGAAATTTAGTGATTAAATACCTGGTTTATCAAGTATTAACAATCTTTATCATGCAACTTTTGTTGAATACAAAATAAACCACCACAAACTATAATCATACTCATCAGTAGATCAAAGCCACTGGGCAAAGTCTAGCTATAAAAAAATTTATTAAAAAAAATAGATAACATATGTAAACATCTGTTTCAGTCATAAGGTTTCATAATACAGCATAACAAGTCCAGGCCTTAAACCTCTTCAGTGAGAGCACCTTTATTGTTGACTAACAGCAATCAGCTTAATTTATCTTTCACTGTGCTGTAAGGTCCCTATGAAAATAAATAACCAGATTCTGTTAAGTATACTAATAGACACAGAAAATTGCAAATGTACAATAGACCATAGCAATTAACCACTGTAATAATGTGAGATTGAATCCTTACATTTTAACTATCTTTTCAATAGTTTCATTTTTAAGTCCATCACAATACAGAATTCACTGGAATAAAGCTAAATGGGAGAATTGAGGGACAAGATAGACCCAGAATTTTCCAAACCCCCAAATATACCACACCAGACCACACAGACAGACAGACACACACACACATTGATACAATTTTGGTCAAAGCAAAACTGAGAAAACAGTTTAATATTTCTCCTTATTTCTCCTTTCACTTTAGACGTGTATTTTTTAGGCATGTTTTTCCTTTCCTTTTAAATGCAGTGTTCATGTGCTCAAATGACTGAATACTAGCCAACTGTACTTTCAAATGTGAAAAAACTTACCCCAAACTGTAACTACCCAAAAGTTGAAACCAAACCACAGAATGGACAGTAATACCACAAAATGTAGTGAGTACCTGAGATTCTGCTCCAAGAAATCTTAAACACAGATTGTTTTACCTATGGAAAAATGTAAATATACTTCTGTGCCCTGTTCATCATCTGCTGGGGTATACTGCATGATGACTATGACATTAAAATCTCTCTCAATATGTATATGTATGTATATATATATATATATATATATAAACTATCAAGTAATATTTGCAATTTAGTTTTTTGTTGTATGAAAAAGAAATTATTAGGTGTCAAACTGAATAGCAAATTTCTAATGAAAGAGGAAGATAATATATTTAACAAAAGGAAACCAGGCAAACTTACCAAGGTTCTGCACAACCATCTCTACAGCTTAATAACTCAGTCTATTTGTATCATACATATATGATTTGTAAGTGACTCAGAAAACTCTTTAAATCATGTAAAATCTGATCTGCTACCCAAAGATACATTTTATACAAATCTGAAAATAATCTATAACATATGTGGTACTTTCCACTGTGTCAATTTATCTCTGTGGATGCCTAATATTTATAAATCACAATGAAATGAAATGTGAGATAACTACTTAATATACCAATGCACTTCTACATCTTGCCTTGACTATGATGCTCTTTATGTGTATTTGGAGTACAAGATTTTAAGTAAAGTGAAATAAAATGACACAAATGTTTAAAATACACGATACATATTTCAGAAAATTTTAATTGTGCTTCTGAATACCAAATACACCACTACTGAAGAACCCTTTTCACAATATGAATCTGCAGGGGAGTTTTCCTTCTATTGCATGGTTTTCATCAAATCTCAATGATTAATCTTTTTAAAATATGTGTTAGAGGTGCTTGAGAGATAATACCGCAGATAAGACGCTCGCCTTTGGATGTGGAGGACCTTGGTTTGATCCCTGGCACCTACTATGGATCAAAAAGTTTCTTATTAATCTGTTGGAGTTTTAATGTGTAAAAAATTTATATTACATTCAATAAAACTTCAACAAGTTACATTCAGTAAAATTTCCTCAGAGAGAAAAATATTGCATAATTTAGGTGAGAACTCGACATTATTTACACAGTATAAGCTACTGCTGCATAGTATTAGTTTTAATAGGACTCTGCATTTATCCTAGTCATCAAAAAATTTTAAATAGCCCTTTACTTATTAATATCACATTATTTTTGTTCTTTTTGTTACACATAACAAAAAAGGAAGGAAGAAAAGAAGGAAGGAAGGCAAAAAAAACAGAAAAGAAAGCATGGAAGGAAACTAAAATGGTATCTCTCATAACAATTTTTCTATATAATATTACAAATGAAGACAAAATGTTGACATTGTGCTTAAGGTAATGCCCCTCCCCACCTCCACCTCGATACACAGCTTTAAATTTGTTTTTTATGTGTCTGCAATTCAAGTTAAGAACAGTGGGGGAGGGGGACAAGAAACACAATATAAACAACTAACAAAAATCACATATAATTTTTGGGAAACCACATAACCATAAAAATAACATGACCACAGTTTTTGAAAACACAGCAGCACGAAACAATTCAATGGGAAAAAACATTGCCCTAATTTTTCACCTTAAAAAAAAAAGCAACAACAAACAACAAAATGCTTGACCAATCAAAGGCACTTAAGACAGAAATTCTTTCTCGAGGTCATATATAGATGGACGGGTAGTTCTGTTCTTCATCCTACACAGAGGCACTGTGCCGTCCATGCTCTGTCCTTCAACATCAGCATCCAGTAAGGAAGGCACGTGGGGTTTAGTTTTATCCTTGGCATCAAGGGAGCAGTGAGGGCTTGGTCCTGAACCACCCACTACCTGGTGAACCTGTAAAGGCAGCAACTGGAAATCTAGAGGGCTTCTCAAGGAGCGGGAGCCGGGCAGAGTCCTGCTACTGACAGTTCTTTGATTTTCAGGAAGGACCTCAGTGGGCAGGTTACTGTGAGTGCTAGAAGACGACAGGGGAATCCCTAAACCTAGGTCCAAATGGAGTTTTGAGACTCGGTTAGTTGTGACAATAGTTGCACCACCTGGTTAGGAAAGCAAAGACAGTGTGCAGTTAGAGTCAGTAATTTCTAAAACAATCAATACCAAAAGAAAGCACTAGGAGCAAGCCCTTGCATGCAGCCATCCCAGGCTCGATCCTCTGCATCCCATATGCTCCCCCCCACACTGCCAGGAGTAATAACTGAGTGCAGAGCCAGGATTAACCCCTGAGCATCACGGGTATGACCCCCCCCCACTCCAAAAATACATAAAATAAAAAAGCACCAGGATGAGAAAGCACAGAAAGCACAACTCAGCTAGGTAATCACTTCAACAAAAACAAAAAAATACAAAAACCTATTTTTAAAAAACCTGTTGAAAATCTAAACACAATTTTTAAAAAAGCAATTTTTAGGAATACAACTCAGAAGAAAACTAATCACAATTAAAAAAAACTGTTAAGAGTTTTTTTTATAATAAAGTATTGACAGAAAAAAGTACTTCATTTTACAGAGAAATGCATTTGTAACCTGCTAAATCATTATAGTGCTTATTTGCCCAATGGACACTAGACTTAGTTTATAAAAAGAAAAGACTTCAAAATTAGACTGAAATAAAATTAAAACTTAAAAAGTATGGTTAGTGGGGCTGGAGCGATAGCACAGCAGGGAGGGCGTTTGCCTTGCACATGGCCAAATGATTTCCAGCATCCCATATGGTCCCCTGAGCACCGCCAGGAGTAATTCCTAAGTGCAGAGCCAGGAGTAACCCCTGAGCATCAGCAGTGTGACGAAAAAGAAAAGTATGGTTAGTATAATTTAACTTTACTTTCAGATTATAGTCTGAAAAAATAACTAAAGTATGAAGCAAGCTTTTCCATATTACTTTCTCTCTTGTTTTTTCATTTTGGTTTTTGAAGAAATGACTTATTATCACTTAAAAAAAATATTTGGCTATAATTAAGAGAAGAACGACCTCTTAGTAGATTACTGTGTTAAAATTTCTCCTTGTACAATTTTAAATCAGTTACATTTCTACAGCATTACAAAAGGGCATTGATAAAACTAATTATTTTCAAGATATGAAATAATAATAATATGAATAAGTTAATATATAGTAGTTAAAGAGGTAGAGGAAAAGACAATGAAAGCAGTTTCAGCTTTAATTCAGCTTTATATCCTCTCCAGCAGAAAGAGCAGTGAAACAGGAGGAGATAACCAGATACAAAGAGGAGGTTAGCTAATGCAATTTTAGTTCCAGTTCTTCCACTAATTACTGGTTTCACTCTGGGAAAATGACCTCTTCTATAACAGGAGGGGCTTGGGCAGTTATTCCCCACAAGCTCTTGCTATTTTAGCATATATGTGAAATTTAAGTTGTTAAAAAGTTCTGATCATTTTCTTAGAATCCAAATCACAAAGTCCAAGAATAGGGTAAAATTCCAAGATCAATGAATAGGACAAATAGGGTAAAATTCAAAGCTCAGTGAACAGGACGAATTTCTGCACATAACCATTTGGCAAAGGTAAAAAAATCCATCCAATTTTACATTGTTTACCAAGTAACAAGACTTACTTGGGCCCTGGATGGCATTTCCATCAGATCTGGTCCTTCTGTGACATGTTGCTCTTTCAGAAGAAACATAAGGCACATTCCCACATGTCTGCTCTGTGAAGGGAGATAGGTTTTTCCACCTAGTAAGATGAGCCTCAAGTTCTGGCATGCAGGCTGGCTCATGACTACTTCCTCTGATGGAAGGGCAAAAATCTTCAGTAGGCATGCTGGGGTCACAAGTAGTATGTGTACTGCCCTCAAATGAATCTTCTCCGTCAGTCTGCAGCAAACACTTTGTGGAGAGAGAAGGCATTGACAGAAGGCTCCCAGTGCTTGGCAGAGAGACCCAGGGTGAGCAGTTGGCCCCCTCCCCTGTAGGGGGAAGCCTCCTGGGAACACTGGCATTGCTGCGGGACTTGGGGGCCCGCTGGAAGATGCCCTCGCGTTTCTTCCTTTCTTCCTTGGGTAACAGTTCTTCAGCTGTCTGTGCTTTATTTAGCTCTCTGATATCCTGTCCCAAAGCCACTGATGCAAGAAGCATGGTACAGCCGTACAAAGCAGACTCCATTTTCTTTCTCTGGGGGGACCGGCTCAGATTATTTGTAGGGTTCAACTGAGTGCAAGCTACAGGGCTTCCAGGAGTCCCTTCCTCCCACCTTTCAGGTTCCCCAAGATTTTCTCTCTGGCCATCTTTCCAAAGAGGTAGATCAATGTAGGCTTGATTAGGTAATTTGATTTGCTTTGGTTTTCTGTGTTCTAATCCTTCAGGAGAATGATCTGGCTCTTCACAAGTTCCTAAAGTAAAGATATAAACATGCACGTGGTAGTAAAAAATGACTTGGACCATACTATAAAATAAATAAAAGCTAAAAATCTAATCAGTGAGTATTCTAAGTCTAAGTATATGTAGCAATTCTACAGTTCATTAAATGGCTCATCTAGAAAGAGCCTAAGGAACACTGGGCTGGTTGCCTGTAGAGAAAGAAGCAGTTTCCTATCTAGGAAAGATTCTTAACTAAAATGGGAAATGGAAACTTTTAAAATACTAAAGTCTTTAAGAAATGCATTGCACACACACATGCAAACATACACACACCCTACAACACATAAAAAAATGTTTTCCAACATAGAGAGTATCATGCTGAGTCAAGTCAGAGGGAGAGGGACATAGGATAATTACACTCATTTGTGGAATATATAAAAAAAAAGGTAAAAATAAAAAACAAATTATGAGACTAATTCCCAAAGACAAGAGAAATGAGGGCCAGGAGGACTGGTAGGAGTGCAGTTAGGTCAGAAAAGGATAATGATAGTTGGAAATTATCATTCTGGACAAAAACTGAACTTTGAAAGCAGGCAAAGTGATATACATGATAACCCTTCAGGGGCAGTATTGCAAACCATGGGAGGGGATTGGTGAGTGAGTGAGGGGGGGAGGAGAGGAGAGAAAGAGAGAGAGTGCAACTGAGTATCAGGAAGAAAACTGGGAACATTGGTGGCAGGAAACCATACACTGGTGAGTGGATGGATGTTGGAACCTCGTGGTGATTCAATATAAAACAAGGGTGGAGAGAGAAAAATGTTCTCTCTTCTCCTCTAATTAAAGGCCTGTGTGTATAAAAATTGATGCAGCACATTACTTGTTCTCAATGTGCTGGATGCACCAGCACCACCTGCATCATCTGCAAACTGGTAGAAATGTGAATTCTTCACCTACTCCAGATCATGCAAGCCACTGTAAAAGGAAGATCCTCCAGAGAGGTTAAAGAGAAACCAAAGGGTAACAATTTCTGCTGGCTGAAGAGGAAATGAATTCTTTCCACTTAGGTGTTCGAATAGTGAATGAAGGAAACCATGAAATCCTTGATCTGGTGTCTAAAGCAATCCACAAAAGAGCCTGACATGGGTCCAGCAGCTTTAGGTCGGCAACACTTGAAAGAAACTTGGCAGCCAAACAAGCTGACACACAGCCTTTCCTCCCAAAATGAGCCATGCTGTTCCCAGTGATGCTTTCTCTTCAGGGGGCTGCCTTCTTCCTCTGTCCATCCTCCTACTTTCTAATACCCAATACAGGTTCCTTTTCCCCTAAACTTTCTCGGAATACCACCTACAACTAACAGTGCCTAACACTGCCCATTTTCCCACAGGCAAAAATCAGCTTCCTGTGAAGCCCCTGGGGAATCTTCTAGTCTCTTCCATTTAGTTACTTACAAATAAATCAGGTATGAGCATTTCTGCAGATGGTAAGCATCCAAACTTCTGTTTGACTTGATGTTCTAAGAGTTAAAGCCTTCTGAAGAGAGGCTTTACCAACTGGGCAGAAAATACTTTCTGGTGAACAATACATGTAATACAATGTTATTTAAAAAACAGGAAGAGAATTCCTTCAACAAGTGAAATTGATCTATTTCCAGATTTCCTCCATGCTGCCTCCTATGGGCTTTCTCATATACCTTTCCTGCAGAGGAACAATTCCCCTGAAGAGGTCATGGACCAATACTAAACCCGCCATTATCTTTTTCTTGTATTTGTAGCCTGAAACCAAAGTAAAATAAATTGTTATCTGTTAAGATCAAGTCATTTTAAGATTAGACATTTAATACATATTGAAGGCTTGCTTACAGCAGGCTTTGGAAGTAGAATGATCACATTCTTCATAGAGATGCAATTCCAATTTGGAAGTGACAGAAAACACATAATAATTAAAATGCCAAAGAAGACAAATATGAATTTCACATAAGAGTAATCAATAAAAATGGGGGGCTGGAGCAATAGCACAGCGGGTAGGGCATTTGCCTTGCACACAGCCGACCTGGCATCCCATATGGTCCCCTGAGCACTGCCAGAGGTAATTCCTGAGTGCAGAGCCAGGAGTAACCCCTGTGCATCACTGGGTGTGACCCATAAAGCCAAAAAAAAATGGGATATAAAGATAAAGCAGGATACTACTTCAATCAAGGCTACCTGAAAAGGCTGTCAGGAAGAAATGTGCTGTGATCTAAACTTTAACAAGGACGATTTACACACATAAGGGATCTGCAGGCCACCTTCATACAGACCAGAGAGCTATAGAATAATAGGGAGCAAGCTCAGTCAGTCATATATATCCATTTATTATGAGTTACTAACAGGACCAAAATATTCTTAGAAGGAATTTCAAGAATTAAGTGGAAGAAAACAGAAAGATTTCTTTGACTAATCCCTTTATCTGGATAGTCACGTGAATACTATAATAAAGAAATAACAATTTTAGTACAATAATTATTCTTTATTAGGCCTAAAAGTATAGTTGGCAATAAATTTTGGTTTGTAATAAGAGGAGAATATCTTATCTTCATAGGCAAGAGTTAGAATACAACAAAGAATATGACAACAGAAAATAGTTATTCAGAAATTATCAGAGTACCTCTCATGTATTTATGAAAATATTTATACTGGAACACATCTTCTTGACAACATACAAGAAAAAAAACTGAACATGGATAGTGAGAGAAAAGGTACTTGCAAAATTGAGTCTTGTTCTGATAATGCATCCAAAAGATTTATGTTTTGTTGAACATCTTTAATTTGGCTACTGTTATCAAAGGGCCATATAAATTATAAAATCAAACATTTTCCTTTGTTAATACAATCCTTGATTGTTCTTCATTGATTTTCACAATTCTGTGACTCTTTAGTATCTTATACTGAAGAGCAAAATTAAATACGGAAAATGATTAATAAAGTGATTACCATAAACTACTTCAAGAAGTAGTTTCCCTAGTTAACCATCTTACTTACTACATCTTACTTACTCAAATTAGCAGTATACCCAGAAGAAGACCGCTAAACCTCAGTGGAATTTCAGGGTATCCACAGTTACATATCTACTATTAAATTAATTTGTTCCTATATAAATTATTGAATATGACGTGGTCTATTTCGTTGTGGAATCGTCCACCGGGAGACTCCCATGTCCATCGTTTAGATTCTGCCTTCTGGAACTGTGAGTTACCATGGATGGTCTTGGTCGACATGATGAACTCTGACAGTCTCTCACCCTGTTCGTTCCATTCTAGGCCATGGGTCCCGATGTGAAGTTCTTCAGCTGATCTTCTCAGTCCTATCTTGGCATTAAAATCACCCACAATGATCTTGTAGAAGGTGTGGTCTTCTTTATAGAACTTCTCTAGCTCCATGTAGAACTTCTCGATTTCTCTTTCATCATAATGAGATGTTGGTGCGTAGACAACGAAGATAGAAACTGCAGGCAGTGAGCCACATCTATTCAAATGTAAACGTCCGATTCCACAACGAAATAGACCACATCATATTCAATCGACGGTTTTGCCTGACTGATGTCGCTGTTGTCCCAAAATTTCGAACGGGATCGGACCACCGTCTCCTTCGTGCAAAATTCTACTTCACAGAGCGGGGAGAAAGGGCTGCAAAGTTCAAAAAGAGAACTCCCAGAATGACCACCAACTGGGAACTCTTTGGTACTATTGCGGCAACATGGGAAGATGCCATTGTTGACAACATTGACGAGGAATACGATCGACTGGTTCAGCACCTCCATGAATGTGCGAGGAACGCCAAGAGAGAGATAGCCACAAAAAGTCGCCTATCTTCGAAAACTCTTGAGCTAATTCGCCAGCGTGATTTGGCGCATGCCTCAGGCAACCGCAAGCTAACGTCCGAGCTTGCAAAGCAGTGCAGAGATGCGATCAAGGAAGACCTCAAAGAGAGAAGAGCAGAAGTACTGGTAGATGCGGCAGAAGCCGGGAAAAGTATTCGTAAGGCCCGCCTGTCCTTCGCCAACTATAAGAGCAAGATGACTGCCCTCCGATGTCCTGATGGATCTATCATATCCTCCAGAACGGCAATGGAGAAGATTATCCATGACTTCTACTCAAATCTCTTCGATAGCCATGTCCACTTGCCAACATACCAAATTCCACAGGATGGGTATGTTGTTCCCAACGTTCTCCCCTCCGAAATCCGACACGCCATTTTGTCGGTAAAGAAACAAACAGCACCCGGCCCAGACAAGGTCAGACCTGAACACCTGAAGAACCTGCCGTCAGTACTCATCAATACACTGGCTCGGCTCTTCACTCGCTACCTGTCTGAATGCAAGGTTCCGTCCCAATGGAAAACCAGCAGGACTGTACTACTGTTCAAGAAGGGAGACATCCATGACATTGGCAACTATCGCCCGATCTGCCTATTGTCTGTCATCTACAAGTTGTTCACTCGAGTCATCCTGAATAGGATTGGCAGAACACTAGATGAAGGACAACCATGCGAGCAAGCAGGGTTCCGCAAAGGATTCAGCACCATCGACCATATCCACACAATAACCAAGCTCATTGAGGTTTCTCGGGAGTTCAAGATGCCGCTCTGCTTAACGTTCATTGATTTAAAGAAGGCCTTTGATTCTGTTGAGACGGAAGCGGTCATTGAAGCCAATCAGGGCATTCAAGCCCAATACATCAGGATCCTCCGTGAGCTGTATTGCAGATTCACTACCAGGATCTCACCATTCTACAAAGAAGTGATCGTTGATGTCAAGAGAGGGGTGCGGCAGGGTGATACCATTTCACCGAAACTCTTCAGTGCCACCCTCGAGAACATCATGCGACGACTGGAATGGGAAGGAATGGGAGTGAAGATAGATGGTCGGCAATTACACCACCTCCGCTTTGCTGATGATATTGTTTTAATAACACCAAACATCAGCCAAGCGGCACAAATGCTGGCCGACTTTGACCGTGAGTGTGGAAAGGTAGGACTACAGCTGAATCTTACGAAGACAATGTTTATGAGAAACAGCCTTGTTCCTGACGCCCCATTCGCTCTCAATGGTACGACCATCTCCGAATGCAACAGCTATGTCTACCTAGGTCGAGAGGTCAACATGACAAATGACCTGGCACCCGAGCTGCGCAGGAGGAAGAGAGCGGCTTGGAACGCCTTCAAGAACGTCGAAGAAATAGCTAAGAGGACGAAGAACCTCCGGCTCCGGGCACATCTCTTTGATTCCACTGTTCTTCCTGCATTAACATATGCCTCAGAGACCTGGGCCCTACGCAAACAAGATGAGAACGCCATTCAGGTCTCCCAAAGAAGAATAGAAAGAGCTATGCTTGGAATATCATGTTTCACTCAAATGAGAGAAAGAATCCGGAGTTCTGACATCCGTCGACGATCAAGGATCAGGGATGCTGTCTCATTTGCCAAGGTGTCGAAAATCAGATGGGCTGGTCACGTAATGAGATTTAAAGACGACCGTTGGACTAGAGCTGTTACTGATTGGATTCCATGGGATGTCAAGAGACCGCGTGGCCGCCCACCTACCAGATGGTCAGACTTCTTCCTGAAGATCATGAACGATCGGTTTGAGGCCCTTCATGTTCCCGGAGTGAACAGATGCCATTGGGCTACACTAGCACGCGACAGGGACAAATGGAGACGTTACTGGCGCCCGCTCGAGCAAATCGACGACTAACGGGAAGTTAAGTTAAGTGATTTTAAGTGATATAAATTATTGTGACACTCTTTTGGAAAGGAACAGAATCTATGAATTCCAAATTAACCGTGAAGCCTAATTGCATTTTTCTATAAATGTATGGACAAAAAATAACTTCTGTGCCCTGCCACAGAGGCAGGGTGGGAATGGGGGTGATGAGGGGTGGGAGGGATACTGGGATCCGTGGTGGTGGGAAATGGGCACCGGTGTAGGGATGGGTAGTTGATCACTGCATAATTGAAACCCAAGCACAAAAATGTGTAAGTCTGCAACTGTACCTCATGATGTCTCACTATTAAAAAATTTTTTATAAAAAAAAAATAAATAACTTCTGAACATAAAGGTATAAACAAGGCCCAGACTACTACTACAAAGAAGTAACTTGCTAACCTTCCCTGTACTCTGAATGACCATGAGACTTACAAAGCTTCTGGAATACTCAGATGATGTTTAAATCAAACAAGTTCTATTTCCTGATTTCCTGAAGCACATTTACCTGATTGCTCCACAAATAATGAAGCCAGTGGCATGGTTTTCTGATTTTTTATGATGAGAGTTGACCAAGGACTGTTGCCATCTGAGAGAGGTCTTATTCTATAAGAGAAAAAGAACAGAACTACATGACATGAAGAATAGGATTTAGTGGGTACATCCCAACAATATCTCTTAAGAAAGCAAAAATACATCCTGTTTTAAAGAGCTAGCAACGTAAAAGTAAAACCTTAAAATGAGACAAAATATAGAATTGCTCAGTAATGAAATTATGAAGTATGATGAATCCATCCTACAAATTAAATGCATATTCATATTTCTATTCTTCTAATAAAGGTAAGGTAAAGGCCCTCCCATTGACCGTCGATTTGCTCGAGCGGGCCCAGTAACGTCTCCATTGGAGACTTTGTTGTTACTGTGTCTGGCATATCGAATACTCTCGGTAGCTTGCCAGGCTCTCTGAGAGGGGCGGAGGAATCGAACTCAGGTCGGCCATGTTGGCCGCTTGTAAGGCGAACGCCCTACCCGCTGTGCTATCGCTCCAGCCCCTATTCTTCTAATAACTGTTTAAAAGTTAAATCTGGGCAAAAAGCTAATTTTGTTTTTGTTTAGTTTTGTTTTGTTTGGAGGGACCACATCATGATGCTCAGTGGTTACTTCTGTGCTCACTTCTGGAGGGGCTCTGGGAAGCATATTCAGTGCCAGAGATCGAACCCAGGTCAGACATATGCAAGGCAAATACACTGTACTATCTTTCTGGCCCCAGATAAGCTATTTTTAAGAAAGCTACTATTACATCCCTATCTACACTTGAATACCTCCAGATAACACATACATACCTTTCTCTGCAATCAGTTCTTTCTTTCATTTGAATTGAATTTGGTCCCCAAGTACAACCTTTTTTCTTAAAATTCCTTTTTAAATCTTCAAATTCTTCTTGTCGACAGACCATGTTCCTTCCCCAAGTTTTATTGCTTTCATCTGAGGTCACTAAACAGAACATTACTCGTTAGTTGTTTTCTTAAAAACTATTTTTATTGAGGTATTGGTGTTTACAATTCTGTTACTCGTATTTTTCATGTATACATCATTCCAAAGCCACACCCAAAGATCCCACTACCCATCACATTCATTAACTAGTTTTTTAAAAAATAATTCTCTCTTGAACATGTATTTTTCTTTCACCTCACATTTTTCTAAGTACATTTCTTTCAAACTATTTTGTTTCACTAAAAATCAATAGGTAAAGTTAAATGCATCAAATCAGTTATAAAACTACTTTATGCTGATAATTAAGACTTCAATTTCTTTAGTAAAACAAATATAACCAAACTGAGCATTTCATTTAAAACAAATTTAGTACCCTGCTTTAAAAAAAAATCAGTTCCACTACTTACTAAACATTGTACATTTTAGGAGATTTCTTCTATATATTTTCAAGTTGTTGTATCTCACACTTTTTTCAGTTTTACGGAGATATAGTTGACATGCATTACTGATAGGGTTAAGGATTATAATACAACATTTTACCCTTAATATATTACACGACTATCTCATTATAGATACAACCATTATATAGATACAATAAACATTCAGCATTGCAACAGTTATCCTGGTAATGAGGACTCCTAAAATTTAATCAACAAATTTCATATATATTATGTCTCACAATGGAGACACTATTGGGCCCGCTCAAGCAAATCGATGAACAACGGGAGGACAGTGACAGTGACATGTTTCAGTGTTAACCATGACACCACTGTCACTATCACTGTCCTCCTGTTGTTCATCGATTTGCTCGAGTGGGCCCAGTAACGTCTCAATTGTGACACTTGTTACTGTGTTTGGATATCAAACACATCAAGGGTAGCTTGCCAGGCTTTGCCATGTGGGCAAGATACTCTCAGTAGCTTGGCTGGGTTGGCTGCATGCAACGCAAATGCCCTACCCGCTGTGCTATCGCTTCACATTGTACATTATATTCCTCTCTACTTATTGGACCTTTAACTACAAGTTTCTACATTTTAATCAATTTCCTTTAAACGCTACCCACAACACACCTCTGATAACTGTAAATAAGATAAATTTTCTATGAATTTTTATTTCATTTACTACAATGACTTCACATCCCATTCATATTGTTGAAAATAGCAGGATTTATTTGCTATTCAACTATTAAAAATAATAGCACCTTTACTTTTTTCCCATGTGGATATCTGTAGGATAACATTGGTTTGTCCTTTCCGCCTTGCCGCAGGGAGCATAGGTTTATTGGATTATTCCTATCACAGTGATCCCATTCCTCTGTGCTTATTTGTAACCTTTTTCTTTGTGCTCTGTTAACTTGTAAATATTGCTTTTCTTTTCTCCTTAAGTCCTTCTCATAGTTAATTGAGAGCAATTAATTTATCCTTTTTGTAGAGACACAGAAGACAGTTAATGCTATGCTTTTGTAACTTGGGAGTTGATTGACTCTGAATGATATTGTAAATATTGCTTTTCTTTTCTCCTTAAGTCCTTCTCATAGTTAATTGAGAGCAATTAATTAATCCTTTTTGTAGAGACACAGAAGACAGTTAATGCTATGCTTCTGTAACTTGGGAGTTGATTGACTCTGGATGATATTTCCTTCTGGACATTTGTTCTCTCAACTTAATCCTCATTTCCCCTTACTTTCTAGCACCCCCAAAGCAGGGTCCCGATGAGGGACTGAATGAACCCAGGGCAAGCAGTGAGCTACCCTGGCATGGAAATAGGCCTGGCCAAAGTGCCATAATATTTAACTCTAAGTTAAGAGCAGGGTCATGGAAAAATTCTGTCATGATCAAAGAGTAATAACTAGATTCAGACCCTGCGAGGGTTGGGAAAGATTAATGTGGCGTGAGCACTGTAGTCTGAGTCTATAAAGAGACATTCCCAGAAGAGCCACCCTAGAAGCTCAAGGTATCTCTGTGTCCATACAAAATCACTAATATTAAGAAGTAGAATTAAGATATTAACTAAGTTATTGGACTAAGAAGAGGAGGAACACCCCTAATGGGTATTTTGCCCTTGAGCAGAAGAAGGGTTTTCATATGTTGATTGTGCTATTGGATGAGGTGTGGCAGCTACCCCCAAAGGAGAGACGAGAGACAGGCTGCAAAAGGGAGCGCGGAGAGATGAGCAGGAGAGACAGAAGGAGAAGGGAAGGCTGGGCAGTGTGAGACTAGAATGGGGATCTTAGTGACACTGGAACAGGCCAGTGGGTAGAATGGAATAAATGGCAACTGATCATCAACCAGCATGGCCCTTGTTTCCTCCTTTTTTTTTTTTGCAATTTGCTAAAAAAAATAATTTATTTTGGATAGATAGAAATACTTTTTTTTCCCCTTTATTTTATTTATTTATTTTTTTACAGTTGTAGACTTACAATTTTTTGTGCTTGGGTTTCAATTATACAATGATCAGATACCCATCCCTCCACCAGTGCCCGTTTTCCACCACCATGGATAATATCCCTCCCACCCCCATCCCCCCATCCCCCCTGTCTCTGTGGCAGGGCAATCCCCTGTGTTCTCTCTCTCCGTTTGGGTGTTGTGGTCTGCAAAAGAGGCATTGAGTGGCAAACATGTTCAGTCCATAGTCTACTTTCGACATGCATCTCCCCTCCTGGGAGGATCCTCCAAACATCCTTTATTTGGTGCTCCCTTCTCTATCTGAACTGCCCTTTCCTCTAGGATACCCGGCTGGCCTCTAAGTTATGGAATAATCCTCCTGGTGCTGATCTCAGTTATTCTTGGGTATTAATCTCATACTTTGTTACTTTATATCCCCCAGCTGAATGCAATCTTTCTATGTCTATCCCTCTCTTTCTGACTCATTTCGCTTAGCATGATACTTTCCATATTGTACCACTTGTATGTAAATTTCATGACTTCATCTTTTCTAACAGCTACATAGTACTCCATTGTGTAGATGTACCAAAGTTTCTTTAACCAGTCATCTGTTCTTGGGCATTCAGGTTTCTTCCAGTTTCTGGCTCCTTGTTTCCTCCTTTGCCAGCCCAGGGCATAGGCCGCCCCCCGGGTGGGGAGTGGCCTGAGTCCTCAGGGCTCTCCCTAGGCGCCCCACAGATTACACAGATATCCATGCATCAATGGATAATTAGGCTGTTTTTATGTTTTGACTTTCATAAATAATGAATGGCAATGTAGATGGGAGTGCGTTTAGCTTTTCAAGGTAGTGTTTTTGTTTCCTTTGGATATGTTTCCAGAAGTAGAATTGCTAGTTAGTATAATTCTAATTTTAAGCTTCTGAGAAACCTCCAGAGTTCTCTGAATTTTTTATGTTTTTGTTGGAGGGCTACTGATGTTTTCAGCTTGTATAAAGTATCTCTTTGAGAAAAGTGCTCAAAGTTTACTACTTGTCATGGGTAACACTGTAGCACTGTCCTCGATTTGCTCGAGCAGGCACCAGTAACGTCTCATAACAAATTGCTAGACTTGTTGTTATTGTTTTTGGCATATGGAATATGTCACGGGTAGCTTGCTAGGCTTTGCCGTGCAGGAGAGATACTCTCGGTAGCTTGCCAGGCTCTCCGAGAGGGGCAGAGGAATCAAACCTAGGTCAGCCCTGTGCAAGGCAAACGCCC
This sequence comes from Sorex fumeus, assembly GCF_029834395.1. Classification (NCBI taxonomy): domain Eukaryota; kingdom Metazoa; phylum Chordata; class Mammalia; order Eulipotyphla; family Soricidae; genus Sorex; species Sorex fumeus. The sequence continues at coordinate 3,386,338 of NW_026606078.1, read as the reverse complement.
TACCTGCTGTGCTATTGCTCCAGCCCGGATAATTAACATGATAATCTGTTAATTATCATAGGAAATAAATGATAGCAGGTTCCGGAAATAATGAGCATATGTGATTTACCTTTTCACCATTCTATTGTTTAAAAGGCAAAAGTGTGTTTAGCTTTTATTTGAAAACATCAGTTATGTAAGACACACCTGGAATCTGAAATTCTCAAAGGAATAATTAGTCAATTCTTCTTTGTTCATATTCTTTTGTTTGTTTTTGTTTTTGAGTCACACCTGGCTGTGCTCAGGGTTTACTCCTGGTTCTGTTCTCTATGTTCAGGGATCACTCCTGGTAGGACTCAGGGTGCCAGGGATCAAACCAGGGCGGGCCACATGCAAGCAAGCACTGTACTTGCTGTACTATCACTCCAGTGTTAGTGTTAGGAATAACTTTTCCTATTCCTAACAGTAAGTGTGCACTAGATATAATATCATGCTGCAAAACCAATCACTAGAGCAAATCAGAGGAAAAAATTAAGAAAATATTCTGCACAAATATCAGATGGTGATTTCTTTAGGAGACAGTGATTTCTTTGCATAATGATGAAATACCTTGGTTTTATCTAAATTCAATCATGATTATAGCATAAAGTCCTTGACTTTTACTGCTATTTAAAGTCTCTGCAGCAATCACATTTTAAAATTCAATTTTACTGAAATGGCTTCCATTTCTCTCAATACATAACTATTCTTTGCTTCAGTTTCAGTGTTTTTAGGTTTGATTTTATGTTCTTTTACTGGTTTCACAGTTGACTTTACTAACTTAAATTCACTCATATTTCCCAGTATCTTCCCAGAGAAATATGCCAGATAACAGCTAGAACTGAAAGTGAAGTCACCCATTCCAATGAATCAAATGTGCATATAAATGTTTCCGACCTACCTGAGAGGCAAAATAATTATAGTATAATATGCTGCTAAAAATGACACAAAATGCAGTGACCTCAAGGCCCAAAAGAGCTTCAAAGAGCAATATAATTGATCATCCTAAAATCTGTCAACACATACAGAGTTCTTATAACATGGAAAGACACCATTCCAAGTTGATTTACATACATTTGACTCCTTAAAAATACTCTCCTCTGGGCTGTAGTGATAGCACAGTGGGTATGGAATTTGCCCTACACGTGGCCGACTCGGGTTTGATTCCCAGCATCCCATATGGTCCCCTGAGCACTGCCAGGAGTGATTTCTGAGTGCAAAGCCAGGAGTGACCCCTGAGCACTGCCGGGTATGACCCGAAAAGCAAAAAATAAATAACAAAATAAAATAAAATAACTCTCCTCATGTTGGAGCAATAATGCAGTGGCTAGGGTGTTTGCATACAGCTAACCAAGGTTTGATCCACAGCATCTCAGGTGATTCCCCTGAGCACTGCCAGGGGGTGATCCCTGAGTGCAGTGCCAGGAGTAAAACCCTGAGCACCACTGGGTGTGGCCCCAAAACAAAACAAAACATAGATTCTTCTTTCTGGTTTTCAGAAATAAAGCATAATGTGATTTGAGAAATTTACTAAACTCACAGCATAGCAGAATCAGAACTAATTCAATCCTAGACATTATGACATCAGAGTTTATTTTCTCATCAGTCTTAAACTAGACAGTAGAAACCACAGAACATCTATCCAAGTTAGCAATCAAAGGATACCCAGAAACAAAGAATAGCATCTTGTGGGGACCGAGGAATATGACCAGGTTTGAGTCTATATTAAAAAGAAAAAATCTGGAAACACCCAGTGTCAGTAAAAATGCGGTGAAAAAAGACTTCTTATTCACTACTAGTTGGAATGTCATCCGATTTGGCATCTATGGAAACAGTATGACGACTTCTCAACAAATTGAAAATATAACTTTAATATGACTTAGAATAGCACAGCATCTATCCCAAGAACAAAGAAACTCAAAAAGATGTATGTACACTTCAGTTCACTGCAGTACTTAAAATAGCCAAGGAATGGAAATAACCCACATATCCAATGACTGTAGCACAGTAGCACGGTGCTCCCATTGTTCATCAATTTGCTCGAGTGGGCCCAGTAACATCTCCGTTATGAGACTCATTGTTACTGTGTTTGGCATATTGAATATGTCACAGGTAGCTTGCCAGGCTTTGCCGTGCAGGTGAGATACTCTCGGTAGCTCACCGGGGCTCTCTGAGGAGGCGGAGGAATGGAACCTGGCTCAGCCAGGCCGGCTGCGCACAAGGCAAACGCCCTACCGCTATGCTATCACTCCAGCCTGTCCAATGACAAAGGAGTGAATAAAGAAGTTGTGGTATATATATAAACATGGACATAAGAAAAGAATAGATCTTGATTTACAGTCATAAGAAAAGAATAAATCTTGATTTACAGAGCTAGAGGATGACAAGTCAAGCAGAATGCATGAGAGGAAAAAATAAATATTGGAATCTCACTCTTATTTGATAAAGAAACAGGGCAAAGAAATGGACAGTACCTAAAGACAATAAATCCTTGGGCTATGTAGAGATGAGGTACAAAGAATCAAGGGTAGGGGCTTTGAAAGGAACATAGAAGGTAGACTAAAAGTGACATAAGGACCGTGGTGGATAGTTTTCAGCACTTTGGTGGCAGTGGATGTACAGTAACTTGGCGCACCAAAAGAATAAGTATTAACACTATTATAATTCTGTTACTTCAACAACAATAAAAAAACAATTTTTAAAAAACCGTAAACATATTATCATATCATCCAGTAATCAAAATCCCTAGTATTCATCCAAAGGAGTTAAATACATGTTCACAGAAACACTTGTATGTTTTTTTTTAATTTTTTTAAATTTTTTTACAGTTGTAGATTTACAATTTTTTTTGTGCTTGGGTTTCAATTATACAATGATCAGATACCCATCCCTCCACCAGTGCCCGTTTTTCACCACCATGGATAATATCCCTCCCACCCCCATCCCCCCATCCCCCCCTGCCTCTGTGGCAGGACAATCCCCTGTGTTCTCTCTCTCCGTTTGGGTGTTGAAACACTTGTATGTTTAACAAGTTTAAATGTAAGTGTCCAACTGTTACTAATCTCAGCCACTCTTGGGTGTTAGTCTCCTATTTTGTTACTTTATGTTCCCTACATGAACGCAATGACTTCCCAGATGAACGCAATGGCTTGGAGGCAGCCACACATGCCACCCCTAAGGAGCTCAGATAGAGAAGGGAGTACCAAATAAAGGGTGTTGGGAGGATCCTCCCAGGATGGGAGAAGCATGCTGAAAGTAGACTATAGACCAAACATGATTGCCACTCAATGCCTCTTTTGCAAACCACAACACCCAAAAGGAGAGAGAGAGAGAACAAGGGGGAATGCCCTGCCACAGAGGCAGGGTGGGATGGGAGGGATGGGGGGTGGGAGGGATACTGGGACCCGTGGTGGTAAAAAATAGGCACTGGTGGAGGGATGGGTATTTGATCATTTTATAATTGAAATCCAAGCACAAAACTTTGTAAGTCTACAACTGTACCTCATGGTGTTTCATTAATAAAAATTAAAAAAATAATCTAAGTGTCCAAATTAAAGCCTAGAAACAACTAATGTCTTTTTGTGAGTAGATAAATTATACCCCCAAAATCAGAGTACTATTTGGTGTTAAAAGAAAATAAACTATCAAATTACAACACAAGGAAGAACCTTAAGCTCTTCAGTGGTCAGTCCAATAAACCTATGTACTCCATGACTAGAATTGTATGACAATCTATAAGGGCAAAACTATGGAGCTAATACAAAGATAAAAGGTCGCTAGGAGGTGGAGTTCAGAAAGATAAAGGACAGAGCACAGGGGATTCATAGAAGCCATGAAAACATTCAGCATAATATTATAATGAATGTGCATCATTACATTTGTTCAAGTTCAGAACGTACAATATTTTAGTGCAAACAATCAATGAACTTTGGGTCATGGTGACGTGTCAATGCAGATCAACTGATTGTAATAAATGTACCACTGTAGCTCTGGATGTTGACAAATGAGGAAATAGGGAGGCAAGGGAGTCAGGTACAGCTAATCTTTGCACCTTCCTCTCAATTTGCTGTGAACCTAAAACTGCTTTAATTTTTTTTTAAGTCTCAGTATGTGTTTATATACACACACAACACACATGCTAAACACAGAAACAGAGGCATTGTCTCCTCTAGCTCCCTTATGCCCTCACCAGAGTTCTGAGACAAGCCTTTAATACCCTTTTATGTTCCTTTCATTAAACTTTCACTCTAAGTACTCAAAGACAAGGTGCAAAGTACACACGCATTAAAAAGCATTTTCTCAGAAAAACAAATCAGTCTTTCTAATTTTACATTTATATAAAATGTTAAAATAAATATCACATTGATTTTATTTATATTATTATAGATGTATAATTTAGATTATTTTCCCAACTATAAAAATACTAGACTTTTAGGAGCTGAAAAAAAAGGATTTGCCGGTACATAGATTTTTATTATAAAAATAAAAGAAGGAAAGAAATTGACAGCAGGCCTAGGCAAAGAAAATGTTTTGTATTAATTCCTTTCAAAATAAGGTTGGTAAAGCAGTAGAAAAATTCAACGGAGAATAAAAAGGATGTAAATTAATCATTTAATATAGTGACTTAGACTTGATTACTGTCTCTGCCTGTCTGTCTCTCTCTCTGACATACACACACTCTCTCTCTCTCTTACTCTTTTTTTAAAATTTTTTTATTAGTGAAACACCATGAGGTACAGTTATAGACATAAATTTTTGTGCTTGGGTTTCAGTTATACAATGATCAAGTACCTATCCCTCCACCAGTGCTCATCCTCCACCACCACGGGTCCCAACATCCCTCCCACCCCGCCATCTCCCCCATCCCACCCTGCCTCTGTGGCAGGGCATTCCCCCTTGTTCTCTCTCTCTTCTTTTGGGGCCTGTGTTTTGCAAGAGAGGCATTGAGTCGTAATCATGTTTGGTCTATAGTCTACTTTCAGCATGCTTCTCCCACCCTGGGAGGATCCTCACAACACCCTTTATTTGGTGCTCTCTTCTCTATCTGAGCTTCCTTTTCACCTGGCACGTGTGGCTGGCATTCAAGTCATGGAGCAAAATTCCTGGTACTAATCTCAGCCATTCCTGGGTGTTAGTCTCCCTTTTTGTTGCTTTATGTTCCCCAGATGAATGCAATCTTTCTGTGTCTATCCCGCTCTTTCTGACTCATTTCGCTTAACATGATACTTTCCATGTAGTACCACTTGTATGTAAATTTCATAACTTCATCTTTTCTAACAGCTACATAGTACTCCATTGTGTAAATGTACCAAAGTTTCTTTAACCAGTCATCTGTTCTCGGGCACTCAGGTTTTTTCCAGATTCTGGCTATTGTAAAGAGTGCTGCAATGAACAAACAATTGCAGATGTCACTTCGACTATACCTTTTTGCCTCTCTGGGATATATTCCCAGGAGTGCTATAGCTGGGTCAAATGGGAGATCAAATTCTAATTTTTTGAGAATCGTCCATACTGTTTTCCAAAAGGGTTGGACCAGCCGGCATTCCCACCAGCAGTGAAGGAGGGTCCCTTTCTTGCCACATCCGCGCCAGCACCAGTTGCTTTTGTTCTTGTGGATGTGGACCAGTCTCTGTGGTTTGAAATGATATCTCACTGTTGTTTTGATCTGCATCTCTCTGATGATTAGTGATGTAGAGCACTTTCTTATGTGCCTTTTTGCCATTCGGATTTCTTCTTTGCGAAAGTTGCTGTTCATTTCCTTGCCCCATTTTTTGATGAAAGCGTTTGACAAGATCCAGCACCCAATCATGATGAAGACCTTGCCAAAATGCGGATAGAGGGGACTTTCCTCAATATAGTTAAAGCCATCTACCACAAACCTACAGCAAACATCATCCTCAATGGGGAAAAACTTGAGACCCTTCCCCCTAAGGTCAGGGACGAGACAAGGATGCCCACTCTCTCCACTACTGTTCAATATAGTACTGTAAGTACTTGCAATAGCGATTAGGCAAGAAAAAGATATTAAGGGCATCCAGATAGGGAAAGAAGAAATTAGGCTCTCACTATTCGCAGATGATATGTTACTATACTTAGAGAACCCTAAAACCTCTACCAAGAAACTCCTAGAAACAATAGGCTTGTATAGTAAAGTGGCAGGCTATAAAATCAATACCCAAAAATCCATGGCTTTCCTATACGCAAATAGTGAAAGAGAAGAAAGTGACATGAAGAAAACAATCCCATTCACAATTGTGCCCCAGAAAATCAAGTACCTAGGAATCAGTTTAACTAAGGAAGTAAATGACCTGTACAAAGAAAACTACTTCAGGAAACAAAAGAGGACAGGAGGAAATGGAAAAATATCCCCCGTTCATGGATGGGGAGAATCAACATTATCTCTCTCTTACTCTTTGCTTAGCCTAATTTTGAAGTTAACTTTGTTTTGCCTTAAAAAACAACCAACAGTTTAATTTCATTCCACTGAACTTTCATTTAGGATCCTAGAGATTTACAATGAATGTGACCTACTAACCACTTTTCAGAAAATAAATTACTTAGTGCCCCGCTCCCATCTACCTTCCTAAGCAAACAGAAAGCTACAGCACTTCCTCCACCTCTCCAGAACCCCGCCCCCCCTCCCGTCCATTTCAACTGCACAGATCTTTGCCACCTCCCAGTCCATCCCCATTCCCACCCTCCCCACTCAGAGAGACATGGAAAGTAAAAATGAAAGAATAAAAATGCCAAGCAAATTAGCAACATTCAATTGTTCTACTAGGCAGATCTCATTTGTTCTCTTCCCCCTTTCTTCCCGCTGCTGCTGGTTTTGCTGCTGTACTAACAGGGATGGGCACACTTGACTATCGTGTATAGGAGATTGCACACCCTGTCATGATTCCTGGGCTCTACAAAATATGATCTGTGGTGCTCACACTCATAGCTCATGTGTACAGGAAGGTAATTCTATCACTGCAATCCCCAGGAGCCCAGAAAATATTCTAAAACCAAAATACCACATTGTGTTTTGAGGTATTAGTCTGGTTAAAGTTGAAATACATTAAAGTTGGAACTCAGGAAGCAGAAAATTTTTTCTCTACCAAATAAGAAATGGAAAGACTGCGAATTTTAGATTTCATTTTTCAAATTTACATCATCGGCAGAGCCTGGCAAGCTACCCATGGCGTATTCAATATGCCAAAAACAGTAACAATAACAGGTCTCATTCCCTTGACCCTGAAAGAACCTCCAATACGGCAGCATTGAGAAAGATGAGTAAGGAAAGGCTGCTAAAATCTCAGGGCTGGGATGAATGGAGATGTTAATGGCGCCCGCTCAAGTAAGTCGATGAACAAACGGGATGACAGTGATATTATATCACAACAAAACTATACTAATGAGATAGTTATTATGCCAATGTTATATGGCAAATGACAAAATGCTTTAAGATATGGTATTTCACTTTCTACTCAACGGTCTGGTCCAATGCCCAGTGGAATAAAATCTAAAGAAATAGCACTGCATTGTAGCACTGTAGCACTGTCCTCCCGTTGTTCATGGATTTGCTCGAGCGGGCCCAGTAACGTCTCCATTGTGAGACTTGTTGTTACTGTGTTTGGCATAGTGAATACATCATGGGGAGCTTGCCAGGATTTGCCATGCGGGTGAAATACTCTCGGTAGCTTGCCAGGCTCTCCAAGAGGGGTGGAGGAATCGAACCTGGGAAATAAAATCTAAATAAATTATAAGTATTAGTATAAGTATTAGTATAAGTATTAGTATAGTATAAGTATTAGTATAAGTATAGTATAGTATAAGTATAGTATTAGTATAAGTATTAGTATAAGTATTAAGAAATTATAAGTATCAGTATAAGTATTAGAAGTATTACAGTTGTAATACTTAAAATATGTATGCATCACTAAAATCCATGTCAAATTATGGCAGAAATCAATACTGAAGCCCCCCTTGCCAGAGGATGCAGCTTACATTGTATAGCCCGAAGTCGAGGAATTACTGTGGGGCTGCTGGGTGGGCTGGAGCTGCTGCTGTTCAAACTTCTCCTTTTGTCCAAGTTGGGAGATGCCTGCACAGTAATTTTATGCTGGAAATCTGTTGGAGTGGATAAAAGGAAGAATAGAGATTTAATGGTTTGAAATATTTTCATTGGTTCTTCCTTAGCACATAGCAATAAAAAATAACAGACTATAAGAATCAAAATATGCCATATTACAAGAATAAAATATACTAGACTCTGTCTCTTGGTTTCTTACTTATCTTTCAGAGTTAAAATTAATAAATAATGATTCAGAATCTATGATATATTAAGTACAGAAAAACAAACAAACTTATATTAAAATATTACTGTCTTCTTAGAATTCAGAATCATCTGCTAAGAGTTCCTATCGGAACGGCACAGTTAAAAATAAAACTGAGGATCTGGAGCAAAAGCACAGTGGGTAGGGCATCTGCCTTGTACGCGGCCAGTCTGGGTTCAATTCCCAGCATCCCATATGGTCCCGACGCCACCAGGAGTAATACTGAGTGTAGAGCCAAGAGTAATCCCTGAGCATCGCCAGGTATGACACAAAAAGCAATATATATATATATATATATATATATATTATATATAAATAAAACTGAAACAAGAGACACTGGATTTAAATGATCCTGGTTCTATCACTAACCAGATATGGACCTCAAACTGGAATAAACTCAACTGTTAAATGAATGGGACAACAAAACTCTCACTACCCTCAAACATATTTTCTAATGTATTACATTTGTATACACATGACTGTGCATTCTTAATATTAATACAAGGTTGTTCCTTATTAAGTTATTTGTGATCTTTAGATATACTGAAGTTTTTTCTCTGTTGAACTGACTCTGTCACTTCAATTTTCAGCCCCAAACAAGGACACGAAAATGCTCAGGAAACATTTTCCTGATCTACAATTAAAGTCATTTTGTGGTCAAGATGTTCTATACCAGGTTTATCAGCCAGGTGATGTATGAACCTCTGTCGTTATCCCCAGGATACTCCAAGCCCAGAGGTGAAAGTCTCATTAACTGGGGGCCCCAACAGGAGTCTTAGGAAAGCAACTGGTAGGAGAGTGGGGTCACAAGAAGAAAACAAGAAGGGGCCAAAGAAAAATGTCAAGAAACATAGCTCTAAACATAATGATAATTTTTATCACCTAACTATAAGAGAGGAAGTTCTCATGAAAGACCTGGAAATATAAGGAAAAGACAGTAGTATTACCAGAGATGAGGAGAGTGTCTGAAACAACTCTGGAAACATAAAAATTATTGAACACTTGAACAGAGGGGAAAGAAACTATCGGGTATTCTTTTCAGTGTAGTATTATGCTCCACCTTTGGTTTTCAATTGAATGGAGATTTTAACAGCTCGGGAGGGGCAGAGGTTAATCTAATTCTAACATTTCTTTATTAAATTACTTGTAGATTTTGCCCTCTGATGATGAAAATAATTCTTGCCTGGTAAAAAGGATAATATCAAAGGTTATGGTTTATTGTCACACTGGGCAGTAGCCTGACTTATATTAGCCTTGCAATCTAATTCTAACATTTCTTTATTAAATTACTTATAAATAAAATTTTTGTTTTAACCAACTGATCTTAACTGACTCCCTCAAAAACTTGATGCAAAAACATTTTAAATTTGCAAGAAATTTTATTAAAAATTTACTGTTGAAAACTCTTGATAGCTCAAGTGGAACACTAGAATTCAAATCCAAAATTTCCAGTAAAAAAAAAAATTACTGATTGAAAAATTTACTGATTGAAACTGAAAACTCTCCAGTCCTTAAGGGGCTGGAGAGATAGTACAGTGGGTAGGGGTTTGCCTTGCACGTGACCGACCCTGGTTCAATCTCTGGCATCCCATATGGTCCCCCAAGCCCTCCAGGAGTGATCCATGAGCACAGAGCAAAGAATCAGCCCCTGAGTACAGCTTGGTGTAGCTCCCCACAAAACAACAAGAACAACAAAAATTCTAGCTTAAGTGAGCTTTTAAAAAAAAAAATACCTGGTGATTAAAATGAGAAGTTGGAATCTGGTGGAAACACAATACAGTTTTTTCCTGAACATTCATATCTAATCAAACACACATATCCTGCAAATTCTACAATGTATGTTATTTACATAATTGTACTTAAGAAATTCGTTTTCTATGGCCTGAAATGGAAATCTTGGATTTGAATTCCAGTGTTTCACTTGAGCCATCAAGAATATGAGGAAAATACAAACGCTGGAGAAGGCAGTTGGGACTGAGAAGGAACCACATGACAAAGACAGTTGGAAATTATCACTCTGGATAAGAACTGCGTGCTGAAAACAGGTAAAGGAACAAACAGGATTGTGTAATTTCTTTTTCCCTTAGTTGGTCATTCGGGCCTGCACCCAGGGATGCCAGCTGTAAAAATCCCTACTCTCACGCTATGTGAGGCCCTCACATGCGCAGAGAGCTGTGAAAACTCCTTCACTCAGGGATCACACTACACGTGAAAGGATGTTCACGGGCTCTCTGGGTAGCTTGCTCTTTGGCCCCCAAGTTCAGTGCTCTCAAGCCACTTCTCCACCCAGGACAGCTGTTGCCTTAGACTGACAAAGGAAGAAGGAGGGCCAAGCTGGTTGCTGATTAGTTGCCGTTTATTCAATCTCTCTTCTCTCACAGCACTATCCAACATACGCCCCCACCCCGTGTCTATCTCTAACCATGTAATTCTTTTTTTCTTTCCACTGTATACATACTCTCTCTCTACTTTCTCCTTCAATCCCCCTTTTTCCTTCAATCAATCAATCCCTTTCTCCCCAGAGCCACTCTTTTATCCTCTCACCACGCCTCCCCACAGGAAGCATGATCAAAACTGTTTTTCCAGTCTTCCTGACCACCTGCAGCCCACAAGAGCAAAGCAGCGCTTAAGATGTGTTTCTCCTCTCCTTAGACCCGAAACTTAATTAACATCTTTAATTCTACTTCCTAATATTTACCATTCTGTATGGATACAGTAATCGACACTTTTAGGCTTGTAGGGTGACTCTCCTGGGAACATCTCACTACAGACTCAGATTACAGTGCACAGGACGGATCAATTACTCCTAACCCCAGCAGGGTCCAAATCTAGTTATTACTTTTTGGATCATGACAGAATTTGTCCATGACTGAGCTCTTAACTTATAGTTAAGCATTGTGGCACTTTGGCCAGACCCAATTCCATGCCAAAGTAGCTAGCTCACCACTTGCCCTGGTTCCATCCAGTCCCTCACCGATGCCCCTGCTTTTGGGGATCTCGGAAGTAAGGGCAACTGAGGCTTAAGTCAAGAGAGCAGATGTCCAGGAGGTAATATTATCTGGAGTCAATCAATTCCCAAACCACAGGCTTGTCTTTTTAACTGTCTTCCTGTATCCATACAAAAAGCAATTGCTCTGAAATAGCTAACCATGCAAAGGACATTAAGGAGAAGAGAAAGACAATATTTACAAGTCTGAGTCTGATCAGGAGACAAAGGTAATTGACAGGTGTGGGTAATTCACAAGCTCCCAATGGCCAGGGAGGAAGGGCAAACCAATATTATCCTACACATGATAACCTCTCAGTACCTGTATTGCGAATCATAATACCCCAAGTGGAGGGGGGCGGTAGAGAAAGAGGAAGGGAGCGAGACAGAGCCTGCCATAGAGACAGGGGGTGGGGGTGGGGCGGTAGTGAGAGGGAAACTGGGAACACTGGTGCCAGGAAATGTACACTGGTGAAACTTCTCTTTTATTGTGGTAGGAAGGTGCTTGGTGCTTGATGCTGGGACTGGTGTTTGAATATTATCTGTAATGAACTACTGTGAACTACTTTTATAAAAATAAAATAAATTTTTTTTAAAAAATGTACACTGGTGGAGAGATGGGTGTTGCAACACTGTATGACTGAAACCCAACCATGATCAACTTTGTAACTCTGTATCTCACAGTGCCTCAATAATTTTTTTTAATTTAAAAAAAATAAGAATTTGAGTAAAATAATTTACATTTTAGGATTATATTTATGAAACTGGGGTAAAATCATTAAATCATTATTCCTACTACAAACATTAAGAAGCTCAAAAATGGCACAGGAATCAGGATTAATGACTTCTAAATACACATAAGTAATTATTTTAGTTCTTTCCATCTCTACTAACACTACATGCAGAGACCGCACTACATTTTTTTGGCGGGGGGAGGGGGAAGTGGGATAACTTTTTGGTTCACACCCAGTAGCGCTCAGGGCTTACTCTTGGCTCTGTGCTCAGGGATCACTCATGGAGGGCTTGGAAACCATATGGGACACAGACGATCAAATCCAGGTTTGTGCCTTATCTGCTGTACTATCTCACTGCTCCATCCCCGACCCCATCCCACCCTACAATTACAATTTTTTAATCCATCTTCCTACATCTTAAGTTTGTTTCCTCTGGGGCTGGAGCGATAGCACAGCGGTTAGGGCATTTGCCTTGCAGGTTCGATTCCCAGCATCCCATATGGTCCCCTGAGCACCACTAAGAGTAATTCCTGAATACAGAGCCAGGAGTAACCCCTGTACATCGCCAGTGCAACCCAAAAAGCAAAAAATAATAATAATAAGGATCCTCCCAGGATGGGAGAAGCATGCTGAAAGTAGACTATAGACCAAACATGATTGTCACCCATTGCCTCTTTTGCAAACCACAACACCCAATAAGAGAGAGAGAGAACAAAAGGGAATGCCCTGCCACAGAGGCAGGGTGGGATGGGGGGGATGGGGGGTGGGAGGGATACTGGGATCCGTGGTGGTGAGAAATGGGCACTGGTGGAGGAATGGGTATTTGATCATTTTATAATTGAAATCCAAGCACAAAACTTTGTAAGTCTACAACTGTACCTCATGGTGTTTCACTAATAAAAATTTGCTCGAGCTCGAGCGGGCCCAGTAACGTCTCCATTGGAGACTTTGTTGTTACTGTGTCTGGCATATCGAATACTCTCGGTAGCTTGCCGGGCTCTCCGAGAGGGGCGGAGGAATCGAACTCGGGTCGGCCATGTTGGCCGCTTGTAAGGCGAACGCCCTACCCGCTGTGCTATCGCTCCAGCCCGGCAAGGTACCGAGAGTATTCGATATGCCAGACACAGTAACAACAAAGTCTCCAATGGAGACGTTACTGGGCCCGCTCGAGCAAATAAAAATTTAAAAAATAATAATAACAATAAAGTTTGTTTCCTCTGGTTTACCTCAGAGAAGGCAGCCGCTTTCTTAAAAACCTTTCCCAAGCTTTAAATAATTCTCAAGTTTGAGATCAAAATTAAAAGTTCCTGAAAATTTGAGAGCAGAAGCTTTTCACTGTTCCAATCTCATCTTGCCCCATTCTCTCATTACTCATGAGAGTGAGAGAAAGTGAGGGAGAAGAGAAAGAAGGAGAGAGAGAGAGAGAGAGAGAGAGAGAGAGAGAGAGAGAGAGAGAGAGAGGAAAAAACACACTGCAAAATTCCCACCTAGCAACCATTTTGACTCTCTGGGCCTTACTGTCTGTCACAACTATTCAAAATGCCAATCTAGTGAGAAAGCAGATATACACACTACATAGATGAGTGCATCCCACTACAAATGAACCTGGATCTGCGCTAAGCAAGCACCTTACCTGCTATACTCTCTGTCCCGTCCTACCATTTATTCTTTCCATATACATAATAGTCCACCACTCTAAGTTTCTGTACTGCACAAAATAGGGGTTAGGCCAGATCTGGCCCATGGGGCAGTTTGCTGATCTCTAGTCAAGTCACATTGCTTTATTTTCAGTTCCTCGAAGAAACCTGTCTTCATTGTCTGTACTTCACTCCTATAGTCTTTGCTCCCGTCTGTAAACTCTACTTCAAGCCCCAATTTAAATGTTAGCTGCTACAGTAAGCCTTCTTCTATGAGCTCCTTGGCCCGGGTGATATCGCTCTGCTAATCACAGTCATAAGACTTTTCCCTCACAGTAGTTAATAATTACAGCAAGTATGTAAGCATTTTTTTAACTATTAGCTTGAGGTTCACCCCCTCCTCCTTTGCAATGCTAGATCTATATGGACAGGGCCCATTACAGTTTCTATCATAGCTAGAACCTATGCTAAATTGGCAGTGTCTTACACATAAAAAGTGATCAGTAAACTTTTGCTGAGTGAATATTTTCCATGTAAGACTATCGGCAACATGAAGGCAAAAATTAAAATCATACTTATTAAGAACTGCATTGATTGGTGCAAGGTGTTTCTTAAATGAGAAAAATATGCATTTGCAATAGAATCAAACTGTTACTTAAAGCGAATTGTTGAGAAATATAGAGCAGGGTGGGGAGTAGTTCGGAATACAAAGCAAATGGAAATGAATCTCAGACAGAGACTCTGACCAGGCAGAGTAGTTTTAAGAATAGATGTAAGAAAAAGTTCAACAGCAGGTGACAATTGGAGTGGAGGTGGAGAGAAGCAGAAACAATCTCAGAAATATTCTTGGGTATGAAAGGGCTTATCCTAATATGAACTAAAGTTGAACAAAGGATTTTGGGTTTAGCTGAACAACAAGAAAAACTTGAAGTTAAAATGTTTTAGTTGAATTTTTTGTTGTTGCTTTTAGTTTAACAAAGGTTTAACTAGCCTGTATATAATATCGAAAAGGCGAATTCTTGTCCACAGCAGATGACAAGCAGGTACTCCTGTAGTCCTCAGAACATAAAACAGAACCTGGCCAAGTCTTTGAGTGGGAAGTTAGAAGCACCTCACAACGCGAGAAGGAATATGAAGCATGGATCAGGGAGCTGGCAGAATATACACGAAGCCAAGGTCGAGTAGCAAAGATACAGGTTTGATTTTAACAATATCTGAGATCTACAATGCTTCTGATTTAATATGAAAAGGTTCAGTTTAGCTTCATTTTTAAAAAGCCACTCTATGTTTTTTTTCTTTTTTTCTCTTGGGTCACATCTGGCAATGCTCAGGGGTTACTCCTGGATCTGCACTCAGGAATAACCACTGGCATCGGCTTGGTCCTTGAGGACCATATGGGATGATGCTGGGGATTGAACTAGGGTCATCTGAGTGCAAGGCAAATGCCCTACCTTCTATACTATCACCCTGGCCCATCTTTATGTTTTAAACAAAGAAAATACTTACTCTAAACATCTTTATCCTCATAAAGAAGAAAAAGGATTCTGCCCTAGTTAAACATCTAGAAAAGTGAAATCTGGATTGCTATGTGACAGTGGCCAATGGTCTGTTTTTTGGTTTTTTTTTTTAATTTTATTAGTGAGACATCATGAGGTACAGTTTTAGACTTACAAATTTTTGTGCTTGGGTTTCAATTATACAATGATCAAATACCCATCCCTCCACTAGTACCCATTTCCCACCACCATGGATCCCAGTATCCCTCCCACCCCCCATCCCACCTTGCCTCTGTGGCAGGGCATTCCCTTTTGTTCTCTCTCTCTTATTGGGTGTTGTGGTTTGCAAAAGAGGCAATGAGTGGCAATCATGTTTGGTCTATAGTCTACTTTCAGCATGCTTCTCCCATCCTGGGAAGATCCTCCCAACACCCTTTATTTGGTGTTCCCTTCTCTATCTGAGCTCTTTTCCTTTAGCATGTGTGGCTAGCCTCCAAGACAAGTGCTACTACATGGAAAGTATCATGTTAAGCGAAATGACTCAGAAAGAAAGGGAAAGACATAGAAAGATTGCATTCATCTGGGGAACATAAAGTAACAAAATAGGAGACTAACACCCAAGAATGGCCGAGATTAGTACCAGGAATAATGGTCTGTTTTATCAGAAGGTTAGAACAAGTTTTCTAAGACACCTGCTCATGGCAGATGATTGTATATGGTCCAGAGGTTTTTGGGCAAAACTTAGATTTTTATTGGCAACATGGTTGACCCTTGAACACAACGTTTGAATTAAGTAGATCCACTTAATTTTTCTTTTGATGAGGGGAGAGAGGACATGGGGAAATACCTGACTGTGACGAGGGCTTAGTCCTGATTCTGTACTCAGGAGGCCATGCAGACTGGAGATCAAACCCAATTTAGTCCCATACAACACAAGTGCCTTACCTGCTAAATGGTATCTCTGGCCTACAGAGTAATCTATAAACACAGTACAATGCTGCAAACGTTATTCTTTTTTTAAATTTTATTAATGAAACACCATGAGGTACAGTTGTAGACTTACAAATTTTTGTGCTTGGGTTTCAATTATACAATGATCAAATACCCATCCTTCCACCCATGCTAGGGGAAAAGGGAGCTCAGAGAAGGGAGCACCAAATAAATGGTGTTGGGAGGATCCTCCCAGGATGGGAGAAGCATGCTGAAAGTAGACTATAGACCAAACATGATTGCCACCCATTGCCTCTTTTGCAAACCACAACACCCAATAGGAGAGAGAACAAAAGGCAAACGTTATTCTTAACATGCTCACAGTTTCTATAAAGAGGACAGTATGTTCTTTTGCCATTCTTTTGATTTTCTTAACATTTTCTTTTGCCTAGTTTACTGTGAGACAATATTTAATACACATGCTATGTTTATGGTAAGTAAGGCTTCCAGTCCACCCAGTAGTTAAGTTTGGGGCAGAGGGGAGGGGATAAAAGTTAAACCTGGATATCTGACTGCACAAGGAGAAGAGGGGGGCTTGATAGCCTGAAGTCCTGTATTGTTCATGGGTCAACTCTGTTTCTCTATTAGGAGTTGAAAATGTGTTTCTGAGAAATTCTTTAAGCTATTTCCACAAAAGGACAGATCTTACAAAAAAATATTCAAGTAAGGATTTTGGTATGCTGGCACTATCACTACCATTCAATCTATTAGATATCAAATGTTTCCTTCTTAAAAGTTTATCACCAATACTGAAATTTTGCAACTTGAGGAATTTTATAACAGATATTACTGAAATCAGCTAACACCCTTGAATTTAAGTTTAAAAAATTGCTTTCTCTTCTATGCTAAGTAAAAATTTAAAAAATAAATTGCTAGTTTTTCTTTCCTTAATCTTTGGATGTGTTTCCTACTTTGGAATACTGTGCAAGTAAGTTATGTGTACTACACATATATAACCATACCAGGGAGCTGAGCTGGGGGCTCTAAAGAAAAAGGGTTTCAGAGTAGTAGCTGTGTTCTAACGTTGTATTTTCTTGGGGCAGAAAAGAAAGTTGCCATGCTAAATTCTAGAAGCTGAATTTCATTTTTCCAATTTGGATTATCATTAAAACGTTATTTTTTTGGTTATGATTTAACCGCAGACTTTTAAGAGCTGAAAGGTAAATAAATATTTCACAAAAATATCCTATCTCCAAAGAGAAGCCAAATAAGAAATAATATCAATTTAGCAAAAAGTCAACTAATTTAGCCTGCTTTGAACAAATGCCATCAATATTTCTTCTCAGAAATACAAGGCAATATTTGACCTCAGAAACCTGAGATTTAATCACTCTGCACTTAAGACTAAATAATCATTAGAACTATTTAATTCATTTTCCATCTGTCTCACATTGGTCAACTTCCTCTAAAGTTTTCCAACAGAATTCATAAATATTAAAGTAAAGTAAAGTAAAGGCCCTCCCGTTGATCGTCGATTTGCTCGAGCGGGCCCAGTAACAGTCTCCATTGGAGACTTTGTTGTTACTGTGTCTGGCATATCGAATACTCTCGGTAGCTTGCCGGGCTCTCCGAGAGGGGCGGAGGAATCGAACTCGGGTCGGCCATGTTGACCGCTTGTAAGGCGAACGCCCTACCGCTGTGCTATCGCTCCAGCTACACTAATAGTTATAACACTGATAGAAGATACTGATACAGGTAATATCTGGAGAAGAAAACTCATGAGTGCCTCTGGATTCTGCTCGTCTAGACTAGAAAACAGAAGTCCCAGTATGAATGAAACAGACTATTTTAAGTTTCATCTGAAACATCAAACAATGATTCTCCAAATCACACTTCAGCTAAAAAAGGTAAAAAAAAGGTAAAGGCCCTCCCGTTGATCGTCGATTTGCTCGAGCGGGCCCAGTAACGTCTCCATTGGAGACTTTGTTGTTACTGTGTCTGGCATATCGAATACTCTCGGTAGCTTGCCGTGCTCTCCGAGAGGGGCGGAGGAATCGAACTCAGGTCGGCCATGTTGGCTGCGTGCAAGGCAGATGCCCTACCCGCTGTGCTATCGCTCCAGCCCATCATGGACTGCGGATGACAAATCCATGCCTGGAGTAGCAGGGCCCTATGCTGTAAATGGCATGGTCTACTTTCTGTGGATTCGAGAAGGCTAATTGACCCTGGCAGTAGCTGTCTTGGGGAAAGGAAAAAGAAACTTTTTGTGAGATGTCTCTGGTGCCCTTCTTCTGAGAGACTCAATATCCAAATTTAGACCATTGGGAGCCGCAGAAAGAGAGCAGCATCTGGAGTTCTGAAGATCCAGATGTTCTCATTCAGCTAAAAGTCAGTATAAAAAAAATCCCCTAGAAAAGTATTTGCTTTATCCCCCAAGAAAAGTAAATAAGGAACCATTGCCCATTTTCATATCTCATCAAACCAAATCATTAATAATGTATATTTTGTATTCATGATTACCACATATCTGCAATTATCTGATTAGCTAAGGACTTCTGTAATACATGACAATACACTTCCAAGTATTCTGTACAAAGACTTTTTATAAGACAATTTACAAGAACCTTATGTTAACAAAAGTTGATACTTAAATCAAATCTCCATACCCTTGGCAAACATAATAGGAAAACAATAGAATTCATAGAGTTCTCTAATACATTATATTTAAGAGAGAGAATTAGGTATGTACAGATAAAAAGATGTTAAAATGCCATATTCTTTCCAGCATTTGTTCTGTCACTTATTTCCCCTTATTAGAGAACAATATTATTTTTTCTTAAATCAGGGATAATACATAATATTAAGGAACTTAATTTCATAAATGAACATATGGTTTGCTTTTTCTATTGTTTAGCTTCTCTTAACACACAATTCTTTTATGCTACTATCATAATAACGATAAAAGTTTCCCTAGACTTACTGCTTTTATACTTCAAATGTAAAGTGACATAAAATTCAAGTACTTTATGTATTTTTGTTGAAAAATTTGACAGTGAATTCGACATCCCAAAGGAATTCAGTTTAGACATATTACTGGTTTTTATAGAAACAATAAAACAACAAGTTAGCACTAGTTTTGTTGTTTTGAACTTTCACAAAGTCTTGTAATGCTGGTTCAATGCAAACCACTAATAACAAATTCCAGTTTGAGTTCAAAAAGAGAAAATCAAACTGGACAGGCAGTACAATAGAGAAAGCATTTGCCTTGCACGCTGCTGACCTGGGTTTGATCAGTCCTGTAACATACCCAGAACCCTGCCAGGAGTAATGTCTGAGCACAGAGCCAGGAAGTCCTGAGCACTACCGGGTGTGGGCCCCCAAAATTAAGAAAAAAATCCTACCGGAAGGCAAACTAATCCTATGTCCATCTTTGAGCTTTAAACGACTTCTTTTAAATTTCCCCTTCCTCTTCTTTACGTTAGGCTTCTCTTGGTTTAACTGGAATATCATAATGTTAAGCTCCCGCTCCAGCACATCAATCTCACGTTCTGCAAGCTGCTGTTCACGCCGCTTTAGCAATTCTTCCTGGGACTTCTGCTGAAGGGCTGCTCGGGTCAGTTCCTCTTCCCGGGAACGCAGCTCCTGGAATAAGATTTACAGAAGCATAACCAAGGAGCTAAAGTTTCCTCTTCTAGCTCAACCACCTCCTCATTCTAGGCTGTAGGATAACATTGGCTTGCTCTTCCTCCCTGGCTGAGGGGAGCTTGTGTTTGCAGATTGCCCCCAACCTGTCAATTACCACTGTCTCCTGATCAGACTCTGACTTGTAAATATTGTCTTTCTCTTCTCCTTAATGTCCTCTGCATTTCAGAGCAACTGCTTTTTGTATGGATACAGGACAACAGTTAAAAAGACAAGCCTGTGGCTTGGGAGTTGACTGACTCCAGCTAATATTACCTCCTGGACATCTACTCTGGCAGTTGCCCTTACTTCCTAGACTTAACCCTCAGTTGCCCTTACTTCCTAGACTTAACCCTCAGTTGCCCTTACTTCCTAGACTTAACCGTCAGTTGCCCTTACTTCCTCGATCCCCAAAAGCAGGGTCCCAACAAGGGACTGGATGGACCCAGGGCAAGTGATGAGCTACCCTGGCATCGAAATGGCCCTGGCCAAAGTGTCACAACTCTTAACTGGAAGTTAAGAGCTCAGTCATGGACAGATTGTCATGATCCAAAAAGCATTAACTAGATTTGAACCCTACTGGGGTCAGAAATGATTTATCCAGCCTGAGCACTGTAGTCTGAGTCTGTGGTGAGATGTCCCCAGGAGATCACCCTACAAGCCTAAAAGTGTTTATTACTGTGTCCACACAGAATGGTAAATATTAGGAAGTGGAAATAAAGATGTTAATTAAGTTGCAGGTCTAAGGTGAGGAGAAACCTTAAGGGCTGTTTTGCCCTTGTGGGTTGCAGGTGGTCGGGAAGACTAGAAAAAACATGTTGATCATGCTTCCCGTGGGGAGGTGTAGTTGGGAAGGCGTGGAGAGAGAAGAAAAAGAACAGTTGCTAGGAGGAGAAGGAAGGTTGCTGTAGGGGTAAGAGAGGAAGGAGAGACAGACGGTTACAGAGAGACAGAGACAGAAGAGGATAGGAGATTGTGAGAGATGCCATGTTAGAGAGAAGGCTGAGAGCTGAGAGTAAGAGTGACTGGGGAGATTGGAGAGGAGTCAGGGAGAGAGTGGTAGAGCGAGTTACAGAGAGCGTCGGAGAGAGCTGGGAGAGACAGAGGTTGAATAAACAGTAACTAATCAGCAACCACTTTGGCCCTCATTCTTCCTTCATCCGTTCAAGGCAACAGCCTCCTAGATGGAGAAGCGGCTCGAGAGAGAGAGAGAGCCAAACACAGGCGGTGAGAGAGAGCTGTCCAGAGAGCCTCAAACATCTCTTAATGAGTGAAGGAGTTTACACAGCTCCACGCTGAGGGGTTTTCACAGCCTGGGGAGGAGTTTTCTTTCACACTAGTCCCATAGAAGAGTTCTCTACGGCCAAGAGAGTCAGCACTAAAGTTAAGTTCCTATCACACCATCAAACTTAGGCTAAAATTGAAGACTTCTGTACAGGCTTCTTTTCTTTTCGTTTTGTAATTTCAAAGATGCATCCAAGTAAAGTCCAACTTTAACATTTAGTTTTCT
Source organism: Sorex fumeus (assembly GCF_029834395.1). Classification (NCBI taxonomy): domain Eukaryota; kingdom Metazoa; phylum Chordata; class Mammalia; order Eulipotyphla; family Soricidae; genus Sorex; species Sorex fumeus. Next base: position 3,365,028 of record NW_026606078.1, on the reverse strand, counting down.
TGCCCAGTCCCTGCCCTTTATAATCGCACAAAATATACAATTACATTTAATACAGAGCAATGAAAGGCAGCTATGAATGAATGCTATAAATGACTACAGTTTGTTTTTGTTTTTTTTTTACTTAGAGGTTTCATTGGGATATTTAAAGTTTTGCTCTAAGGACCAAGGAAATGGTTCAAAAGAATGAAGCACATGCTCTGCATGGGGAGTCCCTAGGACTAATCATAAGCCACACATGGTTTCCCAAGTGATGCCCTGAACACCTAGTTAGGTGTACGGCATAAAGACAAACCAAAATAATAATTTTCTTGACACAGAGAAAAAAGGCCGCGGGGGGGGGGGGGGGGCGGCGGCGCTCCACAGCTGCCGGAGAATGCACCAGGTCCTGAAGAGAGCCGAGATCACCGGGAAGTCCCAGATGGGGTAGGTGCCGCATTCCACCTCCTCCAGATGGAACCCCGGTGACCATGAGCCTCTACAAGCATAGCTCGAGTATATGGGAACCAGGACTTTTACTCCAAACCGCGCGGTTATATGCAAGGTGATCACTGGAAAGTAAATCATCCAATGTTTCTCCCTGAAAACCAGGCTTAACTCTTATACAGGCCACAACACCCAATGGGAGAGAGAGAACAAATGAGAATGCCCTGCCACAGAGCCAGAGTGGGATGGGGGGGGGGGGGATACTGGGATTCGAGGTGGGTGGAAATGGTCACTGATGGAGGGATGGGTATTCAAAATAAATGAATAAATTTAAAAATAATAATAATAATTTTCTTTGAGAAAATATCCTGCTGGAAAGATTAAGAAAAAAAGATAAAATTAACATGTCAACTGAAGGTTCATTAAAAATAAAATGAGACATCGCTAAGAATATTATCTAAAGGAAAATATATTTATTTACATAGACCTTTTCAGGATCCTGTCAATGCCAGAAAATATCACCTGGACCTCAAAGGGTTGAAGCTGCTGCTTTGCAGGGAGACACAGGTTCAGTCCTGGCACCTGGTGGCCTCCTAGAGCCCTCATGAATTAACTAACCAAAGTCTCTCTGTTATGATAATGATTAAAGAAAAATTTCCCCTTGCTTTTTGCTTTTTTTAGAAGTATTCAACTTGGAAGAAATAGAAAAAAAAAATCAATGAATGTATGTGTGTGTGTGGGGGGGTGAGGTGGAGATGTTTATGTTACTAGAAAAAAAAAGTATTTAACAATAAAATTGAGAGGTTTTCTTGATGTACTGCTGGCTTTGTATATTTTTAAATTGCAACTCCATCCTTATTTTTGTGAAAGATGGTATTCTTTACCAGAACCACATACCTCTTTAGTGCTGAACTACTTTGTCTCCTATATCACCCTGCTACTAAATCAAATGCTCAAATTAAAAATCAAGGTTTTTGCAAACTTTCACTCTACCTGTTCCAGATAAATTTAATCGTAAAATATACTAATGCTGAAATCTTTGTTAGAAAGAGATATTTCCCATAAATTTTGGGCTATGAACTTAGAGAACAACAAGTGCTCTCAAGATTTCATAATCTCCAGATTTCATAATTTCAAGACATCTCAAGATTTCATCATTTTATTTTGCACAGGTCCTTCAAATATACGGATGCATAAAATACATTGTAATATGGAAGCTCACTAAAGAAACTAAGCCACCAAACGAAAATGCCAAGGCCCATCTCTGTCAATACAATTATAAAAAAAGGTAAGAAACACACAGAAAAAAATTTCTCCACAAATAACCAAAATGCTTCTTGATGATAAAGACGTCTAAAAACAAAATTGAGCCAGAGCGATAGTACAGTGGATAGGGTGCTTGCCTTGCATATGGCTGACTCAGATTCGATCCTCAGCATCCTTGGGTTCATGGCTCATGCATTCCTGAGCAGAGAGTCAGGAGTAAGCCGTACCACTAGGTGTGACCCCCAAATCAAAACAAAACAAAATATGAATAAACAAGTAAACATGTATTTACTCAGATCAAATCAGTTTTGCATTTAAGTAATTCTATCAAATATGGGTTGAAATTATTTTTAACACATTCTTTAAATTCATTTTTTACACCACACACCGAGCCCCCAAATGATCTCTACCAGGAGTAGGCCCAAAAAACCCAAAAAGAAAATAAATTCATTTCTTTAAATAAATTTCATAAGCTCTAGGAGAAATGGGATAAACTGACATTCAAATAAGTTCTACTAATAGGTATCAGCTAATTCTTATGGAGCAGATTTCTTTATTACACGGGGTCAGATTAAATTATTTATTATTCAAAAAGAATAAAATGAAGAAAATGTACATGTTAAAAAAAAACTCTGGAGCCTTTATTAAACTCGAGTTGGAAGAGGTGAGTCAGGTCTCAAAAGACAGCATTATGATTGAAAGGAACAAGACCATTCGCACTCTCCTCTCTGGAAAGAAAGATGGCGGCCACATGGGAGCCTTGTGGACAGCAGGCATGAGCCGGGGGAGTGGGGGCGACTAAAACCTCATGAGAAGGGGGGCGTTCCGGTCCGCCCTTCACGCCCTACCTAGGTCACCAGTTGCCCCCCACAAGCGGCTCTCCAGCACGGCCACGGCCCCAGAAGCACAAGGACTTAATGCAGAACCCGGCAGCTTGGAGCAGAAAAGTGAACGGACTATGCGTTAATCCAGGCCATCATGTCTGCCCGGAGGGGAAAGGGTGTTGGTCCCTTCCACCCTCCACCCTCTGGAAAGAAAGATGGCGGCCACATGGGAGCCTTGTGGACAGCAGGTATGAGCCGGGGGTGTGGGGGCGACTAAAACCTCATGGGAAGGGGGGCGTTCCAGTCCGTCCTTCACGCCCTACCGAGGTCACCAGTTGCCCCCCGTGAGCGGCTCTCCAGCACGGCCACGGCCCCAGAAGCACAAGGACTTAATGCAGAACCCAGCAGCTTGGAGCAGAAAAGTGAAAGGACTATGCGTTAATCCAGGCCATCATGTCTGCCCGGAGGGGAAAGGGTGTTGGTCCCTTCCACCCTCCTCCCTCTGGAAAGAAAGATGGCGGCCACATGGGAGCCTTGTGGACAGCAGGTATGAGCCGGGGGTGTGGGGGCGACTAAAACCTCATGGGAAGGGGGGCGTTCCAGTCCGCCCTTCACGCCCTACCAAGGTCACCAGTTGCCCCCGCGAGCGGCTCTCCAGCACGGCCACGGCCCCAGAAGCACAAGGACTTAATGCAGAACCCGGCAGCTTGGAGCAGAAAAGTGAACGGACTATGCGTTAATCCAGGCCATCAGGTCTGTCCGGAGGGGAAAGGGTGTTGCCCCAGTCGTCTTCTCCTCTCTGGAAAGAAAGATGGCGGCCGCATGGGAGCCTTGTGGACAGCAGGTATGAGCTGGGGGAGTAGGGGGGACTAAAACCTCATGGGAAGGGGGGCGTTTCGGTCCGCCCTTCACGCCCTACCAAGGCCACCAGTTGCCCCCCACGAGCGGCTCTCCAGCATGGCCACGACTCCAGAGCACAGAAACCAATTTCTTAACTATCTGACTTTCAGTAGAAATACTTCCAGGGTCAATAAGTAAAATAGCAGAAATCCAAAACCAACATTTAATTCTTGAACCCAGCTGTAGAAAGCAAATCACTTCACAATGCTTTTTCAACATGTCTGATTTGGGGGTGGGAGTAAACTCTAAATAATAGTGGTGAATCTTTTATTGAAACAATGAATTTAATCAAAGCAGATAGAGTGTTAACTAGAATTCATCTGCCCCACAGGGACTGGGAGGGGTGGGTAGTGGGGTTTTATTGGGGTTCTTCATGGTAAAAAATAAGTATTGGTAAAGGGAAATGTGTTTGATATTTGCATGACTGAGACCTAAACCTGAAAGCTTTGTAACCTTTCCCACGGTGATTCAATAAATAAATAAATAAGTAAAAAATTATTTTAAAAAAAGAAAAAAAAATAAAGGAACAAGAGTAGCTGAGAAATCTGTTCATTGGTGGTTTGAGCTTTGAACTGATAGATGACAGTTTAAGGGAACATTTTGAGAAATGGGGCACACTGACATATTGTGTGGTGATTAAAGACCCCAAATATTTGTGACTTAGTCATGTGCTGAAGAGACAGGTACAGCAATGTGTGCTCGATCACATAAGGTCGATGGTGTGTACCAGAGATGTGTTTCTAGGCAGAATTCTGTAAAGCCTGGTGTCCATTTAACAGTGAAGAACATTTTTGTTGGGTGTATTAAAGAATATACAGAAGAAAATAATTTGAGAAACTACTTTAAAAAGTATGGAAAAATTGAAACCATAGAAGTTATGGAAGATGGGCAGAGTGGAAAGTGAGGTTTTGCTTTTGCAACTTTTGATGGTCATGATAGCTGATAAAATCATTCAGAAAAACCACACTCTTAATAGGCATAACTGTGAAATGAAAAAGGCCCTTTTTAAACAGGAAATGTAGTTTTCTGGGTCACAAACGGTCATGGATATGGAAACTTTATGGGTTGTGGAGACAATTTTGGAGATGGTGGAGGACACTTTGGTCATGGTAGAAATTTTGGTAAAGGAGGAGACTATGCTGGTGGCAGCACAAGTAGTCATGGAGGAGATGATGGCAACTATGGTGGAGGTCCATATTTTAGTAGTAAAGGAGTCTACAGTAGTGAAGGACTGGGACATGGAAACCAAGGTGATGGATATGGTAGAGATGGTGAAGGAGACAGTCGCTACAATCAAGGAGTAAATTTCAATGATATTAGCTATGGTGGTGGCGTGAACTATGATGACAGTGGACAACAGCAATCAAATTATAGGCCCATAAAAGGGAGAGTTTTTGCTCACAATCCCGATGGTGGTAGTAGCTATGGTAGCGGGGCGTTCTAAAAACTCAGCAGTGCTACAATTCTCAGCAGAAGAGAAAATGAGGAGTTGTCGGAAAAGGTTGCAGGTGACGTTGAGAGTTATCCGACATCCATTAACGGAACTGTAAAAATATGCCACAGTCAGGAAAAAAGAAACCCTTCTTGTTAGGACTGTCATAGCCACAGTTGGCAAAAGTGCAGCTATTGATTAATTCAATGTGTCATTAGATTTAAGCTTTTGCTTTTGCTTTTTCTCAGGTACAATGCCCTGTAAATTGTGATAGTGGAACCAGAAATGAAAAATTATTATTTTTTTTCTTTTTGGGTCACACCCAGCCATGCTTGGGGATTTACTCCTGGCTCTGCACTCAGTAATTATTCCTGGCAGTGCTCAGAGTACCATATAGAATGCTGGGAATCGAACCCAGGTCAAGTGTGTGCAAAGCAAATGCGCTATCTGCTATACAATCACACCAGCCCAAAATTAAGAAATTTTTAACTTAAAAAACAAAAATCGGTGGGTGGGTGGGGCAGGGGGCAGAGCAATAGTACAGTAGGTATGGTGCTTGCCTTTAATGCAGCTGACCCAATTTCAATCCCAGGCACACCATGTGGTCCCCCTGGCCCAGCCAGGAGTGACCCCTGAACAGAGAGCCAGGAGTGAATCCTAAGCACCAGTGGAACCTGGCTCGGCCTGGCAGCGGCTTGCAAGGCAAATGCCCTGCTGCCCTGCCGTGCTATTGCTCCAGCCCAGGGGAAGTGACCCAAAAATTAAATGAACAGAAACAAAACTCTGGAATCTGATTTAACCAGTGGCTTTTTCTAACAAGTTTTTCCAAATTAAATATTTAACTGAAGTGTGTATCTGGAGACTGATTATTTATTTCCAGTCAACTTCCCTTTCCTCCCTCCCTCTTTCCGTCGCTCCCTCCATCCCCTCCTATTTTTTTATTGAGTCGGCATTCGATAGAGCATTACAAAGCTTTCATGATTGGGTTTCAGTCATACAGTTTTCTAACATTCATCCCTCTACCAGTGTACATTTCCTCTAATTCATTACTGTCTGACTTTTCGTTAAGATATTACTTTTTAGTGGTATTGATATCAATTCCATTAGCTACTGTGAAATGAAATGACCCAAGGAAAAGATAAAGAAATAAATTCAACTAGTTATTCTGAATATTACCACTACAGTAACTGAGTAAGAAATAATTTCTCATTTTTAATTCCAGGCCCAAGCTAAATGTGAGTCCCTTGCAATATATTTGTAATATTTTTTTAAAAAAATTAACTTGCCCATGACTTTATAAAAGAAAAAAAATAATGTCAAAAATAATAAAGCTAAAGGATTATTCTTTCTGAATAAAATTCAAAGTATTAAAAAGGAAAGGGGAGGGGAAAAAGTGGTTTATAAGAATCTACTTTAAATACTTTGAAATCATGAACTCTCATACAAAAAACTATTTGGTTCCTGAGATTAGTAAGCAGTAATATTTGTTTAATTGCTTGGCACAGACTATCCAAGTAATGGCAAATCCAGATTCTGGCAGTAGATGTTAATTATTAACAGAGGCATGCCTTCATATAGTGGTTCCAAGACAGGTGCATACACCCAACACACAAGACAGACACAAAGAGATAAGAAACCAGGAATTTATGGAGAAACTGGTATCTATGAAGGCTGCAGTTTACTGAATAACACAGAGCACAGCCAAGTTACTGACCATTAATTCCAGGTCTGAGGCCTCCCACCTTAGCAATCAGTGAACAAGAAATCAAGATAAAGCACGTAAATTGTACTTTTTACTGCATCCAAAAAAAAAAAGAAAGAAAAAAAAGAAAGAAATTAGATAGAAATCTCTGAGCAGAAAAATTTATTGAAAAATTTTTCACTGTAAATCAAAAGCGTATACAGTACCATAAATGCCATATTTCAAGGAACACTGAAGAAAAATCATACAAAAAGCAAAAGCAAAGACACTGCTAAAGGATAGTTCAAAACTCAATACTGTGCCAGAGGGATAGTACAGCAGGTAAGGGACTTGCATGAGGCCAACCCGGGTTCAATACCCAGCATCCCACATGGTTCCCTGAACCCCGTCCAGGTGATGCCTGAGTGCACAGCCAAGAGTAAGCCAGCGTGGTGTGGCACAAAAGCAAAATAAAACAAATGAAAAAAACAAAACAAAACCAAAGAAAGTCCATCCAAAGAATAATGACTACAAACCTCAAAATGAGTAACAAATAACTAGTTTTGATACATTTTTATCCACATGCAATAAGTATTAACTTAATGAATATACCTCTATCAATTTTATAAAAAGGTCTTAGTAATTTTGAATAATTTTGAATAAAAGAAAATAATAGTTTTTGAAAGCTTTTGAAAAACCATTTCCAAGTTTTGGATTGTGCTTTCAAGTTTTATTTTTCCTCAAAAAATCCTTTCCTAAAATCTTTCTTATTTTTTTCTGTTAAACATCTTGTTTCAGAATTGTTAAGCCAATTTGGGAAAGTTCTTTTTTTTTTTAAGTCAACATCTTTTCTCTATCATTTATTAAGAGTTTGGGTTTCCGAGAAACACATCAATAGTATTACTGATAGGAATCCTTCAAAGAACTGCAGGATTTAAACAGTAATCCAGTCAGTCATTTTCAAGCATAACTACTTGGAGCCTGGTTTCCCAAGTGCCTGGGCCAGGGAACTGTGGTGGCTGCCAGGACCTGCCCCAGTTTCAATCAAAGCCACCACTTCCTTTGTTCTAAGACTAACACTTAGCCCTGATTTAACCCTGAAAATAACAGGCACTGCTCTGAGCACTTTCTGTTTAAGCTTTACACCACCCCTGAGGGAGATAGCACTCAGAGAGACTGTGAAGTTTAATGATGATTAAGATGCAGAGGGAGAATAGATCAACAAATAATAGTGCCCCTGGTGCAACCAGGCGGTCTGGTTTGGTTTAAACCACTTCACTAGACTTTGGCATTCTGCTAACGATTTAATATTTTGTTTAAAGGGGGGTGCGTCTGTTATTGTTTTTTGTTTTGTTCTGTTTTGGGTTATTTTTAATTTTTTTAGAATCTGCTTTAGAAAGCTTGGAGTCTTGAGAAGAAAGCAGAACAGCTGAAGAAGCAGGATGGTTAGACAGCTCTGAATATTAGGAAACAGTTGTTGCAGAAACTCCATTTTAATCCCTCGAGCATTCACCAAAGTCCTATTTATTTATTTATTTATTTATCTATTTATTTATTTATTTTTTATTAGTGAAACACCATGAGGTACAGTTATAGACTTACAAATTTTTGTGCTTGGGTTTCAGTTATACAATGATCAAGTACCCATCCCTCCACCAGCGCCCATCCTCCACCAACACGGGTCCCAGCATCCCTCCCACCCCCCATCCCCCGCAATCCCACCCTGCCTCTGTGGCAGGGCATTCCCTTTTGTTCTCTCTCTCTGCTTTTGGGTCCTGTGGTTTGCAAGAGAGGCACTGAGTGGCAATCATGTTTGGTCTATAGTCTACTTTCAGCATGCTTCTCCCACCCTGGGAGGATCCTCCCAACACCCTTTATTTGGTGCTCTCTTCTCTATCTGAGCTCCCTTTTCCCCTAGCACATGTGGCTGGCCTCCAAGTCATGGAGCAAAATTCCTGGTACTAATCTCAGCCACTCCTGGGTGTTAGTCTCCCATTTTGTTGCTTTATGTTCCCCAGATGAATGCAATCTTTCTGTTTCTATCCCACTCTTTCTGACTCATTTCGCTTAATATGATACTTTCACTCTAAAACAATCACTCACTTATCACTCTAAAACAATATGAAACATATTTCCTCCCTTGTCTCCTTGAAATTTTTTCCTTGTCTAAGTGAAGCTCTTGTACCACTACCACCTCACAAGCCCCTACCCGCACCATGTACCCATTCTGCAGCCATTCTTGTCCTTTGCTCAAATCTCCAAGCCCTTCTGTGTCTTATCAGCTCTATAAAATGTGGTGCCTATGACCAAACTGTGAGTAGTCAAATATCACTGTGCATATGATCTGAACAGAGTCAAACAAATAGTTCTTAAAATATGAATTTCATTTACTTGTTAGCAGTACCAAGTTCTAAGAGTGTGGTTTGCCAGTTTCAGAATTTTTTAACTTATGAACACTGAAAACCATAAAGGAAGGGAATAAAATATCTTGTTAAGTCTGCTAACTCATAAAAATAATGCTAGGTGTTAAGAAAAAAAAACTTTAGTAGCCTAAAGTCATTTTCTTCTATATTTTATTTTTAATAATTTTTTTGTTTTGTTTTATTTTGGGATTCCACCTGCCAGTGCTCCGGACTGCACACAGGGATTACTTGTAGCAGGTTCATAAGACCATATGGGATGCTGGGAATTGAACCCGGGAGGACAACATGCAAGGCAAACACCCTTCCCAGTGCACTATCGCTAAGGCCCCGTTATCGTGAATAATTTTGAATTGAAAATATTTCAAATATGCTGCAATAAAAGAATAATTCATGCAATTACCATCAATATATAACAGATGATACTTTATTTTACCATTCTTTATTTCTGTAGCACTGTAGCACCGTCCTCCCATTGTTCATCGATTTGCTCGAGCGTGCACCAGTAACGTCTCACAACAAATTGTGAGACTTGTTGTTACTGTTTTTGGCATATCGAATACGTCACAGGGAGCTTGCCAGGGTTGGCCGTGTGGGCAAGACACTCTAGGAAGCTTGCCAGGCTCTCTGAGAGGGCAAGGAGGAATCGAACCCGGGTTGGCCCGATCGGCTGCATGCAAGGCAAATGCCCTACCCGCTGTGCTATAAAATATTATGAGTATCATACTCTAATGTTAAATTCCCCCTCTTCATATCTGCTGTTCTTACTCTATTTTTTGGGAGAGTGGGGATTTCCCAGCAATGATGGGGGACTACTAGGGCTATACCATGACAGTAAGGAGAACTGAAGACTAGGACCCCCATATGGCCAGGCGTGCACTGCAGTATATACACACACACATATATTTTTCCCCCAGGCATTCATTCTAGTATATATACGCACTTATATATTCTCATCCAGAATACATTCCAGTATATACAGACACATAACTTATTCCCCTCTCTATACTTTTTGTACATGTGTATACCATTGTTTATTATGTTTAGAAATTTATAAAAATGGCATATAATATATTCTTCTGGGATGTAATTTTTCCATCCAAAAGTAGGTTTGGGTTATATCTGTGCTGGAAAGTGTAGTTAGATTTAACTTCTGAGTTTACAGCATAAGATTTCACTATATGAATATTCAATATTTTATTTTATTTTTGAATATGCAATATTTTAGGCACCAATTCCCCTATTAATAGGTATTTGGGTTGTTTCTAGTTTTTCACTATTTCTAGTAATGCTTAAGGCAAATGCCCTATGCGCTGTGCTATAAAATATTATGAGTATCATACTCCAATGTTAAATTCCAGCTTCCTTGTGCACATGTTAGGAGTTTTTGAAAAATATGTACATAGGGGCCAGGAAAAAAGTACAGGGGGATAGCAGTACAGATGTTTTAGGTGCCAAAGACCAAAACTAGAAACAACCGAAATGTACATGTGCATGTACAAGCCTCTGAGCATCATGCTTGACATATGCATGCCTTATATGCAGCCAGCCTGGGTTCAACATCCCTAGAATTTCATATGGTCCCCTGAGCACCACCAAGAGTAATTACTGAGTGCAGAGCTACAAGTAAGCCCTAAGCATTATCATTTGTGGCCCAACCCACCCCCACACCCCCTCTCCCCCTAAAAAAGGAAAGCAATCTGTGGTCAAGGGAGATCTTTCAAAGGATTGGGGCATGTCCTTTGCATGCATGAACTAAGTTTCGATCCTGAGTACCTATGGTCCTTGAACACTATTAGGTATGGCAAAAACAGATAAATAAAACAGGGGCCAGAGAGATTTGACAGGGGTTAAGATATTTGCTTTGCACACAGCTGACTATGGTTTGATCCTCGGCAGAATATATGGTCCCACAAAACACTGCCAGGAGTGATCCCTGAGCACAGATCGAGAAGTAAGTCCTGGGCATCACCAGGTTTGGCCCAAACCCTGTCACCCATCCAAAAAATAAGAGACAATTTGTATTTGGGGCAATACCTTTGACTGGTACTGGTGCTCTCAATTCTCAATTCAGCAAGAGTAAACTACTCAAGGATAGAATTTGGACTTAATGTATGAGGCATAGTATAATATATGCATGTATTTCAAGCTACAACTTTTTACACTTTCTCTTCCGCTTTCTTTTGCACATAGGTCAGCTACAAATCTTTCACATTATGGCCAATTAAGTCCAGAGATTAAATAAAAAACAAAAACATGAGGCAAGGTAAATTTAACATGTTAGAATTACCCTGAGCTATGCCCACCCCATGTTTCCGTGCCACAGAGTTGATCACGTAGACTCCTTACTTAAAGTAAAGGTAAAGGTAAAGGCCCTCCCGTTGATCGTCGATTTGCTCAAGCGGGCCCAGTAACGTCTCCATTGGAGACTTTGTTGTTACTGTGTCTGGCATATCGAATACTCTCGGTAGCTTGCCGGGCTCTCCGAGAGGGGCAGAGGAATCGAACTCGGGTCGGCCATGTTGGCCGCTTGTAAGGCGAACGCCCTACCGCTGTGCTAAAGTAGCAAAACATTATTACCTATTTAAGAAGAATTCTACTATTTGAGAATCACTAATATGAGGTATGATATATACGAGGTATGAACATTTTTTGTAAGATTATGTAGCTTTATAAATGTTATTAAAAGCTTTAACATTACATTTCATCATACATATCAATATGTACATATATAACGATATAACTATATATATATAATACACTAAATATTTCTTCTATAAACCACTATGTGTGGGACAAACCCAAAGGGAATTAACCTATGATCATACACTTCAAACAAAATAAACCTTACTTCATCAAAAGGCTCAAGTCACTACAAAATGTCTTTTAAATAAGTACTGCAATTGCAGCACAGAACTTTACTTTAAATCAGTATCCACTAATAATTATTTGTCCCAGTCTAAAGAGACCACATTAACTAAATTCACCTCACAATTAGTATGCCTTCCAATTACAGGTGTTTTCACTTTGTACGTGGTATCATAACTGTAGTTTTGATAAATTTAATATATAGGGTTTTTTCTCTTTCATAAAATACATATTAACCTATCAGGCATCTTTTGTTGCATTAAAAATGTCAAAATCTACTCAAAAAATTTAAAGCAAAAAAAGTTTAAAAGTTACACCTTTTCCCAGTTTCTCTAACAGAGCAGTAGGTTGGAGATTAAAAGAGGTCCCAGGGTGGAGGGCTGGGAAGATACGAAGAAAAGATTTAATGACAAACTAAAAATCTCTACGAATTATTTGAGACAAACAGTGACATTTGAATATGGAATATTATATATAACAAAGAAGCACCATTACTTTTAGAGACAATAATGAAAAGAAAGTAACTGCTTATAGTCTTATCAGTTAGAAGCAGTCATTGAAGCATGAGTCTAGCATTTAATTTTTAAATCCTCCAGTTTGAAAAAGAAATAGAAAAAAATCATAAAATACAGTTTCTGAGACTCTTTAATGCACACGAAGGAGTTGCATTTCTTTCCTCTCTCTTTTTGTTCTATAAATGTCACAGCAGCATTAAGGGGCTAGCGATTACTCCCACTCCCAGTGATACTCAGCTTACTGTGAGTGTCTAGTGGTTCAGTGCTAATTTGAGCAATGTGGTGCCCAGTCAAGCCCAGCACAGCTTGAAGCCACCTGAGCCTTACCCCAAGGTTAAATCTGGTGGCATTTGTGAGGGCCATATAGTGCAAGGGATTAAATTTAGGACTTCCTGCATGCAACACACATGCTTCAGCCCTTTGAATAATTTCCCTGACCCCTCCTCTATTTTTAACATATGAAAAGTTCCTAGAATGATTTTAGATTTAGATATAGTTCTGTTCTGTTTTGCTTTAATTGGAAAACAAGAATCAATAAATATTGACAGCTGAATATATTTAAGAATAATGCTAGCAGTAATGCTTGACTCACGTTTTACCTAATCTTCATAAAAGTGATTATACTGTACAGTTAAATATCCCTCACCTTTTCCTTTGTTCTCAGCTCATCAAACATTTGTTGTATTTCTAATTTCCAGTCATCTTGCATGGAATGAAAAGATTCTTGAGGCAGTTCAGTCATAACTGCCCCTTCTATAGCTGTTAACTGTTCAAGAATCAAGGCAAATGATGGACGAATATGAGGGTCCTGTTGCCAGCATTCTAAAATAAACAAGAATCACATCAGTCTCACAGTTTAGACCATGAGATTATGTTAAGAATCTCTGCTGAAGAACTGGAACATGTAATAACAATGAGTTTTGAATCTGCTATTTATATCATGTTATGTCACCAACATATGTAATAATTCTTGGTAGACAAAACTCTTGATTTCTCACATGACACTATTATGTGGATATGTGATTTCTATGTCTAAGCATGAACTCTGTGCTTCAGAGAACTGAAATGTGTGGAGCAGATTATTCACTGAGATAGGTTCTATAAACTTAAGCCCAAGAAAACAAAGTTTTCAAAATGTTATCATCACAAGAGAAATTCTAGGAAATAACCCAATAATAAACTAACAAGCTGCACAAAAATAATCATATTTTAAATATAAGGATAAGATAAATAAAGGTCATGATAAAACCATGCCAATTAAGATGTTTAAATACTTTTGTCTACTAGGATGAACTTAAAATAACAGATCTGAAGCTAATTCAATATTGTCTTTGAACTCTACTGGTGTACTTGATGACAGCTTTATTACCACTGAGTTGAATTTAATACACATCAGTAACTGATAAAACTGGATGGTTTTTAAGTAAAATAAGTTTATAAAATCTTTATCCAACATCTTAATCCAAAAAGCTATTCTAATTCTTAAAACAGTAGAATTACTTAAAGGTGTTTGAAAAATGGAATCAGAGAAATTACTCTTTTGACTAAGAAAACAGCAATGTACTAACAAAGTAAGCCCCCTTGCCCCCTGACAGACACAAAATACAAGTGCACAAATACCTTTCATGAGCTTGGCAAAAGGCTCAGGACAGGTGGATGGAATGGGCAAAGTGAGCTTATTGACCGCTACTCCATAAGCCACAGCTAGACCATCGATGCCTCGATAGGGGACTTCCCCAGTCAGCAGTTCCCAAAGCAGTACTCCATAGCTAGAAAGCAAAGTTCCATCAAGTTAAATCAGCAAAAGGGTGGCTTGTCCTTAGGACACAATTGGTGTGATATACCTACCAGAGCCTTCTTCCTACACATCTTCAACATGGTTTTTCAAAAGAAAAAACCCTTGTGGCCCTTACTTCAAGGAGAGAGGATACTTCTTCCTGTTAACTGTCCAACATATTCACATTCCTTCCCAGCAATCACTTACAGACTTTTTTACAGGAATTAAAAGTATTAAATGAAGAGTTGATTCTTCCAGCAGCATATAATTAAGCAGATCCCAGAACCAAGTAACATTTTGAAGAAAATGTGAAAATGTGGTTAGTTTAATATTTCTCCTTATATCTCTTTTTTCTTTTTTTTTTTTGGTGGGGAGGTTGTAGTTCTTCAAATGATTAATTTGATAATATTACATGACCCAGCAACTTAACATCAAGATATGTACTCAAGAGAACTGCAAACATTTCCAAAGAGACTCTTCTTTGGATTACAAAACTATTCTAAAATTATTTTGGAATAATAATTATATAATTCTATTAACATTATTAAAATAACTTCTATACTTTAAATGGACAAATGGTATGATTATAAATTATACCTCAACAAAGCTACCAAAAACAACAAAAATCTGGAACATTTGTTATTTATTTATTTATTTATTTATTTATCTGCTTTTTTGGGTCACACCCGGCAATGCACAGGGAATTATTCCTGGCAGTGTTCGGGGGACCATATGGGATGATGGGAATTGAATCCGGGTAGGCCGCATGCAAGGCAAATGCCCTACCTGCTCTGCTATCACTCCAGCCCCAAAATCTGGAACTTTTGAATAAAATGTTTTTATTTTTTATTTTCTTCCTCCCTATTCATGTTGTTTACCTCTGTCCATTCCTTTCTCCTAACACAACCTTAGTACCATTATAAGTCTGTCTTCTCTTTTTTTCATTTTGTCTGTACATCATTTATATCCTTTTGTTACATACAAAATGCATTCAATATTTGTCTTATAATTTTAGTTTATTTATTCCATTAAGATCCCTTCCATTTTGTTGCAAAAAAGCAGTATTTCATCTTTTTTGGCATATCTGGAAGAATTCCATCATAGAAATGTACCACCTTATCTTTTGTCAGTTATTCACAGGGCCCTTTCTTTGCTACTATATTATACAATTAAGCTATAAAAAATGTTTCAATAAACACTAGGGCTGCTATAAATTTTTCTGTTAATGTTTTCATATTACTTAGAAAAATATCAAAAGTCAAGTTGCTTGTCACCCTACTTTTAGTGTCTTAAGAAAGTTCATTAATGTTTTCCAAAATGGTTGCATGAATTTATATTCCCATCAACAATACACAAGAGCTTCTTTTTCTCTATACCCTCTCTTTGAATACTGCATCAAATTTGAAATCTTAATATCAGGCACACAAGATTTTATGAGAATTGAATAAAGGCAAATAACCTCTCTGATACACTATAACTACTATACAGCAACTGATATGGATATGAAAAGATACTTATTGCAAAATGAATGAAAAATACAGCTAATCTGAGATCCAGTCAGTGTTTATTTCTTCATTCTCAAACCTGAAACTGTCATAGTTATGATAAAAATTATACTGAAGGAATGGTCTAATTATTTTCCCTTCAAACTCCTTCATTCCATGCAAGTATTCC
This sequence comes from Sorex fumeus, assembly GCF_029834395.1. Taxonomy (NCBI): domain Eukaryota; kingdom Metazoa; phylum Chordata; class Mammalia; order Eulipotyphla; family Soricidae; genus Sorex; species Sorex fumeus. The sequence continues at coordinate 3,349,248 of NW_026606078.1, read as the reverse complement.
ATCTGTGAATATGGAGGAACCAAAATTCGATGAAAAGTGAAAATTTACTTTTATTTATTGACAGGCCTTACAAAATCGTGCCTCTGCTTGACTCAAATTATATCCAGTTTTGTTAAACTTCGAATATAACAAAAGACTTCTATTAACTGGAAGTGAGATGACAATAAAAACCTGACTACAAAACCATAAAACCTTCCCTCAAAAGGCCTCCAGTCTCACTCTACATGCTCACAGTAATTGGGACTTTTGGACTCATTTAGATGCAAAGATGAAAGCAAGCACTTTCTGCAGACATCTGCTAAAGTAAAAAAGGCAAGGTGCATACCTCCAGATATCGCTTCCCTTAGAAAATAGGGAAGACTTGATCACTTCTGGGGCCATCCAAGCATAGGTGCCTGCCGCACTCATTTTGGTCGTCCTGTGCCATTCTCGAGCTAACCCAAAATCTGTGATCTTCAATGTTTTGTTGCAGACGTCATCGTGCTCTATCTTCTCAAGGAGCAAAACTAGAGAAAAATCAAACATGTATTTTTTTTTCAGTCTTGAAATACTTTATCATTTTTCTTTGACATTTAAAATGCAATCTTCACAACTGGCAGAGTAATGAAGAATTAATTATATTTTGCCATTTTAATGTTCCACCATAGATATCATAACCTTTAGGGAGTAATCTGTACCTGAAGTTATGTTTTTGAAACAAACCACAAATACAGTTTAACACGTATTATGGCTGTTTCTATTCATTACAATATAGATGATTTTTAGGGACAAGGAGCGATAGCACAGCGGTAGGGCGTTTGCCTTGCACGCAGCCAACATGGCCGACCCGAGTTCGATTCCTCCGCCCATCTCGGAGAGCCCGGCAAGCTACCGAGAGTATTTGATATGCCAGACACAGTAACAACAAAGTCTCCAATGGAGACGTTACTGGGCCCGCTCAAGCAAATCGATGATCAACGGGAGGGCCTTTACCTTATATAATAAGTGGTATGGCCGTAGATTATAAATCTGTGAAAGATTTCCAAATTAAAAAATATATGTATAATAGTATCTGGGGGGCCATAGAGATAGTACAATTGGTAGAGCAATACATGTATATATATATGAATATATGAAATATGTGGCACTGTTGCACTGCCCTCCCGTTGTTCATCAATTTGCTCCAGCGGGCACTGTATATGAAATATTTTTTGGACAAGGATTTGGTTCAGTGGCAGAGTTCATGCTTTGCACATATAAAAGGCCCTAGATTTAATTTTTAGCACCACAAAAAATTTTTTAATGATTTCTTCCAGAAAGTTAGATCCTGCTCTAAATGCAGAAAGATCTTCTACTGCATGGTTTACAAAAAATTTCAAATCAATAACATACTGCCATAAATCACAATCAAACATTCTCAACAAATTTGTAAAAATCCTTGTATTTTAAGTGAAAAAATATTTTAAACATGATTGTTTTACAGAAGCTTTTGCAACAAAATGAATGGCTTATAAGTACTGTATCTTCTAACTTATTTCCTCACCTCTTTAAAACCCTGCCTTCCAAATGAAGCTCATTGCTGGGTTTTGAATGCTTAGAAATCTCCCTTCTCATTCCTCTGATACTACACTTCACTTCTGTCTTCACCATATCACACCAGAACTACAATCCTTCTAAACTGAGTGCTGCTTTTCTCTCTTATACTTATACCCATATACTGGTATTAGTGGACATGTCTTCCTACAGCCATGAACATCAAAACCATTATACCTAATTTTAAAAATGACATAAATGGTGACAAGCTGTTATCCCAGATGTGAGTCTGGAAAAGACACAAAATTCACACTAGTGGTTACCAGAGGCTGAGGGAAAGGTTCTCTTGCAAGCTACTCATGAGAACCTGGGGGCTTGAGTGAGGTCTAGGGGTGACTAGGGAAAAACTACAGCAGTTAGAACACATGCCTAGCATGCATCTGACCCAGTTTAATTTCCAGCACTACATGATATCCCCAGATCACCTTCTAATGCAGCCCAAGAAGCCCCTAGAGTGCCGTCAGGTGTGGCCCTGGATATCCACAGTATCAATGCAGTGGCTCAAGAATCCCAGGCATCACAGGGCCCAAGTAGCACCACATCCTGCACCAAATGGCAGAACAGGATGGCCAAGAATTGCCAGTGGAGGCCCCAGACTTTTAAATACAATCTGGGGCGTCCCCCCACCAAAAAAGATAACTTTGGGGGAAAATTCTTTTTCTTAATCATAATGGTGGTTACAGGATTAAACATATTTGTCAAAATGTATTACCCCCTGAGAATGAGTTTTACTCCACGCAAAGAAATTTTCTTTGTGAAATCTTCCAAATACCCCTAAGCAAAGGCACATTCCTACCATGTTCATAAGAACTTTGTCTTTTTTTTCTGGAGGGGGGAGGGAGGAGTATCAGGGATTAAAATCAAGGTCTCGCTTATACAAAACAAATGAGAACTTTGTATTGCAGTTACCCTTATAAAGCACAAGGTACTATAATCATTTGCACTTTGTACTTCTGATCACTTAACTAGACAGTTGAAATTGAAAACCAGAGTGAGAGGAAAAGTATGTAAGAGGGCAAGAAGAGAGTGAAAGTGTGTGAGAATAAAGTGTGTGAGTGTTAGGAGTGGTGAAAAAGTGAATGTGAACAAGAATAAACAAAGTGTCTGAGAAGAAACAGAGTAAATGGAAGAGAAAGTAAGAATATTGTGGGGGAAGGCAAGAGAAGATTGTGGGAAAATAAGAATAGAAAGGGGGGCTCAGAAACCAAAGAAATTCAAAAGATCATCAGAGGCTACTTTGAAAGTCTGTATGCCACGAAACAAGAGAACCTAGAAGAAATGGATAAATTCCTGGATTCCTATAATCTCCCAAAGCTGAATCTAGAAGCTATAGAGTACCTGAATAGACCTATTAACATCAAGGTAATTGAAAATGTAATCAAAAGTCTTCCCAAAAACAAAAGCTCAGGACCAGATGGATTCACTAGCGAATTTTTCCAAACATTTAAAGAAGACCTATTACCAGTTCTTCTCAAGCTTTTCCAGGAAATTGAAAAAACAGAAATCCTCCCAAACAGTTTCAATGAGGCCCATATTTCCCTAATACCAAAAGGAAACAAAGACACCACAAAAAAAGAAAACTACAGGCCTATATCCCTGATGAACATGGATGCAAAGAATCTCAACAAAATACTAGCAAACAGAATTCAACAATTCATTAAAAAGATCATACACCATGACCAAGTGGGATTCATCCCGGGGATGCAAGAATGGTTTAACATTTGGAAATCAACCAACATAATCCATCATACCAACAACAGAAAAGATAAAAATCATATGATCATATCAATAGACACAGAGAAAGCATTTGACAAGATCCAGCACCCCTTTATGATGAAAACCCTCGCCAAATTGGGGATAGAGGGGACTTTCCTCAATATAGTTAAAGCCATCTACCACAAGCCTACAGCAAGCATCATCCTCAATGGGGAAAAACTAAGAGCCTTCCCCTTAAGATCAGGGACCAGACAAGGAAGCCCACTCTCTCCACTGCTGTTCAATATAGTACTGGAAGTACTTGCAATAGCGATTAGACAAGAAAAAGATATTAAGGGCATTCAAGTGGAAAGGAAGAAATCAAGCTCTCACTATTCGCAGATGATATGATACTATACTTAGAGAACCCTAAACCCTCTACCAAAAAACTCCTAGAAACAATAGATCTTTATAGTAAAGTTGCAGGCTATAAAATCAATACCCAAAAGTTCATGGGTTTCCTATATGCAAATAGTGAGAGAGAAGAAAACGACATGAAGAAAACAATCCCGTTCACAACTGTGCCCCAGAAATTCAACTACATAGGAATTAGCTTAACTGAAGAAGTAAAGGACCTGTACAAAGAAAACTACAAAACGCTACTTCAGGAAATAAAAGAGGACACAAAGAAATGGAAAAATATCCCCTGTTCATGGATTGGGAGGATTAACATTGTCAAAATGGCAATACTTCCCAAAGCACTGTAAAATTCAACGTGATCCCTATTAGAATACCCATGACATACTTCAAAGAACTGCAGCAAACACTCCTGAAATTTATATGGAACAATAAGCCCCCACGAATAGCTAAAGCAATTCTTGGGAAAAAGAAAATGGGAGGAATCAACCTCCCTAACTTCAAACTCTACTACAAAGCAGTAATAATTAAAACAGCATGGTACTGGAACAAAGGCAGAACAGCAAACCAATGGAACAGAGTTGAATATACTGACATCGCCCCCCAAACATATGATCACCTAATCTTTGAAGTGGAGTAAGGAAAGCCTTTTTAACAAATGGTGCTGGCAAAACTGGACAGCTACATGCAAAAAAATGGGCTCAGATCTCTACCTAACACCATGTACAAAAGTAAAGATCAAAATGAATTAAAGACCTCAACATCAGACCGGAATCCATAAGGTACATTTTAGACAAAGTTGGCAAAACCCTCCATGACATTGAAGCTAATGGTGCCTTCAAAGATGTCAAGCCACTGGCTAAGCAAGTAAAAACAGAGATAGACAAATAGAACTATCTTAAACTAAGAAGCTTCTGCACCTCAAAAGAAACAGTGACCAAAATACAAAGACAGTCCACAGAATGGGAAAGGATATTCACCAAATACACATCCGACAAGGGACTGATATCAAGGATATACAAAGTACTGGTTGAACTCCACAAGAAGAAAACATCCAACCCTATCAGAAAGTGGGGCGATGAAATGAACAGACACCTCATCAAAGATGAAATTCGAATGGCTAAAAGACACATGAGAAAATGCTCTACATCATAAATCATCAGGGAGATGCAGATCAAAACAACAATGAGATATCACCTCACACCGCAGAGACTGGCCCACATCCACAAGAACAAAAGCAACCGGTGCTGGTACAGATGTGGCGAGAAAGGGACCCTCCTTCACTGCTGGTGGGAATGCCGACTGGATCAGCCCTTCTGGAAAACAGTATGGACGATTCTCAGAAAACTAGAAATTGAGCTCCCATTTGACCCAGCAATTCCACTCCTGGGAATATACCCCAGAGAGGCAAAAAAGTAGAGTCAAAGCGACATCTGCAGTTGTCTGTTCATTGCAGCACTGTTTACAATAGCTAGAATCTGGAAAAAACCTTAGTGCCCAAGAACAGATCACTGGTTAAAGAAGCTTTGGTACATCTAAACAATGGAATGCTATGTAGCTGTCAGAAAGAATGAAGTCATGAAATTTACATACAAGTGGTGCTACATGGAAAGTATCATGCTAAGTGAAATGAGTAGAAAGAGAGAGATAGACATAGAAAGATTGCATTCATCTGGGGAACATAAAGTAACAAAACAGGAGACTAACACCCAAGAATAGCCGAGATAAATACCAGGAGGATTACTCCATGGCTTTGAGGACAACCGCACACGCTGGGGAAAAGGCAGCTCAGATAGAGAAAGGAGCACCAAATAAAGGGTGTTGGGAGGTTCCTCTCAGGATAGGAATTGCGTGATGAGAGTAGACTATAGTCCGAACAAGATTCCCATTCGATGTCTCTTTTGCAAACCACAGCACTCAAAAGGAGAGAGATAACAAAAGGGAATGCCTTGCCACAGTGATGGGGTGGGATGGGGGGAAGGGGGGTGGGTGGGATACTGGGACTGGTGGTGGTGGAGAATGGGCACTGGTGGAGGGATGGGTATTCGATCATTGTATAACTGAAATCCAAGCACAAAAATTTGTAAGTCTACAACTGTACATCATGGTGTTTCACTAATAAAAATTTAGGGAAAAAAAACAAAGGGGGGCTGGAGCAATAGTACAGTGGGTAGGGCGTTTGCCTTGCACATGGCCAACTCAGGTTTGATTCCCAGCATCCCATACAGTCCCCTGAGCACCGCCAGGAGTTATTCCTGAGTGCAAAGTCAGGAATAACTCCTGTGCATTGCCAGGTGTGACTCAAAAAGTTAAAAAAAAAAAAAAGAACAGAGAGGGGAAGATGTAGTTGAGGAAAACGTGTTCAATTCACCTTCACATTCATTTATCTCCTCTGCCTTGCATCTTATTTAAAGTAGGTACTTATGTTTACAAATCAAGTGAACAAAGTATGCACATTCTTACATTTGTACTTTGTTCATGCCAACTTCACCTATTACAAATAATAAATTAATAAAAAGAGTGGTTAGTAAGTACTAGGAGAACTGGAGCAATATCACAGGAGGTAGAGCATTTGCATTGCACACGGCCAACCAGTCCTACCTGAGTTCAATTCCTTCACCCCTCTTGGAGAGCCTGGCAAGCTACCAAGAGTATCCTACCTGGGCGGCAAAGCCTGGAAAGCTACCCGTGATGTATTCGATATGACAAACACAGTAACAAGTTCACAATGGAGATGTTACTGGGCCCACTCAAGCAAATTGATGAACAATGGGAGGACAGTGCTACAGTGCTACAGTAAGCAATAAGTATTCATTTTATATATTTCAAGCATTATTTTACTCACTAATCATAAAATTTCCAACAGATAGCTTTTCATTCCCAGGAGGGGAAAATAAAATGAGAGGGGCAGGAAAGAAAACTCAAAGAACTAAGGAGTATAAGTAGGAGGACCCGGTTCAATGGCAGCACCACATCATACCTCAAAACTGGAAGCAACACCCTAGTACAGTACTGGGGTACTCCAGAGCACTGCTGGGTATTACCCTCCCCAAAGCAAACAAAGTAACTAACATATAATTACACTGTATATGGACTTGAGCAGTAGTTTGGATTTTATAGAAAACTGGCTCTATGGTATCGAAAGAGGATTGCTATTTAGGTTTTACCCTGAAAAATAAAATAAAAGACTACCCTAACTTGCATCTGTACTCAAAGTTTTTTTTTTTTGCTTTTTGGGTTACACCCGGCAATGCACAGGGGTGCACTCAGGAATTACTCCTGGCAGTGCTCAGGGAACCATATGGGATGCTGGGAATTCAACCCGGGTCGGTCGTGTGCAAGGCAAACACCCTACCTGCTGTGCTATCACTCCAGCCCCTGTACTCTAATTCTTAAAAGGCTAAAAATCAAGTAAGTTTGGGAGGACTTTTAGAATAAATGACTCAAACAATAATGGAAAACAGCATAAGACATTCAACTTTGACTTCAAGAACACAATCATTAAAAAAAAAGGTCGTTTTCAAATAATTATAGGAACAATTTATGTTTACTGAGTACATTCTACTTGCCAGGGTTATTTACAGGTATTTGAATTATAGAATCCACATTGTAATGCTATTGGTATAAAATCATTTATTACCTGTACTTTACAGATAAGCAAATTGATACACAAGGATGATGAGTAATCTGGACAAGGTCACGAAGCTAAGAGCAATAAAGCTTAACAGCCACTCTGAGTCCAGAACCCATGCTTCTGTGACTCCATTGACAGTTTCTATCAATTCATCTTTTGGAAATTTCTCTCCATTCAAGTACAGTCTCATTTCTAATTTCTTGTCATAGAATAATTATCAGTTGATCTAAGCAGAAGCAGTAATGCATGAAAATTATGTGCTTTGGGGCCAGAATGCTTCTGTTTCCGTATGAGAATTATAATAGTACACACAACATTAGCCTGCAGTTAAGTGAAAATGAATACACCTACAGTGCTTAGAACTGTCTGAAACACAGGACTATTTCATAAGGATTAGACACATACACACTCATTATTAATGAGTTTGAAAGTGTTTTTATTCCAGTAGCTTGGCAGGCACACCCACAAACTGCCCCTGGTGCCATATAATCTCATCAACGGCCAAACTCCAGAGACTCTGAAATAAAGCTCCTACTAGAGAGTGACATAGAACATTTTGACCCTGCACCAGGCTGTCTGCACCTGGGCAGTTCGGAGGTGGGTTGGGTTGAGTTTCCCTCCCTGCTCCAGCAGAACCTCAGTAGCCAAAAACCTCCAGAACTCAACCACAGCCATGCTCAAGGCCACTCCACACAGGCTCATAAGAGCCTCACCCACAAGAGAACCTGCAGACAAACCCAGGTATGTGGGACCCTGACTGAGATCTCCAAGCATCACTGGGCCTCCTCCTGACAGATTCCTAGTCTTCCTGTTGCTTGGTAGTCACACCCACATATTGCCCCTGGTACCACATAATCTCATCAATGCCTTAGAAGAGAGAGACATAGGCCTCACCCATGAGTGAATTTGCTCTATAATCATATTCTAAATTTCAGAATTCCTGGAGCACGTGGACACACTCACAGCCACGTGACCTCTCATATTCTAGCCCACTGATGTACCAAATGTAGCACACATTTGTTTGGGTTTAATATACATGCTTGTAATCTCTTATACAAGGGCTCAAATGGCTCCAGGATGAAATACAACCATCTTCATACGCTTTCCTCTTATGGTGGTGGGAAGGTACATGGTGGGATTGGTGTTTGAATATTAAGTGTAATGAATTATTGTGAACAACTTTATAAAAAAGTTAAATTAAATTAAGCATTTTAAAAATTTATTGAAAGTGTTTTTAGCAAAATCACTTCCATGGACTTCAGGAAATCCTTTAACTTTTGTAATGCTTAAAATGTCCTCTGCAATGGATTTGCATTTGATTTGCATCATATTATCAAAGGGTTGCAATGTAAGCCAGTCATAAAACTCAGCTAATGTTAATGGAGTAAAATAACATCAATTTTTAAAAAACATATTATTATCTTTAATTATTATAGTTTAGGCCACATGTTTACAATAACGTTAAACATTTATGGTTTTGATGTAGACAGTTATCACACCTCATGACCAAAGTGCTCAAGACCCTCCACCAATGTCCTCATAGTACCAACACTAGTTTTATCACATTAACTTAGCCATTGCAATTTGTGTTGCCACATTCAAGTGTGAGTCACTAGTCAAGTGTGATGTGGGACACACCGTATCAACATGTAAACAGAGAGCTATTAGGGGGATTTATTGTGTCATAATTCCTTCCCCAGGTGATCTTATAAACTTGATATTTAGATACCAAGGATCTATAACCTGTTATTTCTTTAAATTAACTCATTCATTTTTATTGAGTAAAATTAACAAATTACAATAAGAAAACTTCAAATTATTACTTTGATAAGTTTATATTATAAATACCACTGTGGCAATATTATTACATTATAATACAGAAAATTGTTTATATTCATTTTTCTGTACATTAGGACTTTATGACTTATTTACTACTATTGGAAGCTGGTACCCTTAAACAACATGAATCTTATCCTCTGACTAACAATCCTATGTAACTAGCAGTTCAATCGTCTTTTCACAGGTCTGACATTTTTAGATTCCACACATAAGTGACTTTAGAAAGCACTCATATTTCTTACTCAACTGCCTGATGTATCATGTGTAAACTATAACCTCAAAACTATTAAAATGACTATTATTAAGTATGAGAAAACAGGTGCTCGAAAGGATGTGGCGGAAAGAGAACCCTTCTACATGGCTGATGGGAAAGTAACTTGGTCCAGGAACTATGAAAAATGACATGGATGTTCTTCAAAACCTTACGAGCAAATCTACCATATAGCTCAACAAAACCAGTGAGAGTCAATAGAAGGAAATAAAAAGAGGATTTCAAATAAAGAAAGTTCAGTAAATTTCAAGAATTTAATAAAATTATTTTTTGTTACCCTCTGAAATACTTATGACCCTAAACTGTGGACAAATGGAATCTCAGAAATGGTACGAAAAGCTTTTCCCTATCTCTTCCAATTTTATACAATATATTTCATGCAACGAATATTCAATGCAAAAATCCCTATTAATGAAAATTAGCACTAGTGCTATTAAGAATACTGGTAAATAGTATTTAATGATTTTGTGCTACACAATTATTTTTAATCCTAACACCATTTCACTTGATCCGAACACCATTTTATGAAGTGAGAATTATAGTAATCTCCAGCTTATTGTTTAGAAATGATACCCAGATTACAGGACAAAAACATAAAGCCAAACTTCATTTCTTGGCTGGATGAAAATCTCCCGAACCTTCTGTACCACCAATAAAGCAATCAATTGTAAAAAGAAGACAAATAAAGATTCCATTTTTGTATACTGCTTAAGAGATTAAACTTTTGGGGTGGTGGGGAGTCACACCTGGCTGTGCTCAGGGGGCTACTCCCAGATGAATGCTGATGATTGCTTCTGATGGCTCCTAACTGTGCTGGGGACCATGCTAAGAGGGGAAGTGAATCTAGGCTCCAGTATGCAAAGCATGAGGTTAGTCCTCTGAGTTCTCTTCCCAGCCCCAGAGATTAATTTTTTTTATTCTCCTTCCTTCCAATATCAATTTTTCCCACTTTTACTCCTCATAAGTACCAAGAATAGTATGTAATGCCAAACTCTCTATACTTAAACTACATAAATAAAACTGAAGACACCACTCTTTTTTGTGTTGGGTTGTCTAAACATGAAGCTGAACATCTCCTACCCAGCGACTGGCTGCCAGAAACTCAATGAAGTCGAGGATGAACGCAAACATCGTACCTTTTACGAAAAGCAGATAGCAACCGAAGTTGCTGCTGACGCTCTGGGGGAAGAATGGAAGGGCTACGTGGTTCGGATCAGCGGCAGGAATGATAAGCAAGGTTTCCCCATGAAGCAGGGGGTCTTGACCCACGACCGGGTCCGACTGCTGCTGAGTAAGGGGCATTCCTGTTATAGACAGCGGAGGACCAGAGAAAGAAAGTGCAAATCTGTGCGTGGTTGCATTGTGGATGCCAATTTGAGTGTTCTCAACTTGGTCACTGTAAAGAAAGGGGAGGAGGATATTCCTGGACTCTCTGAAACCACTGTGCCTCGGCATCTGGGGCCCAAAAGAGCGAGCAGAATCCGCAAGCTTTTCAATCTTTCTAAAGAAGATGATGTTCGCCAGTATGTTGTGAAGAAGCCCCTAAATAAAGAAGGTAAGAAACCTAGGACCAAAGCACCCAAGATTCGGCGTCTTGTTATTCCATGTGTTCTGCAACACAAACGCAGACACACTGCAAGAAACAGCGCACCGAGAAAAACAAGGAAGAGGTTGCAGAGTACGCTAAACTGCTGGCGAAGAGAATGAAGAAGGCAAAAGAAAAACGCCAGGAGCAGACTGCCAAGAGACACAGGCTGTCTTCTTTGAGAGCTTCTACCTCCAAGTCTGAATCCAGTCAAAAATGAGTTTTCTGAGCAATGAATAAATAAAACAAAACAAAAAAAAAACCTGAAGACACCAATATGTGAAGTAGTAACTTCATTATCTATATTATATTCCCTTATACTAAGTTCACTTTTGAACCATGAATATTTTTATCAGCAAAATGAAACTCCAACTAATAACCAGAATGATTCAGTTTTATAAAACTTATTTTCCCAAGGCACACAACAGGGACGAATGGAGACGTTACTGGTCCCACTCGAGCAAATTGATGAGTAATAGGAAGTCAAGTGATCAAGGCACTCATATACATTATATCCTCATTTTTATAAACATCAAAAAGCATGAAGTATTGATTAAAATAGATATTAAAATGTTATGTTCCGGGCCAGAAAGATAGTTCTGTAGGTAGTGTTAGCCTTGCAGAAATTCAGCCAAACCAGTTTCAATCCCCAGTTTGATATGTCTGGTCCCCTAATGCTCGCCAGAAGTGATTCCTGCGTGCAGAGCCAGGAGTAAGCCCTAAGCACTGCTGGGTGTGGTCCAAAAGACAAACAAGCAACTCTAAATATTATAAACCATTTACATTTCAAATAAATGTCAAGGGGGAATGTGCTTTGCATTGAAAAGCCTTTGCATTGAGGGTTTAAAACACCTCCCCCATTCCCCAGTTCCTAAGTTTCCACTGGAGTTAAGCACCTCTACTCTTTGAACTAATAGAAAACAAGTTAAAATAACACTTTGAATGTCAAACTTCTCCAGTTCCATGAAAGGCCCATTGTTCTGGATTCTATTTCAGAGGTGTTCAGCAGAATTCCTGAAATTCCTTATCTTTTGGGTAAAGTGACCGAAACCAAAAATAGCAAGTCACTCCACAGGTAACAATTAGGCACTTGGCCAGGTTTCAGCCTAAGGACACCAGGTTTGTGGCCAACTTCCGCTTCCTGCCATTCACCAGAAAGATTTAAACACAGTAGCTAAACAACAGAAATTATTATAATGTACAAACTGGGTAAAAAAACATTTCTTGCCCCATAAATGGTAAATTCTTGTGAGTAACCTAGTAACGGGTATTTGAGCATTTGAGCCTCCCTTTGTGGGTCTTCAGTGAGATTTCTGACCCTTCTTAGTCCCTATTTTTTACAATCGATCTTTACATCTTTGCACTTCGTCTACTTACTCAACTGTGGGGCACTTGATTTTTCTGGCTCCTTTGAAGTTTCACACTGGTATTTTCAGAAGTAGAGTATATAACATATGTATGTATCTATGTCTACACACACACACACACATATATATATATAAACTAATTGCAATGTACCCGTTCTATTTTCTCAACATGTGACGACTGTGTACAAATTCCATTTCAGTCAAATAGGTTAACTTCAATTAATCTTTAACTAAGAACATATTTTTTTAAGTCTTAAGGAAAAAAAACAACTTGAGAAAAGCAACAATGGGAAAGAATATACTAAATGCTAAAGAATATACTAAATGCTATGCTAAAGAATATACTAAAAGCACTGACTGCTTCTCCCATAGGAGGTGATATTTCTCAATGAATTTCAATTCCAAAACCATTCAATTTTCACAAAATAACTGATAACTTTCTATGTTTGCCAAATATCGCTGACTTTTCTTATCTCCCATCTATTTCTAAGGACACCACCACCTCTCACACCAATGTGCACCACTCAGTTTATGAACACCACTCAGTGTTCTCAACCTCATCCTAAGTGATCTCTTTTGTTCTTCCCTCTCCAGAATGAACCCTATAGTCTAACAATTCTGCCTAAAAGTCACCTCTAAAAATCACAACTATGTATATTTCTGTGTCCTTGAACTTGCTGGCTGACTGCCTTCAATTTCCAATTCCAGCCTTCATTTAAAAAAAGAAATTAAACATCCCCCCTAACACACACACATACACTTAGCACTCCACTCCTCAGCAGGGCTGTCACATTCTCTCTGAAGCTTTTAAGATGAGAACACTTAGAAATCAATTAAGCTTTGTAATCTCAATTTCTCCTATTTTTTAAATATGAATTTCATTACTCTCCTTCCACGCCTAAATATGTAATTCTATACATAACATATAACATATTTTAGGTAAAGGTAAAGGTAAAGGCCCTCCCGTTGATCGTCGATTTGCTCGAGCGGGCCCAGTAACGTCTCCATTGGAGACTTTGTTGTTACTGTGTCTGGCATATCGAATACTCTCGGTAGCTTGCCGGGCTCTCCGAGAGGGGCGGAGGAATCGAACTCGGGTCGGCCATGTTGGCAGCGTGTAAGGCGAACGCCCTACCCGCTGTGCTATCGCTCCATTCCTTTTGGGTCCTTTCCTCCAAACCATGCTAGTTATTCTAATTTTCTAATGGTACTTATGTTGTGTCCCTACACAACCATGACATACCTAAGTCACTGTCACTGTCATTGTCCTCCGGTTGTTCATCGACATACCTAAGTACAAATGTATATATATTTTCAATTGTATTCAATCCCCAGTACCCCATGTGGTTCCCTGAGCCCCATCAGGAGTGACCCCTGAGCACAAGGTCAGGAGTAATCCCTGAGCACTGCCAGGGTTGGCGACAAACCCCCCCCCCCAAAAAAAACCCAAAATGACACTAAAACAACAACAACAACAAAGTTGTGTCCCTAACTTTATAGTGAAATATGGCCTGAATGCACCTGTTGTTTTCTTTCCTTTCTGTAATTAAATTGTAAACAACTGGAAGGTAAAATTGGAACCTAATTCACCTAATTTACTTTTACTGACAGCAATTGGCATTATTATATGCAAAGTATCTGTTAAGTGGCTGACCAAATGAATACTATAGATGAAGGAATGAGTAAGAAGATATACTGTCAGGTTTTATTCATGTGAAAAAAATATAGAAATGACAGTTGCTAATGATAGAAAACTAAAACTTACCTCTGCTCTTCTAAAGTAAATATAAGATGAAGATTTTTACAAATAATAATAATGCAATCGTTATGTGAATGCAGATCCAGGAATAACATTGAATACAAAGGTGATAATTGATCATTTCCCCTAAAATTTTCCCAATTTCTCTAAAAACTAGTGCCACACACTCTAGCTGCCTCTTTTGCTATTGCTCCCATGTTTTTCTCCCAACTCTAATGACTAGACACTTTCAGGAGTCAGTCTTTAAACTTCTGATCTTTTCTACCAACAGTAATTTCTCATCGCAGAACCCCTAATCTCAGCCAATCTTAGAACTTTAGATGCCATCAATAAAATGGTGACTTCGAATTGTTTATCTCTGCCCCAGGTTCCCTACCCCTGAATTTATTCTCAAAATGAACAGCCAGTGTAACCCCATTAAAATGCATATCAGATCTTTGTTCTCAGATCAAAATGTTCTGGTGTCACAGACCTAGCAGGACCAACAAAACTCGGCGCCCCCTTCTCCTTTCTTGTGACTCATTCTCCTTCCTTTCTACTCTAACACACTGGTCTCCTGCTAGAGGTATTCTACAATTTCTGCTCTAACAGAACCATCCTTCCAAAATATCCATTTTCTCACTTCTTCGGGTTTTGCTAGTAACTCACCTTTTCAGGAAGGTGAGTCATCCTCTTTCAATTTGTGTTTGGTTCTTGTTCTAAGCACTCACCCCACTCTGCGATAGGCTACATATTTCAATACAGACTATTTGATGTCTGTGTTGTCTACTAACAACAATGTCAATACCATGGTGAGAGAAACTTGTTTTGCTTACTATACAGAATACAAAAAAAAAGTAAAATCTCTGTCATACTATACAATCAATAAATAACTATTATAGGGGCCAGAGCAATAGTATAGTGGGGAGGGCATTTGTCTTGCATGTGGCCAACACTGGTTCGATCTCAGGTATCCCACAGAGTTCCCAGAGCACCGCCAGGAGTGATTCCTGAGTGCAGAGCCAGGAGTAAACTCTGATCATCACAGGGTGTGACCCAAAAAGAAAAAAAAATGTTTGAAGAGGGCAGAACACTTTAGAGATGTCAGGTGTCTCCCCATCCCTTGCATGAGACTCAAAAATGAATTTCAGAAGAGAGCAGCATGCTGCAGAGATTCCTCTGGACCCCAAAATCACCATCCAGTTTAAAAAAAGAAGAAAAAAATTTAACTCCTGTTCTAGAACCCGATGAAAAAACTGTAGAATTCCAAGAGCATGTGGCTGTGAAAGCCACATGACATTTGATATAATTATGCCACTGATATACAAAGAGTTGCACACCATATTTGATGGGGTGTAAAGTAGAAGACAACCAATCTTGATTTAAAAAATGTATATATACATGACTCAAACCCTAACAACATGTTAATGATCTCTAATTTGGGGATTTAATGGATCTAAGATGAGATGCAACAATTTTCACACACACTCTAAGGAAACCTTTTTGGATCATTTTTAGTCAATTATTCATAAAAAGCTATACAAAATAAATTCTTTAGCATTGGCCTTTGGGGCAGACTTGGGTGCTGGTGAGAAAACTTGAAATAAAGGTGGTGGGAAGATGTAATGGTGGTGGGATTGGTGCTTTATTATTGAATGTAATCAATTACTGTGAACAACTCTGAAAATAAAAAATTAAAAATAAATTAATTAATCATTATTGTGTGAATAAATTAGATTATTAAATACAAGATGATAAACTTTTGTAAAGAAAGTATGGATATGATCAGCTAAAACAAAGCTCACTTTGCATTTTTGTAGGACACAAAATTATTCTAAGGAAACATTTCATTGTGTGAAATCTAATTCTATATTTCAATCACCTTAATTTTTTTAATGCTCTTTATTTTTATCTTGGGGCCCCACCAGCAATGGTCATGTCTTACACATGACTCTGTGCTCAGGAATCAATCCTGGTGGAGTTCAGGGGACCATGTGTGGTGCCAGTGACCACGTGCAAGGTGGGCCACGTGCAAGGAGAGCATCTTAATCCCTGTACTATTTCTCTGGCCCTCTTATTTTTAATATTGTTTCCCTCTTCCAGAGAAGACATATCAAGACCTCCAAAATAAACAGATGAATGAATGAATGGATACAAGAACACTGTCACTGTCCTCCCGTTGTTCATCAATTTGCTCGAGCTGGCCCAGTAACGTCTCCATCATGAGACTTGTTACTGTATTTGGCATATTTAATATGTCATGGGTAGCTTGCCAGGCTTTGCGATAAGGGCGAGATACTCTCGCTAGCTTGCCGGGCTCTCCAAGAGGGACGGAGGAATCGAACCAGACTTGGCCAGGCTGGCTGCACACAAGGCAAATGCCCTACCGCTGTGCTAAACCATAGCTATATGATGTTGTGTGTGTGTGTGTGTGTGTTGTGTGTGTGTATACATACATACGTACCTACTGCTACCTTTTATAATTAATGTTGTAAGTGCAGGGTCTGGGGAGAGGAGGGCATATAACATGCATAGGGACATACACATGAAACAGACACACACATACACAAACACACAAATACACAAGAGAGGGAAGAAAAGCAACAGGGATATGTTAATGTTATCTCTATAGTCTACACCTTTTATCATCAGAAAATTTACTATATGACTCTCTCTGATATAAAAATAAAAAGAGGCGGGGAGGGCTTGAGGGCCTGTTCGGACCCACCCTTGGCAGTGTTCTAGGCTATTCCAAGTCAGGAACTGTTGCTGTTGGTGGCAGGAATTGAACCAGTGTTGGCTGCAGGCAATACAAATACCTTAACCTTATCTCTCTGGGGGGAAAAAATTTTAAACAGATGGAGAACTAATGGAATGAGAAAGTCAATTAATTCTCCATTTCTAGTTTATGACTGGTGATGAAAAATGATTAAATCATTCAAAGAGAGAAGGGAGAAATGACGATGCCAGACAAGGTACACTTCCTAAACTCTCTACTACATACTAGATGGCTGATACAAAAACAGAAACCTTTGTCTGTATGTATGTGTGTGTGTGTTTCACTGATACGAAATACGCAGAATCATCTGATTGTGAGGCTAAAAGCACCACGTTTTCAAGGCTGTTTGGTGATAGAAAGAGTGTGCGGAAATAAGGGAAGAGTTCTCTTTGAGGTAACAGAAAACATCTGATGATGAATGGACAAACCTGTAACAAAGAAACCACTGGGTTGCATACTTTTTGTTTGTTAGGGGGCCACAGCTGGCAATGTTCAAATGCTAGTCCAGCTAAGTGGGCTAAGTGCTTGGAGGTCAACCCTAAGATGGTACCGCTCAGGAGATCATGTGGTGCTAGAGTATGAACCAGGGCTCCTACACGCAAAACAAGCACTACAGACCTTTGAGCTCTCTCCTGGTTCATGGACTATATCACTGTATCAACGTCATCCCTTCGTTCGACGATTTACTCGAGCAGGCGCCAGTAACGTCTCCATTCGCCCCAGCCCTGAGATTTTAGCAGCCTTTCCTTACTCGTCTTTCCCAACTGTAGGCTCTTTCAGGGTCAGGGGAATGAGACCTGCTATAGTTACTGGTTTGGGCATACCGAACACACCACAAGGAGCTTGCCAGGTTCTGCCTATGCAGGCGGGATACTCTCAGTAGCTTGCCAGGCTCTCTGAGAGAGATTATATATATATATATATATATATATATATATATATATACACATATATATATAATTTGTTGCTTACTGTCTGAATTCCATCAAACGTGGTGTGGTAATTATGGAAAATGGGTAGGAAGTGTTTTAGTTTTTAGGAAGTCTGTTTGAGCAGTCTGGAAAGCAGCCTTGAGTGTGGTGGCAGTTGGGTAGTGGAGGTCGGCTGCTGGGGCTGGGTCCCTTGGGGCGGGGAGGGCTTTTGCCTGCCCCCTCTTGGGTGCCCCGAGTGAATATGGGCTATATACTTTTTTTCTTTTAAATACTGAATTCTCCAGAACATGAGTTTCATCTCAATGTTCAAAACTTAGGATAAAAAAATCTTGAGAAGCATATGGGCAGATGAAGACAGGCAAGCACTTCTACCTACACTTCAATGCATTAGTCACATATTTTATGTTTGAAAGCAAAAGAAAGAGGGGGGGAAATGGAAAGTGGAGAGGGAAGAGAAAAGAAAAGGAGTGACATAATACTATACTTAGAGAACCCTAAAGTTTCTACTAAAAAGCGCCTAGAAACAATAGACTTGTGTAGTAGAGTAGCAGGTTAATACCCAAAAGTTCATGGCTTTCCGATACGCAAATAATGAATGAGAAGAAAGTGATATTAAAAAAGCAATCTCGTACACAACTGTACAGAAAATCAAGTACTCTGGAATCACATTAACTGTACAAAGAAAACTACAAAACACTACTTCAAGAAATAAAAAGGGACATGAGTAAATGGAAACGCATCCCCTGCCCACGGATTGAGAGAATTAACAGCATCAAAGAGGCTATAGTTCTCAAAGTATTATACAGGTTCAGTGTGGTCCCTATAAGGATACTTTTGACATTTTTCAAAGAAATTGATTAAATACTCTAAAAATTTATACAGAATAATAAATCCCCACGAATAGCTAAAGCAATCCTTGGGAAAAAGAAAACGAGAGGCATCACCTTCCCTAACTCCAAGCTCTACTACAAAGCAATAGTAATTAAAACAGCATGGTATTAAAAAAAGAAAAACCTGCAAACTAATGGAATCAAGTTGAATATCCTGGCACAGACCTCTAAATAGATGATCATCTAATCTTTGATAAGGAAGCAAGAAATATGAAGTGGTGCAAGGAAAGCCTCCTTAACAAGTGGTGCTGAGAAAACTGGAAAGCTACATGTAAAAAAATGAATTCTTACTTCTACCTAATGCCAGACACAAAAGTCAGATCTAAATGGATTAAAGACTTCAACATCAGGCCTGAATCCATAAGGCACATGGGAGGACAAAACAGGCAAAACCTTCCATGACACTGGAGCTTAAGGCATCTTCAAAGATGAAACACACTGACCAAACAAGTGGAAGCAAAGGTTAACAAATGGGACTACATTAAACAAAGAAGCTCTTGCACCTCAAAAGAAACAGAGACCAAGATACAAAGACAGCCCATGGAATTGAAAAACTATTTACCAAATACCCATCTAAGGGGTTAATATCTAAGATATACAAGGCACTGGTAGAACTTTACAAGAAAAAACACACAACCTCATTAAAAAATGGGGAGAAAAAATAAACAGAAACTTCCTCAAAGAAGAAATTCAAATGGCCAAAAGGCACATGAAAAAATGCTCACATCACTAATCATCAGGGAGATGCAATCAAAACAACAAATGAGATATCATCTTACACCACACAGACTGACACACATCCAAATGAACAAGAACAACCAGTGCTGGCCCGGATTTGGGGTAAAAGGGACCCTCAACCAGTGCTGGTGGGAATGCTGACTGACCCAATCTTTTTGGAAAACAATATGGACATTCCTCAAAAAAACTTAAAAATTGAGCTCGCATTTGACCCAGCTATACCATTTCTGGGAATATACCCTGGGCGCCCAAAAACACACAGCAGAAACACCATCTGCACTCTTATGTTCATTGCAGCACTATTCACAGTAGCCAGAAACTGGAAACAATCTGAGTGACTGAGAACAGATGTGTGGTTAAAGAAGTTATGGTATATCTACACAACAGAATACTATGCAGCTATTAGGAAAAAATGAGGTGATGATATTTGCCTAAAAATGGATAGACTCAAGAGGGTATCATGCTAGTGAAGTGAGTCAGAAGAGGGACAGATGTAGAATGACTGCATTTATTTCTGGGATATTACAAAAAACACACAAAACTAATATTCAGGGCCAGGGAAAATGGGCCAGGAAGACTGATCAATGGTGTGGGAGATAGAAGGAAGTTAAACTAGAGGAGGCTCCATTATGACAATACTAGTTAGAAATGATTACTCTGGACAAGAACTGCGTGTTGAAAGCAGATAAAGGGATATACATGATAACCTTTCTGCATCTGTATTGCAAATCATAGCACCATAGCCTGGCAAGCTCCCTGTAGCATATTCGATATGCCAAAAACAGTAACAACAAATCTCACAATGGAGACGTTACTGGTGCCCGCTCAAGCAAAATCGATTGCAAACGATAATGCGTAAAATGAAAGAGAGAAAGAGAAAGAGAGAAGAGAGGCGCCTGCCATACAGGCAGACTATGGTGGGGGGTGGCTTCAAGGGGTGGGAGGAAAACTGGGGACACTGGTGCTGGGAAATTACACTGGTGGAGGGGTGGGTGTTGGAACACCATAGGACTGAAATGCAATCATGAACAATTTTGTAATGTTCTATCTCACAATGATTCAATGAAAAAAATTTTAAAAAATAATATTCTCTATAAAGACTGGAAAATTTTAGAATCAGTGAGCTCACACACATATCAATAAGGAAATAGTTAATAGACTCAAACCATTTTTAAGTATACAAAAAATAAGCAAAAATGGATGTTTTATACAGTCACCAGTTTCTATTTAGATTGTGTCTTAGGAGTGGGGCACGTGTGCAAGGTTCCAACTCCAATCCACAGCATCACAAGGCCTAAGTTACATCCAAGTCTGAGAAGCACAGCCTTACCAACCACATTGTAAGACTGAGTCAGGCCTGAATGGCCAGGCCAAATGTTACAGGGAATGGTTCCCAGGCATAAGCAAGCACTGCTGAAGAGGAAATGATGAATAAATTAAATATAGACTGTTTCTTGCAGTTAATTTCACATAAGTTAGGAATAAACAAATGACAGCCATTTGTTAAATCTGCTCCACGACTTATTTCAGAAATAAAATCCCACCAGAAAGCAAATACAATACTCATTTATTTAAGTGCTCTGTTTGGATGCTTTTGGCTAGAGTTGAATGGTTGTGATAAGAATCACATATATGGCCAGCAAAGACGAAAATGCTTACTGTCTGGGCCCATACAGAAAAAGTGTGTCAACTCCAAATGACTCTATCTCACTTGAGCTTCACCTCACCCTATTCATAAAGTCAAGGTCCACAAGTTCACAGGTGAATAGAGGAATCAGGGCTCAAAGGTGTCACCATGATAGCACTATTTATTCCCCATGACCAGAAGAATAAATGCCCCAGAGTGTACCCAGAGTCCTAGGTGCATTAATAATGTCACCCAATACCGTCAGCTAACTGAAGCGAGATCCACTCTGTGACAATGGAAGAATTTATGGACCAATACAGATAATCACAAAGAAAAACAAAATATCTGATGCTTTGAGTACCACCTTTGTGGCTCTGCATCTTAATTACTTATAAACTTAAATAAATATACACATATATGCAGAAAGATAGTACAAAGGATAAGGTACTTTTCTTGGATGCAGCCAATTGCAATTTGATCCTTGGCACCACATGTGGTCCCTTAAGGCTCCTCCAGGAATTGACTCCTCAACACAGAATCAGAAGTAAGCCCTGAGCACCTTCAGGTGTGGTCAAATATTTAAAAAATTGATCTCAATTTATTGATGAATTATTAATTGATTGAATAAAATGTATTATTAATAATTGAGTAAGATTAATTGATTAAAAATATATCTGTCACATCCAAAGCTCAGATGTCCTGACGAATGAATAGGGTTAGAACTAAGTTAAGGCAAGTTGTTAACAACGTTCATTATCAAAGAGATAATACATAGAAAGATTGCATTCTTCTGGGGAACATAAAGTAACAAAATAGGAGACTAACACCCAAGAATGGCTGAGATAAGTACCAGGAGGTTCACTCCATGCCTTGGAGGCCAGCCACACATGCTAGGGGAAAAGGCAGCTCAGATAGAGAAGGGAGCACCAAATAAAGGATGTTGAGAGGATCCTCCCAGGATGGGAGAAGCATGTTGAAAGTAGACTATAGACCAAACATGATTGCCACCCATTGCCTCTATTGCAAACCACAACACCCAATAGGAGAGAGAGAACAAAAGGGAATGCCCTGCCACAGAGGTAGGGTGGGATGGGAGGGATGGGGGGGTGGGAGGGATACTGGGACCCGTGGTGGTGGGAAATGGGCACTGGTGGAGGGATGGGTATTTGATCATTGTATAATTGAAAACCAAGCACAAAAATTTGTAAGTCTACATCTGTACCTCATGGTGTCTCACTAATAAAAATTTTTAAAAAAGAGAGAGAGATAAAACAGTGGGCAGGTTGTGTTTTCCTTACACGAGCCAACTTGGATTCAATCCCTGGCACCCCATATATTTTGCTGAGTACCACTGGAAGTGATCCCTGAGTGTAAAGCTAGGAGTAAATCTTGAGCACCACTGGGTGAGGCCCAAAAAGCAAAAAGTTAATGGACAATCTATATCAGTGTTTTCCCATGGGCCATAAAGCTACCTGAGAGGAGCTGGGATGATTTAGGGGGACAGAGGTAGCTGCAGTAGAATGGGGGAGGAATGGGTTCTCTTTCTCCATCTTTAAGAAAGTAGATTTCCAGAATAGCTGAGTGATTTTTTTTTTCTGGAAAGGAAACAGAAGGACCAAATAAGCTTAGGAAACTTTGATACAGGATAGTGAGTATACAAAGTTCACTTAAAGTTCTTTCAACTTGAGTATTTCAAGATTTCCAAAATAAACTGTTATAAAGAGAATACAACTAAGTCTAACTTAATCAGAATATCAAAAATGAGCGAAGAAATTTTTTTTTCAATGCTCACAGGAGCAGCTGGTGTGCTACTATGTGTATGAGAACAACCACTCTAAGCAAGGCTTCTTAAAAATTTCTACTCATGACCCGTTTGCTGGAGAACTTTTTTTTTCTTTTTGGGTCACACCCAGTGATGCTCAGGGGTTACTCCTGGCTCTGCAGTCAGGAATTACTCCTGACAGTGCTTGAGCAGGCCAAGTAACATTGTGAGACTTGTTACTGTGGTTGGCATACTGAATACGTGTAGCTTGCCAGGCTTTGCCATGAGGGCAAGATACTCTACATAGCTTATGGGGTTCTCTGAGAGGGGCAGAGGAATCAAACTCAGGTCGGCCTTGTCGACTGCGTGCAAGGTAAACGCCCTACTTACTGTGCTATCGCTCCAGCCCATGCAACTCTGGGTATACTGATATATAAAAGGTAAAGGCCCTCCCGTTGATCGTCGATTTGCTTGAGCGGGCCCAGTAACGTCTCCATTGGAGACTTTGTTGTTACTGTGTCTGGCATATCGAATACTCTCGGTAGCTTGCCGGGCTCTCCGAGAGCGGCGGAGGAATCGAACTCGGGTCGGCCATGTTGGCCGCTTGTAAGGCGAACGCCCTACCCGCTGTGCTATCGCTCCAGCCCACTGATATATAAAACATACACAAATCAAACATTCATAGATAATAAATCTTAAGTACATTTTGAAAAAATTAAGTTTGGGGCTGGAGCGATAGCACAGTGGGTAGGGCTTTTGCCTTGCTCGCAGCCAACATGGTCGACCCAGGTTTGATTCCCAGCATCCCATATGGTCCCCCAAGCACTGCCAGGAGTAATTCTTGAGTGCATGAGCCAGGAGTAACCCCTGAACATTGCCAGGTGTGACCCAAAAAGCAAAAAAAAAAAAAAAAATTTAAAAAAATATTAACTTTAAGAAGTCAGTCTCAAGGCGAGGGAGATAGTATGGCAGGTAAGAAGCTTGCCTTGCCAACATCTGACCCGGGTTCTATCCCTGCCACCTCCCATAGTTCCTTGAGTTCCATTAAAAGTGATCACTGAATTCAGAGCCAGAAGTAATCCCTTAGCACCACTGGGTATGATCCCAAAACAAAAACAATCACCCAAAAAGTTAGTTTCTGAGTGCTATTTTTTATCAGCAGAACCAACAACTGATCCTTTAACCAACAGATTTTCCAAGTGAAAACCAAAGACCAAGAAACCTGGAGACATTCCCAAACTGGCAACAAATTAACTGTAGAAGCAGATATGAAAATAAATTGTTTTCTATGAAGTCAGCATTGGAGTGAACTTCCAAGTTTGCTTTGGAAAATAAGGCTATGTGTGTTTTGAGAAATTATGGGTGTTTTATAATCGAAAATGATATATTAACATGCAAAAGGAGGTTCTACTGCTATTTCTATATTGCTTTTACATTTTGTCATTTAAAGTTCCTAATTTTTAAAGTATCAACAGCTATAATCCATATAAAATCTCATTGGGTGCTGATATTTAAGAAGTTTTAGAGTAGACAATATATGGAGAAAATAAAAGCTTACATGCTGAGTTAGAGGCCCTGGATTCAATTCTTAATAAATCAAATGAAATTGACCAAACTAACAAATCCTTGGCTTCACTACTTCATCTCTAAAATGGAGATAATTATAATACCTACCTCAGAAACATTACACTGAAGAATAATTGAGAATAAAGTTTGCACAGAATTCAATACCTAGTGAGCATTTAAAAATGAATGTTAACTGTAATTTCAATTACTATTAGTATTTAAGTCACTTCCCTCCCATTGATCGTCGATTTGCTTGAGCGGGCCCAGTAACGTCTCCATTGGAGACTTTGTTGTTACTGTGTTTGGCATATCGAATACTCTCGGTAGCTTGCTGGGCTCTCCAAGAGGGGCGGAGGAATCGAACTCGGGTTGGCCATGTTGGCCGCTTGTAAGGCGAACGCCCTACTGCTGTGCTATCGCTCCATGAAACTATTTGAAGAGAAAAAATTAAGTAACAAAATTCACAATTATTAGGATTTAGCTGAACACTCTTAAATTTCAGACTTCGAAATAAAAACATCACAGTTGTCTGAATTTCTTCTTTTTTTTTTTTGAGTCACACCCAGCGATGCTCAGGGGTAATTCCTGGCTCTGTACTCAGGAATTACTTCTCACAGTGCTCGGAGGACCATATGGGATGCCGGGGATTGAACCCAGTTCGGCCGCTTGCAAGGCAAACGCCCTACCCTCTGTGCTATTGCTCCGGCCCCCACAGTTCTCTAAATTTCTGAACCTTTCTGACCATCCCATTTCCCACTCGGATTCCTCCCTAGGTGTTTCTTCTTTGAGTCCTATAAGTCATATGTAGAATATAGGAGCAGTGACACTGACCTTTGGAGATAAAATTATTAGTACAACATAGTCATTCTAATACAACTTTGGGTGGGGGGATTTTGAGTCACATCCAGAGATGTTCAGGGGTTATTCCTGGCTCTGAACTCAAGGGACCATATAAAATGCTAGGAATTGGACACAGGTGGCTCTTGTGCAAGGACCTAACCACTATACTATCTCTCCAGCCTCATAGTCAGTATTTTCTAACTCCAATGAATTGGAGGAGAAAAGAGAAAAAAAAGCTAAACAAATTCCCTAAACAATTATGAGTACAGAAGTTAGGTTCTTCATAAATAAAAAAACAATTTACATCAAGCCTGTGTCTACATATTTTATTAATTCCATCAGATAATCAGTGAGGGTTATAAAGCAAAGTATCCTAAACTTGTATTTGGTTTTTTGTGGATGTTTATCTTTCAGCAAGTCAGATCTATTTCCTCCCCACAAGCCTGAATGGTTCTCCCCTGACTACACTTCTTAGTATGATCTTTAAGGCACTCACGTCTGACCACATGCTAACTGCCCATTTTCTTCCCATAAAAACCTCTTACCTGCCTTTTTAGCTACATCTAAATACATATTGCTTCCTAGAAAAGTCATGTGCCATCCACCTGCCTTGAGTTAAGAAACAGTAAATCTGTCAGGTTTCCCTGACAGGAGATCGACCCATCTCTGAGCAAGTAGTTTGGTATAAAGAATCCAAAATCAAGAAAGTCAGGCTCAATGAGGTTAATCTGTCAAGGTCACACAGTGATGACACCAATATCTCAACCCAAGTCTAAGCAACTTTAAAGACAATAGTTTTTCATTAACTGCTCTACTTTTTGTCTACTGTGAAAAGGGAGAATTTGCAAACAACAAGATGGAGATTTTTGTTTACTATGTTCTGACCTACTTAATAACAGAAGTACTCATGTGTTCAGTGAACAGTAAATTTACACAATTCATAACTAAATAACTCTCCCATTTGTCATCACACACACAAAAAAGAAAAGAGCTCATATTTTTCACTATGCAACAACACAGTAACCCATTAAGATCACTGGTGTTCTAAAAATATATCCCTTCATTTAAGGGAAGAAACCATGTTGATTTTCTCAGAATAAATACTGACTTTCATCAGTATTCACTTTGTAGCCAAAAAAAAAAAAAAAGCATTAAAACCCCAATGAAGGGGCAGAGAGATATCTCAAGAGATAAGGTGCTCGTTTTGCACATGACCACCTTCAGACCCCCATTAGATTCTGGGAACTGCATATGTTCCTCTATGCACCAACAGGAATGATCTTTGAACACAGAGCCAGGAAGTAAGTCCTGACCACCCACAAGCCTCAAAAAAGAATAAAAACAAAAAAATCTACCACCAACTGAATGACTTAGGGTAAATCATAAAATCACTATACTCCATTCAGCATGGATTTGTTTAACTGCGAAATGTTTTTATTCTCTACTTAGAGAATTTCTAGGAATGTCCACTGATAAGCTCTCTAGAAAAGTGCTTTGCAGGGCAAGAGGGATGCTCAGTGGGCTGGAGCACATGCTCTGCAAGCAGGAGGCCTGGGTTTTATCCCTATCACTGCTCTATCCATGGCACCACATGATTCCCCAAACACTTGCAGGAACAACCCCTGAACACTAAGGCAGAAGCGGCACTTGGACTCTACCAGGGTACAGTCCAATACAAAAAACAACCAAACCCAGAGCATTTTGTAAACTGCAAAGTACTACAAAAATACAACAATATCCTTATTACTAGGATTTTATTAATAGCCTTAGGAAAATAAATCTTTTTTGAATCACAGTATCTACTGAAGCCTTGAAATTGGTAGGATCTGCCTACATGAAAAAGAATAGGAGTTTCAATAGTAATACAATTCTCCTTTCTAAGTTAAAAAAACTAAAATAATTACTAGATCCCAGGCAATTGTACAGTGGAAATGATACTGGCCTTGCATGTGGCCACCAACAGTTTGAGATATAGCACTACATATAAATTCCCCAAGCACTGCAGGAGCGATCCCTGAGCACAGAGCTAGGAAAAAGACTTAGGACCACTAGCGTGGTCCAAAGCCACACTCCCCAAAAAGATACACACACACACACACACACACACACACACACACACATTCTTTCACTTTGTTTAGAAGCAGATTAGCTCTAGTCACCACTGAACTATCTGAACAGAGCTCTCTGTGGCCTCTAGAACAGGAAGAGGCTGTGGCATGAAGCGACATGTCAGGAATTAAATAAAACACATAGATGAGACTGAAGATGATACCTGTATTTTAACTAATAATAGCATAATCAATAAGTTCTCCAAAACTTAAGAGCTATTAAAGCATCTTATTTGGAATGACATTTGCTATAATTTCTTCAAACAGTTTATTTCCACCATTCTAATGAGAAAAGCTAAAAACAGTTTCCTTTGGTAGTTTAAGTAAGAGTTCTTCATTGCCTAACATATTTTGTTTGTTTGTTTTGATTTTGCTTTTTTGGGGGGTCATACCTGGAGATGCACAGAGGTTACTCCTGGCTTTGCACTCAGGAATTACCCCTGGTGGTTCTCAGGGGACCATATGGGATGTTGGGAATTGAACCCGGGTTGACCACTTTCAAGTGAATTGAACCCGGGATGACCATTTGCAAGGCAAATGCCCTACCCGCTGTGCTATTGCTCCAGCCCCTGCCTAACATATTTATAGACTGCAGATATCACTGTAAAGCATAAGATAGCTAATATCTATTTCCAGGAGAAAATATATCATGATAAAAAAGTGTTATATTTATTAAATAAGAAATACAAAAATAATTGTGAACTGGAGAGATCATACAAAGGGTTGGTGCTTTCCTTGAACACAGCCAGCCCAGACTCAATTCATAGAACCCCATTCAGTCCTCTAAGACCTGCCAGGAGCAATCCCTGAGCATAAACCCGGGAGTAAGCCCTGAGTACAGTCAGATATGGCCCAAAATAAAGTAAATAATAAATCAAGTAAATAAAGTAAATAATAAAATAAATAATAATCAGTTACCAAAATATGTGGTTTAGTTTCTCATGGAATGTTTATTATCTATTTTGAAATAAAAATGTAACATAGTAAACAATATTTTAACGGCAAAATTCCTGAACAATGATGGGATAAAATATTTTGTGTACAATCTGAAAATTCACACCATCCTCGGTGATTCACTCACTGTTCTACACATCTCCACTTTTCCTGGCTCACTATCCTAAAGACCACTTGCACTGACCAGCATTCTCTGCCAAGTCAATGCCTTCATGTCCTAGACAGTCTAGAAAGTCTTCATTCAGGCCAGCTGCTTTCTAATGCAGCCAGAGTGAATCTGAAACACAAAAAGCAGATCATCTAGCTAGCTCCTTGGCACACAATACTCCATGGCACCGCATGGATGGTACCCAGAGCACAGACCTGAGAATCACAATGGGCAAAGCTCACTCATGCTTACCTCTATCCCACTATCTGTCTCAGCCGTCCGGTCTTCTCCTCACTCCAAACTGTGAGGTTCATTTAGGCTGCCTCGACCTTTTAACTGGTTCTCTGCCCCAGTCATCACCGGGTCTCTGTGTCTCACAGAGGTCTTCCTGACCACCTCTATCAGACAACACCTTGCCCATCCTCCACTCCCCCACGCTAGCTCTCAACATGCTTTACTTTCTCAATAGTACTTACAGTTTCAAACACCGTCTGACTACCATCAGGAAAGATTCCTATTAGACAGATCCCCCATGCTTATGGGGATATAGCCATTTGGTTGGCCACTGACGTCAGGAGAAACTAGTATAGAGTGAGCATGCTGATGATCTCTCCCTTCCCTGAATGTACATAAAACTGGCTGTTCTTAGAGTTATACAGAGTTGTCCTCGATTGCTCTCCACTTGCTGCATATACTTAGTAAAGTGTCTTCTATTTACACTGCACCCTGGAAGGGAAAGCACCTAGCAAATTTTAATAACATAAATGAGGATTTAAGCTTGACACTTTGGTTTGGATTTCCCATTTTTTGCTCTCCCTTAGAAAAAGGCCAAAGTTGTTTGTACCATCACAACAAAACAGCAGCTATTATTTCACATATATTTCTCAAATGATTTAATAAATCCTCCCGTTGTTCATTGATTTGCTCAAGCGGGCCCAGTAAGTCTATTTAAAACAATCCATTGGGGCTGGAGTGATGGCACAGTGGTAGGGCGTTTGCCTTGCACGCGGCCAAGCCGGGTTCGATTCCCAGAATCCCATATGGTCCCCCAGCATTGCCAGGGATAATTCCTGAGTGCAGAGCCAGGAGGAACCGCTGAGCATCGCCGGGTGTGACCCAAAGAGCAAAAAAGAAAAAAAAATAAAACAATCCATTAAAAAAGGAGGAAAGAAAACCTGTCAGGAGCAATACTGTTCTTTGACAAAGTTTAAGCATTCCTTTTAAATAAAAATTTCCAGTAACCTGGTTCCAAGCAGCCTTATACTGGCCCTTTGTTACATGAGTAGACCAATGAATGAATTAAATTCAAATATTGATTTTTAAAACCTTGTTTACATTATCATTAACTCCCAACCACCATTAGCAAATAACTAATAAAGTCAAACAAAGCATTCTATAACAAAGTATCTGCTGTACTCAAAAGTCTGAACTTTAAGGTCTCATATATCATAACAGAATTCCAAAGTATCTGCATTTATTCACTGAATAATTAACACCAGGAACTAGGATAAGACAATGTTCTAGACACTGTGATTTGTACATTTTAGACCCCATTCACAATGCTCATGTTACAGTAATTAAACAACTACAATAATGATCATATTGTAACAAACATTTGGCCAGACTAGTGACCTTGCCAATTAAGTCCTTTGAAAGGTGCAGCAATTTAAAGCAAAGGCAACTTCGCTTGACAATTATAAAATTAAAATGCTCCAGGAAGTTTGGCAATTTATTCAGTGGGTAAAAACTCTTTCAAACACTAAGTTGCAGCATATAATCACCTTCAAATTACATAACATCTATCATATAACAAAAAGACTACCTTCCACTTTACAAGTTTTTCTGGTGCCAACAAAAACTGTTTAACCAAAGTTATTTTCCCAGAGACATGCTATTTCTTTTTATTATTTAATAGTAATAGTTCTTTAGAAGTTTTTAATTGATATAAAAATGCTTACAATTAAAACATGGATTAATTGAAAGCTTTCTGGCTTTATTTGTCTGTTTTGCCTCCCAATCAGAGCTTTAGTACCCTGGGAGTCAGTCTCCCTATACTAGGCCTGGATGTGCTGGAAGAAGGCTTCATGCCTGGACACAATGATGCGGTGTTGCTTGGGCCCCCTACAAGCTAGGGACCACCACGGCAATACCCTGCCATGCTGGGGAACCATGGGCTGCCAGGGAACAAAGTCAAAGCCCCTGCACTCAAGGCATTCACTCCAGTTCAAGTGACCTTCCCTTCAAGTGCTCTCATGAACACTAGTAAACATGCTCCACCTTTTGAACAGGTCAGATGGAACGTCGACATAACAATAACCCAAGCATAGAGCAAATATAATAAACCCAGCAATGCAAAATAAAATTATTTTGAAAGGATTTAACTTCATGGTCTAAGGAGTGAAAAATGTCCTGCAGGAATATAAATTTGCAGATGAGAGAACCGCTGCCATTGTCCATAAAATACCTAATTCTCCGGCTAGAGATATGTGTTTGCCTTTCAAGCGGCCAACAAAGGTTTTATCCCTGACATCACATATGGTCCCCAGAAACCTTCCAGGAATAAGCTCTGAGCACCAGTAGGTGTGGTCCCCAAACAAAATACCTAGTTATGCAGAAAACTTCCTCCCAATCCCCACTTTCCCAAGACTTGCAGGACCTCAACTAGTGCGAGGATTTAATGAGACTCATGGACAAACCCACAGACCTGGCACTACAGCATCTGATTAAACATTTCTTTCAACAAAAGCATATTTTAGGAAATAAATACAAAATGGTAGTTATATGACTTTATACAGGTGGAAGCATTTTACATAAATATACTGAAAATATGCTGCCTTTACTATAAGCCGTAAAGTAAGATTTTCTAGATATCCTTCCCTCAAAGAGAATTCTAAAAACCACACAACTGCTATTGCCACTTTTCAATGCCAGTTTTGTTAGAATTTGCGCCAATCCTTAAGCAACTGAAGTCTAAATTATAAGACATGGGAGGAAGCAGGAGCCATAAAATAAAACTTCAAAGTACTCAATGTTTACACGTGGTTACCAACACAAATGATAATTTACATAATAAAAATGCTGGATTAGTCACTCTCAAATTCCAGTGATGAAGGATTGTGAATAGGAGGAAAAATACTACACATCCAACAAACACAGTATTTCTTCCTGTCACTCTTCTTTCTGCAAACTTGTTGAAGGACAGTGTTTCCATTTGAGTTAGCTCCTGTCCTAGCAGGTTTTACAAGGTTGAAAGACATGCAGCTGTGGTAAGCCAAAGCCAGTTCTTGCTGCATCCTTTCATCTCTCAAAAGATTCCATTTTCTTCTTGGAATATGGCATGATCTTCAATATAGAAGACATGGCAACTCTATGTGTTAGCTCTTTCATACATAGAAACTTAATAGAATTTGTGTTTAGATCTTGTCAGAGTTTTAGACTTCTGGAAAATCTACCCAGACTTATAAACAACAATGTAAATCATATAGGCCAAGTCTGCAGGATTCCAAATATCTGTGCATGCAAGGACAAAGATCTTGCTTGCTCTTCATCAACCCGTAAGTGCAGAATGGTATTTCTTGGTTAGAGGCTCTTCACCAACAGCCAAATCAATCAAAATAACGCGCAATGTGAGGGGCATCTGTTCAAAGATCTTTGGAAGTGTCAAAGGGCATAAAAGTCCGTATTTAAAATGGGAGAATAGCGACCACAAAACAGTGCTAGGAAAGGATAAAGAACTGAATAAATACTTAATGAACGCCACTAGGGGGTGCGCGCCAAAGACTCTTCAGTCTGAAGACCACGGAGTGCAAAAACTCTACCTGAACGAACCACTCCTTGTACAGAAAGGGCAAGCAAGCAGTATGGGGGGGGGGGGGGGGGGAGGGGAGTCCCGATGATGAAGGTTTTTTATGACCGTTTAGTCGGCCAGCAATTCCGATGCACTTTTTTTTTTCTCCCTAGGGACTCAATAACAAAGTCAGGGCAAGTACGTCACCTCACCTGCTCGTCTGCCCCCAAGCAAGTAAACAAGGTTTTGCCTGACCTCTGGGCCCTGAAACCTGGGGACAAGCAGGGCTCGAGGAGCCGAGTGGCTGCAACTCGCCTCCCCTCGCACCCGGAACTAAGCCCCGAGGAGCCCCGCCGAGTCCTGGGAGATAGGTGGGGTGCTCCTGGGACAGCCTCCCCCGCACCTCACCTCCCGGTCCCGGCCCACTTACTGTTGCTGGACTTGAGGTCCCGGTGCAGGATGGACACGAAGGCTTCCTCGTGCAGGTAGAGCATGCCCCGCGCGATCTGCACCGCCCAGTTGACCAGCACGTGCGGGGGGATGCGGCGCGCCCCGCGCGGGCCGGGCGTGCGCGGGTCGGGGGCGGCGTTCGCGGCTGCCAGCGCGCGGTTGAGCGCGCCTCCGCGGGCGAACTCGAGCACCAGGCAGAGGTGCGGCTGCCGCAAGCACACGCCGCGCAGCTCGATGATGTTGGGGTGCTGCAGCATGGCGAAGAGCCGGGCTTCCCGCCGCACGCTCTCCGCCGCCGCCGCCGCGTCCTGCTCCGGGTCGCGGCGCGCCGCCTTCACGGCCACCTCCTGGCCCTGCCAGGTGGCGCGATACACCTGCCCGAAGCCGCCCGCGCCGATGAGCTCCTTGAGCTCCAGCCGCTCGAAGTCGACGTGCACTGGCGAGCCGGGCCGCGGGGGCGGCGGCGGCCCGGCGGGGGACGGCGCGGGGCCCGCGGCCGGGCGGCACGGCGCCACGTAGTTGGCGGGGAAGATGCCCAGGCGCCGCTGCACCTGGCCGGCCCACCAGCCCTCGTCGCCGGACACGGCGGCGTCCTGGGACAGCACCTCCACCAGCTGGCCGCGCCGCAGGCTCAGCTCGTCCTCGCCGCGCGCCTCGTAGTCGTAGAGCGCGGCCCAGAGCCCCGCTCCCGAGGCCGAGGCCGAGGCCCCGGACGAGGAGGACGACGACGACGCGGAACCTGCCGAAGCGCGCCGGGACGGGGACACAGGCCGGTCCGCCGCGCCCCCGGCACCCAGCCAGGCCATGGGGAGGGGTGCGCGTGGAGGGCTCGGGCGGAGCGCAGCGCGAGGGGTGGTCAGCCTCCGGGGACGCGCATCGTCGGGCGGGGTCGCAGCCTGCTCCCCCAGCAAGGCAGGGCGGAGCAGTCGGGGCCGGCGAACGGTGAGGGACCGGAGGTCCAGTTCCCGGAGGCCCGGGCCTTACCCCCCGTTCCTCCACACGCGTCCCCGGGGCTGCAGCGGTCCCCGTGGCCGCGGGCGCTGTAGCTCCATGGTGGCGCGCAGGGCCTCCAGCCCGCCGGCGGCACACTCAGCCAGGCGGCGCCTGGACACGCCTCCGCCGCGCCGGGTCCGCCCTCCCCGCCCCCCCTCCCCGGGCCCGCCTCCCACCCTCGGGGCCCGCCCACCGCGCCCGGCCCGCCAGACCCCTCGGTCCTCGCCCGCCCAAGTCCCTAGAGCTCCCCGGCCCGGGTGCGCCGAGCCCACGTGGCCTGGTGGGCGGAGCCAGCCTCGGACAGGCTAGAAGTTGTCGGGAAAGTTTAAATCAACCCTGGACTGAGTTTAGAGGAGTCTGCTGTTATCCCAAAGCGGTGGCGGCGGGTCAGGAGGATCCGGTGCTTAAGGGAGCGACGCGAGGGTGGTCTCGGTCACCGAAGAGTTCCAGAGCATCCCCGAAAAGGTCTCAGGCAGAGCCCAGCGGACTTGGAGCCTACCTGCTGTGGGGTTGCGCTCAGCTGCAATCAGAGCAGCTCAGAACCCGACAGCTTAACTGGTCACCACCCCGGAAGCTCCTGGGCGACTGATAAGCCCACGTTTGTCTTTAGTGTTTACTCAAATGAGAAAAAGACTTGCCTGTCCGTCACCCCAGAGGTTGGGTTTTCCGAAGCATTGACCACGATTCGGTAACTAGAGCCCCTGGTAACTCTGTTCCCAGAAAGGGGCAATTGAGCAAGAGGCTGTGCACAGAAACTCAAGTCCTCGCCTGTAAGCTGGCTGTTCATTTTCTGCACGCAGGATTTTGTGCACCTGAGTATCTTAAGAAGCTCAGCGACCACCTACCTCATTTGCTGTGTGCAGGACCGTAGTTGCTTTTCAACAGCTACAAAGTGAAGCTCCAGGAGACTGGGAAACTTTGGGAAGTGCTTTGGGTTTTCTTAGAGCAACATGCTTTTTTCACTCTATTTTTCCCACTATTTTTTTTTAACCTCTCCCAGGGTTTACTTGGTGAGGAGGGCTATGAAGAGGCATACACTAATGTGGCCTAATGAACTGCACTGCCACTGTGAGACATAACCAGCCAGCCAGAGGCAGTTCCTTCCTTCCTCACAAAATTGGCAACAGTGCCCAAGCCTAGATTCACCAGGGCTTTCTCCTTCAACCTGTTCTTCCTCCCCTCCTCATTTTTAGTTTCTGCCAGGATCATGTGAGGCCAGCCAAAAACCGATCCAAGTACAGACACTCAGAGTCCCTTGCTGTTTTGATGACAATGGGAGAAGAAAATCCAGAGGGTGTGAATATATCTAATTATTCTCTGGGTGCTCACTCTGCATGCTTAAGACACCTTAAGGCACCGTGGGTATAAGACACTAAGCCTTTCCTCCAGAGAATGAGAAAGAATAAAGAAACTTCTACTACAGAAGAATAAATCAAGTGTCCTGGGCTCAAGATGAAGGAGCGATTCATTGTGCCTGGGCTGACTGGAAAATGCTTTGTGATCTGTTACTTGATCTGAGTTTGAGGAGGATTAATTAAAAAAAAAAAAAGGACAAATGGCGTTCCAGGCAGTAAGCAAAAGCACAAGAGTACAAATAGTGGACTCAGGGAACCAAAGGTAGAAGCTAGAAAAAGCAATTTTAGTTTTTTGGTTTGATTTTGGGGGCCTCACATGGCAGTACTCGGGGCTTGCTCCTGGCTCTGTGCTCAAGGATCAATCCTTGAAGGACCATATGGAGTAGTGGAGGTGGAACCCTGGTCTGCATATGCAAGGCATGCACTCTTCCCTCTGTGCTATTGCTCTGGCCCAAGAGAAGACAATTTTTAAAATCCTAAACAAATGATTAATGACCTGCACTAGGTTATTTTCTTTTTTTTAACTTTACCACCATTGAGCTGGACTGATAGCACAGCGGGTAGGGCGTTTGCCTTGCACGCAGCCAACATGGCCAACCCAAGTTTGATTCCTCTGCCCCTCTCGGAGAGCCTGGCAAGCTACCAAGAGTATCTCGCCAGCATGGCAAAGCCTGGCAAGCTACCTGTGACGTATTCGATATGCCAAACACAGTAACACGTCTCACAATGTTACTGGGCCCGCTCGAACAAATCAATGAACAACGGGAGGACATTGGACAGTGATACCACCATTGAGGGCTGGAGCAATAGCACATCCGGTATGGTGTTTGCCTTGCACAAGGCTGACCCGGGTTCGGTTCCTCCGCCCTTCTCAGAGAGCCCAGCAAGCTACCGAGAGTGTCTCAGCCGCATGGCAAAGCCTAGCAAGCTACCCGTGATGTATTCAATATGCCACAAATAGTAACAACAAGTCTCACAATTTGTTGTGAGACATTACTGGTGCCTGCTCGAGCAAATTGATGAACAACGGGAGGACTGTGCTACAGTGCTACCACCAGTGAAAGGAAAGACTTGTTTTCTTGGAAGTTGGGTATGTAGTAACATCACATAATGACATGAATTATCTTTGTAGTTTTCTTTCAGTTCTTCAAATTACACCATAGGTTATTGGTTGTGTGATCTCGCATAAATTTCTTGACTTCTCTGGGTTTCACTTTCCTATCTATAAAATGAGAATAAGAATGAATAGCACCTACTTTGGTGCTATTGGGAGTAGGGAAGACAAAATGAGTCAATAAATGTAAAAGTTGAAACCTTACCTACCATGCAGTACATTTTCAATAAATGTCCCTCATCAATATCCATTTTCAATAAAAAGAGCAATCAGGTCTCTGGTCAACCCTTTGTCAAGGGTAGTTTATAAGTGCTTTGTCTCTAAGATTTGCAGGTATGGTTACCCTCTTTATGGCACACAATACAGATTTTTTCATTTGTTACAATTAAAAAATTCTTGTACAAATAAAACTACAAATAAATTAAGTAAAAATAAATCCATTGCAAAGAAAATTAATTGAAAGCTTACAGTTTTCACATAAATGTGGCAAAAATCAAAAAAGACATAAAGTTATCGGTGAAGTTTAGAAAACCAGCTTTAGAAAGCCTTGATATTTTAGAAAAGCAGTGATGAGATTAAATTTTAAATTGCTTAATGATGATATTAGCAAACATGAAATTTCATTTTTCATTTCATCATCCTGTTAATCGTCGATTGCCTCGAGCAGGCCCCAGTAACGTCTCTTTCATCCTAGCCCTGAGATTATATTCAGGGCTCTTTAGGAGAATGAGACCCATCATTGTTACTGGTATTTGGCATATTTGGTAGGCCACGGGGAGTTTGCCAGACTTTGCCCTGTGGGCAGGCTACATTCGACAGCCTGCAAACATGAAATTAGGTTTGACAAAAGCAAGATGAGAAACAGTGAAACCCATGAGAGTCCACTTTAACAATAAAAGGGAAAATTAAAAGAACATTAACTCATGGTATTGGCCTTGGGAAACAGACAAGTTCCAGAGACAGTATACAGAGAAGTATCAGAAGGACTCTATCCAGAACTCAGAGGTTTAATGGTTACAGAACTTAGACTTGTGTTCTAGGAATATTTTGCTAATAGAATATCAACACTTTACGTTGCATATGGGTCAGCACTCCATAATCAAATACATTAATACTTCTGCTCAAATATAAAAATCCCCACCAAGTGGGATAAAGAAATCATAATAGCAAATTTCATTTTAAAATAAGTTTTGCTTCAAAATGACTTTGGAATAAAATACTGAAGTAAATTATGGTCCTCTGAGCCC
Source organism: Sorex fumeus (assembly GCF_029834395.1). Taxonomy (NCBI): domain Eukaryota; kingdom Metazoa; phylum Chordata; class Mammalia; order Eulipotyphla; family Soricidae; genus Sorex; species Sorex fumeus. Next base: position 3,311,840 of record NW_026606078.1, on the reverse strand, counting down.
ACCAGCAGTGATCCCAAAGTGCAGAACCAGGAGCAATCCCTGAGCACCATAGATTGTGGCCCAAAAATAAACAAACAAATTATAAGAGAGTGAAGAGCTTGAGGCACTTGTCTTGCACAGAGCCCACCCAATTCAATTCCTGGCACTGCATATGATTCAAAGTATGGCTAGGATGATCCTTCGTACCTTCAGGTATGGTACAACCCCTCACCAATTTAAAAAAATATATGATTCAGCTATTCTATTTCTGTATCTCTATCTGTAGAAGGTAAAAACATTAGCACACTACCTTACAAGTAGCCCCTGAGAACCACCACATATGGAATCAAAAACACTACTTTTGTGTATATATATGTATATATATATACATATATCTTATCTATATTGTTTATCTGTATCTGTGCAAAAGATTTATGTAGCTGTGTATTAACTGTAGCACTATTTATAGTAGACATGCTATGGGAAATGCTGATGTCCATCAATGGATAAATAGATAAATAAATTGAGGGTTGAAGAGACAGAAAAGGATTATGGCACATGCCTTGCATTCAGCTAAATTCAGTTTGATCCCCAGTAACACATGATCTCCTGAAGTGACTCAGCTAATCCCAGGCACCACAAGGTCTGGGTAGCTCCACATCCTCATGTTATTGCATTGGATCACTGACTCAGTTGGCAGACAATCACCAGGACTCTGGGCTTCCTGAGCACAATTTGGGAGTCCCTCTCCTAAAAAGGAAATTTGTGAGTGTGTGTATGAAATATTTAAATTTGCAATTTAAAAAATTAAGAAATTCTGTCATTTGTGACAAGATAAATAGACCTTACTACATTATGCTAAGTAAAATTGAATGTTTTAAACTACTGTAGTGTGGGGCTAGAGAAATAGTACAGCAGGTAGGGCACTTGCCTTGCATGCAGACAACCCAGGTTTGATCTCCAGCACCCCCTATGATCCCCAGAGCCCCACAAGAGTGATCCCTGAGCAAGGAGTCAAGTAAGCCCTGAGCACTACTGGGTGTGGCTTAAAAAAAAGGAAAACAAAAATAAACAATACCATAGGATCTTATGAAATTTATTATGAAATGGTCTAGTATATGAAATATTTTCTTTTTTGTTTTTGTTTTTGATTTTTGGGTCACACCCAGCTGTGCTCAGTGCTTACTCCTGACTCAGTGATCAGTGATCAGTCCTGATGAGGCTCGGGAAACTATATGGTGTCAGGGATTAAACCTGGGTCGGCTGCATGTAAGGCAAGAGTCTTAACCCCTGTACTATCAATCCAGCCCTACTCTGGTGGGGCTTGAGGAAGTCTATGGGATGCCAGGGATCAAACCCTGGTCAGCAGCATGCAAGGCAAATGACCAACCTTATGTACTATCTTTCCCGCCCCAACATATAAAATCTTACAAAAGCAAAACACCAAGTTCATAGACACAGAACAGATTCACAGGTACAGGAGATAAGAGTGTGTGCAAAATATATAAAGGTAGTTAAAAGTTACTGGTTTTCAGAGTTTTAAAAAATTACAATATGGGACATAATGTTTAGCATACTGATACTAGTTAATATTGTATATTTGAAAGTTTCCCAGAGTAATCTTAAATGTTCTCATGGGGAAGTAGGGGTTGTTACTGTATTTGGTGGCAAATGTTGACATTTATTATGATCAATTTACAGTATATACAAATAGTAAATCATTATATCACGATCACGATCACGATCACGACCACCCTGTTGTTCGTCGATTGCCTCGAGCAGGTGCCAGTAACGTCTTCTTCGTCCTAGCCCAGAGATTTTTTTTTTTAAAGTGCCATATTCAAGGCTTTTTCAGGGTTAGGAGAATGAGACCCATCATTGTTACTGGTATTTGGCATATTGGGTATACCACGGAGAGTTTGCCAGACTCTGCCGTGTGGGGATGTTACATTTGGTAGCCGGCCAGTTTGACTAAATTAGGAATGAGATGATAAGATGTCGCGCGGCCGCAAATGCGGCCGCGCGCTTCCGGGAGCTGAGTGTGATGATCTCTGGATCCTGGCCGTTGTTGGAGTTACACGGCAGATGGTGGGTGTAACTGTCTAGTTACTGGCAGGTCCAGTCCCAAACTGTGCAGGCTTGGAGATCTCAGCCCCGGATCCCACACACCTGGGTTCCTCTGTCAGTTCTTTTATGCGTGAGGCTCATCCAAGTGTGTGGAGAGTGGTCCCAGCATGGCCTTGGCTGGGCCTCGGTGGTCTTCAGCTGTTGGGCCCTGGTGGAGACAGTCAGGCATAGGGTAGGAGACTCTGCCTTGTTCTCTCCCAGGAGCTGAGTGTGATGATCTCTGGATCCTGGCCGTTGTTGGAGTTACACGGCAGTTGGTGGGTGTAACTGTCTAGTTACTGGCAGGTCCAGTCCCAAACTGTGCAGGCTTGGAGATCTCAGCCCCGGGTCCCACACACCTGGGTTCCTCTGTCAGTTCTTTTATGCGTGAGGCTCATCCAAGTGTGTGGAGAGTGGTCCCAGCATGGCCTTGGCTGGGCCTCGGTGGTCTTCAGCTGTTGGGCCCTGGTGGAGACAGTCAGGCATAGGGTAGGAGACTCTGCCTTGTTCTCTCCCAGGAGCTGAGTGTGATGATCTCTGGATCCTGGCCGTTGTTGGAGTTACACGGCAGTTGGTGGGTGTAACTGTCTAGTTACTGGCAGGTCCAGTCCCAAACTGTGCAGGCTTGGAGATCTCAGCCCCGGGTCCCACACACCTGGGTTCCTCTGTCAGTTCTTTTATGCGTGAGGCTCATCCAAGTGTGTGGAGAGTGGTCCCAGCATGGCCTTGGCTGGGCCTCGGTGGTCTTCAGCTGTTGGGCCCTGGTGGAGACAGTCAGGCATAGGGTAGGAGACTCTGCCTTGTTCTCTCCCAGGAGCTGAGTGTGATGATCTCTGGATCCTGGCCGTTGTTGGAGTTACACGGCAGTTGGTGGGTGTAACTGTCTAGTTACTGGCAGGTCCAGTCCCAAACTGTGCAGGCTTGGAGATCTCAGCCCCGGGTCCCACACACCTGGGTTCCTCTGTCAGTTCTTTTATGCGTGAGGCTCATCCAAGTGTGTGGAGAGTGGTCCCAGCATGGCCTTGGCTGGGCCTCGGTGGTCTTCAGCTGTTGGGCCCTGGTGGAGACAGTCAGGCATAGGGTAGGAGACTCTGCCTTGTTCTCTCCCAGGAGCTGAGTGTGATGATCTCTGGATCCTGGCCGTTGTTGGAGTTACACGGCAGTTGGTGGGTGTAACTGTCTAGTTACTGGCAGGTCCAGTCCCAAACTGTGCAGGCTTGGAGATCTCAGCCCCGGGTCCCACACACCTGGGTTCCTCTGTCAGTTCTTTTATGCGTGAGGCTCATCCAAGTGTGTGGAGAGTGGTCCCAGCATGGCCTTGGCTGGGCCTCGGTGGTCTTCAGCTGTTGGGCCCTGGTGGAGACAGTCAGGCATAGGGTAGGAGACTCTGCCTTGTTCTCTCCCAGGAGCTGAGTGTGATGATCTCTGGATCCTGGCCGTTGTTGGAGTTACACGGCAGTTGGTGGGTGTAACTGTCTAGTTACTGGCAGGTCCAGTCCCAAACTGTGCAGGCTTGGAGATCTCAGCCCCGGGTCCCACACACCTGGGTTCCTCTGTCAGTTCTTTTATGCGTGAGGCTCATCCAAGTGTGTGGAGAGTGGTCCCAGCATGGCCTTGGCTGGGCCTCGGTGGTCTTCAGCTGTTGGGCCCTGGTGGAGACAGTCAGGCATAGGGTAGGAGACTCTGCCTTGTTCTCTCCCAGGAGCTGAGTGTGATGATCTCTGGATCCTGGCCGTTGTTGGAGTTACACGGCAGTTGGTGGGTGTAACTGTCTAGTTACTGGCAGGTCCAGTCCCAAACTGTGCAGGCTTGGAGATCTCAGCCCCGGGTCCCACACACCTGGGTTCCTCTGTCAGTTCTTTTATGCGTGAGGCTCATCCAAGTGTGTGGAGAGTGGTCCCAGCATGGCCTTGGCTGGGCCTCGGTGGTCTTCAGCTGTTGGGCCCTGGTGGAGACAGTCAGGCATAGGGTAGGAGACTCTGCCTTGTTCTCTCCCAGGAGCTGAGTGTGATGATCTCTGGATCCTGGCCGTTGTTGGAGTTACACGGCAGTTGGTGGGTGTAACTGTCTAGTTACTGGCAGGTCCAGTACCAAACTGTGCAGGCTTGGAGATCTCAGCCCCGGGTCCCACACAGCTGGGTTCCTCTGTCAGTTCTTTTATGCGTGAGGCTCATCCAAGTGTGTGGAGAGTGGTCCCAGCATGGCCTTGGCTGGGCCTCGGTGGTCTTCAGCTGTTGGGCCCTGGTGGAGACAGTCAGGCATAGGGTAGGAGACTCTGCCTTGTTCTCTCCCAGGAGCTGAGTGTGATGATCTCTGGATCCTGGCCGTTGTTGGAGTTACACGGCAGTTGGTGGGTGTAACTGTCTAGTTACTGGCAGGTCCAGTCCCAAACTGTGCAGGCTTGGAGATCTCAGCCCCGGGTCCCACACACCTGGGTTCCTCTGTCAGTTCTTTTATGCGTGAGGCTCATCCAAGTGTGTGGAGAGTGGTCCCAGCATGGCCTTGGCTGGGCCTCGGTGGTCTTCAGCTGTTGGGCCCTGGTGGAGACAGTCAGGCATAGGGTAGGAGACTCTGCCTTGTTCTCTCCCAGGAGCTGAGTGTGATGATCTCTGGATCCTGGCCGTTGTTGGAGTTACACGGCAGTTGGTGGGTGTAACTGTCTAGTTACTGGCAGGTCCAGTCCCAAACTGTGCAGGCTTGGAGATCTCAGCCCCGGGTCCCACACAGCTGGGTTCCTCTGTCAGTTCTTTTATGCGTGAGGCTCATCCAAGTGTGTGGAGAGTGGTCCCAGCATGGCCTTGGCTGGGCCTCGGTGGTCTTCAGCTGTTGGGCCCTGGTGGAGACAGTCAGGCATAGGGTAGGAGACTCTGCCTTGTTCTCTCCCAGGAGCTGAGTGTGATGATCTTTGGATCCTGGCCGTTGTTGGAGTTACACGGCAGTTGGTGGGTGTAACTGTCTAGTTACTGGCAGGTCCAGTCCCAAACTGTGCAGGCTTGGAGATCTCAGCCCCGGATCCCACACACCTGGGTTCCTCTGTCAGTTCTTTTATGCGTGAGGCTCATCCAAGTGTGTGGAGAGTGGTCCCAGCATGGCCTTGGCTGGGCCTCGGTGGTCTTCAGCTGTTGGGCCCTGGTGGAGACAGTCAGGCATAGGGTAGGAGACTCTGCCTTGTTCTCTCCCAGGAGCTGAGTGTGATGATCTCTGGATCCTGGCCGTTGTTGGAGTTACACGGCAGTTGGTGGGTGTAACTGTCTAGTTACTGGCAGGTCCAGTCCCAAACTGTGCAGGCTTGGAGATCTCAGCCCCGGATCCCACACACCTGGGTTCCTCTGTCAGTTCTTTTATGGGTGAGGCTCATCCAAGTGTGTGGAGAGTGGTCCCAGCATGGCCTTGGCTGGGCCTCGGTGGTCTTCAGCTGTTGGGCCCTGGTGGAGACAGTCAGGCATAGGGTAGGAGACTCTGCCTTGTTCTCTCCCAGGAGCTGAGTGTGATGATCTCTGGATCCTGGCCGTTGTTGGAGTTACACGGCAGTTGGTGGGTGTAACTGTCTAGTTACTGGCAGGTCCAGTCCCAAACTGTGCAGGCTTGGAGATCTCAGCCCCGGGTCCCACACACCTGGGTTCCTCTGTCAGTTCTTTTATGCGTGAGGCTCATCCAAGTGTGTGGAGAGTGGTCCCAGCATGGCCTTGGCTGGGCCTCGGTGGTCTTCAGCTGTTGGGCCCTGGTGGAGACAGTCAGGCATAGGGTAGGAGACTCTGCCTTGTTCTCTCCCAGGAGCTGAGTGTGATGATCTCTGGATCCTGGCCGTTGTTGGAGTTACACGGCAGTTGGTGGGTGTAACTGTCTAGTTACTGGCAGGTCCAGTCCCAAACTGTGCAGGCTTGGAGATCTCAGCCCCGGGTCCCACACAGCTGGGTTCCTCTGTCAGTTCTTTTATGCGTGAGGCTCATCCAAGTGTGTGGAGAGTGGTCCCAGCATGGCCTTGGCTGGGCCTCGGTGGTCTTCAGCTGTTGGGCCCTGGTGGAGACAGTCAGGCATAGGGTAGGAGACTCTGCCTTGTTCTCTCCCAGGAGCTGAGTGTGATGATCTCTGGATCCTGGCCGTTGTTGGAGTTACACGGCAGTTGGTGGGTGTAACTGTCTAGTTACTGGCAGGTCCAGTCCCAAACTGTGCAGGCTTGGAGATCTCAGCCCCGGGTCCCACACAGCTGGGTTCCTCTGTCAGTTCTTTTATGCGTGAGGCTCATCCAAGTGTGTGGAGAGTGGTCCCAGCATGGCCTTGGCTGGGCCTCGGTGGTCTTCAGCTGTTGGGCCCTGGTGGAGACAGTCAGGCATAGGGTAGGAGACTCTGCCTTGTTCTCTCCCAGGAGCTGAGTGTGATGATCTCTGGATCCTGGCCGTTGTTGGAGTTACACGGCAGTTGGTGGGTGTAACTGTCTAGTTACTGGCAGGTCCAGTCCCAAACTGTGCAGGCTTGGAGATCTCAGCCCCGGGTCCCACACAGCTGGGTTCCTCTGTCAGTTCTTTTATGCGTGAGGCTCATCCAAGTGTGTGGAGAGTGGTCCCAGCATGGCCTTGGCTGGGCCTCGGTGGTCTTCAGCTGTTGGGCCCTGGTGGAGACAGTCAGGCATAGGGTAGGAGACTCTGCCTTGTTCTCTCCCAGGAGCTGAGTGTGATGATCTCTGGATCCTGGCCGTTGTTGGAGTTACACGGCAGTTGGTGGGTGTAACTGTCTAGTTACTGGCAGGTCCAGTCCCAAACTGTGCAGGTTTGGAGATCTCAGCCCCGGGTCCCACACACCTGGGTTCCTCTGTCAGTTCTTTTATGCGTGAGGCTCATCCAAGTGCGTGGAGAGTGGTCCCAGCATGGCCTTGGCTGGGCCTCGGTGGTCTTCAGCTGTTGGGCCCTGGTGGAGACAGTCAGGCATAGGGTAGGAGACTCTGCCTTGTTCTCTCCCAGGAGCTGAGTGTGATGATCTCTGGATCCTGGCCGTTGTTGGAGTTACACGGCAGTTGGTGGGTGTAACTGTCTAGTTACTGGCAGGTCCAGTCCCAAACTGTGCAGGCTTGGAGATCTCAGCCCCGGGTCCCCCACACCTGGGTTCCTCTGTCAGTTCTTTTATGCGTGAGGCTCATCCAAGTGTGTGGAGAGTGGTCCCAGCATGGCCTTGGCTGGGCCTCGGTGGTCTTCAGCTGTTGGGCCCTGGTGGAGACAGTCAGGCATAGGGTAGGAGACTCTGCCTTGTTCTCTCCCAGGAGCTGAGTGTGATGATCTCTGGATCCTGGCCGTTGTTGGAGTTACACGGCAGTTGGTGGGTGTAACTGTCTAGTTACTGGCAGGTCCAGTCCCAAACTGTGCAGGCTTGGAGATCTCAGCCCCGGGTCCCACACAGCTGGGTTCCTCTGTCAGTTCTTTTATGCGTGAGGCTCATCCAAGTGTGTGGAGAGTGGTCCCAGCATGGCCTTGGCTGGGCCTCGGTGGTCTTCAGCTGTTGGGCCCTGGTGGAGACAGTCAGGCATAGGGTAGGAGACTCTGCCTTGTTCTCTCCCAGGAGCTGAGTGTGATGATCTCTGGATCCTGGCCGTTGTTGGAGTTACACGGCAGTTGGTGGGTGTAACTGTCTAGTTACTGGGAGGTCCAGTCCCAAACTGTGCAGGTTTGGAGATCTCAGCCCCGGGTCCCACACACCTGGGTTCCTCTGTCAGTTCTTTTATGCGTGAGGCTCATCCAAGTGCGTGGAGAGTGGTCCCAGCATGGCCTTGGCTGGGCCTCGGTGGTCTTCAGCTGTTGGGCCCTGGTGGAGACAGTCAGGCATAGGGTAGGAGACTCTGCCTTGTTCTCTCCCAGGAGCTGAGTGTGATGATCTCTGGATCCTGGCCGTTGTTGGAGTTACACGGCAGTTGGTGGGTGTAACTGTCTAGTTACTGGCAGGTCCAGTCCCAAACTGTGCAGGCTTGGAGATCTCAGCCCCGGGTCCCCCACACCTGGGTTCCTCTGTCAGTTCTTTTATGCGTGAGGCTCATCCAAGTGTGTGGAGAGTGGTCCCAGCATGGCCTTGGCTGGGCCTCGGTGGTCTTCAGCTGTTGGGCCCTGGTGGAGACAGTCAGGCATAGGGTAGGAGACTCTGCCTTGTTCTCTCCCAGGAGCTGAGTGTGATGATCTCTGGATCCTGGCCGTTGTTGGAGTTACACGGCAGTTGGTGGGTGTAACTGTCTAGTTACTGGCAGGTCCAGTCCCAAACTGTGCAGGCTTGGAGATCTCAGCCCCGGGTCCCACACACCTGGGTTCCTCTGTCAGTTCTTTTATGCGTGAGGCTCATCCAAGTGTGTGGAGAGTGGTCCCAGCATGGCCTTGGCTGGGCCTCGGTGGTCTTCAGCTGTTGGGCCCTGGTGGAGACAGTCAGGCATAGGGTAGGAGACTCTGCCTTGTTCTCTCCCAGGAGCTGAGTGTGATGATCTCTGGATCCTGGCCGTTGTTGGAGTTACACGGCAGTTGGTGGGTGTAACTGTCTAGTTACTGGCAGGTCCAGTCCCAAACTGTGCAGGCTTGGAGATCTCAGCCCCGGGTCCCACACACCTGGGTTCCTCTGTCAGTTCTTTTATGCGTGAGGCTCATCCAAGTGTGTGGAGAGTGGTCCCAGCATGGCCTTGGCTGGGCCTCGGTGGTCTTCAGCTGTTGGGCCCTGGTGGAGACAGTCAGGCGTAGGGTAGGAGACTCTGCCTTGTTCTCTCCCAGTAGCTGAGTGTGATGATCTCTGGATCCTGGCCGTTGTTGGAGTTACACGGCAGTTGGTGGGTGTAACTGTCTAGTTACTGGCAGGTCCAGTCCCAAACTGTGCAGGCTTGGAGATCTCAGCCCCGGGTCCCACACACCTGGGTTCCTCTGTCAGTTCTTTTATGCGTGAGGCTCATCCAAGTGTGTGGAGAGTGGTCCCAGCATGGCCTTGGCTGGGCCTCGGTGGTCTTCAGCTGTTGGGCCCTGGTGGAGACAGTCAGGCGTAGGGTAGGAGACTCTGCCTTGTTCTCTCCCAGGAGCTGAGTGTGATGATCTCTGGATCCTGGCCGTTGTTGGAGTTACACGGCAGTTGGTGGGTGTAACTGTCTAGTTACTGGCAGGTCCAGTCCCAAACTGTGCAGGCTTGGAGATCTCAGCCCCGGGTCCCACACACCTGGGTTCCTCTGTCAGTTCTTTTATGCGTGAGGCTCATCCAAGTGTGTGGAGAGTGGTCCCAGCATGGCCTTGGCTGGGCCTCGGTGGTCTTCAGCTGTTGGGCCCTGGTGGAGACAGTCAGGCATAGGGTAGGAGACTCTGCCTTGTTCTCTCCCAGGAGCTGAGTGTGATGATCTCTGGATCCTGGCCGTTGTTGGAGTTACACGGCAGTTGGTGGGTGTAACTGTCTAGTTACTGGCAGGTCCAGTCCCAAACTGTGCAGGCTTGGAGATCTCAGCCCCGGGTCCCACACACCTGGGTTCCTCTGTCAGTTCTTTTATGCGTGAGGCTCATCCAAGTGTGTGGAGAGTGGTCCCAGCATGGCCTTGGCTGGGCCTCGGTGGTCTTCAGCTGTTGGGCGCTGGTGGAGACAGTCAGGCATAGGGTAGGAGACTCTGCCTTGTTCTCTCCCAGGAGCTGAGTGTGATGATCTCTGGATCCTGGCCGTTGTTGGAGTTATACCGCAGTTGGTGGGTGTAACTGTCTAGTTACTGGCAGGTCCAGTCCCAAACTGTGCAGGCTTGGAGATCTCAGCCCCGGGTCCCACACACCTGGGTTCCTCTGTCAGTTCTTTTATGCGTGAGGCTCATCCAAGTGTGTGGAGAGTGGTCCCAGCATGGCCTTGGCTGGGCCTCGGTGGTCTTCAGCTGTTGGGCCCTGGTGGAGACAGTCAGGCATAGGGTAGGAGACTCTGCCTTGTTCTCTCCCAGGAGCTGAGTGTGATGATCTCTGGATCCTGGCCGTTGTTGGAGTTACACGGCAGTTGGTGGGTGTAACTGTCTAGTTACTGGCAGGTCCAGTCCCAAACTGTGCAGGCTTGGAGATCTCAGCCCCGGGTCCCACACAGCTGGGTTCCTCTGTCAGTTCTTTTATGCGTGAGGCTCATCCAAGTGTGTGGAGAGTGGTCCCAGCATGGCCTTGGCTGGGCCTCGGTGGTCTTCAGCTGTTGGGCCCTGGTGGAGACAGTCAGGCATAGGGTAGGAGACTCTGCCTTGTTCTCTCCCAGGAGCTGAGTGTGATGATCTCTGGATCCTGGCCGTTGTTGGAGTTACACGGCAGTTGGTGGGTGTAACTGTCTAGTTACTGGCAGGTCCAGTCCCAAACTGTGCAGGTTTGGAGATCTCAGCCCCGGGTCCCACACACCTGGGTTCCTCTGTCAGTTCTTTTATGCGTGAGGCTCATCCAAGTGCGTGGAGAGTGGTCCCAGCATGGCCTTGGCTGGGCCTCGGTGGTCTTCAGCTGTTGGGCCCTGGTGGAGACAGTCAGGCATAGGGTAGGAGACTCTGCCTTGTTCTCTCCCAGGAGCTGAGTGTGATGATCTCTGGATCCTGGCCGTTGTTGGAGTTACACGGCAGTTGGTGGGTGTAACTGTCTAGTTACTGGCAGGTCCAGTCCCAAACTGTGCAGGCTTGGAGATCTCAGCCCCGGGTCCCCCACACCTGGGTTCCTCTGTCAGTTCTTTTATGCGTGAGGCTCATCCAAGTGTGTGGAGAGTGGTCCCAGCATGGCCTTGGCTGGGCCTCGGTGGTCTTCAGCTGTTGGGCCCTGGTGGAGACAGTCAGGCATAGGGTAGGAGACTCTGCCTTGTTCTCTCCCAGGAGCTGAGTGTGATGATCTCTGGATCCTGGCCGTTGTTGGAGTTACACGGCAGTTGGTGGGTGTAACTGTCTAGTTACTGGCAGGTCCAGTCCCAAACTGTGCAGGCTTGGAGATCTCAGCCCCGGGTCCCACACACCTGGGTTCCTCTGTCAGTTCTTTTATGCGTGAGGCTCATCCAAGTGTGTGGAGAGTGGTCCCAGCATGGCCTTGGCTGGGCCTCGGTGGTCTTCAGCTGTTGGGCCCTGGTGGAGACAGTCAGGCATAGGGTAGGAGACTCTGCCTTGTTCTCTCCCAGGAGCTGAGTGTGATGATCTCTGGATCCTGGCCGTTGTTGGAGTTACACGGCAGTTGGTGGGTGTAACTGTCTAGTTACTGGCAGGTCCAGTCCCAAACTGTGCAGGCTTGGAGATCTCAGCCCCGGGTCCCACACACCTGGGTTCCTCTGTCAGTTCTTTTATGCGTGAGGCTCATCCAAGTGTGTGGAGAGTGGTCCCAGCATGGCCTTGGCTGGGCCTCGGTGGTCTTCAGCTGTTGGGCCCTGGTGGAGACAGTCAGGCATAGGGTAGGAGACTCTGCCTTGTTCTCTCCCAGGAGCTGAGTGTGATGATCTCTGGATCCTGGCCGTTGTTGGAGTTACACGGCAGTTGGTGGGTGTAACTGTCTAGTTACTGGCAGGTCCAGTCCCAAACTGTGCAGGCTTGGAGATCTCAGCCCCGGGTCCCACACACCTGGGTTCCTCTGTCAGTTCTTTTATGCGTGAGGCTCATCCAAGTGTGTGGAGAGTGGTCCCAGCATGGCCTTGGCTGGGCCTCGGTGGTCTTCAGCTGTTGGGCCCTGGTGGAGACAGTCAGGCATGGGGTAGGAGACTCTGCCTTATTCTCTCCCAGGAGCTGAGTGTGATGATCTCTGGATCCTGGCCGTTGTTGGAGTTACACAGCAGTTGGTGGGTGTAACTGTCTAGTTACTGGCAGGTCCAGTCCCAAACTGTGCAGGCTTGGAGATCTCAGCCCCGGGTCCCACACACCTGGGTTCCTCTGTCAGTTCTTTTATGCGTGAGGCTCATCCAAGTGTGTGGAGAGTGGTCCCAGCATGGCCTTGGCTGGGCCTCGGTGGTCTTCAGCTGTTGGGCCCTGGTGGAGACAGTCAGGCATAGGGTAGGAGACTCTGCCTTGTTCTCTCCCAGGAGCTGAGTGTGATGATCTCTGGATCCTGGCCGTTGTTGGAGTTACACGGCAGTTGGTGGGTGTAACTGTCTAGTTACTGGCAGGTCCAGTCCCAAACTGTGCAGGCTTGGAGATCTCAGCCCCGGGTCCCACACACCTGGGTTCCTCTGTCAGTTCTTTTATGCGTGAGGCTCATCCAAGTGTGTGGAGAGTGGTCCCAGCATGGCCTTGGCTGGGCCTCGGTGGTCTTCAGCTGTTGGGCCCTGGTGGAGACAGTCAGGCGTAGGGTAGGAGACTCTGCCTTGTTCTCTCCCAGGAGCTGAGTGTGATGATCTCTGGATCCTGGCCGTTGTTGGAGTTACACGGCAGTTGGTGGGTGTAACTGTCTAGTTACTGGCAGGTCCAGTCCCAAACTGTGCAGGCTTGGAGATCTCAGCCCCGGGTCCCACACACCTGGGTTCCTCTGTCAGTTCTTTTATGCGTGAGGCTCATCCAAGTGTGTGGAGAGTGGTCCCAGCATGGCCTTGGCTGGGCCTCGGTGGTCTTCAGCTGTTGGGCCCTGGTGGAGACAGTCAGGCGTAGGGTAGGAGACTCTGCCTTGTTCTCTCCCAGGAGCTGAGTGTGATGATCTCTGGATCCTGGCCGTTGTTGGAGTTACACGGCAGTTGGTGGGTGTAACTGTCTAGTTACTGGCAGGTCCAGTCCCAAACTGTGCAGGCTTGGAGATCTCAGCCCCGGGTCCCACACACCTGGGTTCCTCTGTCAGTTCTTTTATGCGTGAGGCTCATCCAAGTGTGTGGAGAGTGGTCCCAGCATGGCCTTGGCTGGGCCTCGGTGGTCTTCAGCTGTTGGGCCCTGGTGGAGACAGTCAGGCATAGGGTAGGAGACTCTGCCTTGTTCTCTCCCAGGAGCTGAGTGTGATGATCTCTGGATCCTGGCCGTTGTTGGAGTTACACGGCAGTTGGTGGGTGTAACTGTCTAGTTACTGGCAGGTCCAGTCCCAAACTGTGCAGGCTTGGAGATCTCAGCCCCGGGTCCCACACACCTGGGTTCCTCTGTCAGTTCTTTTATGCGTGAGGCTCATCCAAGTGTGTGGAGAGTGGTCCCAGCATGGCCTTGGCTGGGCCTCGGTGGTCTTCAGCTGTTGGGCGCTGGTGGAGACAGTCAGGCATAGGGTAGGAGACTCTGCCTTGTTCTCTCCCAGGAGCTGAGTGTGATGATCTCTGGATCCTGGCCGTTGTTGGAGTTATACCGCAGTTGGTGGGTGTAACTGTCTAGTTACTGGCAGGTCCAGTCCCAAACTGTGCAGGCTTGGAGATCTCAGCCCCGGGTCCCACACACCTGGGTTCCTCTGTCAGTTCTTTTATGCGTGAGGCTCATCCAAGTGTGTGGAGAGTGGTCCCAGCATGGCCTTGGCTGGGCCTCGGTGGTCTTCAGCTGTTGGGCCCTGGTGGAGACAGTCAGGCATAGGGTAGGAGACTCTGCCTTGTTCTCTCCCAGGAGCTGAGTGTGATGATCTCTGGATCCTGGCCGTTGTTGGAGTTACACGGCAGTTGGTGGGTGTAACTGTCTAGTTACTGGCAGGTCCAGTCCCAAACTGTGCAGGCTTGGGGATCTCAGCCCCGGATCCCACACACCTGGGTTCCTCTGTCAGTTCTTTTATGCGTGAGGCTCATCCAAGTGTGTGGAGAGTGGTCCCAGCATGGCCTTGGCTGGGCCTCGGTGGTCTTCAGCTGTAGGGCCCTGGTGGAGACAGTCAGGCATAGGGTAGGAGACTCTGCCTTGTTCTCTCCCAGGAGCTGAGTGTGATGATCTCTGGATCCTGGCCGTTGTTGGAGTTACACGGCAGTTGGTGGGTGTAACTGTCTAGTTACTGGCAGGTCCAGTCCCAAACTGTGCAGGCTTGGAGATCTCAGCCCCGGATCCCACACACCTGGGTTCCTCTGTCAGTTCTTTTATGCGTGAGGCTCATCCAAGTGTGTGGAGAGTGGTCCCAGCATGGCCTTGGCTGGGCCTCGGTGGTCTTCAGCTGTTGGGCCCTGGTGGAGACAGTCAGGCGTAGGGTAGGAGACTCTGCCTTGTTCTCTCCCAGGAGCTGAGTGTGATGATCTCTGGATCCTGGCCGTTGTTGGAGTTACACGGCAGTTGGTGGGTGTAACTGTCTAGTTACTGGCAGGTCCAGTCCCAAACTGTGCAGGCTTGGAGATCTCAGCCCCGGGTCCCACACACCTGGGTTCCTCTGTCAGTTCTTTTATGCGTGAGGCTCATCCAAGTGTGTGGAGAGTGGTCCCAGCATGGCCTTGGCTGGGCCTCGGTGGTCTTCAGCTGTTGGGCCCTGGTGGAGACAGTCAGGCATAGGGTAGGAGACTCTGCCTTGTTCTCTCCCAGGAGCTGAGTGTGATGATCTCTGGATCCTGGCCGTTGTTGGAGTTACACGGCTGTTGGTGGGTGTAACTGTCTAGTTACTGGCAGGTCCAGTCCCAAACTGTGCAGGCTTGGAGATCTCAGCCCCGGATCCCACACACCTGGGTTCCTCTGTCAGTTCTTTTATGCGTGAGGCTCATCCAAGTGTGTGGAGAGTGGTCCCAGCATGGCCTTGGCTGGGCCTCGGTGGTCTTCAGCTGTTGGGCCCTGGTGGAGACAGTCACGCATAGGGTAGGAGACTCTGCCTTGTTCTCTCCCAGGAGCTGAGTGTGATGATCTCTGGATCCTGGCCGTTGTTGGAGTTACACGGCAGTTGGTGGGTGTAACTGTCTAGTTACTGGCAGGTCCAGTCCCAAACTGTGCAGGCTTGGAGATCTCAGCCCCGGGTCCCACACACCTGGGTTCCTCTGTCAGTTCTTTTATGCGTGAGGCTCATCCAAGTGTGTGGAGAGTGGTCCCAGCATGGCCTTGGCTGGGCCTCGGTGGTCTTCAGCTGTTGGGCCCTGGTGGAGACAGTCAGGCGTAGGGTAGGAGACTCTGCCTTGTTCTCTCCCAGGAGCTGAGTGTGATGATCTCTGGATCCTGGCCGTTGTTGGAGTTACACGGCAGTTGGTGGGTGTAACTGTCTAGTTACTGGCAGGTCCAGTCCCAAACTGTGCAGGCTTGGAGATCTCAGCCCCGGGTCCCACACACCTGGGTTCCTCTGTCAGTTCTTTTATGCGTGAGGCTCATCCAAGTGTGTGGAGAGTGGTCCCAGCATGGCCTTGGCTGGGCCTCGGTGGTCTTCAGCTGTTGGGCCCTGGTGGAGACAGTCAGGCGTAGGGTAGGAGACTCTGCCTTGTTCTCTCCCAGGAGCTGAGTGTGATGATCTCTGGATCCTGGCCGTTGTTGGAGTTACACGGCAGTTGGTGGGTGTAACTGTCTAGTTACTGGCAGGTCCAGTCCCAAACTGTGCAGGCTTGGAGATCTCAGCCCCGGGTCCCACACACCTGGGTTCCTCTGTCAGTTCTTTTATGCGTGAGGCTCATCCAAGTGTGTGGAGAGTGGTCCCAGCATGGCCTTGGCTGGGCCTCGGTGGTCTTCAGCTGTTGGGCCCTGGTGGAGACAGTCAGGCATAGGGTAGGAGACTCTGCCTTGTTCTCTCCCAGGAGCTGAGTGTGATGATCTCTGGATCCTGGCCGTTGTTGGAGTTACACGGCAGTTGGTGGGTGTAACTGTCTAGTTACTGGCAGGTCCAGTCCCAAACTGTGCAGGCTTGGAGATCTCAGCCCCGGGTCCCACACACCTGGGTTCCTCTGTCAGTTCTTTTATGCGTGAGGCTCATCCAAGTGTGTGGAGAGTGGTCCCAGCATGGCCTTGGCTGGGCCTCGGTGGTCTTCAGCTGTTGGGCGCTGGTGGAGACAGTCAGGCATAGGGTAGGAGACTCTGCCTTGTTCTCTCCCAGGAGCTGAGTGTGATGATCTCTGGATCCTGGCCGTTGTTGGAGTTATACCGCAGTTGGTGGGTGTAACTGTCTAGTTACTGGCAGGTCCAGTCCCAAACTGTGCAGGCTTGGAGATCTCAGCCCCGGGTCCCACACACCTGGGTTCCTCTGTCAGTTCTTTTATGCGTGAGGCTCATCCAAGTGTGTGGAGAGTGGTCCCAGCATGGCCTTGGCTGGGCCTCGGTGGTCTTCAGCTGTTGGGCCCTGGTGGAGACAGTCAGGCATAGGGTAGGAGACTCTGCCTTGTTCTCTCCCAGGAGCTGAGTGTGATGATCTCTGGATCCTGGCCGTTGTTGGAGTTACACGGCTGTTGGTGGGTGTAACTGTCTAGTTACTGGCAGGTCCAGTCCCAAACTGTGCAGGCTTGGAGATCTCAGCCCCGGGTCCCACACACCTGGGTTCCTCTGTCAGTTCTTTTATGCGTGAGGCTCATCCAAGTGTGTGGAGAGTGGTCCCAGCATGGCCTTGGCTGGGCCTCGGTGGTCTTCAGCTGTTGGGCCCTGGTGGAGACAGTCAGGCATAGGGTAGGAGACTCTGCCTTGTTCTCTCCCAGGAGCTGAGTGTGATGATCTCTGGATCCTGGCCGTTGTTGGAGTTACACGGCAGTTGGTGGGTGTAACTGTCTAGTTACTGGCAGGTCCAGTCCCAAACTGTGCAGGCTTGGGGATCTCAGCCCCGGATCCCACACACCTGGGTTCCTCTGTCAGTTCTTTTATGCGTGAGGCTCATCCAAGTGTGTGGAGAGTGGTCCCAGCATGGCCTTGGCTGGGCCTCGGTGGTCTTCAGCTGTTGGGCGCTGGTGGAGACAGTCAGGCATAGGGTAGGAGACTCTGCCTTGTTCTCTCCCAGGAGCTGAGTGTGATGATCTCTGGATCCTGGCCGTTGTTGGAGTTATACCGCAGTTGGTGGGTGTAACTGTCTAGTTACTGGCAGGTCCAGTCCCAAACTGTGCAGGCTTGGAGATCTCAGCCCCGGGTCCCACACACCTGGGTTCCTCTGTCAGTTCTTTTATGCGTGAGGCTCATCCAAGTGTGTGGAGAGTGGTCCCAGCATGGCCTTGGCTGGGCCTCGGTGGTCTTCAGCTGTTGGGCCCTGGTGGAGACAGTCAGGCATAGGGTAGGAGACTCTGCCTTGTTCTCTCCCAGGAGCTGAGTGTGATGATCTCTGGATCCTGGCCGTTGTTGGAGTTACACGGCAGTTGGTGGGTGTAACTGTCTAGTTACTGGCAGGTCCAGTCCCAAACTGTGCAGGCTTGGAGATCTCAGCCCCGGGTCCCACACAGCTGGGTTCCTCTGTCAGTTCTTTTATGCGTGAGGCTCATCCAAGTGTGTGGAGAGTGGTCCCAGCATGGCCTTGGCTGGGCCTCGGTGGTCTTCAGCTGTTGGGCCCTGGTGGAGACAGTCAGGCATAGGGTAGGAGACTCTGCCTTGTTCTCTCCCAGGAGCTGAGTGTGATGATCTCTGGATCCTGGCCGTTGTTGGAGTTACACGGCAGTTGGTGGGTGTAACTGTCTAGTTACTGGCAGGTCCAGTCCCAAACTGTGCAGGTTTGGAGATCTCAGCCCCGGGTCCCACACACCTGGGTTCCTCTGTCAGTTCTTTTATGCGTGAGGCTCATCCAAGTGCGTGGAGAGTGGTCCCAGCATGGCCTTGGCTGGGCCTCGGTGGTCTTCAGCTGTTGGGCCCTGGTGGAGACAGTCAGGCATAGGGTAGGAGACTCTGCCTTGTTCTCTCCCAGGAGCTGAGTGTGATGATCTCTGGATCCTGGCCGTTGTTGGAGTTACACGGCAGTTGGTGGGTGTAACTGTCTAGTTACTGGCAGGTCCAGTCCCAAACTGTGCAGGCTTGGAGATCTCAGCCCCGGGTCCCCCACACCTGGGTTCCTCTGTCAGTTCTTTTATGCGTGAGGCTCATCCAAGTGTGTGGAGAGTGGTCCCAGCATGGCCTTGGCTGGGCCTCGGTGGTCTTCAGCTGTTGGGCCCTGGTGGAGACAGTCAGGCATAGGGTAGGAGACTCTGCCTTGTTCTCTCCCAGGAGCTGAGTGTGATGATCTCTGGATCCTGGCCGTTGTTGGAGTTACACGGCAGTTGGTGGGTGTAACTGTCTAGTTACTGGCAGGTCCAGTCCCAAACTGTGCAGGCTTGGAGATCTCAGCCCCGGGTCCCACACACCTGGGTTCCTCTGTCAGTTCTTTTATGCGTGAGGCTCATCCAAGTGTGTGGAGAGTGGTCCCAGCATGGCCTTGGCTGGGCCTCGGTGGTCTTCAGCTGTTGGGCCCTGGTGGAGACAGTCAGGCATAGGGTAGGAGACTCTGCCTTGTTCTCTCCCAGGAGCTGAGTGTGATGATCTCTGGATCCTGGCCGTTGTTGGAGTTACACGGCAGTTGGTGGGTGTAACTGTCTAGTTACTGGCAGGTCCAGTCCCAAACTGTGCAGGCTTGGAGATCTCAGCCCCGGGTCCCACACACCTGGGTTCCTCTGTCAGTTCTTTTATGCGTGAGGCTCATCCAAGTGTGTGGAGAGTGGTCCCAGCATGGCCTTGGCTGGGCCTCGGTGGTCTTCAGCTGTTGGGCCCTGGTGGAGACAGTCAGGCATAGGGTAGGAGACTCTGCCTTGTTCTCTCCCAGGAGCTGAGTGTGATGATCTCTGGATCCTGGCCGTTGTTGGAGTTACACGGCAGTTGGTGGGTGTAACTGTCTAGTTACTGGCAGGTCCAGTCCCAAACTGTGCAGGCTTGGAGATCTCAGCCCCGGGTCCCACACACCTGGGTTCCTCTGTCAGTTCTTTTATGCGTGAGGCTCATCCAAGTGTGTGGAGAGTGGTCCCAGCATGGCCTTGGCTGGGCCTCGGTGGTCTTCAGCTGTTGGGCCCTGGTGGAGACAGTCAGGCATGGGGTAGGAGACTCTGCCTTATTCTCTCCCAGGAGCTGAGTGTGATGATCTCTGGATCCTGGCCGTTGTTGGAGTTACACAGCAGTTGGTGGGTGTAACTGTCTAGTTACTGGCAGGTCCAGTCCCAAACTGTGCAGGCTTGGAGATCTCAGCCCCGGGTCCCACACACCTGGGTTCCTCTGTCAGTTCTTTTATGCGTGAGGCTCATCCAAGTGTGTGGAGAGTGGTCCCAGCATGGCCTTGGCTGGGCCTCGGTGGTCTTCAGCTGTTGGGCCCTGGTGGAGACAGTCAGGCATAGGGTAGGAGACTCTGCCTTGTTCTCTCCCAGGAGCTGAGTGTGATGATCTCTGGATCCTGGCCGTTGTTGGAGTTACACGGCAGTTGGTGGGTGTAACTGTCTAGTTACTGGCAGGTCCAGTCCCAAACTGTGCAGGCTTGGAGATCTCAGCCCCGGGTCCCACACACCTGGGTTCCTCTGTCAGTTCTTTTATGCGTGAGGCTCATCCAAGTGTGTGGAGAGTGGTCCCAGCATGGCCTTGGCTGGGCCTCGGTGGTCTTCAGCTGTTGGGCCCTGGTGGAGACAGTCAGGCGTAGGGTAGGAGACTCTGCCTTGTTCTCTCCCAGGAGCTGAGTGTGATGATCTCTGGATCCTGGCCGTTGTTGGAGTTACACGGCAGTTGGTGGGTGTAACTGTCTAGTTACTGGCAGGTCCAGTCCCAAACTGTGCAGGCTTGGAGATCTCAGCCCCGGGTCCCACACACCTGGGTTCCTCTGTCAGTTCTTTTATGCGTGAGGCTCATCCAAGTGTGTGGAGAGTGGTCCCAGCATGGCCTTGGCTGGGCCTCGGTGGTCTTCAGCTGTTGGGCCCTGGTGGAGACAGTCAGGCGTAGGGTAGGAGACTCTGCCTTGTTCTCTCCCAGGAGCTGAGTGTGATGATCTCTGGATCCTGGCCGTTGTTGGAGTTACACGGCAGTTGGTGGGTGTAACTGTCTAGTTACTGGCAGGTCCAGTCCCAAACTGTGCAGGCTTGGAGATCTCAGCCCCGGGTCCCACACACCTGGGTTCCTCTGTCAGTTCTTTTATGCGTGAGGCTCATCCAAGTGTGTGGAGAGTGGTCCCAGCATGGCCTTGGCTGGGCCTCGGTGGTCTTCAGCTGTTGGGCCCTGGTGGAGACAGTCAGGCGTAGGGTAGGAGACTCTGCCTTGTTCTCTCCCAGGAGCTGAGTGTGATGATCTCTGGATCCTGGCCGTTGTTGGAGTTACACGGCAGTTGGTGGGTGTAACTGTCTAGTTACTGGCAGGTCCAGTCCCAAACTGTGCAGGCTTGGAGATCTCAGCCCCGGGTCCCACACACCTGGGTTCCTCTGTCAGTTCTTTTATGCGTGAGGCTCATCCAAGTGTGTGGAGAGTGGTCCCAGCATGGCCTTGGCTGGGCCTCGGTGGTCTTCAGCTGTTGGGCCCTGGTGGAGACAGTCAGGCATAGGGTAGGAGACTCTGCCTTGTTCTCTCCCAGGAGCTGAGTGTGATGATCTCTGGATCCTGGCCGTTGTTGGAGTTACACGGCAGTTGGTGGGTGTAACTGTCTAGTTACTGGCAGGTCCAGTCCCAAACTGTGCAGGCTTGGAGATCTCAGCCCCGGGTCCCACACACCTGGGTTCCTCTGTCAGTTCTTTTATGCGTGAGGCTCATCCAAGTGTGTGGAGAGTGGTCCCAGCATGGCCTTGGCTGGGCCTCGGTGGTCTTCAGCTGTTGGGCGCTGGTGGAGACAGTCAGGCATAGGGTAGGAGACTCTGCCTTGTTCTCTCCCAGGAGCTGAGTGTGATGATCTCTGGATCCTGGCCGTTGTTGGAGTTATACCGCAGTTGGTGGGTGTAACTGTCTAGTTACTGGCAGGTCCAGTCCCAAACTGTGCAGGCTTGGAGATCTCAGCCCCGGGTCCCACACACCTGGGTTCCTCTGTCAGTTCTTTTATGCGTGAGGCTCATCCAAGTGTGTGGAGAGTGGTCCCAGCATGGCCTTGGCTGGGCCTCGGTGGTCTTCAGCTGTTGGGCCCTGGTGGAGACAGTCAGGCATAGGGTAGGAGACTCTGCCTTGTTCTCTCCCAGGAGCTGAGTGTGATGATCTCTGGATCCTGGCCGTTGTTGGAGTTACACGGCTGTTGGTGGGTGTAACTGTCTAGTTACTGGCAGGTCCAGTCCCAAACTGTGCAGGCTTGGAGATCTCAGCCCCGGGTCCCACACACCTGGGTTCCTCTGTCAGTTCTTTTATGCGTGAGGCTCATCCAAGTGTGTGGAGAGTGGTCCCAGCATGGCCTTGGCTGGGCCTCGGTGGTCTTCAGCTGTTGGGCCCTGGTGGAGACAGTCAGGCATAGGGTAGGAGACTCTGCCTTGTTCTCTCCCAGGAGCTGAGTGTGATGATCTCTGGATCCTGGCCGTTGTTGGAGTTACACGGCAGTTGGTGGGTGTAACTGTCTAGTTACTGGCAGGTCCAGTCCCAAACTGTGCAGGCTTGGGGATCTCAGCCCCGGATCCCACACACCTGGGTTCCTCTGTCAGTTCTTTTATGCGTGAGGCTCATCCAAGTGTGTGGAGAGTGGTCCCAGCATGGCCTTGGCTGGGCCTCGGTGGTCTTCAGCTGTTGGGCCCTGGTGGAGACAGTCAGGCATAGGGTAGGAGACTCTGCCTTGTTCTCTCCCAGGAGCTGAGTGTGATGATCTCTGGATCCTGGCCGTTGTTGGAGTTACACGGCAGTTGGTGGGTGTAACTGTCTAGTTACTGGCAGGTCCAGTCCCAAACTGTGCAGGCTTGGAGATCTCAGCCCCGGATCCCACACACCTGGGTTCCTCTGTCAGTTCTTTTATGCGTGAGGCTCATCCAAGTGTGTGGAGAGTGGTCCCAGCATGGCCTTGGCTGGGCCTCGGTGGTCTTCAGCTGTTGGGCCCTGGTGGAGACAGTCAGGCATAGGGTAGGAGACTCTGCCTTGTTCTCTCCCAGGAGCTGAGTGTGATGATCTCTGGATCCTGGCCGTTGTTGGAGTTACACGGCAGTTGGTGGGTGTAACTGTCTAGTTACTGGCAGGTCCAGTCCCAAACTGTGCAGGCTTGGAGATCTCAGCCCCGGGTCCCACACACCTGGGTTCCTCTGTCAGTTCTTTTATGCGTGAGGCTCATCCAAGTGTGTGGAGAGTGGTCCCAGCATGGCCTTGGCTGGGCCTCGGTGGTCTTCAGCTGTTGGGCCCTGGTGGAGACAGTCAGGCATAGGGTAGGAGACTCTGCCTTGTTCTCTCCCAGGAGCTGAGTGTGATGATCTCTGGATCCTGGCCGTTGTTGGAGTTACACGGCAGTTGGTGGGTGTAACTGTCTAGTTACTGGCAGGTCCAGTCCCAAACTGTGCAGGCTTGGAGATCTCAGCCCCGGGTCCCACACACCTGGGTTCCTCTGTCAGTTCTTTTATGCGTGAGGCTCATCCAAGTGTGTGGAGAGTGGTCCCAGCATGGCCTTGGCTGGGCCTCGGTGGTCTTCAGCTGTTGGGCCCTGGTGGAGACAGTCAGGCATAGGGTAGGAGACTCTGCCTTGTTCTCTCCCAGGAGCTGAGTGTGATGATCTCTGGATCCTGGCCGTTGTTGGAGTTACACGGCTGTTGGTGGGTGTAACTGTCTAGTTACTGGCAGGTCCAGTCCCAAACTGTGCAGGCTTGGAGATCTCAGCCCCGGATCCCACACACCTGGGTTCCTCTGTCAGTTCTTTTATGCGTGAGGCTCATCCAAGTGTGTGGAGAGTGGTCCCAGCATGGCCTTGGCTGGGCCTCGGTGGTCTTCAGCTGTTGGGCCCTGGTGGAGACAGTCACGCATAGGGTAGGAGACTCTGCCTTGTTCTCTCCCAGGAGCTGAGTGTGATGATCTCTGGATCCTGGCCGTTGTTGGAGTTACACGGCAGTTGGTGGGTGTAACTGTCTAGTTACTGGCAGGTCCAGTCCCAAACTGTGCAGGCTTGGAGATCTCAGCCCCGGGTCCCACACACCTGGGTTCCTCTGTCAGTTCTTTTATGCATGAGGCTCATCCAAGTGTGTGGAGAGTGGTCCCAGCATGGCCTTGGCTGGGCCTCGGTGGTCTTCAGCTGTTGGGCCCTGGTGGAGACAGTCAGGCATAGGGTAGGAGACTCTGCCTTGTTCTCTCCCAGGAGCTGAGTGTGATGATCTCTGGATCCTGGCCGTTGTTGGAGTTACACGGCAGTTGGTGGGTGTAACTGTCTAGTTACTGGCAGGTCCAGTCCCAAACTGTGCAGGCTTGGAGATCTCAGCCCCGGGTCCCACACACCTGGGTTCCTCTGTCAGTTCTTTTATGCGTGAGGCTCATCCAAGTGTGTGGAGAGTGGTCCCAGCATGGCCTTGGCTGGGCCTCGGTGGTCTTCAGCTGTTGGGCCCTGGTGGAGACAGTCAGGCGTAGGGTAGGAGACTCTGCCTTGTTCTCTCCCAGGAGCTGAGTGTGATGATCTCTGGATCCTGGCCGTTGTTGGAGTTACACGGCAGTTGGTGGGTGTAACTGTCTAGTTACTGGCAGGTCCAGTCCCAAACTGTGCAGGCTTGGAGATCTCAGCCCCGGGTCCCACACACCTGGGTTCCTCTGTCAGTTCTTTTATGCGTGAGGCTCATCCAAGTGTGTGGAGAGTGGTCCCAGCATGGCCTTGGCTGGGCCTCGGTGGTCTTCAGCTGTTGGGCCCTGGTGGAGACAGTCAGGCGTAGGGTAGGAGACTCTGCCTTGTTCTCTCCCAGGAGCTGAGTGTGATGATCTCTGGATCCTGGCCGTTGTTGGAGTTACACGGCAGTTGGTGGGTGTAACTGTCTAGTTACTGGCAGGTCCAGTCCCAAACTGTGCAGGCTTGGAGATCTCAGCCCCGGGTCCCACACACCTGGGTTCCTCTGTCAGTTCTTTTATGCGTGAGGCTCATCCAAGTGTGTGGAGAGTGGTCCCAGCATGGCCTTGGCTGGGCCTCGGTGGTCTTCAGCTGTTGGGCCCTGGTGGAGACAGTCAGGCATAGGGTAGGAGACTCTGCCTTGTTCTCTCCCAGGAGCTGAGTGTGATGATCTCTGGATCCTGGCCGTTGTTGGAGTTACACGGCAGTTGGTGGGTGTAACTGTCTAGTTACTGGCAGGTCCAGTCCCAAACTGTGCAGGCTTGGAGATCTCAGCCCCGGGTCCCACACACCTGGGTTCCTCTGTCAGTTCTTTTATGCGTGAGGCTCATCCAAGTGTGTGGAGAGTGGTCCCAGCATGGCCTTGGCTGGGCCTCGGTGGTCTTCAGCTGTTGGGCGCTGGTGGAGACAGTCAGGCATAGGGTAGGAGACTCTGCCTTGTTCTCTCCCAGGAGCTGAGTGTGATGATCTCTGGATCCTGGCCGTTGTTGGAGTTATACCGCAGTTGGTGGGTGTAACTGTCTAGTTACTGGCAGGTCCAGTCCCAAACTGTGCAGGCTTGGAGATCTCAGCCCCGGGTCCCACACACCTGGGTTCCTCTGTCAGTTCTTTTATGCGTGAGGCTCATCCAAGTGTGTGGAGAGTGGTCCCAGCATGGCCTTGGCTGGGCCTCGGTGGTCTTCAGCTGTTGGGCCCTGGTGGAGACAGTCAGGCATAGGGTAGGAGACTCTGCCTTGTTCTCTCCCAGGAGCTGAGTGTGATGATCTCTGGATCCTGGCCGTTGTTGGAGTTACACGGCAGTTGGTGGGTGTAACTGTCTAGTTACTGGCAGGTCCAGTCCCAAACTGTGCAGGCTTGGAGATCTCAGCCCCGGATCCCACACACCTGGGTTCCTCTGTCAGTTCTTTTATGCGTGAGGCTCATCCAAGTGTGTGGAGAGTGGTCCCAGCATGGCCTTGGCTGGGCCTCGGTGGTCTTCAGCTGTTGGGCCCTGGTGGAGACAGTCAGGCGTAGGGTAGGAGACTCTGCCTTGTTCTCTCCCAGGAGCTGAGTGTGATGATCTCTGGATCCTGGCCGTTGTTGGAGTTACACGGCAGTTGGTGGGTGTAACTGTCTAGTTACTGGCAGGTCCAGTCCCAAACTGTGCAGGCTTGGAGATCTCAGCCCCGGATCCCACACACCTGGGTTCCTCTGTCAGTTCTTTTATGCGTGAGGCTCATCCAAGTGTGTGGAGAGTGGTCCCAGCATGGCCTTGGCTGGGCCTCGGTGGTCTTCAGCTGTTGGGCCCTGGTGGAGACAGTCAGGCATAGGGTAGGAGACTCTGCCTTGTTCTCTCCCAGGAGCTGAGTGTGATGATCTCTGGATCCTGGCCGTTGTTGGAGTTACACGGCAGTTGGTGGGTGTAACTGTCTAGTTACTGGCAGGTCCAGTCCCAAACTGTGCAGGCTTGGAGATCTCAGCCCCGGGTCCCACACACCTGGGTTCCTCTGTCAGTTCTTTTATGCGTGAGGCTCATCCAAGTGTGTGGAGAGTGGTCCCAGCATGGCCTTGGCTGGGCCTCGGTGGTCTTCAGCTGTTGGGCCCTGGTGGAGACAGTCAGGCATAGGGTAGGAGACTCTGCCTTGTTCTCTCCCAGGAGCTGAGTGTGATGATCTCTGGATCCTGGCCGTTGTTGGAGTTACACGGCAGTTGGTGGGTGTAACTGTCTAGTTACTGGCAGGTCCAGTCCCAAACTGTGCAGGCTTGGAGATCTCAGCCCCGGGTCCCACACACCTGGGTTCCTCTGTCAGTTCTTTTATGCGTGAGGCTCATCCAAGTGTGTGGAGAGTGGTCCCAGCATGGCCTTGGCTGGGCCTCGGTGGTCTTCAGCTGTTGGGCCCTGGTGGAGACAGTCAGGCATAGGGTAGGAGACTCTGCCTTGTTCTCTCCCAGGAGCTGAGTGTGATGATCTCTGGATCCTGGCCGTTGTTGGAGTTACACGGCAGTTGGTGGGTGTAACTGTCTAGTTACTGGCAGGTCCAGTCCCAAACTGTGCAGGCTTGGAGATCTCAGCCCCGGATCCCACACACCTGGGTTCCTCTGTCAGTTCTTTTATGCGTGAGGCTCATCCAAGTGTGTGGAGAGTGGTCCCAGCATGGCCTTGGCTGGGCCTCGGTGGTCTTCAGCTGTTGGGCCCTGGTGGAGACAGTCAGGCATAGGGTAGGAGACTCTGCCTTGTTCTCTCCCAGGAGCTGAGTGTGATGATCTCTGGATCCTGGCCGTTGTTGGAGTTACACGGCAGTTGGTGGGTGTAACTGTCTAGTTACTGGCAGGTCCAGTCCCAAACTGTGCAGGCTTGGAGATCTCAGCCCCGGATCCCACACACCTGGGTTCCTCTGTCAGTTCTTTTATGCGTGAGGCTCATCCAAGTGTGTGGAGAGTGGTCCCAGCATGGCCTTGGCTGGGCCTCGGTGGTCTTCAGCTGTTGGGCCCTGGTGGAGACAGTCAGGCATAGGGTAGGAGACTCTGCCTTGTTCTCTCCCAGGAGCTGAGTGTGATGATCTCTGGATCCTGGCCGTTGTTGGAGTTACACGGCAGTTGGTGGGTGTAACTGTCTAGTTACTGGCAGGTCCAGTCCCAAACTGTGCAGGCTTGGAGATCTCAGCCCCGGGTCCCACACACCTGGGTTCCTCTGTCAGTTCTTTTATGCGTGAGGCTCATCCAAGTGTGTGGAGAGTGGTCCCAGCATGGCCTTGGCTGGGCCTCGGTGGTCTTCAGCTGTTGGGCCCTGGTGGAGACAGTCAGGCATAGGGTAGGAGACTCTGCCTTGTTCTCTCCCAGGAGCTGAGTGTGATGATCTCTGGATCCTGGCCGTTGTTGGAGTTACACGGCAGTTGGTGGGTGTAACTGTCTAGTTACTGGCAGGTCCAGTCCCAAACTGTGCAGGCTTGGAGATCTCAGCCCCGGGTCCCACACACCTGGGTTCCTCTGTCAGTTCTTTTATGCGTGAGGCTCATCCAAGTGTGTGGAGAGTGGTCCCAGCATGGCCTTGGCTGGGCCTCGGTGGTCTTCAGCTGTTGGGCCCTGGTGGAGACAGTCAGGCATAGGGTAGGAGACTCTGCCTTGTTCTCTCCCAGGAGCTGAGTGTGATGATCTCTGGATCCTGGCCGTTGTTGGAGTTACACGGCAGTTGGTGGGTGTAACTGTCTAGTTACTGGCAGGTCCAGTCCCAAACTGTGCAGGCTTGGAGATCTCAGCCCCGGGTCCCACACAGCTGGGTTCCTCTGTCAGTTCTTTTATGCGTGAGGCTCATCCAAGTGTGTGGAGAGTGGTCCCAGCATGGCCTTGGCTGGGCCTCGGTGGTCTTCAGCTGTTGGGCCCTGGTGGAGACAGTCAGGCATAGGGTAGGAGACTCTGCCTTGTTCTCTCCCAGGAGCTGAGTGTGATGATCTCTGGATCCTGGCCGTTGTTGGAGTTACACGGCAGTTGGTGGGTGTAACTGTCTAGTTACTGGCAGGTCCAGTCCCAAACTGTGCAGGCTTGGAGATCTCAGCCCCGGGTCCCACACACCTGGGTTCCTCTGTCAGTTCTTTTATGCGTGAGGCTCATCCAAGTGCGTGGAGAGTGGTCCCAGCATGGCCTTGGCTGGGCCTCGGTGGTCTTCAGCTGTTGGGCCCTGGTGGAGACAGTCAGGCATAGGGTAGGAGACTCTGCCTTGTTCTCTCCCAGGAGCTGAGTGTGATGATCTCTGGATCCTGGCCGTTGTTGGAGTTACACGGCAGTTGGTGGGTGTAACTGTCTAGTTACTGGCAGGTCCAGTCCCAAACTGTGCAGGCTTGGAGATCTCAGCCCCGGGTCCCACACACCTGGGTTCCTCTGTCAGTTCTTTTATGCGTGAGGCTCATCCAAGTTTGTGGAGAGTGGTCCCAGCATGGCCTTGGCTGGGCCTCGGTGGTCTTCAGCTGTTGGGCCCTGGTGGAGACAGTCAGGCATAGGGTAGGAGACTCTGCCTTGTTCTCTCCCAGGAGCTGAGTGTGATGATCTCTGGATCCTGGCCGTTGTTGGAGTTACACGGCAGTTGGTGGGTGTAACTGTCTAGTTACTGGCAGGTCCAGTCCCAAACTGTGCAGGCTTGGAGATCTCAGCCCCGGGTCCCACACACCTGGGTTCCTCTGTCAGTTCTTTTATGCGTGAGGCTCATCCAAGTGCGTGGAGAGTGGTCCCAGCATGGCCTTGGCTGGGCCTCGGTGGTCTTCAGCTGTTGGGCCCTGGTGGAGACAGTCAGGCATAGGGTAGGAGACTCTGCCTTGTTCTCTCCCAGGAGCTGAGTGTGATGATCTCTGGATCCTGGCCGTTGTTGGAGTTACACGGCAGTTGGTGGGTGTAACTGTCTAGTTACTGGCAGGTCCAGTCCCAAACTGTGCAGGCTTGGAGATCTCAGCCCCGGGTCCCACACACCTGGGTTCCTCTGTCAGTTCTTTTATGCGTGAGGCTCATCCAAGTGTGTGGAGAGTGGTCCCAGCATGGCCTTGGCTGGGCCTCGGTGGTCTTCAGCTGTTGGGCCCTGGTGGAGACAGTCAGGCATAGGGTAGGAGACTCTGCCTTGTTCTCTCCCAGGAGCTGAGTGTGATGATCTCTGGATCCTGGCCGTTGTTGGAGTTACACGGCAGTTGGTGGGTGTAACTGTCTAGTTACTGGCAGGTCATTATATAAATTATATAAATTTATATAAATCATTATATACCTGAAATTAATATGTTAGTTTTATCTCAAAAAAGAGAAGAAATATGCTATGCTATGAAATAATAGAACAAAGTCAAAAAAATAAAACTGGATTCATAAACTCATGCCTCTAAGTATGTGGCAAAATGTAAGTGATTGAAACTGAATGGATTCAGTGAGTTGGAGAGCATACATATCATCAAAGCAAGAGAGCACTTCTGCCAAATTTGCATTAAGAAAATAAAAAATAAAGATCAAAGATATCCTACTGAATCCTTCTTTCAAGGAAAGCCATAAATCCAAACTCCCATTCTAATTCTCCCAGCTTTCAAATTGCAGCAGCAAAATTACTTTATTAAATACTGGGGAAAACAAACTTCTTATCTGGACTGACTGCTAAGTTCATCTCCAGAGGAAACACAGTAAAACCTGAATGTGCAAACCCAATCTAATCTTAAAAAGACATTTGATTGATAGTTGCCTGTGTAAAAAAAAAGAAATACATAAAAGAAAAGAAACCCAGGAAATAGTACCCATGAATTTTCCTTGAAAATTCTGCTTGATGATAGTAAATGTGTAACAAGTGACATATAGAAACTATGGTAAAACTCGTAGTGAGCACTGAACACTGAAACAATTTAAATATAAAGCTAAAACTAAATAATAATGATAATTCCTTGTGCTAGGAATTATCGAGTGACAATTTGAATAATAGAAATCTTGACAATATAAAAGCAACATATATACTTAAATTATATATCATACACATATTTTAATATCTATAAGATAGAAGAAAGGGAGGAGAAGAGAGCTAAAATATAATCTATAATTTTATACAGGTACCACAACATAGTAATTATTTCACAATCAGTTTTCTTAGCCTTTGAGGAGTTATTTAGGAATTTAAGCATCAAAGCTGAAAGATAGTACGGTGACCAGGGTTCCTGCCTTGCATGTAGCTAAGCTGGGTTCAATCCCTGGTATCCTCTATAGTCCCCTGAACACTGCCAGGAGTAATTCTTGAGTGCAGAGCCAGGAATAAACCCTGAGCATCACTTAGGGTGGACCCAAAACTAACAAACCAAATGAGTTAAAATATTGTTTAGGAAAGAATATCTTACAAGCTGAACTGTGTTCCTCATCCTTAAATTCATGTGTTACTTTAACCCTCCAAAACATTGGATAAAGAAAAAGATTATTGGTGTCCAGGAGTAGGGAGGTAGAGAGAAATTGGAAGGTGGCAATATCTGTAAAGAGCATGGTAGGAAAGACTCATGGCATGAGACTGTTTTGTATCTTGATTTGGAACTAGTCACAAGTTTGTGCACATGTGACAAAACCACACAGAACTGAATACACACACAGAAGCATGTAAAACTTATAAAAAACAAATAATTTGGGGCTGAAGCGATAGCACAGCGGGTAGGGCATTCACCTTGCATGCGGCCGACCCAGGTTTGATTCCCAACATCCCGTATGGTCCCCCAAGTGCCGCCAGGAGTAGTTTCTGAGTGCAGAGGCAGGAGGAACCCCTGAGCATCTCTGGGTGTGACCCGAAGTAAATAAATAAATACCGAAGAATTCTATAGGATCTAGCAATTGTTGACTCCTGGTTGTGATGTTGAACTAAATTGTTACTTTTAAGTCTGCACTTACTACTGTCACTGTCACTGTCCTCCCATTGTTCATCAATTTGCTGGAGCGGGTCCAGTAACATTGTGAGACTTGTTACTGTGTTTGGCATATTGAATACATCATGGGTAGCTTGCCAGGCTTTGCCCTGCAGGCGAGATACCCTCAGTAGCTTGCTGGGTTCTTCTAGAGTAGCAGAGGAATCGAACCTGGGTCAGCCAGGTCGGCTGCATGCAAGGCAAACGCCCTACCCGCTGTACTATCGCTTCAGCTGGATCTTAGACTAACAGATGAGGTAAAGGTAAAGGCCCTCCCGTTGATCGTCGATTTGCTCGAGTGGGCCCAGTAACGTCTCCATTGGAGACTTTGTTGTTACTGTGTTTGGCATATCGAATACTCTCGGTAGCTTGCCGGGCTCTCCGAGAGGGGCGGAGGAATCGAACTCGGGTCGGCCATGTTGGCCGCTTGTAAGGTGAACGCCTACCCGCTGTGCTATAAAAAAAATGAGAGTGACATATTTTGTCAAACGCAAAGAGTAACAGAACAGTTGAAAGACAGTGGGATTCAGTGAGGAAGGTTTTTTGTTTGTTTGTTTTTAATTTTTATTAGTGAAACACCATGAGGTACAGTTGTAGACTTACAAATTTTTGTGCTTGGGTTTCAATTATACAATGATCAAATACCCATCCCTCCACCAGTGCCCATTTTCCACCACCATGGATCTCAGTATCCCTCTCACCCCCCATCTGCCCCATCCCACCCTGCCTCTGTGACAGGGCATTCCCTTTTGTTCTCTCTCTCCTTTTGGGTGTTGTGGTTTGCAAAAGAGGCAATGAGTTATGCAATGTGATCAGGAGCGACAGCACAATGGTAGGGCATTTGCTTTGCACGCAGCCAGCCTGGACGAGCCGGGTTCGATTCCTCTGCCCCTCTTGGAGACCCGGGCAAGTTACTGAGAGTATCTCACCCTCACAGCAAAGCCTGGCAAGCTACCCATGACATATTCAATATGAGAAACACAGTAACAACAAGTCTCACAATGGAGACGTTACTGGGCCCGCTCGAGCAAATCGATGAACAATGGGAGGACAGTGCAGTGCAGATCGGTGGACCCAGGTTCCAACCACAGGACATCCAGGTGTGGCTTCTCATCCTCAGGCTGAGAGAGTTTTACAGATGAGGACAAACCTAAGCAGGGACTTCCAGACTTAACTTGGAGTCAATAAGTGGATGGTAAAGACAGAATCATAAAGGAATGAAATAAATGCATTAAAGTGAAGAAACAGGGCAGGAAAAATAACATAGAAGTTAAGGAATTTGCCTCAGATGTTGCCATCCTCAGTTTGATCCCTGGTGCATCGAAGCACCTCTGGATATGGATCAAATTCCCAACCACAATAAGTAAGAAATAATCAGGAAAGGTTATATGTTTGAGCAGGACTGAGAAACTGAATCCAAATTAGGATTTTAAAAATAGGCCTGGGTTGGGAAGACAGTACAGCAGTTACAGAGCTTGCCTGGCATGTGGCTGACCTGGGTTTGATCTCCAACACCTCATATGGTCCCCCAGGCCCCACCAGGAGTAACCCCTGAGCACAAAGCCCAGAGTAAGCCTTGAGCACCACAAAGTGTGTGTCCCCTACCGTACAATTAATAAAATTGAATATGCCTAGCAGGAGCTGGAAAAATAGTACAGTGGACAAGGTACTTTTCTTGTACAAGGCTTATTTATATTCAAGTTTCAGCACCCCATATAGTCCCTTGAATGATCCCAAGTGAAAAGCCGGGGATAAGCCCTGATCACTGCCAGTGTGACACTCCAAAACTGCTCACCACCAAAAAACATGAGCCTAGCAGTTTGGATGTGAAAATATATGGAAACCTCTGAAAAGATGAGAAAGAGGGGTGAGTAATATTCTCCCAGGTACTGTGTTCTTTTTTGTTGGCAGGAGCAGAACAAAAAATACTGATGGATTACTAGCTCTGAGCTCAGGAATCACTCCTGGGGAGTCTTGGGGGACTGACTAGATAGGGTTCTGGGGATCAATACCAGGTCAACCATGTTCAAGGCAAGCACCCTATCAACTGTACTACTTATTTGTCCCCAAAGTACTGTGTTCTTTTGAGAGGGGATTGGGTCACAGCCAAAGCTAGGGGATCAAATGAGGAGTCACCTTATGTCCTGTCTTTTTCCTCCAGCCTAGGAACTATGATATTTTTAAAAGAAAATTTTCTTTTGACAAAGAACAAAAATTTGAGATGAAAATGTTTCGCAGGCAACATGGCCGACCCGAGTTCGATTCCTCCGCCCCTCTCGAAGAGCCCGGCAAGCTACCGAGAGTATCTTGCCCGCACGGCAGAGCCTGGCAAGCCACCCGTGATGTATTCAATATGCCACACACAGTAACAACAAAATCTCCAATGGAGACGTTACTGGGCCTGCTCGAGCAAATCGATGAACAACGGGAGGGCCTTTACCTTTACCTTTTAATTTTACTTGTCATAATTTACCTTGTGTTACATTTGGGAAAGTGCGTGTATATTTCTATTTTATTGATGCCTGCCAATTTCTCTGGTGTGAGGTGAAATCTCACTGTTGTTTTTTATTTGCATTTCCCTCATGAATAGTGATATGTTTTACATCTACCTATTGATCATCTTTATGTTTTCTTTGAGAAAGTGTCCAGTTCTACTCCCCCAACCTTTTTGTTGTTGTTTTTTTCTTTTTTTGATAGGGTTATTTGTTTTCAATGCATATTTTATTAGTGTTAGGCAGTGATCTAGTACTTGGGGTATAAAGGTGAACAAACATCATAGACTTTGTCATCATAGGCTTTATATTTTAGCAGAAATATATGGAAAATAAATAAGTATACTAAAATAATATTTGACAACTACTATATAAATGAGAGTATGAAAAGATAGGTTGCAAATGGGTGCATATGTGGAATGAATAACAGCAGGTTGTGTACTCAAAAGAGTAAGGTGAAATTTAAGGAAAGATTTTAAGAAGATAAAGAAATTATACAAGCAATTGCCTGCAAAAACTAAGTGAGTCAGTAGGACAAGGTCATTCACAATATATTTTTAGATGAACATTTTTTAGAAAGATCTACTGAATTACTTCAATACTTTACTTGAGTAACTCTAAATGAAATGATTTTTAAGTGTTGAGATTTAGGCAAGCCTTTTTCTCTTCAACCTGGTTCTCTGAATTCCTTTTCATGAGCTTAATGATGTGAATGAAATCAACAATGATGATGATGATGACAATGAAGATGATGATGAAACAGCCATTATAAGTTAAAATAATTAGTAACTTTTTATTGTGTGTTGAAGCTTTGAATTGAGTCTGTGTGTCAGGTTACTGTTTATTCTCAAAATTTTATCTGACTTTCAGCTTTAGACAGGGTAATCATGATTTTTTTAGAACTTCTCTAACTTTAATCACTGGTCCTGACTGGAGCTTTCACTTTCATGCTTCAAGTTAGATTACAGCCAGGGCTGCTAAAATGAACAATGAGAGCTGCCCCCCACGAGCGGCTCTCCGGCACGGCCACGGCCCCGGAGGCACAAGGACTTAGCACAGAGAACCAGCCGCTTGGAGCAGAAAAGCAAATGGACTATGTGTTAAACCGTGCCACCAAGCCTGCCCGGAGGGGAAAGGGTGTTGACCGGCCCGCCCGCTCCTCTCTGGAAAGAAAGATGGCGGCCACACGGGAGCCTTGTGGACAGCAGGTTTGAGCCGGGCTTGGCGGGAGCGGCAGGGACCTCATGGGAAGGGGGGTTTTGTGGGCCGTCCCCCACGCCCCACCGAGGTCGCCAGCTGCCCCCCACGAGCGGCTCTCCGGCACGGCCACGGCCCCGGAGGCACAAGGACTTAGCACAGAGAATCAGCCACTTGGAGCAGAAAAGCAAATGGACTATGTGTTAAACCGCGCCACCAAGCCTGCCCGGAGGGGAAAGGGTGTTGACCGGCCTGCCCGCTCCTCTCTGGAAAGAAAGATGGCGGCCGCACGGGAGCCTTGTGGACAGCAGGTTTGAGCCGGGCTTGGCGGGAGCGGCAGGGACCTCATGGGAAGGGGGGCTTTGTGGGCCGTCCCCCACGCCCCACCGAGGTCGCCAGCTGCCCCCCATGAGCGGCTCCCCGGCACGGCCACGACTCCAGGGCACAGAAACCAATCTCTTAACTAGCTAACTTTTAATAGAAATTCTTCCAGGGTCAATAAGTAAAATAGCAGAAATTCAAAACCGCGCGGCCGCAATAGCGGCCGCGCGACATCATTTTATTCTTAAACCAAGATGTAGAAAGCAAATCATTTCACAACGCTGTTTCAGCATGTCTGATTGTGGGGGGTGAGTCGTAAACTCTAAACAATAATTGTGCATCTTCTATCGAAACTATCTAGTCAAAGTAGATAGAGTATTAACTAGAACTCATCTGCCTCACAAGAATTGGGAGGGGTGGGAGGTGGGGGTCTATTGGGGTTCGGGGTTAAAAATAAGTATTGGGAAAGGGAAATGTGTTTGATATTTACATGACTGAGACCTAAACCTGAAAGCTCTGTAACTTTTCCCACAGTGATTCAATAAATAAATAAATTTTTAAAAAAAATGAACAATGAACTACTTCATCAAACAACACAACAATGTAAAAATCTGAGTGGTTTCAGAAAACCAAGGCCTTTTGTAAATGCTTGAAGATATCTCTTCTGAAGTAAGCCTTTAAAGCTTATGACCTTGTGCCTGAGATAGGAAGGTCATCATTCCACTGAGTTGTCATTTTTGTACCTTTTTACTATCAAAATTAGTTTTATTTTATTTATAACTTATTGGCCTCTTTCCAAATATGACTAATTCTTTGCAGCTTGCTTGAAACGCAAAAAAGACAACAGAGATGGTTAAACAGAAAAAGCAAGAAATCCTAAGATCATAGTGAACAAAACACAGACTAATGGGTTTATTCTGTCTATACTTTTTATAAATGCTGCGAACAGATTATTAGTTACCCTTTTTTTTCCTTTTTAGGTCACACTTGACGATGCTCAGGGGTTACTCCTGGCTCTACACTCAGGAATGACTCCTGGCAGTGCTGAGGGACCATATGGGATGCTGGGGATCGAATCCAGGTCAGACGTGTGCAAGGCAAATGTCTGACCTGCTGTACTATCACTCCGGCCTATTAGTTACAGTTAAAGACATATAGTAACTGTTCTTTATCAGAACATCTAAGTTCTTGTTCTCAAGAATTATTTGTATTTTCTTATTCAACTCTCTACTCAGACTTACTGTGTAATGCTCATACCTCCATCACTCTATGATAATAGTGATTTATTTCATATCATACCTATTTAGGAGGTGTACCCTTCCTAAGGGCTGGAGCAATAGCACAGTGGGTAGGGCATTTGCCTTGCATGCAGCCAACCCGGGTTTGATTTCTCCGTCCCTCTTGGAGAGCCTGGAAAGCTACTGAGAGTATCCTGCCCATACAGCAGAGTCTGGCAAGCTCCCTGTGGCGTATTCGCTATGCCAAAAACAGTAACAATAAGTCTCACAATGGAGACGTTACTGGTGCCCGCTCGAGCAAGTCTATGAACAATGGGAGGACAGTGCCATAGGACAGACAGTGCTACCCTTCCTAAACTGGCTTGGAACACACAAATAGTCAAACTTAACGTCAGTTAATTTTTTAACACTTCCAACTTTTGTTTCAACTCTCCAATTTTAAAGTCTGCATATACGAACAGATACAAAGAGTAGTAGATTAGCATGACCCCTTAAGAATATGATGAATATCACAATAAGATAACAAAACTATGAAACAATTCTATTGAAATTCTTAGAAGAAAAACACTATATAAATCCTAGCCTTTTTGGTTTTCTTTTCCTATGCACTGCTTTAAGCATTATGCTAATTCCTCACTGATCTGGGTAGTTCAGGTTTCTTTCCTGAAGTAATCTCTTCTCAGTATTAAAATATCTGCTAAAATTTCTTCTGAACTCTTCACTGAACCCAGATGACCTCTCTTCCTTTATACCCAAATGTGAAACAGGCCAGTTCTAAGATTGCCTTAATCCAGTGCCATTTATCATCTCTCAACTTGAGTTTTATTTTCTGTAAGAATTTCCAGAGCCCAAAGCCACCTCTGCTTGAAGATGTGAATTTTCTGATGTTATGGGTGTTATTGTTGCCTTATGAGACTGTTTTTATTATCCTTGAAAGAGCTAATGAATGTGAGGTACTTTGGAAACTGATGCTATATAAATGTAAGGCATTGTTTTGTGATTGCTACTTAATCAGGGGATTATTTGACGTCTTCCTAACCATTTTTTCTAAGTCACTTGATAAAGCTGTGGGTTCAGTGAGGGAAAGCTTCCAGTAAGTATCTCTTTCAGGGGCATTTCTTATCTGATAATGCTCTTGGAAAAACTGGTTTCCTGTAATCAAGTATGAATATTCTTCTTGAAAAATCTCAGTGTCTAAAAGATTTGAAATGAAACATCTAGGGGATAGGGTGGGTGTATCATTCAATACAAAGGTTCTAAGCCCCAACTTCTATTTATACCAAATATTGATTCTCCTCAATATTGATTTTGCTGTTGAAGACCTCATTTTTCAACTTAGATATATTTGGTTCCATCATCTTCAAGTGAAAAAAAATTCATTTAGCTGATTATTTTTCTCTTGATTGTGGTCGCCATCTTTTAAGGTTTTCCACATTTAGACTTCATCCAAAAGGAACTGAAAAATTTTCTGTGTATGTATTTTAGTTATTTTTCACATATATCTTTAAAATAAAATATTTATTAAGGTAGTTGTAAAATTACGAATGCAAATAATCCTTTGAAAAGTTGATTTTCTCCCCTAAATGCTCTTCATTATTTAGTCATCCATTTCCATATCTAGGAGTTGAATTTGCACCTCTCCAGAGAGAGTTTCATACCAATTTACATTTAGTTATACATTATTTTATACTTTACCACTTTAACTCAATTATTTTTTAGGGATTGTTTCATAGCTGAACACCTTAAAGTGCTCTTCCCTTTATCAATGTTACAGAGCACTCACTGTCAGTTGTATTATAATTTCTTTAATGGTATCCTTCCATGGTTGATTGCATTTAGGTTGCTTCCAACTGTTTAAGTAGCAAACAGTGGGGCAATGACTGCCTTCACATATTGTTTGCCATTTACACAAGTATCAGTCTACAAGTGGGATAAATTTCACAGATAGAAAAGTGAGTCAAAGAGTATGTATATTTGTTATTCAGAGAGATTTTACTAAATGGCCTCCCTGTCCCCTCCCCACTCCAACAGAGACAGCCCTGGCAGCCAAAATCCTCCAGAACTCAACTAACTACCCATGCTCACTGCCGCTCTCCACAGGATCGGACTAGCCTCATCCATAGCACTGTAACACTGTCCTCCCATTGTTCATCAATTTGCTCAAGCGGGCCCAGTAACGTCTCCATTGTGAGACTTGTTACTGTGTTTGACATATCGAATACGTCACAGGTAGCTTGCCAGACTCTGCCGTGCGGGCGAGATACTTGATAGCTTGCCAGGCTCTCAGAGAGGAGCAGAGGAATCAAACCTGGGTCAGTCAGGTCAGCTGCGTGCAAGGCAAATGCCCTACCCGCTCCGTCCAGCCCAATCTCATCCATGAGTGAATCTATTCCTGAACATCTCATACTTCACACCACTAATATACCAAGAGTAGCCCATCACATTGATGGGGTTTAAAATAGAAGACAACCAATCTTAGTTGGAAATATATTCATACAGATATAGATACAAGCACACAGGTTCAACCTTTAACAACATGTTACTAATCTCTTATAGAAGGGCTTAATGGCCCCTGGGTGAAATACAACAATCTTCACACATTTTCCTCTAAGAAATTTTTTGTCTCATTTTTAGTGGATTGTTTGTAACAATCAATACAAATTAAATTATTTTGGCTTTACTTTGGGGGCTGGAGCGATAGCACAGCGGTAGGGCATTTGCCTTACAAGCGGCCAACATGGCCGACCCGAGTTCAATTCCTCCGCCCCTCTCGGAGAGCCCTGCAAGCTACTGAGAGTATTTTGCCCGCATGGCAGAGCCTGGCAAGCTACCCGTGATGTATTCGATATGCCAAACACAGTAACAACAAAGTCTCCAATGGAGACGTTACTGGGCCTGCTTGAGCAAATCAATGAACAACTGGAGAACCGTGAACCATGACCGTTACTTTGGAGGCAGGATCTGGGGTTCAGGATGGAAATACAGTGATGGGAAAGTGTAATGGTGGTGGGATTGGTGTTAAAATATAAAATGTAATATTGTAAACAAATTCAAATTTAAATTCAAATATTGTAAACAAATTCATAAAAATTAAATTAAAACAAAGAAATTTTTAAAAATTTAAAAATAAATGGTCTCCCAAAAGGGTCTTCCCACTTTATACTCTCACCAGAAAGGTTTCCTCACACCCTCCTCTCTACTGCACAAAATGGAACTTTTGTAAGCTGTATTTTTATTATGAGGCCGAGTATATTTTCAGCTCTTTGGGACATTTGAATTGCCCTTTCTCTGAATGACCTGTTCTTTCCCTTTGCCCATTTTAAGTTGATCTTTATTATCTTCAGGAGATTAGGGACTCTAAACTAATTTATCTAAAGATTCTATAGGTCATTAACATGGGATGCATCTCTCATCAACCTTACACCTTTACTTCATTCTTTTCTATATAACTCAAGTTTCTATTTCCTGTGACCCAGGTACATATAGTATTCATTAAGACTAACCCTCCAAACTAATACTATTCTAAGGCAAGTTTTCTTTGTTTATCCTCCCATATTTAGTTTGTCACACAAACTGCATATGTATAACACACACCCAGATTAAGGAACAGAACACCACCAGCATATCCTTTGTGCTTTCTAAGAATTATCATCCTATCATCTAATTGATGATAGGATGATATTAAATTAGACTTGCTTTTCCTAATTTTATATAAATGAAAACCTATTGTGTGCTTCCTTTTGAGCTTATTGAGCTCAACTTTATATTTCTAATATTCATCTCTATTGTAGTAACTAGATTTTGTTTATCCCTTTGAATTTTTAGAATTTGAGGTGATAGTTAAAAATTAATTAAAAATAATTGATACACTTGTAGCATTGAATTATATATATATGAATATATCACTGCAAAGAAGATCAGATTGACAGATTATGCAAAATGGCAAAAAAATGATGAGCACGCAACACATAGCACAGACTACATGAACTAAGATGATGGCACTGACATAGTATGGACCAGGTTAATGGAGCTGCAATTGGAGTAATCCTGAACATAGAGTTTCTTGTTTCTGCAATGACTATTGCAGCCCTCCGAAATATGCCTACATAAACTGTAAGATGCAGAGCTATTAAATAAAAGAGCTTTAACACTGAAGAAATCTGGTATTTGGTGTACTAATCTTGCATGCCATCCATAAAAACCCCTAAACTAGGCAGATTCCACTATGACAATCCCCAACAATATTAAATAATACTTTTGATAATGGGCATCTTCTATTTCCCTACTTTAGCATAATTCCTTATGTTATAAATCATCTTTTTCTTCCTAAAATGAACTTCCCTTTGATTTTTATGCTGTTGCATTCTGTTTGCCAGTATTTCATTTGGATGTTTGTACTAGTGGATATTTGTGCTAATGTTCATAATGATTAGGTATAATTTTAGATTTTTATTTGGTTTTTATAAAATATGTTCTATTACTAGCAAATGAATAATTTGAAAGCATAACTTTCACTATTTCAGTGCTCTGAAAGAGTTTATCAGGGACTGGAGTGATAGCACAGTGGATAGGGTGTTTGCTTTGCATGCAGCTGACCCAGGTTTGATTCCCAGCATCCCATATGGTCCCCTGAGCACCGCCAGAAGTACTTCCTGAGTGCAGAACCAGGAGTAACCCCTGTGCATCACTGGGTGTGACCCAAAAAAAAAAAGAGTTTATCTTGTGTTGAGATTACCTGACTCTGAAAGTCCATGTATTGCCGATCTGTGTACTTATATCTTCCTCTCACGTGCCGCTCCTTCTCTGGCATTCTCATTTCTTTTGGCTAGAACAGAAGAGCATTGGTCAAGAGTCTTGGACATTTTGGTGATGTGAAGGGGAGATAATTGTGTACATCTAAACCATGAAAAGTCAACATGTGTAATTATAATAATTACATTAATCATAAATAAGTACTTTTAAGTCCATCTAAATATCTGCTGTGAGTTTGGGCCTAGTGTCTTGAATCTGTAGTTTTGTGATACTCTTCTATTATGATTCCATAAAGTAATTATATTCTTAAGATTTCTCTCTGTTCTTTGAGTTGAGATTGATGCTCCGAATTTTCCCGTGAAAACTATTTTCACTTTTATTTATGCAGAAAAGTATTCTCTTATCATTAATGTTGTATAATCATCTGGGATTATGGGAAAGGAAATCTATTTCCTTTTACTTTTTGTCTGAATATAGTGTATCCTTTTTTTCTTTTTAAACTATTGATTTATCTATTTACCTATTTTTCTTCCTTTTTATAGAACCTAATTTTATATGATAGGTCTACTGATTTTTTATAATACATTAATTTCTACATTTATTGTAATTCCTTCCTAGTTTCCTTGGCTTTTTGTTTTCATCTTATTTTTTATTTTTGTGCTGCCTATATATTCATTGTTGCTTGTATTAGAGCAGACTAAGCTCGAGGGAAATATAGATCCCCTAAATTTTTGTGAATTATAGCACAGCAGGTAGGGCGTTTGCCTTGCACGCGGCCGACCTGGCTGACCCAGGTTCGATTCCTTCGCCCCTCTTGAAGAGCCCGGCAAGCTACCAAGAGTATCTCACCCGCGCAGCAAAGCCTGGCAAGCTCCCTGTGATGATGTATCATATTCAATATGCCAAACACAGTAACAAATATTATAATGGACATGTTACTGGGCCCACTCGAGCAAATCGATGAACAACAGGAGGACAGTGACAGTGACAGTAAGTTAAAATTAACTTTTTTGGTGTGTGTGGAGAGAAATAATGAAGCAGTGCTCAGGGATCCCAGAGCCTCACTTAGCAATTCCACTTGTCAAAGTTCAATGTGAATGCCTGAGAATCTGTGGTGTTGGACACTCAAGGGCCTCCAGGCAGAGCTATACCCAACAATGATTGAAGAATGATGTGATGCCAAAGGTCAAGCATAGTCTACCAGGGTAGACTGTGTATAAGGCAGGCACTAAACACTTGTACTATATCTGACACTAAAATTGACTTTCTAATTGTAATTTGTTTTCATATAAAAAAACAGGTAATGGGGAGAGGGTGGCTAGAGTGACACTACAGTGGGTATAGCTTTTGATATAGCTTTTGATTTGCGTGTGGCTAACCAGGGTTTGATTCCTGGCATTTAATATGGACCCTTGAGTTCCTCCAGGAAAGATCTTTGAGTACAGTGCCAGGAGTAAGCTCTGAGCCCCACCAGGTGTGGGGAAGGAAGGGAAGAAGGAAGAAAGAAAGGAATAGATGAAGGGAGGGAGGGAGGGAGGGAGGGAGGGAGGGAGGGAGGGAAGGAGGGAGGGAGGGAGAAAGGGTGAGAGGCAGGCAGGTAGGCAGGTAGGCAGGCTCTAATTTGGGATACAAAAATCAGTTTATTCATGGTGAGATAATCTAGGGTCATGGTGTTCTGCCTTGAAACCTTTTTATTCTTTCTTGTAAATGAAGCCAGAAATAGTCAATATGTCAATATTCACAAACAGTC
The DNA here is from genome assembly GCF_029834395.1 of Sorex fumeus. NCBI lineage: Eukaryota > Metazoa > Chordata > Mammalia > Eulipotyphla > Soricidae > Sorex > Sorex fumeus. The sequence continues at coordinate 3,269,960 of NW_026606078.1, read as the reverse complement.
CTCTTTTTTGTCCCCCATCATCTTGCCTGCTAATTTCTTCTTTCAGAGTCACAGACTTCTAACTGTTGACACGTCATCCAAATCATTAAAAATATCAATTTCTCATCAGATAATTTATTAGTGCCTTGGGTCTATATCTTTCCAACCTACAATGTTTTCCCTTGATCTGCACCCAGCAAACAATTGTTCATCCTTTGACAGCTATTTGTGGCATCTTTTTATTTGTTCACGACTTCAAGGTTACTATTTCTGTGCTAATTAGGGCAGGTAGTACAATGATAACAAATACACAGCTAAAGTTTAGTTTCTTAGACTGAACATGTGTGTCTTTCTTAACATATATTCCTAGGCAGGACCAGAGTGATAGTACAGCCAGTAGGGCACTTACCTTGTTTGTGGCTGACTTGGGTTGCAACTCTGTAATTCCGTATGGTTCCCTGACCACTACCAGGAGTAATACCTGAATGCAGGCTAGGAGTAAGCCTCGAGCATCACAGAGTGTGGCCCCCAAACAAGCAAATCCTAGGCAGGAATTGGGTCATCACAGCTCATTTCTTCTGATGGTCATTCAGAGATCCAAATTGGTTGATTATTATATCTTATATTGCCATCATAGCTTTATTGCTATGGGCTATCACCCAGAATGGCATGGAAGAGAATCCAGGAAGTAAAATGACCAGAGCAAGAACATGGAATACATATCTTCTACTCCTACTTCAGAACTCAGTTATACAGCTACAACCAGCAAAAGAAGTTGGGATTGGAAAACATATTGTTCTTTAGTAAGAAAATGGGCAGCGGCTTTATATAAAAGATCAGTGATCTACCTTATACATTTTCAATGGCATCACTACTTGGGTCTGTGAGCACTATTTAAAATTTTTTATAATGTATAATGTTTTTATTCTATATATTCTAATATTTGGGGCATTACCTTTATTTTATTATTGTTTTTTTGTTTGGGGGACATACTTGGTGGTGCTCAGGAGTGACTCTTGGCTTTGCATTCAGGAATCACTCCTGGTATGCCCAGGGAACCATATGAGAAGTCAGGGGTAGAACCAGGTCACCTGTATGCAAGGCAAAATCCCTACCAGGTATATTATCTCTCTATCCCTTGATTACCTTTGTTTTTCAAGAAGTAAATTTTTTAAAATTCCAGACAATGAGACCATAGAAATTATACAAAGATTAAAAGCACTTGTCTAATTCATGGCAGATCTAGATTCAATCCCAGTACCATGTATTGTCACCTGAGCACAGAGCCATGAATGCAGTAAGATATGGACCCCAAACAGATAAAATTCTAGACAATTTGGTTGGAGATATAGTTCAGTAGGCTGGAGCACATGCTTGCACACAGGACACCCAGTTCCCCCAGCACTTCATGGTCTCCTGAACACTACCTGGAGCAATCTCTGAGCACTGAACCATGAGTAACCCCTGCGCCACCAATATAAGAACAATTAAAAAAAAAACAAAATGTCCTCGACAACAAGAGATCTTTTGTTTCCTGGTTGGGTCATTAGCTCCATATTGTTTTAAATGAAGTTCAGAAAAGACAATACATTTTATTGTTGTTGTTGCAATTTCAACAAAATTTTCTTTAATGAGATTCTTTTTTGTGAATATTCCATGAACGTTTGAATTGTCATATATTAGAAATAATATATATTTTATAAATTATGTATATATATATTTTTTTGCTTTTTGGGTCACACCCGGCGATGCTCAGGGGTTACTCCTGGCTTTGCACTCAGGAATTACTCCTGGCAGTGCTCAGGGGACCATATGGGATGCTGGGAATTGAACCTGGGTTGGCCGCATGCAAGGCAAACGCCCTACCCGCTGTGCTATTGCTCCAGCCCCTAAATTATGTATATTATTAAAACAAGTTTATTTGTTCATGTGGGGGCGATCTGGCTGCAACATCTGTCACCCCATTGATGTTTAATAACTTTGCTAATAATTTTAGCTGCAATGAAATAATTAGCAATAACTATTAATAATAAGAGAGAATTAAACCCTTATTAGCAATAGAAAATTAGAAATCCTTATTAGCAACAGAAAACTAAACCCATAGTAGCAGTAAGAGAGAGAGAATTAAACCCTTTGGGTTTCTTCTTATTATTCCAAAGGATTTTGTTATTAGTTTATTTTTTAAACAATGTTATTTATTTATTTTGCTTTTTTGGGTCACACCCAGTGATGCTCAAGAGTTACTCCTGGCTCTGCACTCAGGAATTACTTCTGGAGGTGTACAGGGGATCATACAGAATATCAGGGATCAAACCTGGTCAGCCGAGTACAAGGCAAACAACCTGCCTACTGTACTATTAATTTTGACCCTATTCCAAAGATTTTAACTGATTAATGAGGATGCTATTTTTCCCTCTCATTTAAGAATAATTTTTTTTCTTTTAGGGTCATACCCAGCGGTGCACAGGAGTTACTCCTGGCGATGCTCAGAGGACAATATGGGATGCTGGGAATCGAACCAGGGTCAGCAGTGTGCAAGGCAAAAGCCCTAGCCGCTGCACTATCGCGTCAGCCCCTAAGAATAATTTTAGCAAAATAACTGGTTTATAATATTACAGAGGTTTCAGATCAACAGCATTGTAAAACAATTCTAGTTTATACTACATTATGTTCACATAATGTGGGCAAAGTATGCACATTAGCTCTTTCATGCAAAGTATGCACACTAGCTATTAAACTATCTCTCTGACCCAAGATTTAAGCTTTTAAAACAGTGTATCTGAGTATCATTCCATTAAATACATATGCCACATCATTTTAATTATAATTTATTTGCTTTTTTTTAACATACAACATCTTATTTGACCATCCATACATGGATATTTAGATGTTTCCACACTTAGTACTGCAATAAACATGAAAGTACACATCTCTCTTCATGTCAGCTAAAATTTCTTTGGACTTGGCTTCTTAGAAGCTTTTTGTTGTCCTGAGACAATAAGAATACAAAATCTTATCTATAATTGATTCATTAATTGTGGATTTAAGGGGAGAAGTAGAAAAAGTGTCTCTTTGACATGCTGACATGATTTGTGTGATAATATTTTTTGAGCACCAATAGTCATAGCTTCAGAAATTTTACTGATTGCTTTTTTATTTTTATTTTTAATTTTTTATTAGTGAAATACCATGAGGTACAGCTGTAGACTTACAAATTTTTGTGCTTGGGTTTCAGTTATACAATGATCAAGTACCCATCCCTCCACCAGTGCCCAATTTCCACCACCACGGGTCCCAGTATCCCTTCCACTCCCCATCCTCCCCATCCCACCCTGCCTCTGTGGTAGGGCATTCCCTTTTGTTCTCTCTCTCCTTTTGGGTGCTGTGGTTTGCAAAAGAGGCAATGAGTGGCAATCATGTTTGGTCTATAGTCTACTTTCAGCATGCTTCTCCCATCCTGGGAAGATCCTCCCAACAACCTTTATTTGGTGCTTCCTTCTCTATCTGAGCTCCCTTTCCCTTAGCATGTGTGGCTGGCCTCCAAGCCATGGAGCAAAATTCCTGGTACTAATCTAGGCCATTCTTGGGTGTTAGTCTCCTATTTTGTTACTTTATGTTCCCCAGATGAATGCAATCTTTCTATGTCTATCCCTCTCTTTCTGACTCATTTCGCTTGACATGATACTTTCCATGTAGTACCACTTGTATGTAAATTTCATGACTTCATCTTTTCTAACAGCTATATAGTACTCCATTGTGTAAATGTACCAAAGTTTCTTTAACCAGTAATTGTTTTTTTAAATGCTAACACTTTTCTCCTGTTACTTAGTGATTTTAGCTGATTTCAAGCCTTCCCCCTTTCTTTTTTCTCTCGCAATTTTTTTCTTTTTTTTAGCTTTTTGGTTCACACCTGGCAATGCACAGGGGTTACTCCTGGCTCTTCATACACTCAGGAATTACTCCTGGTGGTGCTCAGGGGACCACTTGGGTTGCTGTGAATCAAATCCCTATTGGCTGCATCAAGGCAAATGCCCTACCTGCTGTGCTATCTTTCCAGCCCCACTCGCAATATTTTTTTCTCTCTTGTTTTCTCAACACTTTTCTGGATGCTTCTTCTTTAAATAATAAATGCTTAGACTTTACATTATTATGCACTCATAAAAACAACTTGCATTTTTATTAAAAAGGTAAAGGTAAAGGCCCTCCCGTTGATCGTCGATTTGCTCGAGCGGGCCCAGTAACATCTCCGTTGGAGACTTTGTTGTTACTGTGTTTGGCATATCGAATACGTCACGGGGAGCTTGCCAGGCTCTGCCGTGCGGGCGAAATACTCTCGGTAGCTTGCCGGGCTCTCGGAGAGGGGCGGAGGAATCGAACTCGGGTCGGCCATGTTGGCCACTTGTAAGGCGAACGCCCTACCCGCTGTGCTATCGCTCCTATTGCTCATATATCTGGCACCAGTTTTGCATAATATTGTCTATTTTATTTATTTATTTCTAGAAAACTTTTATAATATGATCTAAATTAATTTTCTTTCACATTTCATGAAATTAAAATGTTCCAATTATTGTCTATTCCAATAATTGGAATGATTAAAGTGTTTGGTTTTTGTGTTCCTTTTTAAACTTTAACATTACACTGTATTTTGTTTAATTTGAGGTTGTTTATCTTTCCTTTATAGTTATGGCTTTTGATGTGATGAAGGAATCACACATATGCCAGTCTGTAGTGCTTGAAAGTTGAATTGTTTTGTTTTTGGGGAGCCACGGGCTGGAGCCATAGCACAGCGGGTAGGGCGTTTGCCTTGCACGCAGCCAACATGGCCAACCTGAGTTTGATTCCTCCGCCGCTCTTGGAGAGCCCGACAAGCTACTGAGAGTATCTCGCTGGCACGGCAAAGCCTGGCAAGCTACCCGTGATGTATTCGATATGCCAAACACAGTAACAATTGTCACAATGGAGACATTACTGGGCCCACTCGAGCAAATTGATGAACAATGGGAGGACAGTGACCAGTGATAGTGATTGGGAGCCACACACCTGATTGGAGAGCTTGAACACTTGGAAGAGGCACTAATTAAAGTCTGTTTTAGTTTGGGTGCTTATATATATTTTCATCTCTGTAGTGCTCACAGGGGTCACACTTCCTGTCCATAGTGCTCACAGATCTCCTAGTTGTGGTGCTCACCAAACATTGCACTCCTTTGTGAAGCTTACACAGATCTAGCTGTGATGTGGCTAGAAATTGCTTATGGTACCAAGAAACATAGACAGGAGAGATATGAGAAGCAAAGAACAACAACCCCCCCACCAGGATTTTGTGTGGTGTATATGGTGACAATGGGGATTTGAACTTATGAACTTATGACCATATGTTTGCAAGGTAGGTAGCCTTAGCTATACATTAAGGATTCTTACCTTTAACATTTTAATTTCATCTTTTCTTAAATATTGTCTTTTGATTTTCATTATGACTAGAATCAGAAATTTTTAATATTTTTTCTTTTCTTTGCCACTTTGTTTGCCACTCAATGCTAACTAGTAAGTTTACTTTGTCAAGGTTCACTTTTGAAAATTTAGATATGCTTTAACATCAACTACTTGATATGTCACAAATAGTGATTTTTTAAAATCTTTCGATCTCCATTTCTCAGTCCATTTCTTGGTGAGCTGAAGTTCATTGATAAGAGATGTTTTCCTCTAAAAGCCATGTTAATGATATTTTCTGAGTTTTGTATTGCTTGATAGTTGAATGACTCCTGAGTTTACATATAATACAGTATTTAAGATAAAAATTTGGGTGCATATGCCACCTGAGCCTATGTGCTGCCTGTGCCTATATGTTACTGCTGAGCACATGTGTTGTCTGCATTCCCCTTCTTGAGAGGTGGACTTTCATACTTTCATACCTAAAGCTGAAATATGTACTGTGGTTCTCTCTACCTTTAGAGAAGCTTGTGTTTTTTTTCTTGAGTATTTCTCTCTCTTTCTCTTCTTTCCTTGTCTTCCTCAAAAGCTCCAAATAAAATATGTTTTTACTTTAAAAAAAAAGATGTAAATTTGGTGTATTGATACTACAGGCATGCTATTGGGATTTGAATACTTACAATTATGTCCAAACCAAAGGAGCTGTTCAATGGAAGCTGTTACTACCTGTTATAAAATTCTCTGATCTACCATAATAGTAAAAATATTTGTATTGATATTTTTCAAACTTGTAAAAATTTCACCAATTTCTCACATTAAATAATACTGAAGAAAATTCTAGAGCCAATCTAATAGTTTCCATTTATAGGTGACTTCATTGTTTTTGCTTGATTATCTACTTCATTTTTATCTCGTAAAACATCTCCAGTTTCCACAGTCAGAAACAGAAGGAGAATATCCAGTCCCTTGGAGCAGAGGTATAGCCTGTCTGGAGGAAATATTTAAGGTGTGGAACTTTTCCCAGGAGAACATCGGGACTGCACCAAATACCTGGGTCTCTTATCCTGATGGATGCTATATTGATTCTCATTTCCATAGTAACATATCCTGAGGGAAATTTCCTGAGCTGAGCTACACCCACCAAAAGCTAGTTGGAGATCTAAATAAGACATACATACCATGACAGTTTAAGACAAGACTACAAACTCAATCTCTTCCCATTTGATATCTTGTGGGAAGCCAAGAGCCCTCTCATAGACCCTGGCTGTCGTTCCCAAGTTAGGAACTGCTTGGGACAGACATTGGTGACAGTCTCCCAGAACTTCCTGATCTCAGGGGATGCCTGATCTATAGCAAGTAACATCAGGCTGACAGTTATCTTATGACAGTCTCCCAGGACTTCCTGATGCCTGATCTATAGCAAGTAACATCAGGCTGACAGTTATCTTATCTGGCCTTATCTATAGTAACCTCCAGGATGCATCTACTCCATAAGGCCCTTTGATATACAAATGTAAATCTCAGGATGCACCTACTGCCCTAAAACCCTTTGATATACAAATGTAAAGCTCAGGATGCACCTACTGCCACAAGACCCTTTGATGTACAAATGTCTACCTTGAATGTTAGGTAAAGCTCTTGTTGCTGACCTTACCATATATGGTTATATTGCTTCTGCTCCTGACTGAGCTGCCCCCACCCTATATAAACAGCCTGTATCCCTCAATAAAGCCTGTCCCTTTTTCTCTCTTTTTCTATTTCTAAACTGTACTCTGTCTGTTGTGTCTCGTGTTCACTCGGTTGGTCCCTCCTTGCACCATCGGATCAATCCTCGGGCCACCTCCGCGGGCTGGAGAGTGGTTACCTGGGCCCCCTGCAATATCTGACTGCTAGGATGCAAGTCATAATTATAGAGCCAGCAAGCATCCTGGGGACCTCCCAAATCATAGCCAGTTAACAAGGGTGCCCTAGGACTTGATGTGCTCATCTATCTAGTAACGACATGAGCATGTGCTCATGTTCTGCAACTGAGGTCCTAGCTTTTGCTTAAGAACACTCTTCTAGGGTGACATGTTAAGCAAGAGGAAGAACAAGTGCTGGGTTCTCACTTAATTGTGGCTTTTACAAGGAAGACATCAATGTGTGAAAACCCATAGTCCTGGATTGCAGAAATGAGATTTTCAAGGAAAGGGGAGGAGGCAGGGGAGAATAAAGAGGAGGCAGACTGGTGGAGGCAGACTGGTGATATGCCACAAGAACAATGGGCAGGGACATTGGGCAATTTGGAGGTTGATGAAGTGAGGCAACTTTATATCAAAGCATGAAGAGCAACACTTCTGTAAACATGGGTCCTACACTGTATGAATTAAATCCAAAATATAAGTTGATGAGGAGGGACACTGGTGGTAGCTTCAGAGTTGATCATTGTATACTTGAAATTCTATTATTAACAGCATTCTACATCATGGTGCCTTGCATATATGTTATACATGTAATATATATCTTATTCTGTATCGTTCCAATTTTAGTATATGTGCTGCCGACCATGCTGAGACCGTGCTGAGACCATTCTCCGCACACATGAAGGTACTGGCAGAGGGACAAAGCCATGCAGGTTCCGGGGCTGAGATCTCCAAGCCTACTCGGATTGGGGCCGAGCATCCTCCACCCAGATCCTCCAAATTCCAGTAGGCGGGGGTCACACCCACCAACTGGCCCCCTGGCGCCATGTAATCCCATCAACGGCCAAGACTCAGAGACTATAAAAACCAGCTCCCGGTAGAGAACAGTGCAGTCTCCTGCCCCCGTGCCTGGCTGTCCTCGCTGGGGCCCCTTGGAGGGGAGCAGGCTGAGCATTCCTCCCTGCCCCGACCAGGGCTCTGACAGCCAAAGACCTCCAGGACCAGCCACCACCATGCTGAGACCACTCTCCGCACACATGAAGGTACTGGCAGAGGGACAAATCCACGCAGGTTCCGGGGCCGAGATCTCCCAACCTACTCGGATTGGAGTTGAGCATCCTCCACCCAGATCCTCCAAATTCCAGTAGGCGGGGGTCACACCCACCAACTGGCCTCCTGGTGCCAGGTAATCCCATCAGCGGCCAAGACTCAACAAAAACCAGTTCCCAGAACCGCGCGGTCGCGCGACATCTTATTATGACATCTTATTATCTCATTCCTACTTTGGACAAACTGGCAGGCTATCGAATGTAGCCTGCCCACATGGCAGAGTCTGGCAAACTCCCCGTGGCGTACCCAATATGTCAAATACCAGTAACAATGATGGGTCTCATTCTCCTAAAGAGCCTTGAATATAATCTCATGGCTAGGATGAAAGAGACGTTACTGGGGCCTGCTCGAGGCAATCGACAAATAACAGGATGATTTGTGATTTGTGATTTGTGAGATATCTTACATTATATTAAGTATATAAGATATATTATATTGCCCACACGGCAAAGTGTGGCAAGCTCCCCGTGACGTATTCGATATGCCAAACACAGTAACAAGAAGTCTCACGATGGAGACGTTACTGGGCCCGCTCGAGCAATGATATATTATTTATAAGACATCCTAGCCATTGTCATATGCTATTAGATATATGGGGCCAAAAAAGATATGCTCAACACAGGTTTACTGTAAGACTTCAATTTATAAAAATGATAATAAAGCAAACTGCAGTAAAATGAAAGAACCTGCCTTCTCTGCACCACACTCCCCCACCCCATGCTCAGTTCTATGTGACTGCAGCAGCCTAGGAGCTGACAGACATTGGCAAACTGTTTCTGACTGTGGAAACTGGAGATGTTTTACGAGATAAAATGAAGTAGATAATCAAGCAAAAACAATGAAGTACAGTAGGGGCATTGAACAGAAAAATGACAGAAGACAAAGACTGAGTCAATAAGCTCAAACATAAAGTAGAAATTGAAGTAGTAAATGACAATAAAAAACAGAATTTAACTATGAAAATAGCATAGGAGACCAATGGGAAAGCATCAAGAGGAAAACAATATATTGTAGGGATTACAGAAAAACAAGAAAGTAACAGTGTTCTAATTTAAAAAATAATAATTGGGAATGCCTCCAATTTAACAAAAGAGACAATATCCAGATTTAGAAAGCTTAAAGAGTTCCAAATAAAATAAAGTCAAAATGGATATACACCAAGATACATTCTAATTAAAGTGACAAAAATAATTTAGAGATTTAATTCTAAAAGCAGCAAGAGAACAGCCAAGACCCAAAAATAAGGAATCCTCTATAAAATTCAGATTTCAAAATTGAAACTGTACAAGTCATAAGAGAATGTTGTGATATATTCAATGAAAAAACTCCAGGAAGATTATCCAGTCAGGTTATCAGTCAGATTTGAAGGGATGATAGAAAGCTTTTCAGACACACATAGGAATTCATGATTTGGAGGGGTGATAAAAAAAATCTTTTCAGACAAACACTTGTAGGAATTCATGATTACTAAACCAGCTCTGCAAGAAATGCTTAAAGAGGGCTGGAGAGATAGGGCAAGGGGTTAGAAAGCATGTTTTGCATGTGGAAAACCCAGGTTCAGTTCCTGGAACCATATGGTCTCCTGAACACTGAAAAAGAAAAGTTGAAAAGTATATATAACAAGGAAAAGAAGGCTCATTCAGAAGTTAAGGTATTTAAATATCATAAAACGTGTTAAAGAAAAAGGGTGATCTGGAGTTTCTTACAATTAACTCAATATTTATTTGCCTTCAGTTTAAAGTGAGATCTTAGATTACTATCTTAGAACCCTGGATGTCAGAACCCAAACCCTAGATGTCAGGGTTCATGACAATCTCAGTACAAAAACATTTAGAAGAAACAAATAAGAGACAAATGTAACTGATCACTATAGTGATGATATGTATGCAAATATCAGTGTACAAGGTAGCAAACTAAAGAATAAAATAACAAGCTGTTAAAATAACAAAGTGTAATAACAGTTAGGATTTGTAGGAATAAAAGGCAATTCTTTTATACCAATATATTCTCATTGGTACAAATAGTACAGCAAGTGCCCTACCTGCTGTACTATTGCTCCAGCCCCTTAATGTAATTATAAATGGGATTTTAAACCTGATTTCTTTCTCTTCTAGTTCATTGTGTAGTTCATTGTGTGCAAATGCAAATAGATATACAATCAATTTCTGTGTATTGATCATGTAGCATACCACACTTCTGCATTTCTATAATTTTCAATAAAGTTTAGGTTGAGTTTCTAGGGTTTCTTAAGTATATTTTGATGGTTTTTGCAAATAGTTATGATAGTTTTGCTTCTTTTAAAACTTGGATGTCTTTTTTTTTCCTTACCTGATCGCTCTGACAAAAATGACCAATACAATGGATAATATTAGTGAGGTTGTATCTCCTTGTACAGTGCCTGATCATAAGTAGATGTCTGTAGTGTTTTCCATTAAGTGTATGGGTGCTGGTTTGTTCTATATGGCATTTACTATGTGAAGTTTCTTCTATTAGCATTTTGTTGAGATATTTTTTCATAAAAGGATGTGAAATCTTTTCAAAAGCTTTTCTGAGCCTATTTATATGATCAGATGGTTTTTACTTTTATTTATGTTGATGTGGTATATTAATTTATTTGTGCATGTTTAATAAGTCTTGCATAGTGGAATAAATCCCACATGGTCATGATGTGCAGTCTTTTAAATGTATTATTGAATTTGATTCACAAAAATTGCATCTATGTTCAGAAGGAATATTGTCTATAGTTTTCCTGTGATGTCTCTGCCTTAGGGTACCAAGTATTAGAGTAATATAGGCTTCATAGAAAGTATTTGGAAGATAAAGTCTAGAGCAATAATACAGTAGATAGGGTGCTTGCCTTGTCAACTCAGGTTCAGTTCCTGGAATCCCATATGAACCCCTGACCACCAGGCGTGATCCCTCAAGAGAGTCAGAAGTAAGCCCAGAGAACTGCTGAGTTGCCCAAAAAGAAAAATAAAAAGAAGGAAGGAAGGAAGGAAAGAAGGAAGGAAGGAAGGAAGGAATTGGGAATAATTTCTCTTTCTTCAATTTTTTCAGAGGATAGGTAATGGTAGATCTCATCAATAAAACCATATGTTTGTGTTTTTTTTCTAGTTTCCTGAGGAACCCAGTATTGCTATGAATTTTCTATTATTTCTTTTTTTAAATTATTATTATTATTATTTTTTATAAAATCTTACACTCTGAAGGATTCAATTTTCAGCAGTCTGTATGGTCCCCTGAGCCCACTATCTCTATGTAGAGTCAGGAGTAGGTCCTGATTACCACTGGGTATGGTCCCAAAACAAACAAAACCACCCTTTATAATTGCATTTAAGAAAAATTAAGTACATATGAGTCAATAAAGGAGGTGAAAAATATGTACATCACAAACTATAAAAGACATAGGAAATAGAAATGCATTTCATTTCATGGATTGAAAGAATTAGTATTGCTAAAATAATTTCAGAGGGTTGGAGAAAAAGTACAGTGGGTATGAAATTTGCCTTGCATGTAGCAGACCTGAGTTTGGTTCTCAGCACACCATATGATTCCCCTGAGTCAAGAATAAGCCCTGAGCAGTGTTAGTTTGGCCCCAAAATGAAAACAAACAAACAAAATGATCATCTATTCAAAGCACTATACAGAGTCAGTGCAAATCTATCAAAAATATTAGCATCATTTTTCAAGAAAATTGAATAAACACTATTAAAACTCATATTGTACCTAGGCCTCCTACATGCAAAGCTGTGCCTTAGCCTGTCAAACTCCTACACTGCTCTCTTCTTTTAGCTTTTTCTGAAGTCCTTTTCAGGCTAGCTTAGTTTAGGAGATGTAAACTACCGAGAGTATTTGATATGCCAGACACAGTAACAACAAAGTCTCCAATGGAGACGTTACTGGGCCCGCTCGAGCAAATCGACGATCAACGGGAGGGCCTTTATATTATATATATATATATATATAAGGTAAAGGTAAAGGTAAAGGCCCTCCCGTTGATCGTCGATTTGCTCGAGCGGGCCCAGTAACGTCTCCATTGGAGCCTTTGTTGTTACTGTGTCTGGCATATCGAATACTCTCGGTAGCTTGCCGGGCTCTCCGAGAGGGGCGGAGGAATCGAACTCGGGTCGGCCATGTTGGCCGCTTGTAAGGCGAACGCCCTACCGCTATGCTATCGCTCTACTTCACTTTATTTTTAGGAGATGTACTTCACTTTATTTTTTTTTTATGTACTTTGCTTTATCTTGAAAACCTTTATTATATAATCAGTATATATTGCCCCTTACTTTCATGGTATTTTTGGTATCACTTGTCTTAATTTCTGAATCGAATTCTATATAGAATTTGGCTACCTATGTAGGATGGCAAGAAGATATTCGAGATTTCTTCTTCCACTTGGTCTCCTGCCAATTTGTTCTATTCATTATTGAAAGGTGTGGGTGTGTGTTTAAGTTTGCAAGTATAATTGTTGAATGTGTTTCTCCTTTTCATTGCCAGGTTTTATTTCCTATGTTGGGCCTTTGTAGTATGATACATGGTACATATATGTTAATTGTATCTTCTTGATAAATTGGTTTCTTATATAAAATGTTCATCTGTTCCTTAGTACCAACTTTTGTCTCAAAGCTTGTTTTGTCTAACATTTGTTTAGTGTTTCCTAAAATCTCTTTGTGATATTTTTTGACTCTAAACTTCTATCTATTTATATCTTTGAGTCTCATTACGTGTGTTTTATAGTAACCTGTCATTTGATTGAATTTTAAATTTCACTCTGCTAAATCTTTGCCTTTTAATTTCAAAGTCTAATCTATTTGCATTTTATGTAATTACTCATAGGATAGGATTTACTTATATTTTCTTATCTGTTTGTATATGGCCTATGTTTTTTTGTTTTTTCCTTTGGTTACTTCCTTCTTTATTACAAAATGGACACTTTGTAGATGGCTAATTTTAATATATTTATTATTATTTCTTTTATTATGTTTTTAATTTCACTTTCTTAGTAGCTACCCCAGGGGTTATAATCAGCATCTGAAACCCATCTAAGTAAGATTAATATTAATTTTAAAAACATGGCTCCAATGAAACATTATTCTCTCCCACTTCCTTTATGCAGTTCTTTATATTTATTGCTTTCTTCAGTTTTGTAATTCTTGCCTTATACATATTATTTTTTATTTTGGAGGGGGACTGATCTCCCAAGAGGTGCCTGGGGTCCCCTCCCAGAGATTCTTTTGCCAGCTGTTCAATACAACGGCTTGAGTATATGGTGTTGCTCAGGCTCAGAAGTGCTGTGAGTTTTCCTAGACCACCCTGTGGTACTCAGGGGCCTCCAGACCTCGGGGCCACATCTGACAGTCTTCATATGATATTTGAGAGACCATGTGGTACAGGGGATCAAACCTGCGTTTACCACATGTCACTGTCACTACCCTCCCTTTGTTCATTCATTTGCTCAAGCGGCCCAGTAACATCTCCATTGTGACAATTGTTACTGTGTTTGGCATATCAAATGCGTCACGGGTAGTTTGCCAGGCTTTGCCATGCGGGCGAGATACTCTCAGTAGTTTGCTGAGCTCTCCAACAGGGGTGGAGGAATCAAACTCAGGCAAACCCCTGTTAATCTATACTAACCCTGACCTTAATGCAGTTGATTTTAAAAACAGATATAAGCTGCCAGAGAGATAGAACACTGGATAAGGCACTTGCCTTTCATTCAACTGACCCAGGTTCTTCCCAGGCTCATACTCTTATGAGCCTACTGAGAGTGACCTCTGACACAGAACCAAGAGTAAGTACTAAGTACTGTTGGGTGTGGCCTACACACCTCCCCCTTCCCTCACTCCCAAAGAATAAAGAAACCGCAAAGATATTTAAATGATCTATTTTGGGGGGATGATGGGGGCACACCCAGGTCAGTTGCCTTTTCAGCTATACTATCTCTCTGGCATCACTAAGATCTCAATGTTAATTTGAGGGTTCATTTGGGGACTAGGACACCAGGCAATGCTCAATGCTTACTTTTGGATCTGTGCTCAGGGATTACTCCTCACGGGGTCTGGGGCTCATATGGGATGCTGAGGATCAAACCCAGTTCAGCCTGGAGCAAGGCAACTGCTCTAATCACTGTACCTCCTCTCCGACCCAGCTGGAAACTTTAAATGTTTAAGTCTAGCTATCTTTTATTCCTGGAAAGTTTTTAAATTATAATTTAAAATACACTGTTTCTTCTGTTATATCTGTTCTGTTCGTCAGGGACAATAATTTGTAAAGGTTAGGAAAAAATAACTTTTCAAAGCAAATAAAAAGTCATATGCCACACGCTCGCGCGCATATGCGCACTCACACATGCGTGCGCGCACACACACGAACAAATCAGGTGCACGAGTCCACATTAAACTTCGTAAGACACGAACGAACAAATCAGGTGGCTGGCATTTTGAGAAAGAATTTGCTTTAGTCTTCCCGTATGCTGTATTATTCTCTTTGAGACAGTGTTCTGGTGCCACCTAGTGCTATAAATGCGTAAAGCCATACAGTTTTTCTTTTGTTTTGTTGTTTTTCAAATCTTTTCGTCTTTTCCCTACTTTCTCAACTTCAAATAATTGGCCTTTCCCATCTTTAAACTTTACTTCTTGAATTATAGTACTGTTAGTAGAACAAAAATTTAATTTTTGCCACAGGCAGAATTAGACATATTTGTGAATAATCTCAAATTATCTATAAGGGTTTCTATTCTACACATGAGGAGTTTCTCTCTAAGGTTATATCTTTATTTAAAAACTTCGTTGGGCTCACTCACAGGGTTAGTTGGCCTTTCATTGGTTATCTTCAATATCATTATTATGTGGTCTTCAAAATTCTTATATTATTATAAAAAAAAGTAAAGTAAAGGCCCTCCTGTTGATCATCGATTTGCTCGAGCGGGCCCAGTCTCCATTGGAGCCTTTGTTGTTACTGTGTCTGGCATATCTAATGCGTCACGGAGAGTTTGCCAGGCTCTGCCGTGTGGGCGAGATACTCTCGGTAGCTTGCCGGACTCTCCGAGAGGGGTGGAGGAATCAAACTCGGGTCAGCCATGTTGGCTGCGTGCAAGGCAAACGCCCTACCGCTGTGCTGTCGCTCCAGATTATAAAAAAATTTTGTTGTATCATCAATTTCTATTCATCAATATAAAACCTGCCCCCATATTTATACCTCTCTTGCTACTTTTCTACAAGTGGCCTTGGTTTCTTGAAACTATCCTGTCTAATGTCTTATTTGACTTTAAAAATATATCAGTTTATATGTATACTTGGACTGGAGTATAGCATAGCGCGTAGGGCATTTGCCTTGCACGTGGCCGACCCTGGCAGATCCTGGTTTGATTTCCCCGCCCCTCTTGGAGAGCCCAGCAAGCTTCCGAGAGTATCGGGCCCGCACAGCAAAGCCTAACAAGGTACCCGTGATCTATTTGATATGCCAAAAACAGTAACAACAAGTCTCACAATAGAAACGTTACTGGTGCCCACTCCAGCAAATCGATGAACAATGGGAGGACAGTGACAGTGATATGTATACTTAATAAAAGAATTAAGAGTTTATGACTTTCAAGCTAATATAAGTTTAGATACTAAAACATAATTAATCTAATAGAAGGCAAAAATTAGAAAAATCATAACATACAATAGTATAATTAAATCCAAATATATTAATAAGTACATTAAATGTAAGTAGACTATCTTGCAATACTATAAATAAGCAAATAAATAGATGCAGTGAGGATGCAGAATCCAAAAATAGGGGCTGGGGAAGATAGCTGAAGTGGTAGAACACATAGCTAGCATTCAAAAAACCTGAGTTCTGTCCAAGGCACAGCATTGCACCAGTACCCACAGTCCCCAACCAAAAAATCTCCAGGTGTGGCCCTGTGGTTTCTGAACATCAATGGGCGCTGCATAGTAGGGCTGAGAGCTGAAACTCAGCCTTCCATTACTGGGTCACACACGGATTAGAATAGCCCTGGGATCCCTTTGTGTGGCCAACACTGGGGGTGGTCCCTGTGAAAAAATTCAGTTAACTTACAGGACATGTAACTAGAACATA
Source organism: Sorex fumeus (assembly GCF_029834395.1). Classification (NCBI taxonomy): domain Eukaryota; kingdom Metazoa; phylum Chordata; class Mammalia; order Eulipotyphla; family Soricidae; genus Sorex; species Sorex fumeus. The sequence goes on along the minus strand of NW_026606078.1, from coordinate 3,253,458 downwards.
AATCTACAGAAAAGTTGAAAGTAAAATGCGCAAAAAAAATGGGCTCAGAACTCTGCCTAACACCATGTACTAAAGTAAGATCAAAATGGACTAAAGACCTCAACATCAGAATGGAAACCATAAGGTACAGTGAAGACAAAGTTGGCAAAATCCTCCATGACATTGAAGCTAATGGTATCTTCAAAGATGTCATGCCATTAGCCAGCCGAGCAAGTGAAAACAGAGATAGATAAACGGGACTATCTTAAACTAAGGAGCTTCTGCACCTCAAAAGAAACAGTGACCAAAATACAAACACAGTCTACAGAATGGGAAAGGATATTAGCCGAATACACATCTGACAAGGGGTTGATATCAAGGATATATAAAGTACTGGTTGAACTCCACAAGAAGAAAACATCCAACCCCACTAAAAAAATGGGACAATGAAATGAACAGAAACTTTCTCAAAGAAGAAATCCGAACGGCAAAAAAACACATGAGAAAATGCTCTACATCATTAATCATCAGGAAGATGCAGATCAAAACCACAATGAGATACCATCTCACACCTCAGAGACTGGCCCACATCCAAAAGAACAAAAGAACCGGTGCTGGTGTGGATGTGGTGAAAAAGGGACACTCCTTCACTGTTGGTGGGAATGCCGACTGGTTCAGCCCTTTTGGAAAAGAGTATGGACGATTCTCAGAAAATTAGAAATTGAGCTCCCATTTGACCCAGCAATACCATTCCTGGGAATATATCCCAGAGAGGCAAAAAAGTATAGTCGAAGTGACATCTGCACTTGTTTGTTCATTGCAGCACTCTTTACAATAGCCAGAATCTGGAAAAAACCTGAGTGCCCGAGAACAGATGACTGGTTAAAGAAACTTTGGTACATCTACACAATGGAGTACTATGTAGCTGTTAGAAAAGATGAAGTCATGAAATTTACATACAAGTGGTACTACATGGAAAGTATCATGTCAAGCGAAATGAGTCAGAAAGAGAGGGATAGACATAGAAAGATTGCATTCATCTGGGGAACATAAAGTAACAAAATAGGAGACAAACACCCAAGAATAGCCGAGATCGGTACCAGGAGAATTACTCCATGGCTTAGAAGCCAGCCCGGCATTCTAGGGGAAAGGGCAGCTCAGATAGAGAAGGGAGCAGCAAATAAAGGGTGTTTGGAGGATCCTTCCAGGATGAGAGATGGATGCTGAAAGTAGACTATGGACCGAACATGATTGCCACTCAATGCCTCTTTTGCAATCCACAACACCCAAAAGGAGAGAGAGAACAAAAGGGAATGCCCTGCCAGAGAGGCAGTGTGGGATGGGGGGGATGGTGTAGAAGGGATACTGGGATCCATGGTGGTGGAAAATGGGCACTGGTGGAGGGATGGGTATTTGATCATTGTATAATAGAAACCCAAGCACAAAAATTTGTAAGTCTACAACTGTACCTCATGGTGTTTCACTAATAAAAATATAAAAAAAGTAAAATGCAAAAATAATGTCATACAAACATACATCAAAAGGAAGTGGCGAAACAGTTGTGACTATCTCTACTATCTGATTAAAGCAAAATAATTAGTGCAGAGAGTTCATGTGGTGATTAAAATATATTTCATCAGTAAGATAAAAATGTTTCAGGTGGGGTCGTTTGTTTATTTGTTTGTTTGTTTTTGTTCTGGCCACACCAGCTGTGCTCAGAGCTTATTTCTGTTTTTGGGCTCAGGGGTCAGTCCTGGTGGTGCTGGGACCCAGAATTGAACAGTTGCATGAAAGTTAAGAGTCATTTAAAATGTTTTTAGCATTTTTAAGCCAGACTCAATAGTCCATAGGAGTTAGTCTGGATCTGTGCTGATTTGTTTTTGGTTTTAGAATACTTACCTCATAGACTGATTTGACAAGTGTCTGAAGGAAGTGCTTCAGTTTTCTGAGTGTGCATTTAAAAAAGTAAGTTCTGTTAATAGTCAAATTACATTTTATATTCCAATTGTTCTCCTGTGATTTTAAAATAATTTATTTCTTTTATTATGATTTAGGTAAAGGTAAAGGCCCTCCCATTGATCGCCGATTTGCTCGAGCGGGCCCAGTAACGTCTCCATTGGAGACTTTGTTGTTACTGTGTCTGGCATATCAAATACTCTCGGTAGCTTGCCGGGCTCTCCGAGAGGGGCGGAGGAATCGAACTCGGGTCGGCCATGTTGGCCGCTTGTAAAGCGAACGCCCTACCTGCTGTGCTGGTAAAGGTAAAGGCCCTCCTGTTGTTCATTGATTTGCTCGAGCGGGCCCAGTAACGTCTCCATTGGAGACTTTGTTGTTACTGTGTCTGGCATATCGAATCCGTCACGGGGAGCTTGCCAGGCTCTGCCGTGCGGGCGAGATACTCTCGGTAGCTTGCCGGGCTCTCCGAGAGGGGCGGAGCAGTAGTTGTTAACATATATAGTGTTAATATTTGTTTTGATGTACAAAATGACTACATCTTCACCACCACTAAAGTTCCCAAGACCCTCCACCAATGTTCTTATGTCACTTCTGGTCTTTGAGTCTATCTCTTCTAATGCCTACCACCCTCTCTCCCCCAAACCCCACCAGCACTGCTTGATAATATGAGTTTTGGAACGAAAGACCAAGACTTTGTCATAATCAGTATTGCCTATTCCCTGTCTTATTTCTCTCTATTATACTACAGATGTATGGGAACATCTGGTACTTGGTTTATACCTCTGGCTTTTTTCACTTAGCATGATGCCCTCCAGTTTCATCCAAGTTGCAACAAATTTCAAATTTTATCTTTTTATTTTCGCTTCATAATAGTCATTGTGTACATATACCATATCTTCTTTATTCATTCATCTGTTGGAAATTTTGGATGTTTCCATATTCTGTATGTTTTACATAGCACTGCAATAACCATAGTTATGCACTTTCATATGAAATTTCCTGTGTTCTTAGAATAAAAACCAAGAAGTAAATTTCTAGATCCTATTTTCACTTTGAATAAATCTTCATATTGTTTCTTATTGATGGAGAACCACAGAATTTTATTTAACAGTGTCCAGTGATGGAGACATAGTATAACAGGTAAGACACTTGCCTTGCATGAGGCTGACTTTAGCACCACATGTAGTCCCCTGAGTACAGTCAGGATTGGTCCAACCTCCCCTCAAAAATAGTTTCACAAACATTAAATACCTATAAATCAACTTAACAAGGGATGTGAAAGACTAATGTATTGAAAGAAATGAAAAAGGCACAATGCAATACTAGTCAGCTATAGATAAAATTAGGGAGTTTGCTGCAGCTTGGATAGAACTTGGAGGGTATCATATTAAATGAAATAAGTCATAGGGAGAAGTATAAATCCCAGGTGATCTCATTTATTTGTAGTAGATAAAGAAATAAGGCAAGGGAAAGAAATATATCAAACGATGGCAAATCCATGGCCCTGAGTTACAGAACTGAGAATACCAAGTGAGGAATGACGGGGTGATGGTACTTAGGTAGACTGGAGGTAACATAAGGATGTTGGTCAAAAGTCTTAGACTCTTTGGTGGTAAAGAAGTAAGGTAACTGTGTTCATAAAAACCAAAAGCGTTAACACTATTGTAAACATATGTCCCAAGCTATGATAATTATAAGTTTTCCAGTCAAGTTCTTGGGGATTCATCACTTTAGGTTGGAATGAGTGATTTATTTTTGCAGGAAAAGGGAAACCAGTCCTTTTCTCCACCAAAGTTTGCAGGTCCTCTGTATATCCTAACCAAAAAAAAAAAACAATTTTAAGGAGATTTATATGCCAGACACAGTAACAACAAAGTCTCCAATGGAGACGTTACTGGGCCCGCTCGAGCAAATCGACGATCAACGGGAGGGCCTTTACCTTTTAAGGAGATTTATAGAAATTAAATATATTTATTTAGGAAATATGAGGGGAGACTGAGGGAAAAAGAGACACACATATTTGAGAGAGGATGTAGGCTTCTTCAGAGGTAAGAGAACCAAGTTCACCCCAAATTGAGATGTGGTGAATTCCAGAATGAGGAATGTGTGCAGGTTGCCTTGCAAAGTTATTATTTTAGGTGCTTCTCCCTACTGCTCCAAACTGCCCCACTAGGGTTCTTTATAATAGATAAAAATCTGTTGCTAAGGTGAAAAGGAGAATAACTTGGAACTTTGGTGGTCTTTCATACTTAAAAAACATGTTTGACTACCCAAGGATGTTCAGGGTTTACTTCTGGTTCTGTGGTCAGGGATCACTCCTGGGCCATATGAGGTGCTGGGAATCAAACCTGGGTCAGGTGCGTGCCACAGAAGTACCTTAACTCCTGTTATATCTCTCAAGCCCTTTTTAAATGCTCTTATCAGAGCCTTTAGTTTCTGTTGGAACTTTTTCTGTCAGAGGTTCAGCCTTTGAGCTGCTCTGGTAGCCTTCATATCAGTGTCTCAATGGGTTTCTGGCTTCCATGCTTTTAGGCTGGTGCCAAAGTAAATTCTTTAATCCATATTTTCAGGGACCTACCCTTTCTATCTGCCTGCTCCACAATATTCTTTTTTTTTTTTTTAATTTTTTTTATTTATTGAATCACCTTGGGAAAGGTTACAAAGCTTTCAGGTTTAGGTCTCAGTCATGCAAATATCAAACACATTTCCCTTTACCAATACTTTTTTTTTTTACCATGAAGAACCCCAATAAAACCCCACCCCCCACCCCTCCCATTCCCTGTGGGGCAGATGAATTCTAGTTAACACTCTATCTGCTTTGATTAGATTCATTGTTTCAATAAAAGATTCACCACTATTATTTAGAGTTTACCCCCCCCCCCAAATCAGACATGCTGAAAAAGCATTGTGCCGTGATTTGCTTTCTACAGCTGGGTTCAAGAATTAAATGTTGGTTTTGGATTTCTGCTATTTTACTTATTGACCCTGGAAGTATTTATACTGAAAATCAGATAGTTAAGAAATTGGTTTCTGTGCTCTGGAGTCGTGGCCGTGCTGGAGAGCCGCTAGTGGGGGGCAACTGGTGGCCTCGGTAGGGTGTGACGGGCGGACCGAAACGCCCCCTTCCCATGAGGTTTTAGTCGCCCCCACTCCCCCGGCTCATACCTGCTGTCCACAAGGCTCCCATGCGGCCACCATCTTTCTTTCCAGAGAGGAGAAGGCGACTGGGGCAACACCCTTTCCCCTCCGGACAGACATGATGGCCTGGATTAACGCATAGTCCTTTCACTTTTCTGCTCCAAGCTGCCGGGTTCTGCATTAAGTCCCTGTGCTTCTGGGACTGTGGCCGTGCTGGAGAGCCGCTCGCGGGGGGCAACTGGTGACCTCGGTAGGGCGTGAAGGACGGACCGGAACGCCCCCCTTCCCATGAGGTTTTAGTCGCTCCCACACCCCCAGCTCATACCTGCTGTCCACAAGGCTCCCATGTGGCCGCCACCTTTCCAGAGGGAGGAGGGCGGAAGGGACCAACACCCTTTCCCCTCCGGGCAGACATGATGGCCTGGGTTGACGCATAGTCCTTTCACTTTTCTGCTCCAAGCTGCTGGGTTCTGCATTAAGTCCTTGTGCTTCTGGGGCTGTGGCCGTGCTGGAGAGCCGTTCGTGGGGGGCAACTGGTGACCTCGGTAGGGTGTGGAGGACGGACCGGAACGCCCCCCTTCCCATGAGGTTTTAGTCGCCCCCGCTCCCCCGGCTCATGCCTGCTGTCCACAAGGCTCCCATGTGGCCGCCATCTTTCTTTCCAGAGAGGAGAGGGAGAATGGGGCAACACCCTTTCCCCTCCAGCAGATTTGATGGCCTGGATTAACGCATAGTCCGTTCACTTTTCTGCTCCAAGCTGTTGGGTTCTGCATTAAGTCCTTGTGCTTCTGGGGCTGTGGCCGTGCTGGAGAGCCGCTCGTGGGGGGCAACTGGTGGCCTCGGTAGGGCGTGAAGGACGGACCAGAACGCCCCCCTTCCCATGAGGTTTTAGTCGCCCCCACACCCCTGGCTCATACCTGCTGTCCACAAGGCTCCCATGTGGCCGCCACCTTTCTTTCCAGAGGGAGGAGGGCGGAAGGGACCAACACCCTTTCCCCTCTGGGCAGACATGATGGCCTGGATTAACGCATAGTCCTTTCACTTTTCTGCTCCAAGCTGCTGGGTTCTGCATTAAGTCCTTGTGCTTCTGGGGCTGTGGCCGTGCTGGAGAGCCGCTCGTGGGGGGCAACTGGTGGCCTCGGTAGGGCGTGAAGGACGGACCGGAACGCCCCCCTTCCCATGAGGTTTTAGTCGCCCCAGCTCCCCCGGCTCATGCCTGCTGTCCACAAGGCTCCCATGTGGCCGCCATCTTTCTTTCCAGAGAGGAGAGGGCGAATGGGGCAACACCCTTTCCCCTCCAGCAGATTTGATGGCCTGGATTAACGCATAGTCCATTCACTTTTCTGCTCCAAGCTGCCGGGTTCTGCATTAAGTCCCTGTGCTTCTGGGGCTGTGGCCGTGCTGGAGAGCCGCTCGCGGGGGGCAACTGGTGACCTCGGTAGGGCGTGAAGGACGGACCGGAACACCCCCCTTCCCATGAGGTTTTAGTCGCTCCCACACCCCCGGCTCATACCTGCTGTCCACAAGGCTCCCATGTGGCCGCCACCTTTCTTTCCAGAGGGAGGAGGGCGGAAGGGACCAACACCCTTTCCCCTCTGGGCAGACATGATGGCCTGGGTTGACGCATAGTCCTTTCACTTTTCTGCTCCAAGCTGCTGGGTTCTGCATTAAGTCCTTGTGCTTCTGGGGCTGTGGCCGTGCTGGAGAGCCGTTCGTGGGGGGCAACTGGTGACCTCGGTAGGGTGTGAAGGACGGACCGGAACGCCCCCCTTCCCATGAGGTTTTAGTCGCCCCCGCTCCCCCGGCTCATGCCTGCTGTCCACAAGGCTCCCATGTGGCCGCCACCTTTCTTTCCAGAGGGAGGAGGGCGGAAGGGACCAACACCCTTTCCCCTCTGGCAGACTTGATGGCCTGGGTTAACACATAACCCTTCACTTTTCTGCTCCAAGCTGCTGGGTTATGCATTAAGTACTTGTGTTTCTGGGGCTGTGGCCGTGCTCAAAGCTTAACTATGATTTTCAGAGAGAAACGTTAGGTGGTTTACTTCCCATGGATCACTTTGTATATAGAGAGATGTCGCGCGGCCGCTTACGCGGCCGCGCGGTTTTGAGGAAAAGTCCTAGTTCCCGTATACTCGAGCTGTGCTTGTAGAGGTTTCTGGTCACCGGGGTTCCATCTGGGGGAGGCGGGATGCAGTACCTACCCCATCTGGGACTTCCCGATGATCTCGGCTCTTTTTGGAACCTGTTTTTTTTTTTTTTTCCTTTGGGATCTGTGGATCCTGCCCTCCATGTAGTCCTTCTCTTCGGCTAAATGCTGTCAAGATGGCGCTGGGGGGCGGTCTGTGGGCGTGACTTCCGGAATCTGAGGTTACCTGGGAGGTGTAGTCCCGGCATTTTTGAGGAAAAGTCCTAGTTCCCGCATACTCGAGCTGTGCTTGTAGAGGTTTCTGGTCACCGGGGTTCCATCTGGGGGAGGCGGGATGCGGTACCTACCCCATCTGGGACTTCCCGATGATCTCGGCTCTTTTTGGAACCTGTTTTTTTTTCTTTTTTTCCTTCGGGATCTGTGGATCCCACCCTCCATGTAGTCCTTCTCTTCGGCTAAATCCACAATATTCTTAACTCTGTCTGTTTTGAGTAGAAATTGATACATTCAGGATTTTAGTGCTTTGCAAAATCATCTTACTCCACCCACTCTTTACTCCACCCACTGTGATGACTCAGAGGTAGCTGATTCGCTGCTTTCCTCCAGTCATATTGCATACATTAGGAACTATAATACAAACACAATTTATTCAGCAAACAACTCTTAGCAACGAGAGCTTAGATTTTGCCTTTGACCCTAAGAGTGATATAGGACTTGGCCTCTCATCCTTATCGGAGAGACTAGCTTGCAAATTCCTTCTGGATAGATTAGCATCATGTATGTGTGTGTGTGTGTGTGTGTGTGTGTGTGTGAGTGTGAGTGTGTGTGAGAAATATATATAATGTTATATATAATGTATATTTTATGTTTATAAATAATATATCATAATGTATTTTATAAACATATATATATCATGCCTGAAGGGTAAATGCCTCATATCAGGTATATGTAAATTCATCAGGGAAAGATAACCAGACTTCCAGCAACTCCCCCTATAACACTGTAAAGGAGAGTCTGTAACCTAGCCCTTGACAGTATTAAGCAACCTGCCCACTACATGACTTTCCTGAGTTAACAGTAAAGAGCAACTCTGCCAGCTTAGTAGAGACATGTGAAAGTTTCATGAGGTAGTTCCTGGAGCTATGTGCCAATGTTAATAGAGATAGAATGTTAATAGAGATAGAAGTTGTCTTGGAAAGATGCTCTTAAAAGTGTACAAACTTAAAACCCCAATTTAGCTCCTTCAGGAAGCCCGAGAGAAGATGTTTGCCTTCCTTGCTATCGTCCTTGTTGTTGTAGCATATACCCCAGGAAATATTACTTGGGAATGAATTGGCTTCTTGTCAATTGCAGTTGCACTTAGGGTCAAAGAACATGAGGGTATATTATCAGAGGGTGTTATCCCAGTTCCCACATTATTTCTGTATTTAAACTCCAAGTATTTTCATTCTATACTATTTCAGTTTTTACATTGTTTCTATCAACCATAGTTATCTGGGTCATGACCCACACTGGGTGCCAACAAATAATGTGCAAGAATTCTACATAGAAAACTAGATTTATTGAGAGATCTTAATAAGAAAATGGGTGCATCTTGTTCATGAATGGAAAGATGCCAATTCTTTCAAAAGTGGCTAGTAGATTCGATTATAATCCCAAGCAAAATATTAGTATCACATAATGTAACATAGTGCATGTGTAGATTTGCTAGCATTTTTTTCTTTATAAGAGAACAGCATCAGCAAGTACAAATAGGCCTGAAAAACTGAAGCAGAAAGACTTGTAGATAGGATAAGGTCCCCCATGGCGATACATTCCTGGAAAGTAATAAAGCCTATCCCACCCAAGCTGCAAAAACCCACTTTGTGAACACAGGAACTAAGGCCTGATAAGACCTTTATCCAGAGACTTACAAATGATTCTCAGAAGAGAGCAGTAAGCCGCAGAGATGTCTCCCCACACCATGCCAGGCTGATTTCATCCAGGCACCTCAGAGGTGGGCAGGTGTGACCCCCAGTCTGCCCCAAAAGAACCCTGGCAGTCACAAACATCCAAGCCCCCCGTACCCCTTCCCCCCCCCCCCCCCCCCCCGCCACACACACACATACATGAGAATGAATTCGCTGAAAAAAACAGGTATGTAGAACTTGGACTGAAATCTCCAGTCTCGCACAGAGTGGGGAATGGGCTTCTCCTCTCATTTCCCCGCCCTTCTGGGTTCCTCGCCATCATACCCACAAACTGCGTCTGGATGCCATTTTAGCTCTTTAACAGCCATGAGCCAGAGATTCACAAGTGAATCTCGGAAGACAGCAACATGCCAAGGAGGTGACTCCAGACCCCCAAATCACTATCCAGTTAAAAAATTTAACTCCAACTCTAGCATTCTATTAAAAATTTTAGAATTTCAGGAATGTGCAACCACTTTTGTGGTTGCATGACATCTCATACTTTATGCCACTGATATACCAAGAGTCAGGGTGTAAGGTAGAAGACAACTGATTTTGATCTATCTATCTATCTATCTATCTATCTATCTATCTATCTATCTATATCTCTCTATCTATCTACTATCTATCTATCTATTTATCATCTATCTATCTATCTATGTACACAAAAGCTCAAACTCTAATGACATCTTAATGATCTCTTATACAGGGACTTAATGGCTCCAAGATGAGCTACAACAATTTTCACACACCTTCCTTTAAGGAAAACTTTTTGGAACATTTTTAGTCAATTATTCATAGCAAGCAATAGAAAATAAATTATCATCTGCCTGTGGGGCAGGCTTGGGTGGTGGTGGGAAAATTCAAAATAATGGTGGTGGGAAGGTTTAATAGTGGGGAGGGTTGGTGTTGAAATATTGAATTGAATCAATTATTCTGAACAACTTTGTGAAAAAATTAAAACATTTATAAAAGACCTTTATCAGGTGGGTGCTAGCACAGACTCAGAGAAGGCTGGAGTGTCTGTCTTCCACTCCCTCCCCTGTCCCAAGAGAAGTTCCAGCAAGAACAAAGACCAGAAAAGGAATATCAAAGAAAATCATTAACTACTCCCACCTTTACCCCTTGGCAACCACCCTTGCAATGGATTCTTGTCTAAGTAGAAAGTTCCACATGAGACAGCTTGGGAAAAAATCCTATCAAGTTGAACAATGGAAACATGTACATATAATGTCTAAGCCCATGTGCTGCTTTTGTGCATGTGCTGCTTCAGAGCACATGTGTTGCCTGCATCTCCCCTCGAGATGTATACTTTCATACCTTCATACTTTAACACCAGAATGTGTGCCAGGGTTCTTTCTCTCCACCCTGTTCTCTCTTTTTCTCCACCTCCTTGTTCCTTCTTTCTCTCTTGCATGTTATTCTCTCTCTCTCTCTCTCTCTCTCTCTCTCTCTCTCTCTCTCTCTTTCTCCTGAACCCACCCTCCTTCTTCAAAACTTCCAAACAAAACTGTTTTTTTTAATTTTGTTTTTGCTTTAGGGTCACACCCAGCGATGCTCAGGGTTACTCCTGGCTTTGCACTCAGGAATTACTCTTGGCAGTGCTTGGGGGACCTTATAAGATGCCACAGATTGAACCTGGGTTCGCTGTGTGCAAGGCAAACCCCCTAACCTCTGTGCTGTCGCTCCGGCCCCACAAAACCTGTTTTAACTTCACTGTTGATCTATTCCTGAAATTCTTAAATTCTTTTTTATGAGGGGAAAGGTGAGAACCCAAAAGGTCTGGGTAAGGTATAAGATTGAGTTTCCTTTCCTGCAAGAAGCAAGACTCACAGCTCTCTCTCTCTCTCTTTTTTAATTTTTATTAGTGAAACACCATGAGGTACAGTTGTAGACTTACAAATTTTTGTGCTTGGGTTTTGATTATATAATGGTCAAATACCCTTCCCTCCACCAATGCCCATTTAACAGTCATCTATTTCCTCAGGTGGCAATGGTAGATAGAGAAAACAGCAGACTGAAGATTGCTGAGTCTTCTCTAGACTGCCACCTCTCTCCTCCTCACTTCACATAGGTCACCCAGAGATCCCACGACACTGGAACTATGCAATGTTCAAAGAAATACGAGCATTTTGTATTCCTAGCAATGAGGTTGGGATTAGATGAGATTAGAAGATGGAGTTTGGAGTTTGGAGAATATGTAACTGATTTTCCTTTGATTTACCTATCTATGTATGTACATATGTACACAAAAGCTCAAACTTTAATGACATCTTAACGATCTCTTATACAGGGGCTTAATGGTCAGATTAAATTTCGTATGAATCACTTTGGCTTCTTCTTTGTCTGCATTACAGATTAACTATATTCCTCAGGCTTCCTCGTGTTTCAGGCAGATTTGGGGCAGTGAGGTGGTGGGGAGAGCTGGATCTGGAACCTAAACCAGGAGTAACTGAATACATAAAAATGCATTAAGAAGCTACTGCAATAGGTTAAATGAGAAATCTTAAAGCGTTGGTATTAAGGGTAAAGCAAAGTGTTACTTTCTAATAATCATTTAGGGATAAAATCAATAGATCTGAGCAGGGTTGGAGAGATAGTACAGGGATGGAAGTCACTTGCATACCAGGTTCAATCCCCAATACCCCATATGGTCCCTAATCCATATAAGGAGTGATTCCTGAGTGCAGAGTCAGGAGGAAGTCTTGGATACTGCCTGGTAAAGAGCCTCCACCTCTAAGCATCATGGGAAAATCCTTAAAAAACAAAACAAAACAAACCCACCACCACAACAAAAAGATCTTGCTGGTTGAGATAGGAAAATGAGAGGAATCTATGATAGTTCCCAGGTGGTTTGCCTTTTGATCAACTGAAATACTAAATAAAATGTACAGTAGTGGAAATAGCAGCAAGCAGTCAGTGAGTACATGTTTGAGTATATTAAGGCTTGAATTGGGGGACACTTTGATATGATACTGAAACATACAAAATAACTAGAGATAGAGATTTTAGATTAATCAACACAATCATAATCATTTTAGCCAGGACAATAGATTAAGACTATCCCAGAAAAGACTTAATTTTCTCCCATGTAGCCAACCAGTCAAATGTTACTTTGTTGACTAGTATTGAGTATTTATTTACTTTCAGGGGTGATGAACTTTATACAACCCACAAAAATTGACCTCTGCTTATGTTTGTCCTTTAATTTTTTCACTGTTCTATCTCTCCTTCCCCAGTCCTACCTTCTGGACAGACACATTTGGCCAAACTGATATTTCCTCCAATGACCATATTATATATCTGCCTGGTAAGCTATTCACATTGATCTGCCTAGACCTAATATTTAGTTTTAAAACACATTTCTCTGCATCTCATTACTTCCTCTTTCATAGACTTGAATATGTCACCTCACCCATCCCTATTACAATCCTATAGAAGCCCTATATCTTGGGTTTGAAACTGTGTGAGTTCACAGGATGAAATTTGAAGCTGGATCCCATACAAGGAGGACAATGACAGATCAAAGAATATTCCAGATTGGTAGGTGTCACTTTTGTTTTAATAAGATAGAGAATTTACTGCAAGTCATCTTAGGTGACCATAAGACAAGTGACTGGTCAGAATCTTAAAGAGTTATACGATCTTAATAGAGTTCAATTACTTCCATAGTTAAGATGGCTTCAATAATATATCATAAGCATATGTTACTCTGAAACCTGCATCTTTGAAATGGTTCCCAGTATGGGACCTGTGGGCAGAACGTACATTGCCAGAAAGGGGGATAAGGAGTCTCTGATTGATGCTCTAAAGGATAATGCATTTTTGATGACCTTCTTCAAAAAATACCTATATCTAATCCTATCTAATCTGGGAACCGCTGTTATCTATGGAGACTGCCAATGTACAGACGGTGTTCAGGGAAACTGCACTGAATGATGTACGACTGCTTCCTGATTAAGTAAATATTTTGGTGCAGCAGTCAAAAATACAGGTTAAGGCTCAGGCAATTGTCCCTGTTTGTCTCTTCTACATGTGAACATTTCTGATTTTTAAGTATTTCTTGTCCTCTAAAAGAGTATCTGGGCAAATTATTGGGAAAAGCTGGTAGAGATTAAGGGGGTGGACTCGCAAAGTCTCTCACCCTCTCACTCTGCTAGGGGTTGGGGCGGGCACTGGGCGGAGCCTGTGGAGCATCCCCTGAGCCTCCGCCTCTGAGCATCATGGGAAAATCCTTTCTCCCTCGGACATGGCTCCCACCTTCCCGGCGGCAGCAGCCGGTTCCGGCACCGCGGTCCGCGGGTCTGGGTGGAAGGGCAGCTCGAGCTTCAGCTGTGGGGAGGAAGGAGGTGGAGAGGGTGGCGGCGGCAGCGGCGGCGGGGGCTGCGTCGCTCCTGGGCCCGCGTGGTAAAGCGGCGGGAATCCCGGGACCCGGCAGCTGCGGGTGGCGGCCGACCGGCGCAGCGCTGCCTGACCCCGGCTGCAGCAGGCATGGTGTCCCAAATGCTGCAACTGCTTCGGCAGGGCGTGTGGGCCGCACTCACCGGAGGCTGGTACCACGACCCGGAGCAGAGCAAGTTCACCAACAGCTGCCACCTCTACCTGTGGCTGTTCCTGCTGCTGTTGCCCCTGGCCCTGCACTTGGTAAGTTGGGGAGCTCTGCAGAGCCACGGGGATAGAGTGAACCTGAAAAGGCAACCCAAGATCTGCGTGTCCTCCTCACGAAGAGATGGGGTCATAGTAATACTTCATAGGTGGATAGGCAACGATCTGCAAGAATTTGGGACAGAGAACGCATAGGAAAAGAGCTATCGGGAACTCAGTGACCAGAAAACTAGTACAAGGGACTTTGGGGACTTTGGGACTCATTCACAACTGATGCTGGCTGTTTGGCTGAGTCAGACTCTGCTTGTCGCTGAGCAATGTTGACCCTATTTTGTAGGTGAACACTGCTAGGCCTCTTGGTTGGTTAGCTTGGGAGACTGTTTGGTGTTAAAAATTTTTGCATGATAGCTAAGTTGCCAGATGGTTAAATGGCCGAATGAAATGTTAAAAGTAAAAGTACTTCAGGTTTCGTTTTATTGGGTTTCGGTCACATCTGGCTGTTCTCAGGGCTTACTTCTGACTCAGGGTTAAAGGTGTGATTTGGGATACTATAAGGGATGCCAGAGATCAAACCTGGGTCATCATGCAAGGCAAGCACTCTCTCTGCTGTACTAGAATCAGTTGTTGATCTTCCCTCCCTGTTTTACTTTGAGAAATGATGATCAATGATGTTAAGAAGTCACTATGCCAAGGAATATATAGAAGACATAATGAGGGCTAACTTCTAATTCCATCCGAAGCAAGGTATTAGAGTATCTAGTTGGGGTTTCACACTTTAGTAGGATTATGCTTAGAGAGTTTTTGCCAAATAATCACATGGGTGATCATCTTAAATAAATACTCTAAATCAACACCTTAACTTTATCTAAAAAGCTGAACCAGTAAAAGTCTTCACATCTTCTTAAACTTTTTATACTTAGAATCTAATTTTGGTATGTGTATTGAAGGACTTTCTTCTTAAAACATAATTTGATCATGTTCTCCATGGCAACTATTTTCATCACAGTCTGATTCTTAATTCAACATGAGAAGTTGAGAGTATCCACGTTTTGACTTCCATTTATCATTTATTACAATTTATTCAGAATTCTGGCCTGAACTGTCAAGCTGCCTAGATTAAATTTGGGGTACATGTTTTCTTTTGTTTTTTTTTTTTCCCAAAAGTGCTCTGGATGAACCTAGGGCCTCACACTTGTAAGACATGTGCTCTTCTGTGTAAAACCAATCAGATTGTCACCTTCAACCTCCTTTTAGTGGATGTGAGTCACAGAGAATAAGACAAACATAAAGAGGCAAACACAAGGACTGTCCAAGCCCGGATAGTATCCTGGGCATCCATAAGTGAGCACACTTTTAACATTAATTCATATAATATTGTATAATTATATAATATTTAAATCATATCATTTATACCATATAATTTATAATATAATTTATTCATATAATATAGCTAGCACAGCGGGTAGTGCGTTTGCCTTGCACGCAGCCAACATGGCCGACCCTAGTTCGATTCCTCCGCCCCTCTCAGAGAGCCCGGCAAGCTACCGAGAGTATTCGATATGCCAGACACAGTAACAACAAAGTGTCCAATGGAGACATTACTGGGCCCGCTCGAGCAAATCGATGATCAACGGGAGGGCCTTTACTTTACTTTACATCTTAGTTTCCAGCACATTACTGTTTTAGTTGACAGATACATTAAGAACAATTAGTAACTACATCAAAATTCACTGAGCACCTTAAAACCAGAGACTGAGATTGACATAGCCAAAATCAGTGGGCACCTTTAAAAGTACATATAAAAGTCATGACAGTTTGCTATTCTTTTTTTTTATTGCCTCTGTTGCCCTCTCTAGATCACCCTGGATTCTTTCCTGGATGCATTTTTGCTTGCCCTGTTATCTGTTGTATTCTTTCTTGGGCACATTTTTCTGTTTATATTTCAAGACCTATGCTGTTTTGCCCAGAGAACTATCTCAACCTTGGGGTTAGGTTTCTGTTCACATGACAATCTCCTGTATTCTACCATTGAGCTATACCCTGGCCCTGTGCCTACTTCTTACAAGCTCTGGAACCTTGAGGAAGTTACTTACGTGTTTTTTTTTCATATTCTTATCTTTAAAATAAGAAAACTAACATTACCAGATTGGCAACATTGTTTTGGGACTTAGTGAGATAACACATGCTAAGCCAACAATCTGTTCAGCTTGACTAGGGTTCGACTCAGACATCATTTAAATTTTCTTTTCTAATTTTTAGTTGTTTGGCCTAATATTTGAGTTATTTGTACCTTATTTTTTCATTTGTAAAACATGTTAATGATCTCATAAAAATAAATAAAAATTAAAAAAAAGTTTTTTATTGAATCACCATGACATAGACCATTACAACGCTATTCAGAAATGGGTTTCAGTTATACAGTGTTCCAACACCCATCCTTCCGTCAGCACATGTTTCCCAACACCAATTTCCCCAGTTTCCCTTCCCTCCCACAAGCCCCCAACTCCCCCATTCTTTCAGTCTCTCTCTCTCTCTCTCTCTCTCTCTCTCTCTTTCCTTTTGGGCATTGTGATCATTAACAAAATATTGTGGAAAAAACATTTCATATGGAGACTGATCCTTCAAGACCCTTCAATAAATGTAATCTTCCTTCTTCATTATGCACTTGTTAATCATTTTTCTTAACTTAAAGATCTCAATATTTTCTTTTTGACTAGATATGCAGAACATCAGTGTAATGAGGAGTACCAGCTTGGTCTAATCCTGGTTCTTATTGAGCTTTAATATCTGTCAGCTTCCTGATTTGTAAATAGGGGTAATATCTTCCTCAGCAGGTGAATATGAGGATTGCATACCTTAATGAAAGCACTTCTGACACATAGTGTTCATATGAACTGATCCCCTCTAGTTGCCAAAAACATCTCTATCCTTTAGAGCCCAATGGAGTAGTCTCTTATTCCATTTATCTAGAATTAATCTTTTCTCTCCCTTGCTTTTATACCTTTATTTACTATTAGTACTATAGAACTTTTTTAAATCAAATCTTGTTTTTAAGTGTTGAAACATACATTTTACCTTTGCTCCTACTTCAGGAGTTTTTTGGGATATAAATTTTTGTTTTGTCGATTCATCATCGTTTCCTTGTTATACTAGTTGAGTGAATGTCCTGCATTTGGGTAACATCTCATAAATAACACGTTGCTGGAAATAAAATTACCCTACCTCTTTTTTCCTATTCCAAGCAGCTTTGCATAATCTCATCCACTACATATTTTGATTTACTGCTACTGAAAGTAATGTATATATATCCTCCCCCTTGCCTTTCCTTTGTTGTAGCAGTGACTTGGGTTGCACATACTTGGGTGCAGTGCTCATCAGGCACCACACACTTTTGTTGTGGTGCTGACCAGATCTCATAGTTATAGTGCTCATACACACTTGTTGTGGTAAGCCAGAAAGCATATATGTTGTTGTGCAACCAGGAACCAGAGGTGGCAATGCCAAGGGGATAATATTGGGCATGCAGAGTGGTACTGAGAATTCGATTTATGGCCTCGGTGAGCTATCTCTGTGCCCTTAATTTTTTTAATTAATTAATTTATTGAATTACTGTGGGAAAAGTTACAAAGTTTTCAGGTTTAAGTCTCAGTCATGCAATTATCAAACATATTTCCCTTCACCAATACTCATTTTTCACCACCAAGAACCCCAATAAACTCCCCCCAACCCTCCCAATGCCTGTGAGGCAGATGAATTCTAGTTAACACTCTATCTACTTTGATTAGATTCATTGTTTCGACAAAAGATGCACCATTATTATTTAGAGTTTACACCCCCAAATCAGACATGCTGAAAAGGCATTATGAAATAATTTATTTTCTACAGTTGGTTACAAGAATCAAATGATGTCGCACGGCTGCTATGCGGCCGTGCAATTTTGGATTTCTGGTATTTTACTTATTAAGCCTGGAAATATTTCTGCTCAGAGTCAGATAATTATGAGATTGGTTTCTGTGCTCTGGAGCCATGGCCATGCCAGAGAGCTGCTCGTGAGGGGCAACACGTGACCTCGGTAGGGCGTGAAGGACAAGCCAGGAATGCCTCCCTTCCCATGAGGTTTCAGTCACCCCATCACGACTGGCTCATACCTGGCTTTCCACAAAGCTCCGAAGTGGCTGCCATCTTTCTTTCCAGAGGGAAAAAGGCATAAGGGAGCAACACCCTTTCCCCTCTGGGCAGGCATGGTGGCATGGATTAATGCATAGTCCATTCACTTTTCTGCAGCAAGCTGCTGGGCTCTGCATTAAGTCCTTGTGCTTCTGGAGCCATGGCCGTGCTGGAGAGCTGCTCGTGGGGGGCAACTCCTGACCTCAGTAGGGCATGAAGGATGAGCCGGGAACGCCCCCCTTCCCATGAGGTTTCAGTCGCCCCATCACGACCAGCTCATACCTGGCTTTTCACAAAGTTCCGAAGCATGTGCCCTTAATTTTTATTTCTTTTTCATACTTTAGTCACACCCTCATTAACATTTAATGTTAATTGCAGTAAAAAAGTATTGCAGAAAAAAGTATTGCAGAATTTTTTCTTTGGATATAGGCTCATTAATATGTAAGTAAAGTAAGTAAAGGCCCTCCCGTTGATCATCGATTTGCTCGAGCGGGCCCAGTAACGTCTCCATTGGAGACTTTGTTGTTACTGTGTCTGGCATATCGAATACTCTCGGTAGCTTGCCGGGCTCTCCGAGAGGGGCGGAGGAATCAAACTCGGGTCGACCATGTTGGCTGCGTGCAAGGCAAACACCCTACCCGCTGTGCTATCGCTCCATAGATCAATGATCAGGACTACCTGCCTTGCCTATGCAGGGACCTGATTTCAATCCTTGGCTCTACATGTTCCCTGATGCACCACTGGATATACAGTGGGATCCTCTGAGCTCTGCTCTGGTTATCCAGGTGGCCTCCCACTTCTCACAGTGCCTGAGGATTGATCTGTCTGACTCAATTGACTTAGTATTACCTGGAGTATATTACTTAGGCTCTCTGAGCACTGTTTGGAAGGTCCCCACCTCCTTCCCCAATAGTAAGTAAGTAAAGTAAGTAAAGGCCCTCCCGTTGATCATCGATTTGCTCAAGCAGGCCCAGTAACGTCTCCATTGGAGACTTTGTTGTTACTGTGTCTGGCATATCGAATACTCTCGGTAGTTTGCCGGGCTCTCCGAATAGTAAAAGTTTAAAAATGTTTGATGTATGCATATGATCAGTACTTAATTTCTGCCTCATTATGTTTTATTTTACTGCTTGATTTCTACCTTTGTAAATAGTCCTTTGTTAAGTTCTTTAGTAACATTTAAGAGTAATTTTTTGGTAAAATCTCAAGAGTTTAGGAAGTTAAAACTTGTATAAGGAAATTTGTACTCATAAATTTTTGAATCAGAACACAACATTTTTATATACTTATGCCAGTGTATAAATTTTTTTAATTTTAAGTGAGAGCATTTACTGGTTTGCTGCTATTAAGTATCCAATTTTCTTGGGCTGGAGATATCTGGAGATAAAGCAGATTACTTTGCATTCAGCCTACACAGACTTGACCCCCAGTACTACATATGGTGGCTTAAACACAGAGCCAAGAGTAAACTGTGAGCATGGCTGGATGTGGTCCCCAAACAAACAAACAAACAGTCATAATTATAAGCCTATCATAATAAAGAAATTCAGGTTTAACAGCTCCGTTCTCTGGTTTCTGAAAGTGACCATAGAAATAAAAGAACTTATCTCTCTATTGTGGAGTATAGAATAACATAACATGAGGCTGACACCCAAGTACAGTAGATACAAGGGCCAGGAGGATTGCCCCATAGCTGGAAGCCTGCCTCATGAGCGAGGGGAGAAGGTAGATGGAATAGAGAAGGGATCACTAAGAAAATGATGGCTGGAGGAACCAGTTGGGATGGGAGATGTGTGCTGAAAGTAGATAATGGACCAAACATGATGACCTCTCAGTATCTGTATTGCAAACCATAATGCCCAAAAATAGAGAGAGAGTATGGGGAATATTGTCTCCAATGGAGGCAGGGGGAGTATACCGGGGATATTGCTGGTGGGTAATGTGCACTGGTGGAGGGATGGATGTTTGATCATTGTGTAATTGCAACCCAAACATCAAAGCTTTTAACTTTTTCAGTGATTCAATAAAATTTAAAAAAATAAAAGACCTTATCTCTCCAAACTGAGGTTTGTGGGAGACTAGAAATCTCTTAATTCTTAAATATAATCTGCCCTTCATTAATACCTATACTTGTAAGTGTTGTTTTCAGTCTTTTTTTATTTACCAGAGCTTGGTAAAAATAAAATAACCTGGCTGCTGACTCACCAGGGTTTATTTGTAGCTTTGTTATTTAAGGGGCCATTGCCTTTTTTGATTTTCCACAATTTGAACTATGCTTAGTCAAGACTGGGGAGAATCTACTTTTTAGTTTATGAGAATTTTGACTATGTCAATTAAAATTTTATTGCTGATTATTGAGGCTAACTTACTTCTTAGCTGTTTACTCAGATTTGTTTGCTTATAGAGAAAATAACTTGGTATTTACAGACTATTATTTATGAGAAATGCTCAAACAGTACTAAGAATAGTAAGTCAATTTAGATAATTTATGAAGACTTTTACATTGATTTATTATCAGTCTCATTTCATTTTCTTTTAAACTGAAGATTCATTTGTCTTCAATTATTTTAACTTTTTGTTTTGTGAAGCAAGAAGTTTTATTAAAACTTATTTAGAAAGATGTGAGGAGAAAGTTGGAGTGGTACATGTTTGAGAGAGAACACAGGCTTCTCCAGAGTGGTAAGCATCGAAACAAGTGAGATACGTGCTCAAGGAAGATAATGGGCTTGAAGAGCAAGCCTAAACTTTAATTTATTTATTATATTTTCCTTCCTTTCTCTCTCTCTCCCTCTCAGGACCACACTCAGTGGTGCTCAGGACTTAGTTCTGGCTCTGTGCTTAGGGATTGCTCCTGGAAGTCTCAGGGGACCATATGTGGTGCCAGGAATCAAACTCCTGTCGGCTTCATAGGCAAGGCAAATGCCTACCTGCTGTGTTATCAATCTTTATTTTTTCTTTCCTTTCTTTCTTTCTTTCTTTCTTTCTTTCTTTCTTTCTTTCTTTCTTTCTTTCATCTTTCTTTCTTCCTTTTTTTCTTTCTTTCATTAAAACAAGAACATCATGGACCTGATTTTGACCCCCTTATAAGATCTGACCACACATGCCAGTGTCAGAAAACTTTACTACTCTAATATCTTAACAATGATGTGACTTTGAGGAAGGTTCTTTACTTCTGAAGGCCTTAGCGTTAGAATCTGTAAAATGGGGACAATAAGTTTAATTGTATAGTTTTAGCAACTAAGATCCAGAGTTTCCTTGCTCATAGCATTATAATTGAGCTTCAGGCATACAATGCACCTACACCAGTCTCACCACTACTGTCAGTTGCCATCCATCAGTGTCATGGAAGTCAGTGAGTTCAAATTCAGTCAGCTTCCATTTTTTATATGTTAATACAGATTTTCTTGAGTGACAGTTGCCAACTTTCTCATCAGTTTCTGTTTATTCTGTTTCTGCCATTTGCATACATTCATATTTGTGGGCAGGTTGTGTTTTTTTTTTTCTGTGGCAAAAGACCCAGCACTTACTCTGGCCTGGGATGTCTAAAGCAAATTGGTTTGGCACCTTCAACCTCCATTCAGCAGGGGTGGTCGCAGAGACAGACACAGGAGACAGACAAACATCGAGGACTGTCAGAATTTATTTAACTCACCAAAGCAGCTCTGAGTGACCTCACAGAGTGTCCTCCCTCACTTTGGCTTCCAACACACTAACTGTCCTTAGTGTCTCTGTCAACTTAAACCATTGTTTAAGCTGACAGAGACACTAAGGACAGTTAGTAAGCACACCATATCCCAATTGGTACATGAAGAGCAGAGGCTGGGATAGTTCAATATAGCTAGCCAAACAGCAGGCCCCTCAAAGTATAGAGTGGCAGCAATTTCCTATTCCATTCTTGCCTATGTTGTCCTCTACACTTAAAAGACCCTAAACTGTTTTATACTATTCTTTCCTGGGTGTATTTTTGCTGGCCCTGTAATCTAATATAGTTTTTCCTGCGCTCAATTTTGCTTGCCCAGTAAGATTCAAAAAGACCCAAACTGTTTGCCCAGGAGACGATTACAACCTTGAGGTATTTTTTTTTAGGGGGATGATATCCCACTTTGGAATGTTAACCTTTCGATATCCTCCCAAAATAGCTCTCCTGCCTTCTTTTTTCTGTTCTACTATTGCAAGTTCATGACTAATTTTCCAGTGGTTAAATTTATGTCTCTCACCCCACCTCCACTTCTCTTAGGGCTTATTTTTTTACGCTTTCTCCCAATTAGTGACTATATTTGGATACTGTCCTTGACAGTTTATGGAGAGCCCGGCAAGCTACCGAGAGTATTCAATATGCCAGACACAGTAACAACAAAGTCTCCAATGGAGACGTTACTGGGCCCGCTCGAGCAAATCGACGATCAACGGGAGGGCCTTTACCTTTACAATAACAAATGCTTTAACATCATTGGTTTTATTTCTCTTAAGTACAAATAGAATGTACCAGATTATAATTTATGATTTTAACTGATTCTCATATGACTACTTTAAAATAGCTCCTAATCTTATTTTCATTTTATTCACTCTAAATCTCTTGCCTACATACTATGGAACAAAAAAAAATGATGATGAGTTTTTAGGGTCCTCTTACCTCCACACCCACTGATGGAATTTTCTCTCAGTATTTTCAGTTATATTATCATGATTACTGTTATGTATTATTATATGTAACTGGTCTTGACAATAATTGTAGCCAACATTCACTGAACATGTTTTGAGGTGGAGATTGTGGTAAGTTTTGAATCAACTAAGCTATATTCCCATGAAATGCTTCCCAATAACTCAGAATGTCTCTGCTATTGTTTCCAGCTTATAGTTGATGAAACTCATATAGAAAGATTGGCACAGAGAGAAAGAACTGGACATATTTGTTGAATACCACTTATGTCCACAGCAAACTGAGTTCCAGGTGTTTTGTTGGATATAGGTAATAAAATAGGCAAAAGAGAGAGTAGTATATCCCCTCAGGAAGTTAACACATAAGGAGGGGAAAAGCACAATGGTCAGTGCTATCATAGGGGAGGTGTGACATGTTATATAGTAAAGTCAAGGGGGCCCATCATGGCTTTGCTATATAAAGCTTTCATGTGGAAATAGTTTCCACTCTGACACCTAAAGACTGAGTACAAGATAGTCAAGCAAAAATTGCAAAAAGGAGCTTCGATTTATTTTTCAATTTATTGAAATGAAATTTGAAACATTTTTTTGCCATTTTTGAAGTAATAATATTATTTTTTAACCTTCAAATCTTTTTTATTTCTTTTTCCTTTTTGGTTTTGGGGGCCACACCCAGTAGTGGACATAAGTGCTCAGGGTGTGCCTTGGTGGTGTGCAGGGAACCATATGTAATGCTGGAAATTTGAACCTAGAACAGCAGAATGGAAGAAAAACATCTTAACTTCTGTACTGTCTCTCTGGCACTTCTTCAATCTATTTTTGAAAATATTTTAGTCTATGGAAAAGTTTCAATAATTGCCCAGTAGATAATGTATGCCAGTGTTTCCCCAAGTACTAGTCCTCTGAGACTGCTGGGAAGTAATAACCTTGGGTGTAATTGGGGAGTGCTTTATGTTAGTTTGCTTAACGAAGGTGGATTTCCAGGGGAGCACTGAGTATTTTTTCTTTCTAGAAAAGGAGTACTAAGCTAAATAAGTTTGGGAATCTCTGTTGTATTATATTATTATTATTATTATTATTATTATTTTACTTTTTGGGTCACGCCCAGCGATGCTCAGGGGTTACTCCTGACTCAGCACTCAGGAATTACTCCTGGTGCTTGGGGGACCATATGGGATGCTGGGAATCGAACCCGGCTCAGCCACATGCAAGGCAAATGCCCTACCCGCTGTGTTATTGCTGTGCTATTGTGGGGCCGACCTGGCTGACTCCGGTTCGATTCCTCTGCCCCTCCCGGAGAGCCCAGCAAGCTACTGAGAATATCTGCCCACACGGCAAAGCCTGGTAAGCTACCTGTGACGTACTCGATATGCCAAACACACTAACAACAAGTCTCCCAGTGTAGACATTACTGAACCAGCTTGAGCAAATTCATGAACAATGGAAGGACAGTGCTACAGTGCTACATTTATTAAATCACCATGATTTAGAAGTTATTTATCATACAGGTTTTTGAGGCATACGATGTCCCAACACCAATCCCACCACCAGTGTGACCTTCACTACACCAATGTTTCCCCCCCCATCTCAGCCTGCCCCTTTAACAGGCAAAAGCCAAATTTATTCCATATTACTTGCTCGAAGAAAAATTAGAGGAATGGCAAATGAAATTATCAAAAAATAAATCAGTAAGTCAATTTGTGATGATTGATTGCTTTATGATAACCTATGAAAATAAAGGCCCTCCTGTTGATCGTCGATTTGCTCGAGCAGGCCCAGTAACGTCTCCATTGGAGACTTTGTTGTTACTGTGTCTGGCATATCAAATACTCTCGGTAGCTTGCCGGGCTCTCCGAGAGGGGCGGAGGAATTGAACTCGGGTCGGCCATGTTGGCCACTTGTAAGGCGAACGCCCTACCCGCTGTCATTGAATCCAATATAAAATAATGCCTGCTCTTATTTACATAGATATGTTTTCAACTCTATATCTAAAATATATTGCATTTGCTTTTATTGTGTACTTTGTCTCATTATGGTAATAATCCTGTCATTAATAAAACTTTTTTAATTCATTGCTAATATATTTTAGAGTTTAAATGAAATAGATACAGTCTATAGCTATAAAATTTAGAGTTAAGAGAATTAAGAAAATTTAAAGGGGAAAAATCTGAATATTCTAAAAATTGTACACAGTGTTTTATCTTATGAAAGGGAATATTCAAAGACAAGTAGGGTAGCAAATTCAATGTAAAAGAGATATTAATTCATTATTAAAAATATAAAACTCCTTAGTAACTTAGGAATAAACATACCTTCCTTAATCTAATAGAGAGTAAACATAAACATCACGACTGAGTGCCCTACTCAATGCTACATACTGAGAAGTCTGTCATGTCCTTTAATGAAGCTCCTGTAATGCTTCTTGTGAAACTGGTTTCAGTGCTATGAATCCCCTGAGCTATTGCCTGTCCCTGAAGCTTTGTATGAATCCTTCAAATATGAATGATAATCTAGTTGGTGAGGTGTTCATCTCATTTGATAGATCTGCTGTGACTCTTATGGGATCTCCTTTATGTAAGTTGCTTTATTGATCTTGCTACAGCGGGTAGGGTGTTTGCCTTGCATGCGGCCGACAAGACCGACCTGAGTTCGATTTTTCCGCCCCTCTCGGAGAGCCCTGCAAGCTACCAAGAGTATCTTGCCTGCACAGCAAAGCCTGGTAAGCTACCAACGATGTATTCGATATGCCAAACACAGTAACAAGTCTCACAATGTTACTGGGCCCACTCGAGCAAATCGATGAACAATGGGAGTACAGTGACAGTATTGAGAAGTTTTAATTTTGAGTATAATGTGCCTGGGAGTTTTTCTAGTTGGGTCTATTTTAGGTAGAATCTTTTGGGTCTCTTGGATCTTGATGCCTATAATCCTCAAATTTGGGAAATTCCTGTCTATGATATTTTAAGATACTTTTGCTTCATCCAATTTGTTTTCTCATTCTTCAGGAACTTTGATGATACTATAAGATTCTTTTTGAGCTCATCCTGGTCTCTGGTATGTTACTCATTTCTTTTCATACTCTTTTCCACCTTCTCTTGTTTTCTAGAAGTTTCTTGTTATCTTTTTGATCTTTTTTTTCAGCTGCTGTTAACGTGTTGCTCAGTATTGCTATTGACTTGATTGTTTTATTTTATTGTAGTTGAATTACCATAAGATTCAGAGTTACAATGCTGATTATGGTTGGGTTTTAGTCATACAGTATTACAACACCCAACCTTCCACCAGTGCATATTTCCCACCACCAATGTTCCAGTTTCTCTCCTGCCACCTTCCCCCCAGCCTGTCTTGATGGCAGGCTCTTTCGTTCTCTCTCTCTCTCTCTCTCTCTCTCTCTCTCTCTCTCTCTCTCTCTCTCAAACTCCTTTTGGAAATTATGGTTTGCAATTACAGATACTGAGAGTTTTTTTTTCTTTCTGGATCACACCCGGCGATGCTCAGGGGCCACTCCTGGCTCTGCAGTCAGGAACTACTCCTGGCGGTGCTCAGGGGACCATGTGGGATGCTGGGATTCGCACCCGGGTCGGCCACATGCTAGGCAAATGCCCTACTTGCTGTGCTATTGCTCCAGCCCCCAGTTACTAGGAGGTTATCATATTTTTCCTTTACCTATTTTCAGCATGCAGTTTTTATCCAGAGTGATCATTTTCAACTATCTTTGTTATAGTTATTCCTTCTCTGTCCCAACTGCCTTCTCCCCCAGCACTTAAGGCAGGCTTCCAACTATGGACCAATCCTCCTGGCCCTTGTTTTTACTGTCCTAAGGTATTAGTCTCATATTATGTTTTTTATATCCTACAAATGAGTCTAATCATTCTATTTCTTTTTTTAATGTAGGAGTACTGCTATTTATTCAGCCATTGATTAAGCTAATTGATTTAGGCATGAACCTCACATTCCACTTTAAAAAAGTTTTTAATTAATATTCATGAGATAGACTATTACAAAGCTGTTCATAATTGAGTTTCAATCATACAATGATCCAGCACCCATCCCTCCACAAGTGTACATTTCCTACCACCAATGTCCACTGTTTCCCTCCCACCATCTCCCAACACCCCACACCCACCCCCAACCCCAGCCTCCCTCTGTGGAGGAATTTTTTTTCTTGCTGTCTATTTCCTTTTCCTTCTGTGCATTATGGTTTGCAATACAGGTGCTAAGAGGTCATGGCGTTTATTCAGGGCATTTAGTATTTTTATTGGGACAGTAAGGCTGGGGGTGGGAGTGGGGTGTTGGGAAATGGTGATTAAAGCTTTTTAATTGGATGGCAGCTGTGGGGTGTGGGTGTGACGGCTGAGGCTTCTGGAAGTACAGGGAGTGGGGGGGGGGAGATAGCCCATCCTGATCCCAAGAAAGCCTGGATATTTCAGTCACAAAACCCGCATACCAGAATTTTCAGCAGATTATGTCTCTGTGAGGTCTGTCCAAGATGGTGGAGTCAGGCCGAGGGTACGGTGGTGATTTTTTTTTAAAGAAATTATTTTTTTATAAAGTTCTTCATAATAATTGTTTACATTCAATATTTTAACACCAATCCCATCATGATTACACCACCATTTTCTTTAGAGAAAGTAAAGAGGTTGATGAGACCATTGGGAAAAGGTGTGGAGGGATTAAATGAGCACTTAAAGATAAGGAAATGAATTTGAAAATGAGAAATGTAGAGATTATATTTACTGACAAAGGACTAGATGAGAGAACTTATGTGATATGTTTAAAAATAGAAAAGAGGGCTAAGCAGTAACTTCTAAGGATCTTTATTTTTAGAAGTAGGGCAAAGAGAGATGTCAGTGAAGCAAAGGAAAAGCCAGGAGAGCATGATGTCTTAGAGGCAAAAGAAGCAAGAATTTCAAGAAATGAACAACTGCTCTGAGTATAACTGAAAACAGAGAAAATTGTTTTTAGAGGGATTGTAAAAAATTTTTCTATGAAGTGCTGGTAACAACCAGATTACTGTGGATTTTAGAGGTAATGGGAGATGAAGAAATAAAGACATCTGGCAAAGATGGTTCTTACATGCAAGGAACAGAGAAATAGCACACCATCTGGAAAGATATTTAGAGTCAAGCAAGGCTTATCCTAGTCCAAGTTTGCACGAATATGAGGACGGGAAAAGTAATTCCCACTCGGTACTTAACTGTAGTGCTTCCATTACAAAGAAAACAGTGTATCCACTAATATATCAAATTAATCTTTACAATGAAATACAACTTGATAAGCGAAAAGACACAGTTTTAGTAGGACCTATATCATTATGTGGTCACTTCAGTATACTTATTGTGATCTAATGACTTGTATTCAGAAACTAAAATTATTGGTATTGGTATTAAATTTCAAAATTATTCTTTCTTCCACAGTAAACTTTGTTTTAATTTATGTGCCAATTACATATGACATTGCTATATTTATGTTGTAGTCAGAATCTTTTTCCTGATTAAAAGAAACTGGGCTCTAGAACCCAATCGCCACTGTGCTCATGGCCGATCTCCACAGGTTCAAGACAAGCCCCTCACACATGAGAATGAAGCCACTAAAAACCTCAGGTATGCTGCTTTTGTAAACGAATTCTTCAGGTTCTCATGGAGTTGGGAATGGATGATCTTCTCCCATTACCCTGTCATCCCTGGAGTCTGGCGGTCACACCCAAAAACCATCTCCAAAAGCCATATAAACTCATTAATGGCCACGGTCCTAGACTCACAAATAAATCTGACAAGAGAGCCACAGGCTGCAGAGATGTTTCAGAACCTGAAAATCATCTCCAGTTGTATCATCCTATTTAAAATTTCAGAATCCCTGGCGTATGTGGCCGCATTTGGGGCCATGTGAGATTTTATAGTCTACTCCACAGATATACCAAGAGTAACACACCACATTTGTTGGAGTTAAGGTAGTTGGCAACCGATCTGGATCCAAAAATAAATAAATAAATATTAGCACAGAAGGTTCAACATGTAACAACATGCTAGTAATCTCTTATATAAGGGCTTAGTGGATCTAGGGTGGTATACAAAAATCTTCACACATTTTTCCTTAAGGAAACTTTTTTGGATCATTTTTAACGCATTATTCAAAACAAGCTATACAAGGTAAATTATTTAGGACCCACTTTCATGACAGGCTTGGAAGGTGGTGGGGCAATTCAAAATAATGGTGATGGGAAGGTGTTACAGTGGTGGTATTGGTGTTGGAATATTGAATGTAATAAATTACTGTGAACAACTTTACAAAAAAATTGGAAGAAAAAAAGAAACTGGGACTGGGGATGGAGATATAGTATAGTGGGTAGAGCACTTGCCTTGCACATGGTGAACATGCATTTCAATTTCTGGCATCCCATAATGGCCCCTTGAGCACTTCCAGGAGTAATTCTCTAGTTCTTAAGTAGGAGTAACCTCTGAGCATCGCTGGTGTGGCCACAGAACAAAAACAAAAATAAAACTTGGACTAAATAGAAAGAGTGTTGGATTACACAACTCAACAACAAAAAAAATAGTAATGCAACCAAAAAGTGAGCAAATAGATACTTCTCCAAAGAAGACATACAAATATTCTACAAACACATGAGGTAGTGTTGAACATCACTTATTAATAAGTAAATACAAGTCAGACCACAATGGCATATATAGTATAATATTATTTCAGTAATAAGAAAATATACAAATCAAAGAAATTACATGAAAACTTATAATCTTTTATTTGAATTGACAATACCTGTCTTACATAATGATTCAAAGTTTTTTCTTTTTTTCTTTGATTTTGGGACATGCTTAGTGATGATCAAGAATGGCTCTGCACTTAGGAATCACTCCTGGTGGTGCTCAGGGGACCATATGGGAAGCTGGGGATCAATTGCAGGTCAGAAGCATGCAAGGCAACTACCTTATCCTCTGTACTAACTCTCTGGCCCCTAAATATTTTTTTCTAAGTAAAAGTCATGTCACTGTCACTGCCCTCCTGTTGTTTATCAATTTGCTCGAGCAGGCCCAGTCATATTGTGAGACTTGTTGCTGTATTTGGCATATTGAATACATCACGGATAGCTTGCCAGGCTTTGCCGTACCGGCAAGATACTCTCAGTAGCTTGCCGGACTCGTAAATAAAAGTAAATGTTACAAATAAATGAAGGTATTTTATGCCTGAGTCTATAAATATCATTTGCTTTCTTATACGCTTCTGGAATGCTTTTACATAGCTATTTAAAAGTAACATGTCATATAGCCAAAGAGAAGGGCCACATGGAGGGCGGGATCCACAGCTCCCGGAGGGAAAAAAAAAAAACAGGTTCCAAAAAGAGCCGAGATCATCGGGAAGTCCCAGATGGGGTAGGTACCGCATCCCGCCTCCCCCAGATGGAACCCCGGTGACCAGAAGCCTCTACAAGCACAGCTCGAGTATGCGGGAACTAGGACTTTTTCTCAAATATGCCAGGACTACAGCTCCCAGGTAACCTCTGATTCCGGAAGTCACGCCCACAGCCCGCCCCCCAGCGCCATCTTTACAGCATTCAGCCGAAGAGAAGGACTACATGGAGGGCAGGATCCACAGATCCCGAAGGAAAAAAAAAAAAACAGGTTCCAAAAAGAGCCGAGATCATCGGGAAGTCCCAGATGAGGTAGGTACCGCATCCCGCCTCCCCCAGATGGAACCCCGGTGACCAGAAGCCTCTACAAGCACAGCTCGAGTATGCGGGAACTAGGACTTTTTCTCAAAACCACGCGGCCGCTTATGCAGCCGCGCAATATCTCTCTATATACAAAGTGATCAATGGGAAGTAAACCACCCAATGTTTCTCTCTGAAAATCAGAGTTAAGTTTGGAGCACGGCCACAGCCCCAGAAACACAAGAACTTAATGCAGAACCCAGCAGCTTGGAGCAGAAAAGTGAAAGGACTATGCGTTAATCCAGGCCATCAAGTCTGCCGGAGGGGAAAGGGTGTTGCCCCATTCGCCCTCTCTTCTCTGGAAAGAAGGATGGCGGCTGCATGGGAGCCTTGTGGACAGCAGGTATGAGCCGGGGGTGTGGGGGCGACTAAAACCTCATGGGAATGGGGGCATTCCAGTCTGTCCTTCACGCCCTACCAAGGTCACCAGTTGCCCCCCCCGAGAGGCTCTCCAGCACGGCCACAGCCCCAGAAGTACAAGGACTTAATGCAGAACCCGGCAGCTTGGAGCAGAAAAGTGAAAGGACTATGCGTTAATCCAGGCCATCATGTCTGTCTGGAGGGGAAAGGGTGTTGCCCCATTCGCCCTTTCCTCTCTGGAAAGAAAGATGGTGGCCACATGGGAGCCTTGTGGACAGCAGGTATGAGCCAGGGGTGTGGGGGCAACTAAAACCTCATGGGAAGGGGGGCATTTCGGTCTGCCCTTCACGCCCTACCGAGGCCACCAGTTGCCCCCCACGAGCGGCTCTCCAGCACGGCCACGACTCCAGAGCACAGAAACCATTTTCTTAACTATCTGACTTTCAGTAGAAATACTTCCAGGGTCAATAAGTAAAATAGCAGAAATCCAAAACCAACATTTAATTCTTGAACCCAGCTGTAGAAAGCAAATCACTTCACAATGCTTTTTCAGCATGTCTGATTTGGTGGGTGGGGGGGGGTAAACTCTAAATAATAGTGGTGAATCTTTTATTGAAACAGTGAATCTAATCAAAGCAGATAGAGTGTTAACTAGAATTCATCTGCCTCACAGGGACTGGGAGGGGTGGGGGTGGGGTTTTATTGGGGTTCTTCATGGTAAAAAATAAGTATTGGTAAAGGGAAATGTGTTTGATATTTGCATGACTGAGACCTAAACCTGAAAGCTTTGCAACCTTTCCCACAGTGATTCAATAAATAAATTAAAAAAATAAAAAAATAAAAGTAACATGTCATGGGGGTTGGAGCGATAGCACAGCGGGTAGGGCGTTTGTCTTGCACGCAGCCAACCCCAGTTCAGTTCCCAGCATCCCATATGGTTCCCCAAGCACTGCGAGGATTAATTCCTGTGCATCACAGGGTGTGACCCAAAAAGAAAAATAAAAGTAACGTGTCATTCCTTTCCTAACACCAAAGTGCCAGTCTTCTTTCCACATCCTCTATACCCCCACCAATTCTGACAAACTCTGTTCTGTGGTCCAAAGAGTAACTTTGGATTGGGTTCGATCTTTCCATAGCTTTGGGTTTTTTTTTTTATATACATTACGTATGGGTATACTATCATCCTGTGTTTATCTTTCTAAAATATTTTGCTTAGCATTGTACCATTTAACTCTATCCATTTTGTTGAAAATGGCAAGATTTATCCTATCTTATAGCTGAAACACATTTCATGATGAATTATAGTATTTTTATCAACTCATTTCTCTTTGGGTAGTGTGATTTGTTTTCAGTCTTGGTTATTAGAAATACTGCTAGCGTGAACACTGAAGTGTATGTTTCCAAAATTTTAAAAGGATACCTATAAGTAAAATTGCTGGATTATATTGAGGTGTACAGCCTACCTCTGAGTCATATTCCAGGCCATGGTTACATTCCCACCAACAGTGTATGAATGCTACTTTTTCCCCACTTGTTGTTTCTAGTCTTTGTGATTACAGGTCATTCTTACAAAGGTGAAGTGTTACCTCACTGTGTTTTTGATTTGTATTTCTCTGGTAAGAACTGAGCATGAACAGTTTTGGTTGGCCATCTGTATGACTTCTTTGGAGAAGTGTCCATTCAGATCTGCGATTTTATGTTGTTTTGTTTTATGTTCTATTTTCCGAGTTAATTATGTATGTTGAATATTAATTACTGTTGGATGTATCATATGCAAATATTTTCTCCAATTCTGTAGGTCTTTGATTTCATTGATAGCTTCATGTGCAGAAGTTCTTTAGTTTGGTATTAAAAAAAGAAGCTAATTTGTTTTTACTTTTCTTAATTTCAGATGATGGTTTATATATGTTGAGTCTTCTTTGCATCCCATCTCTGGAATACGTTCCTTTTATTCATGGTGTACAATCCTTATACACATCATATAGTGTATTGTTGAATTTGAGTTACTGCTATGTTGTTGAATATCTTTGCATTTCTGTTCACCAGGGTCATTGATCTATAGTTTTCTTTTGATGTCTCTAGGTGTTTTAACAATCAGAGTAATTTTAACCTCTTCACATATGTTTGAAAACATTCTATTTTCTTCAAATTTTTGTAGGCTTTGAGAAGTATAGGTAATAGTTTATTTTGACAGTTTTTGTGGAACCTATTTATGAAATCATCTAGTCCTAAACTTTGTTTTAAAGGAGAGATTTGATTATTGTTTGAGTTTTCTTCCCTATGCTGTCTTTCTGTTTCCTCTGATTTGGTCTTTGAAGGTTATATGCTTCAAAGAATTTGACCCCCCCTTCTTATCTCTTGATTATTATTATTCATAGTAGTCTGTTATAATCTTTTATATTTCTGTGGTGGGCTGAAGCGATAGCACAGTGGTAGGGCATTTGCCTTGCAAGCGGCCAACATAGCCGACCCGAGTTCGATTCCTCTGCCCCTCTCGGAGAGCCTGGCAAGCTACCTAGAGTATCTCACCCACACAGCAAAGCCTGACAAACTACCCGTGATGTATTTGATATGCCAAACACAGTAACAAGTCTCACATTGGAAAGGTTACTGGGCGTTTGAGCAAATCAATGAACAATGGGAGGACAGTGACAGTGATTTCTATGGTATCTGTCATTATGCTTTCATTTTCAATTTTGATTCTATTTCGGGTTCTCTTTTTTTCTCAGCATTGCTAATAGTTTTTCAGCTACCTATTTTTTGAGAACCAATTCTTGTTTAATATTTTATAGTATATTTTTAATTTCTTGTTTGATATTTTAAATTTATAATATATTTTCCAAATAATTATATACTGTCTAGTTGTTTATTCTAAGCCCTATAAGAATGATAACCCAATAAGAATGTAAATTTAGCCTTCAGATTATGGTTTCTAGAAATCTTTTCATTCTAAAAAAATAACGACAATTGTGACTCATTTTGAAAAGTGACATATTCTTGGTTTGGGCCAAATTTGGAAAACTACTGAATAATATTAAAGAATATGGTGGTAAACTTGTACATGTTGGCCAAATAAGGGCTTAATTTGAGTTCCCATAGTATCATAATATAAAGGCTTGCATTTAAAAGTGAAGATCATCCTAAGTAAGCTAAGACATTAATGATTTAATATAGAATATAATATCTATATAATATCTATGCATGAAAGAACTGGCAGAGGAACCCAAGCATGCGGGTCCCGGGGCTGAGGTCTCCAAGCCTACTCGGATTGGGACTGGGACTTCTTCACCTAGACCCTCCATCTTCCAGTAGGTAGGCGTGACACCCACCAGCTGCCGCCAGCGCCAGGTTGGTTCCATCAATGGCCAAGATGCAGAGACTATAAAACCCAGCTCCCGGAAGCACACGGCCACATTTGCAGCTGCTCGACATCTTATTATCTTATTTTTCCTTTGGAGAACCTGGCAGGCTACAAAAAGTATCCTGCCCGCACGGCAGAGTCTGGCAAACTTCCCGTATTCAATGTGCCAAATACCAGTAACAATGAGGGTCTCATTCTCCTAATCCTGAAAGAGCATTGAAATGACTCTTTTAAAATCTCAGGGCTAGGAGAAAGGAGATGTTACTGGTGCCTGCTCAAGGAAATCGACAAACAACAGGATGTTCATGATTGTGATAATATAATATAATATCTATATAATAATCCTGGATACCAAAATGTCATTTGATATAGCACCTGATATAGCCTCAGGATTTGTTCTCAGACCTGTCATCAGGCTGTGGTTGACTCCAGAATTGTACAATGTGGAGAGTGTTGCTGTGCTCATCTAGGAAAGTTGGAATAAAGAGGTCTTGACATCATAAAAGACACATATAATTCTACTCAGGTCCCTTTGTTATCAGATAAACTTTACTTCTTATAAATCTTCACTTCTCTGCATAGCAGTTCATATTCCTTCTTAACATGAATTAATAATTACCCCCGAATTATAGTTACATGGGAGTGGGCTTACCCCTAGATGTGTTCAGGAGACACTGCTGGCAGTGCTTGGTGACAGTATGTAGGGCCAGGGATCCAAGTAGAGTCTGTAGTGTGCAAGGGAAGTGCTTTAACCCTAATACTATTTCTTCAGGGCCCTAGGCACAATTTCTTAGACTTTCCTTCATCTGATTTGTAAGATTCAGCCTTGGACTCCATCCAGGTTGCTTTCACTCGGGGTGCCTGGGAGTGCGGCAAACAAGAGCCCTCCCTGCCCCAAGGGACCCAGCCCTGGCAGCCAACCTCCACTACCTAACCGCTGCCATTCTCCAGGCCACTTTCCAGACACTTGGGCTGAACCTCATGCAGGAGTGAAGTCCCGTGGAGCCCAGGTAATGCGGAATTTTGTAACCTTCTACTCTGGACTCAACGGGACCCAGGAGCAAAGATCCTCTGCCTGCTTCCCCCAATCTCTGGTGACCCAGGGTTCACACCCATAAGCCACATCCTGCTGGCACCAGATAATCTCCTCATCGACCACCCTCCAGAACTCACGGCTGCTCCTCCCAGACGGGAGTATAAAATGAGACCCCCATAAGCATGCCACCAGATTCCGTGCCAGGCTGTTTTTACTCAGGGAACCCCAAGTGGGGCAGGTGAGAGTCTTCCCTGCCCCAAGGGACCCAGCCCCAGCAGCGACCTCCACTACCCAACCACTGCCACCCTCCAGGCTGCTTTCCGGACCATGCGGCCACACTTCCCTACCCATTTTCCATAATTACCACACCACGTTTGATGGAGTTCAGACAGTAGGCAACACATCATAGAGAAAAATATATGTATATGCCTCTTGGAGAGCTGGCAAGCTACTAAGTATCCTGCCCACATAGGCAGAGACTGGCAAGCTCCCCGTGGTATATCTGATATGGAAAAACCCGTAACTATAACAGGTCTTATTCCCCTGACCCTGAAAGAGCCTTCAATCATTGGGAAACACAAGTAAGGAGAGGCTGCTAAAATCTCAGAGCTGGGACAAATAGAGACATTAATGGCACTTGCTCGAGTAAATTGACGAACAATGGGATGACAGTGATACAGTGATTCATAAGATTGGAGTCATTCCCCCTTCCCCTAAGAACTTTATGTCAACACTGTGGTTTACAAAGTTGTTCGTAATACAGTTGTTTTGGGAATTAAATGTTCTAGCACCAATCCCACCATCAATGTGACTTTCCCTTCCCTCCACCATTATCCCAGTTTCCAATCCACCCTTCATGCTGCCCCCTGACAGGAATAAAATAATTTATATTGTTTGTTTCAGCAAAATGGTAGATGGAATTATCAAAAATAGTTCAGTAAGGATGGCTACATGCAAAAAAATGGGCTCAGAACTCTGCCTAATACCATGTACAAAAGTAAGATCAAAATGGATTAAAGACCTCAACATCAGACCGGAAACCATAAGGTACATTGAAGACAAAGTTGGCAAAATCCTCCATGACATTGAAGTTAATGGTATCTTCAAAGATGTCATGCCACTGGCCGAGCAAGTGAAAACAGAGATAGATAAATGGGACTATCTTAAACTAAGAAGCTTCTGCACCTCAAAAGAAACAGTGACCAAAATACAAAGACAGTCTACAGAATGGGAAAGGATATTCGCCGAATACACATCTGACAAGGGGTTGATATCAAGGATATGTAAAGTACTGGTTGAACTCCACAAGAAGAAAACATCCAACCCCATAAAAAATGGGGCAATGAAATGAACAGAAACTTTCTCAGAGAAGAAATCCAAACGGCAAAAAAGCACATGAGAAAATGCTCTACATCATTAATCATCAGGGAGATGCAGATCAAAACCACAATGAGATACCATCTCACACCTCAGAGACTGGCCCACATCCAAAAGAACAAAAGCAACAATGCTGGCGTGGATGTGGCAAGAAAGGGACACTCCTTCACTGTTGGTGGGAATGCCGACTGGTTCAGCCCTTTTGGAAGACAGTATAGACGATCCTCAAAAAATTAGAAATTGAGCTCTCATTTGAGCCAGCAATACCACTCCTAGGAATATATCCCAGGGAGGCAAAAATGTATAGTGGAAGTGACATTTCACTTGTTTATTCATTGCAGCACTCTTTACAATAGCCAGAATCTGGAAAAAACCTGAGTGCCCAAGAACAGATGACTGGTTAAAGAAACTTTGGAACATCTACACAGTGGAGTACTATGGAGCTGTTCGAAAAGATGAAGTCATGAAATTTACATACAAGTGGTACTACATGGAAAGTATCATGCTAAGCGAAATGAATCAGAAAGAGAGGGATAGACATAAAAAGATTGCATTCATCTGGGGAACATAAAGTAACAAAATAGGAGATTAATGCCCAAGAATAGCCTGATCAGTACCAGGAGGATTACTCCATGGCTTAGAAGCCAGCCGGGCATTCTAGGGGAAAGGGCAGCTCAGATAGAGAAGGGAGCAGCAAATAAAGGGTGTTTGGAGGATCCTCCCAGGATGGGAGATGCATGCTGAAAGTAGACTATGGACCGAACATGATTGCCACTCAATGCCTCTTTTGCAATCCACAACACCCAAAAGGAGAGAGAGAACAAAAGGGAATGCCCTGCCAGAGAGGCAGGGTGGGATGGGGGGGATGGGTGTGGGAGGGATACTGGGATCCATGGTAGTGGAAAATGGACACTGGTGAGGGATGGGTATTTGATCATTGTATAATTGAAACCTAAGCACAAAAATTTGTAAGTCTACAACTGTACCTCATAGAAAAAAATAGTTCTGTAAAATAAAATTGATAATAATAAAGTACTTATTGAATAATATGTCTATCTTTGATGTTTCTATCTTTACATCAATTCTGAAATTTCACAATATTGCTGCATATCTCCCATTATACTTCCCAATTTGTTATCCCAAGGGCACTACAACAAACCTGGCAAGTGACCTAGTGCGGGTTGACACTTTGCCATAAGTTAAATACTTGCAATTTTACCTTTCACTTTTCTTTGTCAGCTCCTAGCCTCTCTTTAGTAGTCTTAGAAATGTGTGAGGGAGACCAGGACACAAATGCTAAAGCTAAAAAAAGGCACAATGTTAACTGTGTGTCAAGCACTGTGGTGCCTTTTGTATTCAGGGAGTTTCTAATTATTGAAAAGGAGCGTCTATATAAGTAATTTTCTGTAAGTTACCCAAATAAAAAATGATTTGGAAGTCAGAATTCTTTACACTAAACAATTTTGTAATAAACTGATCAGTAAATAAGGGCAAATATGAACCTGTGATGCTGGAGAGAAAGGCTTTCTTCATCAGATATTTGTCATTTGTTGCTCCTTAGTGTCCTTTACTTGGCTCTGTGTCCCCTTTATACTTCAACATAAACCTACCTTTTAAGCCTATCTTTGCCTATTTGAATCATATGGTTATTCTATTTTGAAAAATGTTGAGGAACTGCCATACTGTCTCCATAAATAATCACTTAAAAAGTTATAATAAGTTGCCATATGGTAGCTCCTTCCAATCAGTCACTTTGCAAGTTTATTCATTTATACCCACAATCCTAGAATGCCATTTATTCTAGCAGTGTCAGGCCTTTGTTTTAGAAATAATTTTGGAGCTGTTAACACTAAAAAGGAGAGTAAAGGCAACGGTTTATAGCTATACTTGCATTATACGCTACAGTTTATGAGGCATTTTTATAGAAAATGGTAGTTTATGTTAAACATTAGGCTTCCACATAGATGATTCTATTAGACTCCACAACAGTTCCATGCAGTAGGTCAACTCCTTTCACTATCCACACTGATGATCTTATGATAAGTAAATAATAAAATTTTACCTCCATGCTTAAATAGCATTCTATGCACTTCACTGTGGGAACCATATTCCTTTGTATCATATGTTTACCGGGCTGGAGCCATAGCGCAGCAGGTAAGGCCTTTGCCTTGCAAGCGGCCAATAGTTCGATTCCTCTGCCCCTCTGGGAGAGCCCGGCAAGATACCGAGAGTATCTCGCCCGCACGGCAAATCCTGGCAAGCTCCCCATGACGTATTCAATATGCCAAACACAGTAACAAAAGGTCTCACGATGGAAATGTTACTGGGTCCGCTAGAGGAAATCGATGAATAACGGGAGGACCGTGACCGTGACCTTGTGTTTACCAATCTCCATCCTACTTCGAATGTCCAATTATTTTGAATTGTCTTTACTTTCTAGAAAGCCCTGGACATTCAACTGTACCTCTTGCCTGGTTTTTCTCAGAATCCTTTTTGATTCTCACTTTGCCATTTATATTTCAACCTGAATAAGGGAAACCACAATTTACCACAGAATCATAATCAGATGGATTACTACTCTATATCTTGTTTACTCATTTATTTTCACTTCAACTTGGTAGATATAAGGACATTTAAAAAAAAAAAACTGTTTGGCACAAAATCTGCACCACAAAACTAGAGGGTTTTTCATTGGGTTTGGAGTATAGGGGTGGTACTAAACATCGTATTGTGCCCAGGATAGCTGTCACAATAGAATTATCTGACCTATGATGACAAGGGTGCCAAGGTTTAGAAACTCTTGTGAGAATGAGGGCCAGAGAAAACATTAAGTGTTGCTGGGAATCAAACTCAGGCTGGGTGTGTGCAAGACAAACTCCTTACCTCCTGCTGGATGTACTATATCTTTAATCCTTCATCCCTCCCTCCCTCCCTCCCTCCCTCCCTCCCTCCCTCCCTCCTGCCCTCCCTCCCTCCTGCCCTTCCTTCCTTCCTTCCTTCCTTCCTTCCTTCCTTCCTTCCTTCCTTCCTTCCTTCTTTCTTTCTTCCTTTCTTCCTTTCTTTCCTTATTCATTTCTTTCTGTATACTCCGTGATTCTCAGTTCTGGCTCTGCACTCAGGGATTACTATTGGTGGGCTCAGAGAACCATCTGAATGTCGGGGATCAAACCCATGTCAGTCAGATGCAAGGTATTCACCCCATTCATTTCTTGATTCATCTTTGCAACTTCTTGTTCACAAAACATGATATGTAAAGAAAAACTACTTTCAACTCATCTCTTTATCTCTTTTTGGAAAAGCATTATTACAGAATGATTTTAATCCATTAATATAATTTTTTAAAATATTGCTTAAAATTAAATCATAAATATTCATAAATTATTAATTGAGATGGATTGGAGCAATAGCACAGCCGTTAGGCCTTGCAAGTGGCCAACATGACTGACCCGAGTTCGATTCCTCCACCTCTCTCGGAGAGCTTGGCAAGCTACTGAGACCCACACGGCAAAGCCTGGCAAGCTTCCCGTGACATACTCGATATGCCAAACACCGTAACAATTGTCACAATGGAGACGTTACTGGGCCCGCTCGAGCAAATCGATGAACAATGGGAGGACAGTGACAGTGATTAATTGAGACATTTTTAGAAACTTTGCAATATTTCTTTTGTCATTTGGTATTTACTTTTGGGCCACACCCAGCCAAGTTCAGGGTTTACTCCTAGCTCTGCTTTTAGGGATCACATATTCCAAGGCTTGGGGAACCATATGGGTTGCCTAGGATTGAATCTGGGTCAGCTGTGCACAGACCAAATGCCCTCCCCACTATACAATTTCTCTATCCTATTATTTGGATTTTGAGGACACTTAAGAACACAAAAAATTAAGAAACTGATAGATAATGAATGCAGACTTTTAAGTAGTAAAGACAGAAGTATTTCTGAAATTTCTTATAAAAATGAATTTATAGGTTTTGATTTCAAAATAAAAAATTGCACTTATAAGGTATATTTTATAAACACTCAAATTGTTATAAACTTATAATATATTTTCTACTATACTGCTGGAGTGATAGCACAGTGGTAGGGCATTTGCCTTGTGCGCAGCCAGCCCGGCCAAGCTGGGTTCGATTCCTCCGCCCTCTCGAGGAGCCCGGCAAGCTACCGAGAGTATCTCTCCTGCACGACAAAGCCTGGCAAGCTACCCATGTCGTATTCATATGTCAAACACAGTAACAATAAGTCTCAAAATGGAGACGTTACCGGGCCTGCTCAAACAACGGGAGGACAGTGTCTGTTTGTGTTTTGTTGTTTGTTTCTACTATACAAAGCACATAATATTAATATCTAATATATTCAAAATCATAGGTAAAGGTAAGGTAAAGGCCCTCCCGTTGATCGTCGATTTGCTCGAGCGGGCCCAGTAACGTCTCCATTGGAGACTTTGTTGTTACTGTGTCTGGCATATCGAATATTCTCAGTAGCTTGCCAGGCTCTCCGAGAGGTGCGGAGGAATCGAACTCAGGTCGACCATGTTGGCCGCTTGTAAGGCGAACGCCCTACCCGCTGTGCTATCGCTCCAGCCCTCAAAATCATATTAGTATAAATTTATTGTTGAGCTTATCACAGCATCAAGGTGACATCTCTTTGTCTTTATGAGGTTATTGATTGATTCATCCTATTTATCTTACATTAAATATTTTTTTAATTTTTTAAATTTTTTTATATATTAAAAAATTTTTAAATAGTGAGATATGAGGTACAGTTGCAGACTTACACATTTTTGTGCTTGGGTTTCAATTATACAATGATCAAATACCCATCCCTCCACCAGTGCCCATTTCCCACCACCACGGATCCCAGTATCCCTCCCACCCCCCATCGCCCCCATCCCACCCTGCCTCTGTGGCAGGGCATTCCCTTTTGTTCTCTCTCTCTTATTGGGTGTTGTGGTTTGCAAAAGAGACATTGAGTGGCAATTGTGTTTGGTCTATAGCCTACTTTCATCATGCTTCTCTCATACTGGGAGGATCCTCCCAACACCTTTATTTGGTGTTCCCTTCTCTATCTGAGCTCCCTTTTCCCCTAGCATGTGTGATTGGCCTCCAGGTCATGGAGTAAAATTCCTGGTACTTAATCTTGGAGAGCCCAGCAAGCTACCGAGAGTATTCGATATGCCAGACACAGTAACAACAGTCTCCAATGGAGACGTTACTGGGCCCGCTCGAGCAAATTGACGATCAACGGGAGGGCCATTACCTTTACCATTACCAATCTTGGCCATTCTTGGGTGTTAGTTTCCTATTTTGTTACTTTATGTTCCCCAGATGAATGCAATCTTTCTATGTCTATCCCTTTCTTTCTGAGTCATTTCGCTTAACATGATACTTTCCATGTAGTACCAATTGTATGTAAATTTCGTGACTTCGTCTTTTCTAACAGCTACATAGTACTCCATTGTGTAGATGCACCAAAGTTTCTTTAACCAGTCATCTGTTCTCGAGCACTCAGGTTTTTTCCAGATTCTGGCTATTGTAAAGAGTGCTGCAATGAATAGACAATTGCAGATGTCACTTCGACTATACTTTTTTGCCTCTCTGGGATATATTCCCAGGAGTGGTATTGCTGGATCAAATGGGAGCTCAATTTCTAATTTTTTGAGAGTCGTCCATACTGTTTTCTAAAAGGGCTGAACCAGTCGGCATTCCCACCAACAGTGAAGCTTGGGTTTCACCACATCCGTGCCAGCACCAGTTGCTTTTGTTCTTGTGGATATGGGCCAGTCTCTTGCTTCTTATCACAGCAACAAGGTGACATCTCTCTTGTCTTTAATGAGGTTATTGATTGATTCATCCTATTTATCTTACATTAAATATTTTTTTAATTAAAAAAATTTTGTAATGTAGGAGCACTGCTATTTATTCAACCATTGATAAAGCTGATTGAATTGGGCATAAACTTCATATTACTTTTTAAAATTTTTTTTAATTTTATAAGTTAGTTCACAATGTTTGATTATATTTAATATTCAAACACCAATCCCACCACCATTACACCTTCCCAGCACCAAATTCGGGATGTTTCCATCCCGAACTGCAATCCCTGTCCTCAAACACAACCAAAATAATATATTTCCTTTTGTCTCTTAGGAAGAACTGCTGAACATGCTTCCAGAAACTGTTCATATAGGAAACAATGTGAAGATTGTTCTATTTTGGCAGGAGCGATTAAGACATTCTATAGGATATCACTAACATGTTTGTAAAGTTTTGGTGATGTGAGCTTTCATATATATATATCTGAAAACAAGTAGTACTGTAGCACCGTCCTCCCATTGTTCATCAATTTGCTGGAGTGGGCGCCAGTAACGTCTCCATTGTGAGACTTGTTACTGTTTTTGGCATATCAAATATGCCACAAGGAGCTTGCCAGGCTCTGCTGTGCAGGTGGAATACTCTTGGTAGCTTGTTGGGCTCTCAGAGAGGGACAGAGCAATTGGGTTGGCTGAGTGCAAGGCAAATGACCTACTTGCTATGATATATATATATATATATATATATATGCTATATCACAATCATCCTGTTGTTTGTCGATTGTCTCGAGCAGGCACCAGTAACGTCTCCTTCTACCTAGCCCTGAGATTTTAAAAGAGCCATTTCAATGCTCTTTCAGAATTAGGAGGATGAGACCCATCATTGTTACTGGTATTTGGCATATTGAGTACGATACAGGAAGTTTGCCAGACTCTGCCATGCAGGCAGGATACTTTTTGTAGCCTGCCAGGTTCTCCAAAGGAAAGATAATAAGATGTCGCACAGCCGTGAATGCAGCCGCGCACTTCCGGGAGCTGGGTTTTATAGTCTCTGCGTCTTGGCCATTGATGGAACCAACCTGGTGCTGTCAGTAGCTGGTGGGTGTGACGCTATATATATGTGGTATATATATATGTATATATATATATATTTCCCTTTATGATTTGTTACCTGCTA
This sequence comes from Sorex fumeus, assembly GCF_029834395.1. Taxonomy (NCBI): domain Eukaryota; kingdom Metazoa; phylum Chordata; class Mammalia; order Eulipotyphla; family Soricidae; genus Sorex; species Sorex fumeus. The sequence goes on along the minus strand of NW_026606078.1, from coordinate 3,210,013 downwards.
TATGAACCCCATCAAATGTGGTGTGGTATTTATGGAGAATGAGTAGGGAGCTTACACTAAAATATTAATCATTACCATCTGAAATATAAAAGACATGAGCCTAGATTTCTTGACTATGTACTCAAGAACCTCCACTAATGTCCTTATGTCACTTCTGACCCACCACTTCATTCCCCTTATACTCACCCTCCTAAAAAAAAGAAAGAGAAGGTTTAACAGTTGCAGATGTCAGCTTTGTAAAAATTTTAAAAGCATTTGGGCCCATAAAAACTCTCATTTTAGTACCAGAGAAATACTACAGGGAGTAGGTTGCATGCTTATCTTGCACATGGCCAATGCAAGTTTGATTCCCAGTACCGTATGTAATTCCCACAAACCATCAGGAGAGATCTCTGAGTCAGAAGTAAACACTGAGGATAACCATATGTAGGTGTATAATAAAAACAAATAAACAAAAATTTATTCTCTTTTTATTTAGTTATTTAGTTATTGATTTTTTGGCAACTCCTGATGATGCTCAGGGGTAATTTCTGGCTCTGCACTCAGGAATCACTTCTGATGGTGCTTGGGGAACCATATGGGATGTTAGCATCAAACCCAGATTGGCTGCGTGCAAGGCATATGCCCTAACTACAGGGATAGAGGACTTGCGTTGCATATATGCTTGGGTTCAAACCTCAGAACCATAAAAAAAAAGAAATATGGAAAGTAAATTAAAAAATTCTCTCAAACAACACTGTTAGTACAAAGGGCTTTCTTTTCTTTTTTCATTTTTTGCCTTTTGGGTCACACCAGCAGTGACTGGCTCTGCAGTCACTCCTGATAGTGCATGGGGACAATTTGAGATGCTGGGGGAAAAAACAGGGTTGGATGTGTGAAAGGCAAACTCTCTTACTGCTGTATTATGGCTTAGGCTCTCAACCCTACTTTTCTAACTTTTTTTCTGTATCATTTCCCTGCGGTACCTGTCTTGAAAACTCACATTGGCTTGTTATTGCTCTATTCATCATTTCCTTGATAGGAGATGCACACAAAGAAATCAGATCAGCTCTATAAGAAATGAACCTTAAAATGGTCAAGAATCAGTTAAGAAAAGTGTTTTGTTCACTTTCCTTTGATTTTTTCTTTTTGGTGTGGCTCACATCTTAGTGGTGCTCAAGGGTTACTGCTGAGTCTGCAAAAAAGTGCTCCTTTACTTTTGGTGGTCCTCAGGGGACTACTTAGGATGCTGAGGATTGAATATGGGTCAGTCATCTGCAAGGCAAATACCTGACCTGCTGTACTATCTCTCCCACCCCTGTTCAATTTACTTTGCAAATAAATTCAATTTACTTCATTCTTCACTTGAACAAGATACTCAACCCTTGGCTGTTGAGTGAATGAATAGATAAGGATGACTGGAGGGACCAAATTCATCTCTATTGTTTTGACAAAATGAGTGAACAAACTGGATCTCTCTCATCACTGAAGCAGGTACGACAGCTCATATTATTCAGTCTGTATCCTTTTTGTAATGATTTAGGACCAACTAACAGTCATAGATTTTGTTAGACTTCCAGAAACATGAATGAGGATGTTCCAAAACCTGTGTTTGCTCCAGATGGTATGAGTACTCTCACTCAGTAGTGCCTCACAGCAAGAGGGAATACTCTGGCACAAAACAGTATCATCTTAGTACTACTGAGTTGATACATAAGTGTCAAAACCAGTGTGAATTCTACTTTTGGCAGATTTATGTCCCAATAATTAGGTAGCATAGTCTGAATAAAAGATTTCTCAAATTACTTGGCTAATTTTTCTGTCTCTGTCACTGTCCTCCCATTGTTCATCGATTTGCTCAAGCGGGTACAGTAACACTGTGAGACTTGTTACTGTGTTTGGCATATCGAATACGTCATGGGTAGCTTGCCAGGCTTTGCCATGTGGGTCAAATAGCTTGTTGGGCAGAGGAATTGAACTCGGGTTCGCCATGTGCAAGGCAAATGCCCTACCTGCTGTGCTATCACTCCAGTCCTTAATTTTTAAGAAGAAAAATTTGCATTACTCCTTTTGATAGAATTGTTTTAATTTATATGCCTTCTATAAAAATATACAGAATATGAGGCCTTCTAATGAGATAACTGAGGGGTGCTTGTATCTTAGACATAGGTTACTTTTTTTGTTGTTGGTGATTGGGGGCCACACCCAGCGCTGCTTAGGGCTTATTCCTGGTTCACACTCATGAATTACTTCTGGCAGTATGAGGGATGATATTGGGTCCTGGGATTGAATTCTGGTCAATTGCATGCAAATCAAGAAGCCTACCCACTGTATTATTGCTACGTCCCCAACATATTTGGTAATATTTTTGCTGTTTTTGCTTCTGGATCACACATCACACATGGTGGTGCTAGAGGACTGTGTATATTCTAAAGGGCAGCGACACACTATCTTTCCTGCTGCTTGCGTTCGGTGGTCTCTGCTTCCCCCACCCTGGGGAGGCCTGATTGCGTTGGGTAGGCAAAGAAAGGAATGAGGGCCAGGCTGATTGGTATCAGCTGCAGTTTATTCCAATCTCCTCTCCAGACTCTTCCGATTCCCCCTTCTGTTTTTCTCTCTACAGCCCCCTTCATTCTCCTTCTTGGTTCGCCCTCATTCTCCTTCCGGCCTCCCCCTCACTCTTATAGCCTAGTTTATATAGAAATCATGTAGGGTGGGGATACAAAGGTGGGTTGAACATTAACAAATTAACAAAGAGAGGTAAGGCCACTCCTCCAGGAGATTAACTCAAAGACACAATCTCATGCAAGGAAATTACTCCAGATTACTAGGAGATCTGCTCAAGGCAGGATTCCATTCAGGGTGTGTTGTTTTCTTCTTTCCTCAGCTAGTAATCCACTTAAATCACTGTATCACTGTCATCCCATTGATAGTTGAATTACTTGAGCAGGCGCCAGTAACATCTCTATTTCTTCCAGCCCTGAGATTTTTAGCAGCCACTCCTTACTCATCTTTTCCCAACACTGGAGGCTCTTTCAGGGTCAGAGGAATGAGACCTGTTGTCGTTACTGTATTTGGCATATTGAATATGCCATGGGGAGCTTGCCAGGCTCTTCCCATGCAGGCAGGATATTCTCAGTAGCTTGCCGGGCTCTCCGAAAGGCATATATTTATATATATTTTCCCTATGATTTGTTGCCTACTGTTTGAACCCCATCAGATATGGTGTAGTATTTGTGGAAAATGAGTAGGAAGTGTCTTATAATGTGTTGCAGCTGTGTAGTCCAGAAAGCGTCCGGGAAAGTGGCAGTGGTTGGGTAGTGGAGGTCGGCTGCCAGAGCTGGGTCCCTTGGGGTGAGGAAGGCTCTCACCTGCCCCACAGCCTGGCAAGGAGTCCAGTGGCATGGTTTTGGGAGCCTCGTTTTATACTCCTGTCTGGGAGGAGCCTGAGTTCTGGAGGGTGGCCGATGAAGAGATTATCTGGTGCCAGCAGGGTATGGCTTATGGGTGTGATCCCTGAGTCACCAGAGACTGGGGCAAGCAGGCAGGGGATCTCTGTTCCGGGGTCCCATTGAGTCCAGAGCCCAATGTCATGAAGTTCCGCATTATCTGGGTTCCATGGGACTTTATTCATGCGTGAGACTTGGCCTGAGCATCCAGAAAGAGGCCTGGAGTATGGCAGTGGTTGGGTAGTGGAGGTCAGCTGCCAGGACTGGGTCCCTTGGGGTGGGGAGGGCTCTCACCTGCCCCACAGCCTGGCACGGAGTCCACTTAAATAGTTGTAGTAAATTTACTTCTAATATTTTTAGCAATGTAATTCTGTATGAGCACAGTAAGAGATATAAACTTAAGGTTTGGTTCTTCCTGAGGACATTTCACTATATATTCCAGACCACAGTCCTCAGGCTAGGTTAGTCTTCCTAACCCCAGCAGGGTCCTAATCTCATTGTTACTTTTGGATTATGACAGCATTTGTCCATGATCATGCCCTCAACTCATAGTTGAGTATTGTGGCACTTTGGCCTGGCCCATTTCGATGCCAGGGTAGCTCACAGCTTGTTCTGGGTCCATTCAGTCCCTCATCGGGCCCCTGCTTTTGGGGTGCTAGGAACTAAGGGCAAATGAGTCAAGAAAGTAGATGCCCAGGAGTAAATATTATTTGGAGTCAATCAACTCCCAACTTACAAAAGCATGATATTTTAAAATTTTTTCCCCATGGTTCAAACCATATTTGAACCCTATCAAATATGGTATGGCAATCCTTGAAGATGAATATTAAGTGTCTTATAATATCAAGCATCCTGGAGCTTGGCAGCGGCTGGGTAGTGGAGGTAGTGGAGGTAGTGGAAGTCTGCTGGTGAGGTATTTATCTGGTACTGGTAGGGGTTGGGTGGGTCTTCTGTGTGCAATCCAATCCCTAGGTCTCTGGGTCCCTGAATCCCTGGGTCTCTGGCTGTTGGTGGAAGCAGACAGGGCAGGGTAGGGTGGGGCTCCTGATTTTAATTCCTTTGTTACCTGTGGTTGGTGGGAGCAAGCAGAGAATCTCTGTCCCCGGGTCAGTTGAGCCTGGAGTCCAAGGTCTCAGGTTCCGCTTATCTTGTTCTTTGGGGCTTAAGTCATGCGTGATTCTCGGCCAGAGTGTCTGGAAAGCATCCTGGAGCATGGCAGCGGGTGGGTAGTGGAGGTAGTGGAGGAAATTTTTTATTGAATCACTGTGAGATAGTTATAAGCTTTCATGTTTGAGTTACAGTCACACAGTGATCAAACACCCATCCCTCCACCAGTGCACATTCCCCACCATCAATATCCCCGGAGCAACCCCCCTTTCCCACCCTCCCTCTGCCTCCATGGCGGATATGATTCATCATAATCTCTCTACTTTTGGGCATTATGGTTTGCAATACAGACCCTGAGAGGTTATCATGTTTGGTCCTTTATCTACTTTCTGCAGACATCTCCCATCCCGACTGATTCCTCCAGTCATCTTTTTCTTAGTAACCCCTTCTCTATTCCAGCTGCCTTCTCCCCTTTGCTCCTGAGGCAGGCTTCCAGCTATGGAGCAATCTGTCTGTCCAGTGTATCTACTGTCCTTAGGGGTCAGCCTCATGTTATGTTGTTTTATACTGCACAAATGAGTGCAGTCCTTCTATGTCTGTCCCTCTCTTTCTGACTCATTTCACTTAGCATGATACTTTCCATGTCTATCCATTTATAAGCAAAGTTCATGACTTCATCTCTCCTGACAGCTGCATAGTATTCCATTGTGTAGATGTACCAAAGTTTTTTTTTTCCTTAAATTTTTTATTAGTGAAACACCCCAAAGTTTCTTTAACCAGTCATCTGTTCTAGGGCACTTGGATTGTTTCCAGATTTTGGCTATTGTGAACAGTGCTGCAATGAACATATAGGTACAGATGTCATTTCTACTGTGCAAAAGCATAATATTAACTGTCTTCCTGTGTCCATACAGAAAGGACATTGCTTTAAGGTAATCTAAGCAAAAGATGGGGAAAAGCAATATTTAACTTACAATACAAGTTCAGTGACCTTAGAAGAATCTGATCTTACAAGCTAACAGAATCTGATTAGGGGAAAATGTGATTAACTGGTTGGGGAGGAGAACAGAGAAGAGTTTACAGATAAACACAGAGGAAGGGGAGTGACTTTGAAGCACTGTGATGGGTGTAACCCGATAAACCTAAGCTCCCTGTGGCAAGGGAGAAAGGACAAACCGATGTTATCCTACATCAGACTACTGCTGGTTCAGTGTTGGGGAGTTGCTGCTTAGTGGTACTCTGGGGAACATATATTCCCAGGGATTGAACCTAGACCTCTTGCATGCACAGCATATGCTCCCAGGCCCCTGATAACATCTTTTTTTAAAAATATTTTTTCTTTTTCATTTACTACACTATTTAAGCAATCATATAAAGTTCCATTACATTTTTGTAGTTGTTTCTCATATTTATTTCTAATTTTTGCTATGATGGAAAGACAAATTTAGTAGGCTCATTACATGCATGACATATAAATTATCAAAAGCATGAAACTCCTATTTGAAGTATTGATTGACTCTTTTCCATTTGTGTGCATAAACTTTACATATATATTTGGTGGCCAATATATAGCATCTCCCTTTTCTGAGCCACTTGAGAGAGACAAGGAGTCTAGTAGAGAGAATTCAGATAAGATTTTTGTTGCAAATGAAGCTGACAAGTGGAATGTAAATTTTATCTGCAAATATTTGGATTTTCTAATTGTGAATCCCATAGTCAAAAATACTAGTCCTCTTGGGTCAGCAGCACAATGAAAAGTCTTATGCCTCTCTAACATGAGACCTGTTTGTAGAGACTTTGCAGCTCAGGCATGCCACCCAGATGCAGCTCCTCATCATCTGTCTCCGCTCCTGAAAGAAGGCATATCCTGGTTCCTGTTTCCACAGACTGGGAAGAAATCACTGAGATTAAGTCAGAACTGCAGAGAGTAACCTTGCATAGAGGGAATAACCATGTCGCTTCAGAAGCTAGAGCATTAAAGAAGGATTTTTCCCTTTGATAATTAGGCACCTATAATTGGACCTCTCAGAAGATTTTATTTAATTTTGGGGCTACACTCAGCAGCTCTGGGTTGCTCCTGGTGTTGCTCAAGGGAAATTACGGTCTAATCCAGACTGCTGCATCAAAGACAGTCAAACCTGGGCCTCCGTGAGCAAAGTGTGAACTCAGTCTGTTGAACTATTTCTTTAGCCCCAGAAACTTTATTAAATATTGTTCTGAGTATTAGTCTCAATCATGTCATTGACTGTGTAAGTAACTTAAAAATTTTTTTAATTGAATCCATGTGAGATACAGTTACAAAGATTTCATGTTTGAGTTTCATTTATACAATGATCAAATACCCATCCCTCTACCAGTACATATTTTCCAACACGAACGTCCCCAGTACCCCCCACCCCTTCCTAATTCTCCCCCTGCCTCTATTGCAGACAATTTCTCCCATTCTATCTATATTTTTTGGCATTATGGTTTGCAGAATAAATACTGAGAGGCTATCATGTTTGGTCCTTTATCTACTTTTACCACACATCTCCCATCCCGAACAATTTCTCCAACCATCATTGAATTAATGATCCCTTCTCTATTACAGCTGCCTTCTCCCCCAGCTCATGAGGCAGACTTCCAACTATGGAGCAATCATCCTGGACCTTGTGTCTACTGTTCTTAGATGTCAGTCTCATTTATGTTATTTTATATCGCACAAATGAGTGCAGTCATTTTATATCTGTCCCTCTCTTTCTGACTCATTTCACTTAGCATGATACTCTCCATGACAATCCACTTATAAGAAAATTTCATGACTTCATCTTTTCTAACAGCTGCATAGTATTCCATTGTGTAGATGTACCATGGTTTCTTTAACCAGTCATCTGTTCTCAGGCACTCAGGTTTCCATATTCTGGCTATTATGAACAGTGCTGGAATAAACATAAAGGTTTAATGTCATTTCTACTGTGCTTTTTTGCACCCTCTGGATATATTCCCAGAAATGGTATTGTGGGGTCATATGGAAGCTAAGTTTCTAGTTTTTGGAGGAATGCCCATATTGTTTTCCAAAAAGGCTGGACCAATCTGCTTTTCTACCAACAGTGAAGGAGCGTCCCTTTCTTCCCATATCCAATCCAGCACTGATAGCTTCTGTTCTTTTTGATGTGTGACAGTCTATGTGGTGTGAGAAGATATCTCATTGTTGTTTTGATTTGCATCTCCCTGATGATTAGTAATGTAGAGCATTTTTTCATGTGCCTTTTGGCTTTTTGTATTTCTTTTTTGTGGAAGCTTTTGTTCATTTCTTCTCCCAAAGTTTTGAATAGGTTGATGGGTTTTTTTTTTGGTACAATTCTACTAGTCTTTGGTATATCCTGTATATTAACCCCTTATCAGATGGGTATTGGGTAGATATTATTTCCCATTCCATGGACTGCTTTTTTTGAGGTGCAAAAACTTCTTAGTTTAATGTAGTCCAATTTGTTTATGTTTGTTTCCACTTGCTTGGTCAGTGGTGTTTCATCTTTAAAAATGCTTTTAGGATGAAGTCATAAAATTTACATACAAGTGGTATTATATGGAAAGTATTATGTTAAGCGAAATGAATCAGAAAGAGAGGGATAGACATAGAAAGATTGCATTCATCTGGGGAACATAAAGTAACAAAATAGGAGACTAACACCCAAGAGTGGCCGAGACTAGTACCAGAAATTTTGCTCCATGGCATGGAGGCCAGCCACACACACTAGGGGAAAAGGGAGCTCAGATAAAGAAGGGAGCACCAAATAAAGGGTGTTGGGAGGATCCTCCCAGGATGGGAGAAGCATGCTGAAAGTAGTCTAGACCAAACATGATTGTCACTCAATGCCTCTTTTGCAAACCACAACACCCAAAAGGAGAGAGAGAACAAAAGAGAATGCCCTGCCACAGAGGCAGGGTGGGATGGGTGGTTGGGGGGTGGGAGGGATACTGGGATCTGTGGTGGTGGAAAATGGGCACTGGTGGAGGGATGGGTACTTGATCATTATATAACTGAAACCCAAGCACAAAAGTTTGTAAGTCTACAACTGTACCTCATGGTTGTTTCACTAATACAAATTTTTTAAAAAATTAAAAAGAAAAAGAATCTCGCCCCCCAAAAAGAAAGTGGAAAAAAATGCTTTTAGCTTCAATATTATAGAGGGTTCTGTCTATATTTTACTTCATTTACCTAATGGATTAAAGTCTGATCTTGAGGTCTATTTCTGCTTTGATCTGACTTTTGTGCCTGGCACTATACAGAGGTCTGATTTCATTTTTTGGCAGGTAGCTAGCTGTCCAGTTTTCCCAGCACCTTTTGTTGAAGAGCTTTTCCTGTTCCACTTCACATTTCTTGCTTCTTTATAAAATATTAAGTGATCTTATATTTAAGAGTCTGTGACAGAATATTCAACTCTGTTCTGTTGGTCTGCTGGTCTGTTTCTAATCCAATACTATGCTGTTTTAATTACTACTGCTTTTATTACAGTTTGAAGTTCGGGAAGGTGATGCCACCCATCTTCTTTTTCCCAGATATTGTTTTAGTTATTCGTGGGGGGGTTTATTGTCCCATATGAATTTCAGGAATGTTTGTTTATTCTTTTGAAAAATGTCATGCGTATCCTAGTAGGGACCACACTAAATCTGTATGGTGTTTTGGGCAGTATTGCCATTTTGATAATGTTAATTCTCCCTATTCATGTGCAGGAGATGTGTCTTCATTTTCTAGTGTCCTCCTTTATTTCTTGAAGCAGTGTTTTGTACTTTTCTTTGTATAGGTCCTTAACCTCTTTAGTTAAACTGATTCTGAGGTACTTGATTTTCTGAGTTACTATTGTGAATGAGATTGTTTTTACTATCTCTTTCTTCTCTTTCATTATTTGTATATAGGAAATCCATGGACTTTTGTGTGTTAATTTTGTAGCCTTTCACTTTACTATACTGAGCTATTGTTTCTAGGAGCTTTTCTGTAGAGTCTTTAGGATTTTCTAAGTACACTATCATATCATCAGCAAATAGTGTTAGCTTGACCTCTTCCTTTCCCCTTTGTAGGACCTTGATATCTTTTTCCTGCCTAACTGCTATGGCCAGAACTTCCAGTACTATATTAATAGGAGTAGTGAGATTGGGCAACTATTCTTGTCCCCAGTCTTAGAGGGAAGGCTTTTAGTTTCTCCTCATTGAGAATGATGCTTACCAGGAGTTTGTGGTAGATGGCTTTTACTTTTACTTTTTACTATATTGAGGAAAGTTCCTTCACTGCGCATTTTGCTGAGAGTTTTCATCATAAACAAGTGCTGAATCTTCTCTGCATCAATTGATATGATTGTTTGGTTTTTATCTTTTCTTTTCTTGCTATGATGAATTATGTTGATTGACTTACGCATGTTAAACTATCCTTGTATCCCTGGGATGAATCTTACTTGGTCATGGTGTGTGATCTTTCTGATGAGTCATTGGATTCTGTTTGCTGGATTTTGTTGAGAATCTTTGTATCTATATTCATCAGGGATATTGGCCTGTAATTCTCTTTTTTTGTGGTATCTCTGTCTACTTTTGATATCAAGGTGATATTTGCTTCATAGAAACTGTCTGGAAGTGTTTCTGATTCTTCAATTTCCTGGACACACGGCAGAGCCTGGCAATCTCCCCGTGACGTATTCAATATGCCAAACACAGTAACAACAAAGTCTCCAATGGAGACGTTACTGGGCCCACTCGAGCAAATCGATGATCAACGGGAGGGCCTTTACCTTTACCTTTTACCAATTTCCTGGAAAAACTTTAAAACAATTGAGAGTAAGTCCTCTTTAAAGATTTGGAAGAATTCACTAATGAATCCATATAGGCCAAGACTTTTGTTTTTTTTGATACTTTTTATTACCATTTCAATTTTCTTGATGTTAATAGGTCTGTTCAGGTACTCCAGGTCTTCTTGGTTCAGCCTTGGGAGGCTGTTTGAAGACAGTAATTTACCCGTTTTCTTGAGATTTTCTTTTTTTGTAGCATAAAGTTTCTCAAATAATCTCTGAGGATCCTTTGAATTTCTGTAGTTTCTCTTGTCATGTCCTTTTCATTTCTAATCCAGTTTATTAGGGTTTTCTCTCTCCCTTTCTTTGTGAGTCTTGCTAGATGTTTATCAATCTTGTTTATTTTCTCGAAGAAACAGCTCTTGGTTTCATTGCTCTTTTGGATTGTTTTTGGGGGCTTCCATCTTGTTAATTTCTGCTCTAAGTTTTATTATTTCCTTCCTCCTGGTTTGGGCTCCGCTTTGTTGGACATCCTCCGAGCTCTTAAGCCATTGGGTTAATTATGTAGGCTCGCTCTCCCTTCCTGAGGAATGGTTCTAGAGCTATAAACTTTCCTTTTCACACAGTTTTTGCTGTGTCCCATAAATTCTGGTAACTCATGTCTTCATTCTTGTTCATTTCCAGGAATCTTTAGATTTCGTTTTTTATTTCCTATCTTATTTCCTTTCTAAGCCACTAGTTGTTTAGCAGTGAGCTATTTAATTTCCAGGTGTTTGATTTGATTTTCTGTTTTTGTATGTGATTCACTTCTATTTTCAGCACATCATGGTTTGAGAAGATTTTTGATACAATCTCTATCTACTTAATTTTATGAAGGTATGTTTTACGGCCTAGCATATGGTCTATCTTGGAGAATGTCCCATGGACACTTGAAAATAATGTGTATACAGTTTCTTGAGTATGAAGTGTCCTGTATATATCTACTAAGCCCCTTTTCTTCCATTTCTTCCCTCAGATAAAGTATGTCGTTCCTGAGCTTGTATCTGGTTGATCTATTAAGAGGTGATAAAGTAGTGTTGAAAGTAGTAAACTATTAACCAGAAATGAAATTAACAACCCACTTGATGGATGCTAAGAATGTTACTCAGTGGAGCACCTGCTTTACAAGTGTGAAGTTATGTTTGATTTCTGATGCCACCCATTATCTCCAATATGACTTCATAGTATAACACTTGACATATTTCAACCAAGCTATGAACCCTGCACATATGTGACAACCTGTAACAGGGGCTGGAACAATGGCACAGTGGGTAGGGCATTTGTCTTGCATGTGGCCGACCCGGGTTCTATTCCCAGCATCCCATATGGTCTCCCAAGCACCGCCAGGAGTAATTCCTGAGTTCATGAGCCAGGAGTAACCCCTGGGCCCCTGGGCATTGCCGGGTGTGACACAAAAAGCAAACAACAATAACAACAACAACCAAACAAAAACAACCTGTAACGATGATGACAACAACAAAGGGAAGAAAATTGAAAGGAATACATGCTAAAACCAAAACCAAACCAAGACAAAATAGCTTTTCTCTGTGTCCTGGCAACTCCCATGCCCAACCTCTGCTATCTCTAAATTACCACATCCACGTTCAGACCTCGAATTGTTTATTCAGCAGTCCAGGCTTACATGTATACCCCATGTGCATTACTCTCCTCATCTCATTGCTTATATACTGAACCTGTACATCTCTACTTACCACACCCATCAGCTGCTGCTGCTTACACTGTTTCTGAAGTCCTCCATGAAGGGTTTTTTTTGTCATTATCTGAGAGGTTATCAAGCTGATTAAAAAAAAAAAGCAAAAATCTCTCAATGAAATTAACATCTAACCAAGAATACTCTATCCAGCTACATCATAATTTAGATGTGAAGGAATGGTTCAATTCTTTATGGACTAGCAACAGCTTAGACAGCTTCTAGCCTTGAAACCAGTTTTTCAAGAATATCAGAGCATCTTCTTTAAAAGACAACTTATCACCACTTCACCATTAAAAATGGTATTCACTCATAGTTCTTATCATTGTCCATTACTACATTAAGAAAGGTCAAGAAAGGTCTGTTTGTTCCCAGCTTGCTAAGGGTTTTTTTTTAATTAATGGACTAGTGTTTATTTATTTTAAGTGTTCTTTGAATTTCTACTCAGATAATTTTTAATTTCTAGAGAGATTTTTTAATTGATTAATGCAAATAGGATTGTATGTCATTGTCACTGTCACTGTTCTCTATTGTTCACCATTTGCTCGAGCAGGCCCAGTAACATCTCCATTCTGAGACTTGTTGTTACTGTGTTTGGCATATTGAATACGTCACGGGGAGCTTGCCAGGCTTTGCTGTGCATATGACATACTCTCAGTAGCTTGCTGGGCTCCCCAAGAGGGGCAGAGGAATCAGCTGTGTTGGCCACATGCAAGACAGACACCCCACCAGCTGTGCTATGGCTCCAGCCCAGGATTGTATGTAATATCCATTTTTTTTCTTTTCTCTTTTTGGCTTTTGGGTATGTTCAGGGATTACTCCTAGCTCTGCACTCAGGAATTAATTACTCCTGGTGGGCTCAAGGGACCGTAGGGGATGCCAGGGATCAAATCTGGGCCAGATGAGTCCAAGGCAAACACCCTACCTGCTGTATTATCACTCCAGTTCCAGTAATATATTTTCTAACATTTTCTTTTTAGGATAAAATACATTTTTGTACTTTGAAAGGTCTATTCAGATTTTTTCTTTAATTTTTAAAATTCTCTTCTCAATTTTTCTAAATTGTTTATTTGTATAATCTATTTTTAGGAGTTAAAATATATTAGTATAGAAGTATTCATACCATCATTTAAAAAATTGATACATATGTTAAAAGATGAGTTTAAAAATAGCTAGTATTGGTTTATAATTTTGTGGAATTTCAGGAGATTGGCTGTATTCATCTAAATGTGTATACTGTTATAATCTCCATAGTCAAAAAAGAATTTATCTCCTATGTTGGGTATAAAGAAATATGGTAATGGAACAACAGCCAAAGACTTCAGAACTTGACTTTGTCTTCATAACTGAGCTTATGGGTATAGATGGAGTGAATATGAGGCATCTTTGGGACTTGCTAGAGGGAAGTAAGCACTCAGGCAGTGGGCATGATGTTGACTGATATATAGATATATTATATGTATATATATGTATATATATGTATACGTAACAGTATTGTGAAACATGATACCTCATAAAAATGGGAGGAGGAATTTTTTTAAATGTCAACCCCCACCACCTCACCCCCACAAAATGAGACAAAACAACATAAGAGTAACAAGCAGCAGGAAACCAGTGATGGAAAATGGTCCTGAAACACTATGCAATTCCTCAAAAAATAAACATAAAATTATGCATGATCTAGCAATCCTGCTTTTGGAAATATATCCAAAAATATATCCAAAAGGGGTTGAAAACTTGAGGAAGGGATATTTTCACATCATGATTGTATTAACAATTCACAGTAACTGAAGAATAAAATCCAAATAAACCTTAAATATCTGTCAAGTGAAATTGAAACTTGTCCTGTCTCTGAGGAAATTTTTATCATGCTTTGTGATTTTACTTAAATGGGGTACATAAAGGGATCAAATTCATGAAGATAGAAAGTAGAATAGTGCTTTCCAGAGGTAGATGGAAGAGGGAATGAAGAAATATTATTTAATAAATATTGTATCAATTTGAGAAAATTAAAAATTGGGGATAGTGGTTTATGGCACTTGCCTTCCAAGCAACTAACCCAGATTCGAACCTAAAACCACTTATGACCCCCTGAGCACAGAGCCTTGAGTAAGCCCAAGCACAGCTAGGTGTGCCCCAAAACAACAGCAGAGGAAGTTTCTGATGATAGATGGTGAAAATGTTTGCAAGGAGAGTGAATACACAGACATGTATACTTGGAATGATTATTATGTAAATTTGATGTCATTTACATTTTGCCACAATTAAAAACCAAAAGAAAGTAGTGACTGTGACTCCCAGGACAGTGAGCACAGAGGATCAGAGAAAGACTGAGAAATCTAGTTTTGTAAGAAATACAAATGACTGTGCTTGTTCGGGATATAAACATGTTATTTTTCATGAAATTTGTTTTAAAATTAGTTACAACCTACTAGATATTCTGATGGATGCAGTGTTTTCCAGACCAGCAGCTCCTCACTGGCTGCATGCAGACTGGCAGTTAACCACTGCAGTAGATAAGGCATTCTCTTAGCAGCCGCAGTCTTGGGTGGGTGAAAGAGAATAATGCAGTTTTTCTTGGCTAGAATATAATTTTGAATAACATTTTCTCATGTTTTTATTATAATAATCTCTTCCAAAATGATAAGGTCTTGGAACAGATGATTATGAGCTCATTGAGAACAAGGAAGCCTCTATTAGAAAAAGGGAGTTTGATACATCGAGAGACAGAGTCTGATAAAAGTTAAGAACAAATTTGAAACTTCCTCTTTATAACCATGTTTCACTGCATACACATTTTTTTAGGAGAGAAAAACCTATAAGCTAGAGATCTTTATCATATCATAAACAAAATGATGTCAGCAGTAAAATGATCTGAGAGTTATTTTCAGTGATATATTTTGGAATGTTGAACTGGAGTAGCTTGAGTCGAACTACATGGTATAGAACAGGGCTCTTTGGATTATGCAATATGCTGTTTGGTGGATCTACAAAAGGGAGATGTTTTTAAAGAAAATATGAGATCAGGGAATTTGGGAAACAGTAAAGTTTATGTAAAACCAGCTTTCTCAATGAGGAAAATTTCAGTAAAATTTCTGTTCCTCACTGTGTCCTTGTGAGGTATACAAACTGCAAGAATATGATTCTGTCAAGTGGTCCTTCATAGAGAATGAGACCAAAGCCTATTATCACCTGGCTTGCACAATCTGTGCCAATTCTCATGTTAACTTCAAATTCTAACTTCTCTTTAATTTCAGCATTTCCAAGCCAATGATGAAAATATGATATGCAGATAAATTAAGCTCTTTTAGTTTATTTATGAAGAGTTTATCTTGCATACAACTAACCAAGGTTTTAACCCCAAACCACTTATGATTCCCTGAGCGTATCTATGAAGATAAACTAAAAGAGAAACATTTCTCTTTCACTTGGCTTTTTCCTGGTTCTGTACTGAGTATCAGTTCTGACATTGCTAGTGGACCATATGTGATTCATTTCATTTCATCATCCTGTTAATCGTCGATTGCCTCGAGCAGGCCCCAGTAACGTCTCTTTCATCCTAGCCCTGAGATTATATTCACGGCTCTTTAGGAGAATGAGACCCATCATTGTTACTGGTATTTGGCATATTTGGTAGGCCACGGGGAGTTTGCCAGACTCTGACCTGTGGGCAGGCTACATTTGATAGCCTGCAAGTTTGTCCCAAGTTTGCCGCGCGGTTCCGGGATCTGGATTTTATAGTCTCTGAGTCTTGGCCGCTGATGGGATTACACGGCGCCAGGGGGCCAGGTGGTGGGTGTGACCCCCACCTACTGGAATTTGGAGGATCTGGGTGGAAGATGCTCGACTCCAATTCGAGTAGGCTTGGAGGTCTCGGCCCCGGAACCCGCGTGGCTTTGTCCCTCTGCCAGTACCTTCATGTGTGCGGAGAGTGGTCTCAGCATGGTGGTGGCTGGTCCTGGAGGTCTTCGGCTGCCGTAGCCCTGGTCGGGGCGGGGAGGAAAGCTCAACCCGCTCCCCTCCAAGGGACTCCGGGAAGGAACACCCAGGCGCGGGGGCAGAGACTGCACTGTTCTCGTCCGGGATCTGGATTTTATAGTCTCTGAGTCTTGGCCGCTGATGGGATTACACGGCGCCAGGGGGCCAGGTGGTGGGTGTGACCCCCGCCTACTGGAATTTGGAGGATCTGGGTGGAAGATGCTCGACTCCAATTCGAGTAGGCTTGGAGGTCTCGGCCCCGGAACCCGCGTGGCTTTGTCCCTCTGCCAGTACCTTCATGTGTGCGGAGAGTGGTCTCAGCATGGTGGTGGCTGGTCCTGGAGGTCTTCGGCTGCCGTAGCCCTGGTCGGGGCGGGGAGGAAAGCTCAACCCGCTCCCCTCCAAGGGACTCCGGGAAGGAACACCCAGGCGCGGGGTGTTCCAGTCTCTGCCCCCGCGCCTGGGTGTTCCTTCCCGGAGTCCCTTGGAGGGGGGCGGGTTGAGCTTTCCTCCCCGCCCCGACCAGGGCTACGGCAGCCGAAGACCTCCAGGACCAGCCACCACCATGCTGAGACCACTCTCCGCACACATGAAGGTACTGGCAGAGGGACAAAGCCACGCGGGTTCCGGGGCCGAGACCTCCAAGCCTACTCGAATTGGAGTCGAGCATCTTCCACCCAGATCCTCCAAATTCCAGTAGGCGGGGGTCACACCCACCACCTGGCCCCCTGGCGCCGTGTAATCCCATCAGCGGCCAAGACTCAGAGACTATAAAATCCAGATCCCGGACCATATGTGATGACAGGATTAAATCTGGGTTGGTCATGTGCAAGACCCTGTTGGTTTTGTACTATTGCTCTGGCCCTATCATTATTCTTCATTAACATGTTATTCCTAGTGGCTTAGCATTGTCCTTCTAAAGTAGTCTATAATGTACTTTGAACTGAAACTTCCCCATGGATATGAAACTTAATATCAAGTAGGTTATGCAAGGCTAGATGCTATGTATGACAAGCAAAAATCCAAGATTGAATGGTTTAATAAATCAGAGGTTTGTTTCTCACTTCATGAAAACATGCAACTTACTGCTATGTAGATGGTTCTGGAGAATCTTGATAATTGAAATTAGTCAGAAAGCAAGGGACAGACACAGAATAATCTCTCTCATATGTGTGTTATAAAACCACATAGTAGGGGCATAACAAATACCCAAAAGGCAACAGAAACTGAGAACTACTGAGAAGGAAACATACCATGGGATGGGGAGATTTGGGGTGAAATGCAGGGACAGTGGTGGAGAGAAGCAGTCGTTCTGTGGAATATGTGGTGCTGGAATGTTTTATTCTTGAAACCCTACCACTAATGGTCCGGTAAACCAAGGTGCTTACCACAAAACTTTGAAAAAATAGCTGATATCTTTAGTTTGTCATCATTAATATCTGAATGTAAAATTTGGCATGATACAACTAGCAACTCATAATAATAAAGAACCAAAATAAAATTTGGAAAAAACTCTCACTAGACATTAAGGAAATACAAAATAAGACATAAATGAGAGGCCTTTTCAAATAGATACATATATTAAATTATTATACCATTTGATCTTGATAGGATTTGTAGAAAAACCGATTTGGTAAGAGTATAAACTGGTACAGCAATCCACTTCTGTGATTCAACATAAGAATTTGAGCAAAGATATATACAAATATTTAGTTGTAACAACATGCACCACACTTATATTTAAAAGAGAAAATGGTATAATTAACAATAAAACATATATATATATATTTTGTGTGTGTGTGTCCCTGAGTAGGCTTTTCTTATATTTAAATTTTGAAAAACAGAAAGATGTAGCAGTTCTTAATCCTTAAGTGTTTCAACTAGGAAATGCTATAAAATTGGTAAAGTAAAACTTAAAAACCTTGTTCTATGCTTGATTTGTGATATATAATGGTTTCAGTTTGGGGGGCTGGAGTGATAGTATAACAGGTTAGACACTTGCCTTTTATCCAGTTGATCCAGGTTCAATCTCTGATCCCTGAATGCAGAGTCAGAAGTAAGTCCCTGGGCACCACTAGATGTCCTCTCCCCAAAACTCCCTCCCAAAGCAAAATACTTTCATTTAAAAAAAAGTCTCATTCTGTTACTTTATATTTCCCAGATGAGTTCAGTCTGTCTTTCTATGTCTGTCCCTCTCTTTCTGACTCATTTCACACCAAAGAATAGTTGAGATAAGTACCAGGAGGTCTGCTCCATGACTTGGAAGCTGTCAGCACATGCTGGGGGAAAAGGCAGGTCAGATAGATAAGGGAACACCAAGTAAAGGAAGTTTGTATGACTCGCTTGGGATGCGAGATGCATGCTGAAAGTAGACTATAGGCGGAACACAATGGCTACTCAATACCTCAATTGCAAACTACAACACCCTAAAAGAAAGGGAGAGCAAAAGGGAATGCCCTGCCACAGAGATGGGGTGGGGTGGGGGGATGTGTTGGGGGGGGGTGAGAGACTACTGGGATCATTGGTGGTGGAGAATGGGCACTGGTGGAGGAATGGGGACTTGATCATTGTATAACTGAAACCCAAGCACGAAAGTTTGTAAGTCTACAACTGTACCTCATGGTGTTTCACTAATAAAAAGCAGGAGAAAACAAAACAAAAAAAAAAGTCTCACAATGTTACTGGGCCTGCTTGAGCAAACACACAGTGACAGTGACAGTGACAGATTATCATATTAAAAGATGGACTTTTCATTATTTTTCTTCTTTAGGCTTTTCCTCCAAATGCCATCACTGTATTTTTTTACTGCAGTTCAGTGACTATATTCTTCACAATAATCAAAGTAGTCAGTTACCGCCTACACCTTATGTTTGACAAAGGAGAAGTAATCCAGCAAAAACCCTCCCTGAAGAAAGAAAAGGCAATCAAAGACAAAGAAGCCAGAAGTGAACATACAGTTAATCACAAAAACTCAAGGTAACATTTCTAATTAATGAATCTGTTAATAATTTAAAAGTTTTAGTTTTTATTAATACACCTTTCCTTATTTTTAGTTAATTATGAAAATATGCCTATATACAGCACTGTTCTCCCGTTGTTCATCGATTTGCTCAAGCAGACACCAGTTACATCTCACAACAAATTGTGAGACTTCTTGTTACTGTTTTAGACATATTGAATATGTAACGGGGAGCTTGCCAGGCTTTGCTGTGCAGACAGGATACTCTTGATAGCTTGCTGGGCTCTCCGAGAGGGGCAGAGTGTAAAATCTATGAGGTTGAAGGTTGAGTGTTCGTGGGGTCTCTGGACGGTTCTATATCACCGTTCGGTGCTCTTGAGCCACCGTTTATGGCCTGGATCGGGACGACTGTTGGCCAAGGGAAAATGAAGGAAGAAATGAGGCCAGGCTGGTCTTCATTGCAGTTTATTCCAATCCTCTCTTCCTTCACTCCTGTCTCTCCTCTCCTCTCTCTCCAATTGCTTGCTCCTGTATCTTCTACTTTCACCTCTCTCTTTCCTCCTTGCTAACCCCTCCGCAGTCCATCTTGCCTGCTGCCCTGCTCTCTCTCCTCACTATATATGTTCATATATATAATACATGCACATATGTATACACGTAAACATGTATACATATTGTTATTATATCTAAACATTTACTTTAGCATAAAATTGCTATTGATGATTAAGGTGGCTTAACAATTAACATGACCTTATAAACTTACTACAGAACACTGGTATTCAGCCACTGTCCATGAACCCATGTAGGTTCATCGGTGCAGAAAGATTAATGGATGCTGTTCTGGAACTTGTTTGCATTTTGATTTAGCACTGAAAAATATTATGGGCCATACCCTGAAATGCTCAGGTTACTCCTGGCTCTGCACTCAAGAATTAGTCTTGGTAGTGGTCAGAGTGACCATAGAGGATGCCAGGGTTTGAACACAGGGTGGCTATATGCAATCCTGGCACCTTATCTGTTGTACTATCTTTGCGGCCCCTATTTTAATATTTTCTTGTTATTTAATACTAAGAACAGGCCAGGGTAATTTTAAGAAGAGCATTCTGTGTTTGTTAATATGAAAGTAGTACATTGCACAGAAACTAAAAAATTGAGTAACTATTAAGTGCTTCTAACTATTTTCACTTTTCTGATGAAATGAGTATTTAAAGTCATGATTGCTACTATGTCAGTAGCAATTTGTTTACAAATAACATGACAAGATGTAATCTAAATAAAAATTATTTTTGAAATGATACTTGATGACTCATATTTTTCTTTGTTTCTCTTGTTGAATTAATAACGGGAGGATTAACAATGGCAAACAAGAAGAGGCCAATCGAAACCTCTCTACACCTCTCCACTGCAGTTCTAGAGGACAAAGCGTTAACTCTCAACACTCTTCTGGACTACTGGTTAGTGGCTGATTTTCATTTCAACTTTCTTCTTTGTACAATAGTGTCAATGATACCTAGAATGTGAGCATGTGATGAAACTGATTGGAACCTACTCTAGTTGGAAATACTGCTTTTTGTGTAATATTACATCTCAGTTTGGAAATGACTCAAGGAGTGTTTTAGGATAATAAGATAAATTCCCAGTCTTATGTTGGAAATACGTTGCAAACTTCTTTTGCTGTTTCCTCTACCCTGCCACTCCAACCAGAGGAACAGATTTATTTATTTGTTTATTTCCTGTAGCGCTTCTCATGACTCCTTTATTTATTTATTTTTATTTTTTAAAAAAATTATGTATTTCTATAAAGTGGTTCACAATATTTGATTACATTTAATATTTGAACACCAATCCCACCACCTTCCCACTTTCCCACCATCGTATTTCGTATATTTTCATCCTGAACCTGAACCCTTGTCCCAAAAAAGAACTGAAATAATTTATTTTGTATTGTTTGTTATGAATAAACCACTGAAAATGCTCCAAAAAAGTTTCCTTAGAGAAAAGTGTGTGAAGATTGTTGTATTTCACCCAGAAGCCATTAAGTTCTTCCATAAGAGATTATTAATGTGTTGTTAAAGGTTGAGCCTTGTGTACTTACGTGTGTGTGTGTGTGTGTGTGTGTGTGTGTATCTGTAAAAATATATTTCACTCTAAGATTGGTTGCCTTCTACTTTAAACCCCATCAGAAGTGATGTGCTGCTACTCTTGGAGTATGAGTGGTGTGAGGTATGAGATGTCTCGCTGCACGGTCCAGGAATAGGTTCATACATGGGTGAGGCTAGTCCAAGCATGTGGAGAGTGGCTGTGAGCATGGCAGCGGTTGAGTTCTGGAGATTTTTGGCCATTGGGGCTGGATCCATTGGGGCAGGGAGGGGGCCTCACCCGCCCCCCTCTGGGGTGCCCCAAATGAAATAGCCTGGCTCGGGGGTCCTGCGACATGGCAATGGCGTAGTCTTATGCTCTCTTCTGCAGAGGAACAAATTTAGATTTTGACTTTTCTCTCCTTTTGTTTTCATCTGTCATTTATAAATAATCCTACCGCTAATATTTTTTTTTCTGGTACCTACTTCACTTCTCCACATTCATTCACACTTGTCTCTTAGAAAATTTATACAGTAATCCTTGCTTTGGAAAAAGGATCAGAAAGAATAGTGAAATTTAATTGGATGAGACTATGCTCACAGGCCATCTCAATGCCATATGGGATCCCAGATTCAATTCAGTATTTCAGAGAATAGCTATGTTATTTGAATACTTTCTGTAGTTACTACCATTATACAATTTTAACTGCCATGTTTTGATAAGGTTTATATGATTATAGGTTAGTAAGATTTTAAGATTAAGATTAGAAGAAGGACATATGGCCACTTTGTACTATGTTTGACACTGCTATGAATGCCTAAAAATTATTTGTAAATTAAAAAGTAAAGAATATTAAAACTTTCCAAAAATTGTGATATATCACTTTATTTTTACAAAAGACCTGCATTAGTATCAGTTTTCAAAGAGAATTTTTTCTTTTGCAACAAAGGCTACAACTGCAAATAGACTTCAGCATTGGCTTTGCAGCATTGCCAAACAATGGGAGTGACTTCAGTGTCTACTGTCTATATCAGGATACTCCTGCCCTAGAACTATTTTCTATAGACTGTGTCAGTTGTCACAATGGAGACGTTACTGGGCCCGCTCAAGCAAATCGATGAACAACGGGAGGACAGTGACAGTGACAGTGTATTTCATGTGTTCTTTCTGTTTTTACTATATGGTAATATTAGATTTTGTTTATTCTGTATGATTTCCTATATTATTTTTATGTCTAGAAAAGCTCAAAATATTGTCCATGTAAATAGAAGGCATTTGCTTCTTTGCTTTTAATAATTTTGCCCTATTAAAGTTTTCATAGTATTCTTCACTTTCTGATAGCAGGAAAAAAACTGTCAGTCATTTTTCATTTTTTTTCAAATTAACTATTGGACTTTATTGCATCTAACATAAATTATCACATTATTCCTTCTCCCTTTTACTTTCTTAATTATCAATCTCTTTTTAAATTCATAACTCAGGGACAATGATGTAGTCCAGGAGTTAAGGCACTTGCCTTGAATGCGGTGGAATCTGATTCTGTCCCTAGCACTACCAGGAATGAATTCAGAGCCAGGAGTTACCTTTGAGCATCTCTGATGTGGCTCTCAAGAAAAAAAAATTATAATACAGAAGGCTTGGTTAGATATCTATATACATATGCATACGAATGTACATATGCATGTATATGCATCTACATGTATATATATATACATATATATACATATCTGTCACTGTCACTGTCATTGTCCTCCTGCTCTGTTCATCGATTTGCTCAAGCGGGCCCAGTAATGCCTCCATTATGAGACTTGTTACTGTGTTTATATATACATATATATATGTATATTGCTACCCATTTTATCAGAAGCCAAAACTATTTCTTCCCTGTTTGACTATAGTTCCAAGGATTTTAGGTTTCACATTGGGTTGACCTTTCTCCTCCAGCAGGAAGTTTAGCTTACTTGAATTACGCCTACCACAGTGCACTTGAGGCACACCCAATTCCGTGTAGTCACTCCCAATCCTCTGTGTTTCTTTAACATCGCCTTTATGTTTTCCTTCCCCTATTTGTTAGTCACAAATATCTCCAAATCAGACAAGGTAACTTATCTTTCTGTGGCTCTGGATTTTGCATATGTAAGTGAAATATTGTTTTTCTCTTTCCTTTATGTCTTTTGCATATTTTTATTTTAGAACAATATCCTTTTTGAAATTTAATTTTTTATAAAGTTGTTCACCATAATTTATTACACTTAGTATTCCAATACCAATCCCACCACTATTACACCTTCCCAAAACCATTATTTCAAATTTTCCCAAACACCACCCAAGCCTGCCCCAATAGCAGTCCCTAAATAACTCATTCTGTATTGCTTGTTATAACAAATTTGCTAAAAATTATCAAAAAAAGTTTCCTTAGAAGAAAGTGTGCGAAAATTGTTGTATCTCACCCTGGAATCATTAAGCTTTTGTATAAGAGATTACTAACATGTTTTTACGGGTTGAGCCTTGTGTGCTAATATTCTTTTAATCGAGATTGGTCACTTTCTACTTTACATCTTGCCAATATGAGGTGCTACTCCTGGTACATCAGTGGTGTAGAGTATGGGATGTCACAAGGCCACGAATGTAGCTATATGCTCCAGGGATTTTAAAATTTTAAATGGGGTGATGCAGCTGGAGTTAAATTTTTAACTAGATGGTGACTATGGGGTCAGGAGGCACCTCTGCAGCTTGTTGATCTCTTCTGAGACTTAGTTGTGAGTCTCTGGATCATGGCCATTAATTAGCCTGTGTGAAGCTAGAGGCTGTTCATGGATGTCACTGCCAGGTTCCTGGAAGAACAGGGAGATGAGAGAGAGATCTCCCAGCCCCAACTCCATGATAGCCTGGAGATGTCAGTCACAAAACCTGCATATCTGAGGTTTTTCAACAGATTCATGAGACTTGTCTCGAGTCTGTGGAGATCTGTCTGAGCATGGCGGCGATTGGGTTCTAGAGGTTTTTGGCTGCTCGGGTCCTGTTTGTGTGGGTGGTGGGTGCACCTGCCCCTCTCCAGGGTGCCCTGGATATAAGATTTAGCCTGACACCGTGTCTGGAGGCATCTCTGCAGCTTGTTGATCTCTTCCAAGATTTATTTGTGAGTTTTTGGACCATGGCCAATAAATGAGCATATAGCAATGCTTAGAGCAAAGTTCTTTTTGTACAGACTCAAGAAGACAGTTAATGCTATGCTTTTTATAATTTGGGAGCTAATTGACTCCTAATAATATTTACTCCTGGCATCTGTCATATTTACTTAAAGCCTAGTTATCCTTAGATTGACCTTAGATCTTTACACCCAAAAAGTGGGTCCCTCCAAGGAGCTTGGATGGACCTGGGGCAAGCCAAAGCTACCCTGGCTTACACATCGGACAGCCTAAGCGCCATAAGAAGTATTTATGTTATATATAATATGTATTTAATAATGATTTAATAATAAGTTAAGAGCACTGTCATGGAACAAACTTTGTCATGACCAAAAAAAAGTAACCGAATAAGGACTCTGCTGGGGTTAGGAAAAACTAACTTAGCCTGAGGATTGTAGTTTGGAAATATAGCAAGATGTCCCTAGGAAAAGCCATCCTTTACTATGAGTCTAAAGAAACCATTTAAGCTTAATGTAACGTACATAAAAAGAGAGGGAGGTCTATATCTCTTACTGTGCTCACACAGAATGACTAGAAATATTATTAAAGAGTAAATTTAATATGATTGTTTAAATGGATCACTAGTAAAGGAAAGGAGAAAACAATATATCATTTACATATACAAAATCCAGAGCCATAGAAAGTTTTGACTTTATAAGTTACCACGTCTGATTTGGAGATATTTGTGACTAACAGATAGTGGAAGAAGAACACAGAGGAGAGGTTAAAGCTAAACACAGGATTGGGAGTGCCTGCACAGAATTGGGTGTGCCTTAGGAGCACTGTGGTAGGTGTAATTCAATTAAGTTAAGCTCCCTGCTAGAAGAGTAACAACCCAATGTGAAACCTAAAATCCTTGGAACTATAATCCAACACTTTGCCACATGCCATTAACAGAGACTGTTGCTCAGTCTGCTGACTGCCTGGAAATCAACAATGAAATGAATCATATATTGATTTTTGTTCTTTTATTTATTTAGGAGCTGCCAGCACAAGAAACAGTTGAAGATCTCAAAGGTAGAATGTTTGTTATCATTTCATATTGTCTCATAAAATTATTCTCAGTGAAATGAGAATGTTTTTTGTAAAACAGAATGCCTATTAATTTATTCCAGTTGTATTTGAATTTTATTCCTTTAATACTTAGCTTTATATTCTTATCAGAATTTGAATTTTATCTCTGTATTTAATTATATAATTTTATTGATCATATTTCATTATTCTTTGTTCAGTTTGTGCTCTATATCCTATGACTCATAATAGTAAATATAAAGTAGGATAAATTTATCACTAACATATTTAGTTTTTATTATAGTGCTTAAATCACAAGAAATTATATAGCATCGTATATATGAATTTCTTTCAATTTATAAACTTTTGATTTAGGAACCTTCTTTGAATCCCCCAATTTTATATTGATATTACATTTTATTGTCTTTTGATTATATTCAGAAATGTTAGGAAAAACTTTTGGGTGATCTGAATAAATCCCTTATTTTCTCTGCAATTCAATTATTTATAGTTATAGTACAAGAAAAAAATGTATGCTCTAATTAAAACTTTAAAATAGCATGAATAAAATATGAAGATAATGTGAATTTTAACTTTCTGGAAAAACAGCTAAAATTAACAAAATTGCCTTGAAAGCCCTCAATTCAAGTAATTTTTTAATTTATTTATTTTTAAGTTAGAAATGATCACTCTGGACAAAAACTTAGTGTTGGAAGTAGGTAAACAGATACACATGATAACCTTTCAGCACTTATACAGCAAACCACATTTCACAAAAGGAGAGGGGGAAGGTGTCAGGCGTGAGGGAGTGGGGGGTGGGCAGGAGGGAAAATGGGAATTGCGGACATTGGTGATAGGAAACGTTCACTAGTGAAGAGCCAGCTGTTGTAACATTATATGACTGAAACCCAATGATGAAAAACTTTGTAACTGTGATTCAATAAAAAAAATATTTTAAATTAAGTTAATTTTATTGAGTCACACAGCGGGTAGGGCATTTGCCTTGCACGCGGTCACCCAGCCAACCCGAGTTCGATTCCTCCGCTCTTCTCAGAGAGCCTGGCAAGCTACCGAGAGTATCTCGCCCACACGGCAAAACCTGGTAAGCTGCCCGTGAAGTATTCGATATGCCAAACACAGTAACAACAAGTCTCATGATGGAGACGTTACTGGGCCTGCTTGAGCAAATTGATGAACAATGGGAGGACAGTGTTACAGTGCTTATTGAGTCACCATGGGATATAGTTGCAAAATTGTTCATGATTAGGAAATGAAGTTTCTTTTTGATCACTCATTTAAGTACCATGATATTTTAAAAATCATTCTTTTCTATATTTTAACAACCAAAATAAAATTCGTCAGTCTTCAAATATTTTACTCATTCACAATATTTCATCACATTGTTATTACATCAAGAAAAATATACAGCTGCTCTATAGACCTGTACCTGACTACTATAGTAAATATAGGGTTCTTTTTAAATTTTGTTTTGTTTTGTTGGAAAGGTGGGCCCCACTTGACAGTATAGGGGTACTCTTAGTTCTCTGCATGGTGGTCATTTCTTGTTATTAAAGGGGGCCATATGGTGCTGGGGATTAAACTGAGGTTCGCTTGCGGAACATGAATTTAGTCCTTTGAGCTATTGTTTACAACTCTCCAAATTCAGGGTGTTTTGCAGGGGCTGGAGTGGTCAAACCCTGGTGCTCAGTAATTCCCGGTGCGCAGGGATTACTCCTGGCTGGGCTCGGGAAACCATATGGGGTGCTGGGGATCAAATATGAGTTGGTCACTAGGAAAGCAAGTGTTCTACCCACTGTATACTCTCTCCAGTGCCCAAATCCAGATATTTTTAAAGCAAAACAAAACTAAAGCAATTTATATATATATTTTAAAAAATCTCATAATAGACCATCAAAGTGGCCAATACTTTTTTATGTTAAAAACTATAATGCCATTCTTCATTTATTTATAATTGATTTGAAAAGGTTTCCCAAGGGAGCCCTGGGCTCACTCCTGGTGATACTTGGAGCAGTGCTGCTCAGGTTCAGTAGTGTTGTGCCACTAGGGTTATTCAGTTGCATTAGAGAGTCATTGAAGTGCAGGCCTCACCATGTCCAGTGTGCTGAAAACCCTTTTGAGCTATTTCTGTGTGTGTGTGTGTGTGTGTGTGTGTGTGTGTGATTTTTATACATTTTATTTTCATAAAGTAGTTCACACTATTTCATTACAGATAATATTCAAATACCCACCCTACCAGGGAGCATCTTCCCACCACAATAAGAGGGAGGCGTGCTAAGGTTGTTGTATTTCATTCTGGGACTATTTAAGCCTGTATATAAGAGAATAAAAGCAAGTATGTTAAAATCAAACACATGTTTTGACCTATTTCTTGGGCCTCCTCCTTCTCCTCCTCCTTTTCTTCCTCTTCCTCTTTCTCATCTTCTCCTTTTTCCTTTCTCCCTCTTACTTCTTTCTTCTTCTTCTTCCCTGTGGCACTAAGGCTCTTGGCTCTATGCTCAGGGATCATTCCTGACAGGCTCAGGGAACTGCATGCAGAGCTAGGAATCAAACCTGGGTCACCCTCATGCAAGGCAAATACCCTACCTTCTATATTACCTCTCTGGCCCCCTCATTCAGGTACCAGGTACCATACAGCACTTAATCACTTAATCACTTAATCCCCGTTATTCATCGATTTATTTGAGCGGGTGCCAGTAACGTCTCCATTCATCCCGGTTGCGTGCTAGCGTAGCCCAATGGTATCTGTTCGTTTTAGGAACATGCAGAGCCTCAAACCGATCATTTAGGGTCTTGACGAAGAAGTCTGACCATCTTATAGGTGGGCGTCCACGTGATCTTTTGATGTCTCGTGGAATCCAATCAGTAATGGCTCTAGTCCAGCGGTTGTCTGTAAACCTCATTACGTGTCCAGCCCATCTGATTTTTGATGTCTTGGCAAATGAGACAGCGTCCCTGATTTTTGAGCGTTGACGAAGATCAGAACTCCGGATTCTATGTCTCATTTGAGTGAATTGTGATATTCCAAGCATAGTTCTTTCGATTCCTCTTTGAGAGACCCGAATAGTGTTCTCATCCTGTTTTCGTAGGGTCCAGGTCTCTGAGGCATATGTTAATGCAGGAAGAATAGTGGAATCAAAGAGATGTGTTCGTAGCTGGAGGTTCTTTGTCCTTTTAGTTATTTCTTCAATGCTCTTGAAGGCATTCCAAGCCGCTCTCTTCCTCCTGCGCAACTCAGGTGCCAGGTCATTCATCATGTTGATTTCTCGACCTAGGTATATATAACTGTTGCATTCGGAGATGGTGGTTCCGTTGAGAGCGAATGGAGCGTCAGGAACAAGGCTGTTTCTCATAAACATTGTCTTCGTAAGATTCAGCTGTAGTCCGACCTTTCCACATTCACGGTCAAAGTCGTTCAGCATTTGTGCCGCTTGGTTGATGTTTGGTGTTATTAGAACAATGTCATCAGCAAAGCGGAGGTGGTGTAGTTGCCGACCATCTATCTTCACTCCCATGTTTTCCCATTCCAGTCGTCGCATGATGTTCTCGAGGGTGGCACTGAAGAGTTTTGGTGAAATGGTATCACCCTGCCGAACCCCTCTCTTGATATGGATGATTACTTCTTTGTAGAATGGTGAGATCTTGGTAGTGAATCTGCAATAGAGCTCACGAAGGATCCTG
Organism: Sorex fumeus; assembly: GCF_029834395.1. Taxonomy (NCBI): domain Eukaryota; kingdom Metazoa; phylum Chordata; class Mammalia; order Eulipotyphla; family Soricidae; genus Sorex; species Sorex fumeus. The sequence continues at coordinate 3,181,058 of NW_026606078.1, read as the reverse complement.
ATGTATTGAGTTTGTACGCCCTGATTGGCTAGGGCTTCCATGACCGCTTTCGTCTCAACAGAATCAAAGGCCTTCTTTAAATCAATGAGCGTTAGACAGAGCGGTATCTTGAACTCCCGAGATACCTCAATGAGCTTGGTTATTGTGTGGATATGGTCAATGGTACTGAATCCTTTTCGGAATCCAGCTTGTTCACATGGTTGTCCTTCATCTAGTGTTCTGCTAATCCTATTCAGGATGACTCGAGTGAATAGTTTGTAGATGACAGACAATAGGCAGATTGGGCGATAGTTGCCAATGTCGTGGATGTCTCCTTTCTTGTATAGTAGTACAGTCTTGCTGGTTTTCCATTGGGATGGAACCTTGCATTCAGACAGGTAGCGTGTGAAGAGTCGAGCCAATGTATTGATGAGTACTGATGGTAAGTTCTTCAGGTGTTCAGGTCTGATCTTGTCTGGGCCAGGTGCTCTTTGTTTCTTTACCGACGAGATGGCATGTTGGATTTCGGAAGGGAGAACATTGGGAACGACATATCCATCATGTGGTATGTGGTATGTGGGCAAGTGGATGTGGCTATTAAAGAGATCTGAGTAGAAGTCATAAATAATCTTCTCCATTGCCCTTCTGGAAGATGTGATAGATCCATCATGATGTCGGAGGGCAGTCATCTTGGTTTTGTAGTTGGTGAAGGACAGGCGGGCATTACGAATGTTTTTCCCAGCTTCTGCTGCATCTACCAGTACTGCTGCTCTCCTGTTTTTGAGGTCATCCTTGATGGCTTTTCTGCACTGTTTTGCCAGTTTGGACGTTTGCTTGTGGTTGCCTGAGGCACGTGCCAAGCCACGTTGGCGAATAAGTTCAAGAGTGTTCGAAGAAAGACGGTTTTTTGTGGTTATCTCTCTCTTGGCATTCCTTGCACAATCATGGAGGTGCTGAATCATTCGATCGTATTCCTCATCAATGTTGTCAATTTAAAATGTATGATTCAGGGCTGAAGAGGTAACACAGGGGTTAAGCTGCAGATGATGCAAGCAGCAGACACTGGTTCAATCTCTGGCACACATGATGCCCCAAGGAGCCCAAGGTACAGGGATAGAGTGAACACTGCTGAGGATGGTCCTGCAGCACCCCCAGCATTACCAGAGTGGCCCTGGTGATTCTCTGCATTGTAAGGCCTGAGCAGCACTGCATCCTTGGACACTTGCGTTTAACTTCTGGGTAGAAATGCTAGTGGCGTCCACACTTCCCAAGTCCTACTTGGGAAGCCCCAAATCCCCTGAAGTGTAAAGTGTATGATTCAATTCTATATTTACAGTGTTGTATATCTCTCATAAATATCAATTTTAGATTATATTCATTATCTTACAATGGAATCCCATATGACTAGACTAGCCATCATCCCTCAAATTCTCTTACAGTCATACATATTTTCCATCTTCTATGAATTCTGTCTCTTACATTACATCTGTTTCATTCACCATCTCTTTCAAATTTTCTCTTTTTCTAGTCATATTGTTCATCTCTTATGGATCTTACATTTGCACTTCTTACCACTATAAAGATCTGTTTCTACAGATTTATCTATTTTGGTCATGTCAGATAATATTTTGTCTTTTGTAAGTTACTTATTTCCCTTGGCATGGTGTTTTTTTTTTTTTGCTTTTTAGGTCACACCCAGAGATGCTCAGGGGTTACTCCTGGCTTCTGGTTCATGCACTCAGGAATTACTCCTGGCGGTGCTCGGGGAACCATATGGGATGCTGGGAGTCGAACCTCTGTCAGCCATGTTGGCTGCATGCAAGGCAAATGCCCTACCCTCTGTGCTATCGCTCCAGCCCCTTGGCATGGTGTTTTAAGGATTCATATATATTGCAGCCTATGTTCATTTTGATTTATTAAATAATACTTCACGAAATGAATATCACTTGATCACTTGATCACTTGATACCCCGTTATTCATCGATTTACTTGAGCGGGTGCCAGTAACGTCTCCATTCATCCCTGTTGCATGCTAGCGTAGCCCAATGGCATCTGTTCATTCGAGGAACATGCAGAGCCTCAAACCGATCACTCAGGGTCTTGACGAAGAAGTCTGACCATCTTGTAGGTGGGCGTCCACACGATCTTTTGACGTCCCGTGGAATCCAGTCAGTAATGGCTCTAGTCCAGAGGTTGTCTGTAAACCTCATTACATGTCCAGCCCATATGATTTTTGATGCCTTGGAAAATGAGACAGCGTACCTGATTCTTGAGCGTTGACGGAGATCAGAACTCCGGATTCTATGTCTCATTTGAGTGAATCGTGATATTCCATGCATAGCTCTTTCGATTCCTCTTTGAGAGACCCGGATAGCGTTCTCATCCTGTTTTCGTAGGACCCAGGTCTCTGAAGTATATGTTAATGCAGGAAGAACAGTGGAATCGAAGAGATGTGCTTGTAGCTGGAGGTTCTTTGTCCTCTTAGTTATTTCTTCAATGCTCTTGAAGGCATTCCAAGCCACTCTCTTCCTCCTGCGCAACTCAGGTGCCAGATCATTCCTCATATTTATTTCTTGACCTAGGTATATATAACTGTTGCATTCAGAGATGGAGGTTCCGTTGAGCATGAATGGAGCATCAGGAACGAGGCTGTTTCTCATAAACATTGTCTTCATAAGATTCAGCTGTAGTCCGACCTTTCCACACTCATGGTCGAAGTCGGTCAGCATTTGTGCCGCTTGGCTGATGTTTGGTGTTATTAGAACGATGTCATCAGGAAAGCGGAGGTGGTGTAGTTGCCGACCATCTATCTTCACTCCCATTCCTTCCCATTCCAGTTGTCACATGATGTTCTCGAGGGTGGCACTGAAGAGTTTTGGTGAAATAGTATCACCCTGCTGAACCTCTTTCTTGACATGGATGATTACTTCTTTGTAGAATGGTGAGATACTGGAAGTGAATCCATAATAGAGTTCACAAAGGATCCTGATGTATTGAGTTTGTACGCCCTGATTGGCTAGGGCTTCTATAACTGCTTCCATCTCAACAGAATCAAAGGCCTTCTTTAAATCAATGAACGTTAGACAGAGCGGCATCTTGAACTACTGAGAAACCTCAATGAGCTTAGTAATTGTGTGGATATGGTCGATGGTACTGAATCCTTTTCGGAACCCGGCTTGCTCTCGTGGTTGCCCTTCATCTAGTGTTCTGCAAATCCTATTCAGAATGACTCGAGTGAACAGTTTGTAGATGACAGACAATAGGCAGATTGGGCGATAGTTGCCAATGTCGTGGATGTCTCCCTTCTTGTATAGTAGCACAGTCCTGCTGGTTTTCCATTGGGATGGAACCTTGCATTCAGACAGGTAGCGTGTGAGGAGCCGAGCCATCGTATTGATGAGTACTGATGGTAAGTTCTTTAGGTGTTCAGGTCTGATCTTGTCTGGGCGAGGTGCTCTTTGTTTCTTTTTTTTTTATATACAATTTATTTATTTATTGAATCACTGTGGGAAAAGTTACAAAGCTTTCAGGTTTAGGTCTCAGTCATGTAAATATCAAACACCTTTCCCTTTACCAATACTTATTTTTTACCACGAAGAACCCCAATAAAACCCCACCCCCACCCCTCCCAATGCCTGCGAGGCAGATGAATTCTAGTTGACACTCTATCTGCTTTGGTTAGATTCATTGTTTCAATAAAAGATGCACCACTATTATTTAGAGTTTACGCCCACCCCCCAAATCAGACATGCTGAGAAAGCATTGTGAAGTGATTCGCTTTCTACAGCTGGGTTCAAGAATTATGTTGGTTTTGGATTTCCGCTATTTTGCTAATTAACCCTGGAAGTATTTCTACTGAGAGTCAGATAATTAAGAGATTGGTTTCTGTGCTCTGGAGTTGTGGCCGTGCTGGAGAGCCGCTCGTGGGGGGCAACTGGCGGCCTTGGTAGGGCGTGAAGGACGGACTGGAACGCCCCCCTTCCCATGAGGTTTTAGTTGCCCCCACACCCCCGGCTCACACCTGCTCTCCACAAGGCACCCATGTGGCCGCCATCTTCTTTCCAGAGAGGAGAGGGTGAATGGGGCAACACCCTTTCCCCTCCGGGCAGACATGATGGCCTGGATTAACGCATAGTCCATTTACTTTTCTGCTCCAAGCTGCTGGGTTCTGCATTAAGTCCTTGTACTTCTAGGGCCGTGGCTGTGCCAGAGAGCCGCTCGTGGGGGGCAACTGGTGACCTCGGTAGGGCGTGAAGGACGGACTGGAATGCCCCCCTTCCCATGAGGTTTTTTTCGCCCCACGCCCCCGGCTCACACCTGCTCTCCACAAGGTTTTTTTCGCCCCCGCGCCCCCGGCTCACACCTGCTCTCCACACCTGCCCATGCAGCCGCCATCTTCTTTCCAGAGAGGAGAGGGCGAATGGGACAACACCCTTTCCCCTCCGGGCAGACATAATGTCCTGGATTAACGCATAGTCCATTCACTTTTCTGCTCCAAGCTGCTGGGTTCTGCATTAAGTCCTTGTGCTTCTGGGGCCGAGTCCGTGCTCCAAACTTAACTCTGATTTTCAGGGAGAAACGTTGGGTGATTTACTTCCCATTGGTCACTTTGTATATACAGAGATGTCACGCGGCCGCATAAGCGGCATAACCACATAAGCGGCCGCGCGGTTTGGAGGAAAAGTCCTAGTTCCCGCATACTCGAGCTATGCTTGTGGAGGCTTCTGGTCACCGGGGTTCCATCTGGGGGAGACGGGATGTGGCACCTACCCAATCTTGGACTTCCCGGTGATCTCGGCTCTTTTAGGAACCTGGTTTCTTCTCCGGGAGCTGTGGAGCCAGCCCTCCATGTGGTCCTTCTTCTCTCTGTATGGCTGTGTGCTCGCTCTTTGTTTCTTTACTGATGAGATGGCATGTTGGATTTCAGAAGGGAGAACATTGGGAACGACATATCCATCATGCAGAATGTGGTATGTGGGCAAGTGGACATGGCTATTAAAGAGATCTGAGTAGAAGTCATGAATAATCTTCTCCATTGCCCTTTTGGAAGATGTGAACGATCCATCAGGATGTCGGAGGGCAGTCATCTTGGTCTTGTAGTTGGTGAAGGACAGGCAGGCATTACGATTGCTTTTCCTGGCTTCTGCCACATCTACCAGCACCGCTGCTCTCCTGTCTTTGAGGTCATCCTTGATGGCTCTCTGCATTGTTTTGCCAGCTCGGACGTTCGCTTGCGGATGCCAAGTCACGTTGGCGAATAAGTTCAAGAGTGTTTGAAGAAAGGCGGCTTTTTGTGGTTATCTCTCTCTTGGCTTTTCTCGCACAATCATGGAGGTGCTGAATCATTCGATCATATTCCTCATCTATGTTGTCAATGATGGCATCTTCCCATGTTGCTGCAACAGAGCCAAAGAGCTTCCAGTTGGTGGTCATTCTGGGAGTTCTCTTCTTGAACTTTGCATTCTTTTCTCCTCGTTCTGTGAGGTAGAATTTTGCACGAAGGAGACAGTGGTCCGATACCATTTTGAATTTTGGGACAACAGCAACATCGGTTAGGCAAAACGGCCGATTGAATATGATGTGGTCTATTTCATTGTGGAACCATCCACTGGGAGACTCCCATGTCCAATGTTTAGATTCAGCCTTTTGGAACTGTGAGTTACCATGGAAGGTCTTGGTTGACAAGATGAACTCAGATAGTCTGTCACCGTGTTCATTCCCTCTAGGCCATGGGACCTGATGTGGAGTTCTTCGGCTCATCTTCTTGGTCCTATCTTGGCATTAAAATCACAGACAATGATCTTGTAGAAGGTGTGATCTTCTTTATAGAACTTCTCCAGCTCTATGTAGAACTTCTCAATTTCTCTTTCACCATAATTGGATGTTGATGCATAGACAACAAAGATAGAAACTGCCAGCAGTGAGCCACATCTATTCAAGTGTAATCATCCGATTCGGGTTGTTAGGCATTCGAACGAATCAATGCTCATGGCTAAGTTTGTGTTGACAAGGATACTGACACCACCGATGCCTCTTTTGTCACATGTTCCAAGGAACAGTTCTTCTCCAGTGTCGAAAACGGCGTGATGTGATTGATGTCTTCTCGTTTCTGTCAGACCAATGATGTCGTACTTGATCTTTCACGCTTGTACCATCAGGTCCTCGATGGATGCATCAGATACCAGCATACATGCATTAAAAGTACAGACAATCATTTTTGTCTTTCTTCGTTTTGGCAGCCTCTTTCTGCCTCAGGATTTTATCAGCCTCTCCTTCCACATCCTTCTCGACTCTGCCGTATTCAGGTTCAGGGGAATGAGATCCATTTTTTTTAACTGGATTTGGCATATCAAATAGACCATGAATAGCTTGCCAGGCTCTGCTGTGTGGGTGGGATATTTAAGGTACCCTGAAAAATTAAATGAATGTAAATAAAAAGTCACGTGGCTGTGAATGCTTGGTGTGATAATCTCTGGATCCTGGCCTTTGTTGGGGTTACAAAGTAGTTCGTGGATGTAACTGTCTAGCTACTGGCAGGTCCAGTCTCAAACCATACAGGCTTGGAGATCTCAGCCCCAGGTCCCACACACCTGGGTTCCTCTGCCAGTTCTTTTAATGCGTGAGGCTCATCCAAGTGTGTGGTCTCAGCATGACCTTGTCTGGGGCCCGGAGGTCTTCAGCTGTTGGGCCCTGGTGAGGACAGTCAGGCACAGGGTAGGAGACTCTGCCTTGTTCTCTCCAACACTTGTTCTCTCTCTGCACTGCTTTGCGAGCTCGACATTTGCTTATGGTTGCCCGAGGCTTGCACCAAGCCACGTTGGCAAATGAGCTTAAGAGTTTTCAAAGACAGGTGTCTTTTTGTGGTTATCTCTCTCTCAATGTTCCTCGCACAATCATGAAGGTGCTGAACCAGTCAATCGTATTCCTCGTCAATGTTGTCAAGGATGACATCTTCCTATGTTGCTGCAATAGTGCCAAAGAGCTCCAGCTGGTGGTTGTTCTGGGAGTTTTCTTCTTAAACTTTGCAGCTCTTTTTCCCCGCTCCGTGAAGTAGAATTTTGCGCAAAGGAAATGGTGGCCTGATCCCTTTTGGAATTTTGGGACAACAGTGACATCCTTCAATAATTATGAATATATTACAATTTATTTAACCACTTCCACATTTAATGAACACTTGGGTTGCTTGTTTTCAGTTTTGAGGCCACAGTCAGTGGTGCTCAGGTGCTACTCCCAATCAGTGCTTGGGGTTGCTTCTGTTGGAACTCATGGTACCACGTAGTACCAGGAATTGAATATGAGCCTCATACATGCAAAACAAGAACCTATCCACTGATCAATGAATAAACCTTGCCATAAATATGTTAATGCAGGAAGAACAGTGGAATCGAAGAGATGTGCTCGGAGCTGGAGCATCTTCGTCCTCTTAGCTATTTCTTCGATGCTCTTGAAGTCATTCCAAGCCAATCTCTTCCTCCTGCGCAACTCAGGTGCCAGGTCATTCATCATGTTGACTTCTCGAACTAGGTACCCATAGCTGTTGCATTCAGAGATGTTCATTTCATTGAGAGCGAATGGAATGTCAGGAACAAGACTGTTTCTCATAAACATTGTCTTTGTGAGATTCGGCTGTAGTCCAACCTTTACACACTCACGGTCGAAGTCGGCCAGCATTTGTGCCGCTTGGATAATGTTTAGTTTTATTAGAACAATGTCATCAGCGAAACAGAGGTGGTGTAGTTGCTGATGTTGTGTGTTCACTCCCATTTCTTCCCATCCCCATTGTCGCATCACGTTCTGGAGGGTGGCACTGAAGAGGTTTGGTGAAATGGTATCATCCTGCTGAACCCCTCTCTTGACATGGACAATCACTTCCTTGTAGAATGGTGAGATCCTGGTTGTGAGTCCGTAATACAGCTCATGGAGAATCCTGATGTATTAAGTTTGAACGACCTGTTTGGCTAGGGCTTCAATGACCGCTTCTGTCTCAACAGAATCAAAGGCCTTCTTTAAATCAATGAACGTTAGACAGAGCAGCATCTTGAACTCCCGAGAAACCTCAATGAGCTTGGTTATCATGTGGATATGGTCGATGGTGCTGAATCCTTTTCGGAACCCGGCTTGCTCTCATGGTTGACCTTCATCTAGTGTTCTGCGAATCCTATTCAGAATGACTTGAGTGAACAGTTTGTAGATGACAGACAACAGGCAAATTGGACGATAGTTACCAATGTCGTAGATGTCTTCCTTCTTGTACAGTAGAACAGTCCTGCTGGTTTTCCATTGGGACGGAAACTTGCATTCAGACAGGTAGTGTGTGAAGTGCCGAGTCAGTGTATTGATGAGTACTGATGACAAGTTCTTCAGGTGTTCAGGTCTGACCTTGTCTGGGCTGATTGCCGTTTGCTTGTTTACTGATGGAATGGCATGTCGAATTGCAGAAGGGAGAACATTGGGAACGACATATCCATCCTGTGGAATTTGGTATGTGGGGAGGTGGACATGGCTATCGAAGAGATCCAAGTAGAAGTCACGGATATTCTTCTCCATTGCCCTCTGGAAGATGTGATAGATCCATCAGGACGTCAAAGGGCAGTTATCTTGGTCTTGTAGTTGGTGAAGGACAGGCGGACTTTGAGAATGCTTTTCCTGGCTTCTGCTGCATCTGCCAGCGCTGCTGCTCTTCTCTCTTTGAGGTTTCCTTGATGGCTTCTCTGCACTGCTTTGCGAGCTCGGACATTCGCTTATGTTTGCCCGAGGCTTGCACAAAGCCAGGTTGGTGAATGAGCTCAAGAGTTTTCAAAGACAGGTGTCTTTTTTGTGGTTATCTCTCTCTCAGCGTTCCTTGCACAATCATAGAGGTGCTGAACCAGTCGATCGTATTTCTCGTCAATATTGTCAAGGATGGCATCTTCCTATGTTGCCGCAATAGTGCCAAAGAGCTCCCAGCTGGTGGTTGTTCTGGGAGTTCTCTTCTTAAATTTTGCAGCTCTTTCTCCCCGCTCCGTGAAGTAGAATTTTGTGCAAAGGAAATTGTGGCCTGATCCCGTTTGGAATTTTGGGACAGCAGCAACATCGGTCAGTCAAAACTGTCGATTGAATATGATTTGGTCAATTTCATTGTGGAACCGTCCACCGGCAGACTCCCATGTTCCTTGTCCCATGTCTTCAATTCCACTATTCTTCCTGCATTAACATACGCCTCAGAGACCTGGGTCCTAAGAAAACAGGAAGAGAACGCTATTCGCATCTCCCAAAGAGGAATTGAAATAGCTATGCTTGGAGCATCACACTTCACTCAAATGAGAGAAAGAAACCGGAGTTCCTATCTCCATAGAGGATCAAGAATCAGGGACGCTGTCTCGTTTGCCAAGGCATCGAAAATCAGATGGGCTGGACATGTAATGAGATTTGGAGACGACTGCTGAAATAGAGCCATTACAGACTGAATTCCACGAGACGTCAAAAGATTGTGTGGCTGCCCACCCATGAGATGGTCAAACTTCTTCAAGACCCTGAATGATTGGTTTGAGGCTCTCTGTGTTCCTAGAATGAGCTGATGACATTGGCTACTCTAGCATGCAATAGGGACGAATGGAGACATTACTGGTGCCCGCTCGAGCAAATCGATGAGTAAGGGGATGTCAAGTGATCAAGTGATCAAGCCATAAATAACCTTAGTTATTTAATGCATCAAAGTTTTGAATTCTTATAAAGTTCACTTTGTTGTTTCTCTTATAGCTTGAGCTTTTGGAAACACATATAAAAATCTGTATTTTATTCCAAGTTTGTTTTTATGGTTTTAGCTCTTGTATCTTATATCTAGCTTTATGATACATTTGAGTTAAATTTTATGTAGATGTGAGGTACATAAAATAATTTTAATAGTTTCACAAATGTTTATCAGTTGCTTCACTCATTTGTTGAAAAGGCTAAGGTTTTGTTTTTTGATTTTTTTTTCACACATTGATTAGTCCTGGCCCCCCTTTTTGAAAACATTTAATCATATATACAGACTTTCAATTATTTTTTGATTGATATATTTATTCTTATACCATTGTCATGGTGTTTTTATAATAATAATAATTAAGTAATATTTATAATTATAACTGCATAATAAGTTTGACATTGGAAATAGTGAGTCTCTTATTTTATTTTGGTTCCTTATATTTCCATATAAACTATTTAATTTTGCAAAAAAAATTTAGAAACACAATTTGGGTATTGAAAAGCATTATTTAGTATCTATAAATAAATTTGGAGAGAATGGGTACTTTAATAATGATTTAAAATTTTCTAGACTTTGGGCATGGATGACTATCCACTTATTTAGATGTTCTTTGATTTATTTTGACATTGTTTAGTAATATTTGGTGTACAAGTGTTGCACAGCCTATGTTAAATTTATTTCCAAATGTTTTGTTATTTTTATGCTATTATAACTGAAATTGTAGTATTAATTTTACTTTAGAGTGTTCATTGCTAGCTTATAGAATTTATTTTATGTACTGGTTTTATAATGTAAAACTACTGAAATGTTTTATTGGTTTTAATAGTTTTTTAATGATTCCTTTTGTTGGTTCCCCTACATATGATATGATGTTATCTGTTAGTAGAGAGCTTTTTATTTTCCATTTTCATTCTGGTTGCCTTTTATTAGAAGTTATGAGAGTGATTATTACCTTATCTTTCTAGGGAAGTATTTAATTTTTCATTATTAAATATGATGTTAGCTTTTGTATTTCATAAATAGCTCATATCAGGAAAATTAAATACTCTTTTAAAAAAATCAGGGTATCAGGATTTTTATAGTTTTTGTTGTTATTGGTTGGTGGTTAGCTTTTTTCAGTTTGGAGGTCATACCTAATAATACTCAAAGTTTACTCAGAGTTAATTCCTGGAGGGTCTTTAGAAACCATATTTGGTCTTGGGATCAAACCTAGGTTAGCAATGGGCAGGGCAAACACCCTACTCACTGTAAAATTTCTCTGGTTCCTCTTCTTCTTAATTTTACCAGTAGAAAATATTTTTATTATTATTATTAATATTTATGGTTTAATAAAATGACAACAAATCATTCCAAATTCATTATTCAAATAAGAGGTCTGTTAATTGGCTTCTCTAAATCTGTACTCCATCTTGTTTCTCCTCATCAGTGAACAGTCTCACTACCGTATCCCATGGCCAAAGTCCCTAAATCAAATGGTTCTTTTTCCATTGTTCTCTCTGTTCATAATCTAAGCTTCAATCCCTTAATCAATCCTGATAAACACACTCCAAAACAAAACTTTAAAATGTCTTTTCATGTCTGCCACTACTACCCTAGTTCAAGCCACATTTATTTAACTGCAATTATTCATCTCTGCTCCTGTTCTGCTTTAGTTATATTTCACTGCTGTCCAGCCCTCATACAGTAGGCAGGATCATTAAAAAGTCTATTTTTTTTTCTCTTTGGGTCACACCCGGCGATGCACAGGGGTTACTCCTGGTTTATGCACTCAGGAATTGCTCCTGGCGGTGTTTGGGAGACCATATGGGATGCTGGGAATCGAACCCGGGTTGGCTGCGTACAAGACAAACGCCCTACTCATTGTGCTATCACTCCAGCCCCTAAAAAGTCTCATTTATGTCACATGTTCTCCCTCCACCATTCAAAGATTTCTGTTGAGTTCACATTTTTCTTAGTATAAGATTCAAATTCCTTACATTGGCTTATAATGCCTCATCTGTCTCAGTGTTTTCCCTTTCCCTTCTGTTCCCTTCATCCTTTGTTCTACTTCACAGACATTTTCTCTGTTCCTCAGACATTGAAAACAGTCGCATATCAGAGGGTTTTCCATCAGATCTGTTTTCTATTTTTTGCATCAGATCCGTTTTCTATAGAAGCAGGATGCTTGCAGTGAGTAGGAGTTTCGCTGGTCAGTCTAGTGCTGCTTGGGTTTAGGCATGCTTCAGAGACCATCAGGTCTACACCAAGAGGATAATATAGTGCTTAGAATTAAACTCAGGGCCACATACTTGCCCCTCAAATATCTTTACTGTTTTAATTATAAAACAAATCTTTAATGAAAAAAATCAACCATTTTCTTCTCATCATTTTGTATGCCAGAAGATGGTCCTTATTTTTTTTATCCTTTCTGTAATATTTATTATTGTGAAGAAATTTTTATTTGCTATTGTATGGTCTTTTTTAAAAAATTGAATCTCCATGCAGCAAAAACTATACTAAGAAGGAAATTCATAGCTATGCAGGCCTACAATAAGAAGGAATAAAAAGCCCAAATCAAAATCCTGAACACATAACTCAAAAATATGGAGAAGAAACAACAAATGCAGTAAATGGAGTAGGAGGAAAATAATAAAAACGGAGCAGAAATTGGCAACATAGAAAACAAGAAAGCAATTCAAGGAATCAGTGAAACTAGGATTTGGTTATTCAAAAAAATTAGCAAGATAGATAAACCTTTAGCTAGACTAACAAGGATAAAAGGAGAAGATGTTCAAATCAGCTCAAAGACAAAAGAGAAGAAATTACAATAAATCTTTCAGAAATTCAAAATATAATGAGAGATTACCACGAACAATTTTATAATCATAAACTGGAGAACCTAGAAGAAATGGATAGATTCTTAGAGTCATGTAATCTCCAAATCTGAATGAGAAGGAAATAGAAAGCCTAAACAGGTCAATTACAAGTAAAGAAATTGAAAGAGTAATTAAGAATCTCCCCAAGAACAAAATTCCCAGTCCAGATGGGTTTATTATGAGGTCTATCAAAACTTCAAGATTTACTGCCTGTACTCCTTATGCTCTTCCAAATATTGAAGTCACAGAAAGTTTTAACACCTTCTATGAAACTAACACCATACTAAAACCTAAAGCAGACAGAGACACTTTCAGAAAAGAAAATTTTGACCAGTCTCCCTGATAAATATTGATGCAAAAATTCTTTTTTAAAATTTTTTGCTTTTTGGGTCATACCCAGTGATGCACAGGAGTTACTCCTGGCTCTGTACTCAGGAATGACTCTTGGTGGTGCTCAGGGGATCATATGAGTTGCTGGGAATTGAACCCGGGTTGGCAAACGTCCTACCCACTGTGCTAATGCTCCAGCCCCAATGTGGAAATTCTTAACAAAATGTTAGCTAACCGAATCTAACAACTTATCACAAAAATCATACACCCTGATCAAATGAGATTAATTCCAGGGATGCAAAGATGATTCAATATATGCAAATCAATTTACATAATACACCACATTAATAAAAGGAAGATAAAAACCATATGATCATATCAATTGATGCAGAAAAAGCCTTCAACAAGATGTACCATCCATTCATGATAAAAATCCTCAACAAAATAGGGGTAGAAGGAACCTTCCTCAAGATAATATTGGTCATCTATAATAAGCCTATAGTCAGTATCATACTTAATGGTGGAAAGAAGGGCTAGAGAGATAGCACAGTGGGTAGGGCGTTTGCCTTGCACGCAGCCAACCCGGGTTCAATTCCCAGCATCCCATATGGTCCCTTGACCACCGCCAGGAGTAACTCCTGAGTGCAGAGCCAGGAGTAACCCCTGTGCATTGCCAGGTGTGACCCAAAAAGAAAAAAAAAAGAAGACGAAAGAATTCCCTCTGAAATCAGATATAAGGCAAGGATGTCCAGTCTCTCCACTTTACTCACCACATGCATTCAGTGACCATGAGCTGCTTCCCTACCCTGGCCTGCAGCCTGCAGCCAACAGATGCTTGAAGAAGGGAACAGGGGCACCAAGCTGATTGGTGATCAGTTGCAGTTTATTTCAATCTCAGTCCCACCATTTATTCCATTCTCCTGTGCACCTATTCCAATCTCAATGAGCACCCATTCCAGTCTCACACTGCCCCTCATTTGTGTCTTCTACTTTCTCCATGCTAGTCTCCCTGTGCCCAGTCTCACAGCCTCAGTGAAGAGCCCAACTCCCAGGGGTAGCAAATACACATAGGTCAGATAGCACTATCAACATATATAAAGCCCTTTCTTCCGGGAAAGCTCTTCTAAGACAAAGATTTCATCCTGCTAGGAGATCCACTCAAGGGCAAAATTTCATGTAATGAAATTTCTCCTTTCCTTAGTCCATAACCATTTAAACGGTCACCTTAACTATACTTCTTTTTTTTATTATTATTTTTATTAGTGACAAACCAAGAGGTACAGTTGTAGACTTACAAATTTTTTGTGCTTGGGTTTCAATTATACAATAATTAAGTACCCATCTCTCCACCAGTGCCTATTTTCTAGCACCACGGATCCCAGTATCCCTCCCACCCTCCCATCCCCCCACCGTACCCTGCCTCTGTGGCAGGGCATTCCCTCTTGTTCTATCTCTCCTTTTGGGTGCTGTGGTTTGCAAAAGAGGCATTGAGTGGCAATCATGTTCGGTCTATAGTCTACTTTCAACATTGCTTCTCCCATCCTGGGAGGATCCTCCCAATACCCTTTATTTGGTGCTCCCTTCTCTATCTGAGCTGCCTTTTCCCCTAGTATGTGTCACTGGCCTCCAAACCATGGAGTAAACCACCTGGTACTTTTCTCAGCTTAAATATACATCTTAATAATCTTTCTAATCACTTTGTATGTGTCCATACTCTCCTGGGGACATCTCGCTGTGGATCCCAGACAACAGTCTCAGGCCATATTAGTCCTTCCTAATCCCTGCAGGGTCCTTTTCCAGTCATTTCTCTTTGGGTCATGATGGTATTTGGTCCATGACCATGATATTAATTTAATGTCTTTTATGGCACTTGGCCTGTCCCATTTTGATGCCAGGGTAGTTTACAGCTTGCCATCCTAGTCCCTTTGTCTGGACCTTGCTTTGAGGGTACTAGGGCAATTTAGGCTTAAATCGAGTAAATATGACAGATGCCCTGGAGTAAATATTATTTTGAGTCAATTAAGTCCCAAGTTACAAAAGCATAGCATTAACTGTCTTCCTGTGTCTATACTAAAAGGACATTGCCTTAAAGTAAACTATGTAAAGGACATAAGGGAAAGAGAAAAGCAATATTTCACTTACAAATACAAAATCTCAAGTTCTTAGGAAGATCTGACCTTACAAGACACAGAGCCTGATTTAGGGATTTAGATGATTAACAGATAGGGGAAGCAGAGCACAGAGAAGTTAAAGATAAACACAGAGCAATGGGAGCACCTGAGAGCACTGTGATAGATGTAACTCAATAAACCTAAACTCCTTGTGGCAGAGGAGAAAAGGTGGAGGAGAAAGGACAAACCAATGTTATCCTACACTGGATACAATAATCAGACAGAAAAAAAAATAAAAGGGATCCAAATCGGAAAAGAAGAACTCAGAGTATCACTATTTACACATGACATGATACTATACATAGAATACTTTTTACTATGATACTATACATAGAATATCTTAAAGAGTCCACAAAAAAAACTACTGGAAACAATAAACCATTACAGCAAAGTGTCCAGGTACTCAATACACAAAAATCAGTCACATTCTTATATACAAGAATGAAGTAGAAGAGAAAGCAATCAAGAATTCTATCTCTTTTAAAATAGTATCCAAAAATGTCAAGTATCTAGAAGTCAGCTTAAGAAAAGATGTGGGAGATCTATACCATGATAACTTTAAATCACTTAAGACATAGAGGAAGACATTAGGAAATGGAAAAATATCCCATGCTCAGGGATCAAAGAATCAGTACTATTAAAATAACTGTATCCCCACCCCCCAGCGCCATCTTTACAGCACATAGCCACAGAGGAGAAAGGCCATGGCGGGGGGCTCCACAGCTCCCGGAGAATGCACCAGGTCCCAAAAAGAGCCAAGATCACCGGGAAGTCCCAAATGGGGTAGGTGCCACATCCCCCCTCCTCCAGATGGAACCCCGGTGACCAGAAGCCTCTAGAAGCATAGCTCGAGTATGCGGGAACCAAGACTTTTCCTCCAAACTGCCGGGACCTTCCCAGCTCCCAGGTAACCTCTGATTCCAGAAGTCATGCCCACAACCCGCGCCCCAGCGCCATCTTTACAGCACACAGCCACAGAGAAGAAAGGCCGCGGGGGTGCTCCACAGCTCCCAGAGAATGCACCAGGTCCCAAAAAGAGCCGAGATCACCAGGAAGTCCCAGATGGTGTAGGTGCCGCATCTTGCCTCCTCCAGATGGAACCCCTGTGACCAGAAGCCTCTACAAGCTTAGCTCGAGAATGCAGGAACCAGGACTTTTCCTCCAAACCACGCGGCCACTCATGTGACCGCGCAACATCTCCGTATATACAAAGTGATCAATGGAAAGTAAATCATCCAACGTTTCTCCCTGAAAATCAGGCTTAACTCTTATACAAACCACAACACCCAATAGGAGAGAGAGAACAAAAGGGAATGCCCTGCCACAGAGAGAGAGTGGGTTGGGGGGTGGGGGGGTGGGAGGGATACTGGGATCCGCGGTGGTGGGAAATGGTCACCGGTGGAGTGATGGGTATTCAAAATAAATAAATAAAAATAAATAAATAAATAAATATATCTTTTTCTAAAAAAAAAATAATAATAATTACTGTCCTACCTAGTTTCAGTGCAATCCCCATCCAAGTACAGACTGCATTCTTCCAGGATTAAAAAAAATCAAAATAAAGTTTGCATGGAATAGAAGACCATGAAAATTCAAAACAATACTGAAAAATAAGAAATTAGAAAGTATTTTGTTACCTATTTTAGAACTGCATCGCAAAGCTATAATGATCAAAACTTTGTGATACTGGAATAAAGATAGACCCTCTGATCAAAGGGTCTGAATAGAATACCCTATTAAAAGCCCAAATATATGAGCAGTTAATTTTTGTTAAAGGAGTTGAGAATATGAAATAGAGTAAAGATAGTCTCTTCAACAAATGGTGCTGGGAAAGTTGGATAACTATGTGTAAGAAATTAAAGCTGGATCCATCTATTACACAAAAATTAATTCAAAGTGGATCAAAGACTATCTGACCAGAAACTATAAAATACATTCAGGAAAATATAGGCAGAATACTTCAAGATTTGTACCTCAAAAATGTCTTCTGTGATCTTATATCACTTATATCACTGATAAAGTCAATAATATGAAAAATAAACAAATGGGATTGCATTAAGTTAAAGAGTTTTTGCATTGGGAAAAAAACAAAAACAAAACAATGAAACAAAAGAAAACATGAAATAAAACTAAATGATACCTAGTATCTTAACCTAGTAGGAAAAATGTTTACATTCAATGCAATAGATAAAGGCTTGATACTCATGATATATAAAGTACTCACAAACAGCAACCAAAAAAATTTTAAAAAACCCTATCAACAAAGCGGGAGAGGAAGTAAATAGTCTCAGAGAAAGAGAGGTGTAGTGCCGGTAGGCACATGAAAAAATGCTCATCATCACTTATTATTAAAAGAAATTCATATCAAGATGACAATGAGATACCATCATACACCAAAGAGGACGGCACATATCAAAAACAGTAGGAACAATTTGTGTTGGCAGGGATGTGGTGAAAATGGAATTCTTTCTATGCATTGCTGGTGGGAATGTTGACTGTTACAACCCATATGGAAAACAGTATGAAGAGTTTTTAATAAACTTAAAATTGAGCTGCCATATGACCGAGCAATTCCTCGTTTGGGCTTCCATCCCAGGACATAAAAACACTCTCTCAAGAACATATGCCATTGCTTCACTCACTACAATAGCTAAGGTATGAAATAAACTAGGTATGTAATAACAGACGAATGGATTGTGAAGATGTAGTAAATATACACAATGGAATAATATGCAACTGCAAGGAATGATGAAATCATGCAATTAGCTGCAACATGATTGGAACTGGAAGATATCACGCTGTATGAAAGCCAGAAGAAAGACAAATATAGGATGATCTCACTCATCTCTGGAATGTAGAATGCTGGGTGAGAAAATGTACTGCAGTAAAAGGGGGTGCTTCAATTACCCATCAACCCATTCTCCACCACCAATTTTCCCAGTATTCCTCCTGCCACCCCACCCCATCTCCCATCTCCCCCCACCCCTCCCCGCCTCTGTGGCAGACACATTCCCTTTTACTCTCCTTTTGGGTGTTACGTATACATTTTTTTAATGGAGATTGGTTGCCTTTTACTTAAATGTGGTGTGCTACTCCTGGAACATCAGTGTCATAGAGTATGAGATGTCAAAAGTCTGTGAATACGGCTTTACACTCCAGGAATTCTGAAATTTTAAACAAGGTGATGCATCTGGAATTAAATTTTTAAATAGATGGTGACTTTGGAGTCCGGAGGCATCTCTGTGGCTTGTTGATCTCTTCTGAGATTCATATGTGTGTCTCTGGATTATGGCCATTAATGAGCTTATATGATGCCAAAGGCAGTTCGTGGGTGTGACTACCAGGCTCCAGGAAGAACCAGGAAAGAGGGGGAGGTCTCCCATCCTCAACTCTGAGACAGTCTGGAGATTTCAGTCACAAAATCCACATAATCTGAGTTTTTCAACAGATTCACTCACGCATGAGGCTTGTCCTGAGCCTGTGGAGATTGGCCGTGACACAGCAGCGATTGGGTTCTAGAGGTTTTCAGCTGCTGGTGTTCTGTTTGTATGGGTGGTGGACTTACCAGATCCTCTCTGGATGCCCCAGATGAGACTCATCCTGACACAAGGTCTGGAGACATCTCTCTAAACTAACATTCTTGAACATGTGTAAGATAGTATGATGGCTCCTTTGGAGGACTGAATAAATATGGTTATTTTTCTAGAACAGCCACCCCCAGTTAGTTAGATAATGGAATTGTATATAAATAGGCATGTATCAAAGTGGTAAAGCCTTGAGCTTGTAGACCTTGGGTTTATCCCCTAATGCAAAAAAAGTATAAAAAAATAACACTGTATTTTAAGAATTACACATCAGAAGTTCCCCCTTTCGTATTTGCTTGCCCCCATGCTGTCGTTGGACTGGAGAGGTAGTATAGCAGATTAAGGTTCTTATTTTGACTGTGGCAGGCCTAGGTTCCATCCCTGTCACTGGGATATGGTCTCCCAGTCCCCACGAGGAGTGATCCTAACTGCAGAGCCAGGACTAAGCCCTGAGCTCTGCCAGTGTGGTTCAAAAACATACAAACAAACAAATAAAAAGAATTGGGTGATAAATTACAGCTATTTTTTCAGACATTAAATGCTCAATTGTTCAGAAGAGTTTATTTCTGGTTTAGGTGATCATGGTAAATTACGTGTTGAAGTAGGTGTATAATTAAACTTAAATGAAATTTTCAGTTTATGGGGAGAAACAACATTGCAAGTGTGAAGAGTTATTCCAAAAGTCAGGGAGGAGAATCTTTTGAGTACAGCAATGAAGGGAAGAGATTCTCATGGGCACTTTCTACTAAAGTTCTCATGAAGGTGAAGAGAATAAGTGTATGTATTGTTGCCTCTGCTCTTGAGGTCTAGGGTCATAGGTTGAATCAGCCTAGAGGAAGTCTTAATTTTCAAAAACACATTATTTCATCTTTAAGTTTACTTCCCCCCTCCAATTTCTGCAGTTTTACTGGTAATAAAGTATATTTATTCCATTGTGGGAGTTGTGATTTTCCTTCTAATATTTGAATATATGGAAGTTGTTATCCTGTCATTTTTTTCCCTATGACTTTGTAGGCTTTGTACAGTTCACCTGCATGTTTTTTTTCAGAGAATACTCTTCATACAGAATAAACTGAATGCAGAATAAACTTCAATACAGAGTAAACTGAAGGCATTTGTTCATTTATTTGGGGGTGCTCAGGGTAAACTGAATGCATTTATTAACTGATTGACCATAAAACTAGTGGAGAAAGAAAAAATAAAAGATGACTCAAACTTTCAAGTTTTAGAGACCTGGGAAATATCAGATCATTAGCAGATAAGTTAGGAAAAAAGAAAACTCATTTTTAGCTGCCACCATAATTAGATATTGTTTTTATATGATTCTAATCATATGCATGAGATTATTATTATCCTCAGGTCAAAGTGTCAGGAAACCCTTTGCAACGTCTCAGATTAATGTTTTCTGGGTTCATCCTTCATGGAAACCTTAAGAGATCTGTAGGACTATCCAGTCCCCTTTTGTGGACAAGAAGGTTGATGATTAATGACTTTCAAGTAGGGAACTTTGCACTCTAGCGGTTATTTGACAATTTCTGGAGGCATTTTTCATCGCCGAGATCAGCGGTAGCACAGCGGTAGGGCGTTTGCCTTGCGCGCAGCCAGCCCGACCGAGCCAGGTTTGATTCCTCGCCCCTCTCGGACAGCCTGGCAAGCTACCGAGAGTATTCAATATGCCAAACACAGTAACAAGAAGTCTCATAATGGAGACGTTACTGGGCCTGCTCGAGCAAATCGATGAACAACGGGAGGACAGACTTTACTTTACTTTTCATCGCCATGGCTGAATTGTTATTATTTTCAGGTAGTTTTTGTTGGTAAGGAATACAGTTAAATATACTTTAATGCACAGGGTGGCTCCCACAGTGAAGCATCTGGTAAAAATGTTAGTTGAGCCACAGTTGAAGGATATTGGTTTACCTAAGATCACTTAGCTCATAAATGACAGATTCTCTATGTTTCTGTGAGACTGTGAGACTCTACATATATCCTTTACATCACATGTATCTTCCTCAGGAGGCTATAAAATAGCAAAAGTTAAATGTTTTTATTATTTTAAATAGAGACTTCTAAGGCAAATAAATCCAGTGGAAATGATATTTTAAAAGCAAGTATCTAATTGCATTTTCAGTTGGTGCTATTTTTAGTTTTTCTGTTATTAGGTCTTGCTCTGGAGCATTATTCATCTTCTTTGGATGCTAATTGAGTTGCTGTTATTTATTTCAGATGTCATTCTGTCAAATGACCAACCTGTGGCTCCAGTGTCATCTACCTCAAGTGGTAACAAAATAGAAAGTCTATCTGCTTCTAAAGCAAATGTACCAGAAACCATAATCATGCCAGCAATACCTGTGAAACCAGTTGTGACGGAGACTCTAATTGAAGGGAAGGAACAAGTAGGGAAGGGGCTGCTCCCTTTTCGTCACAGATCTGAGGGTGGCTTAGTAGATAAAGAAGTCTTGAAGAAATTTCCACATCTGTCTTTGTCTCAGTATGACTTTCTGGAAACTGATGTCTCTTTCCAGCCTTGGAGCAGTGAGAATTCAGTCCTGATTCCAGAATCTTTGAAATATGCCCAGGACTCTATAAAGGAAGAGTTGCAAGGCAAGTCACCTCAAAACAGCCTGAGCAGTAGCTTCCTTAAGAGTAACACAGTCATTGCCAAACCAACACAGGAGTCAGTAGATGCATCTCAGCAGGTGGATGCCTCTTTGAGCCAGGGAGTGGACTACTCGGATAGTGAGGTAGCAGTAACTCTGATTGACACGTCTCAGCCTGGAGACCCATTGAGTCTGCATGAACCCATTAAAATCGTCATCACCATGAGCAGTAGCCCTAACTCCATGACTGACATGGAAAGCTCACTCCATCTGAATGTGATTGGCACTGAAAGAACTAATTTAAAGACTGAAGCTGAAGTAACTACCCCAGAGATGGCCAGTCCTGCAAGTCTTGAACAAACAAGAATTCCTGTCATTACCCTTGAACTGCCTGAGGATGGACAAGGAGATATCAGTTGTCCAGAGAACAATGAAAGTGAAAGAACTCCCAAGAAATTGATGGTGGTAGATTCTTCACATCAGTGTTCTGGCTATGAATCTGGAGAGGGGGGGAATGCCACAAAAGACTACAGCTCTTCCCTAAAAGACCATTGTGAAACAACACCTCCACTCATGCCTAATGTGGTCTTTGAATCTGAGGGAGCTAAGGAAGGCCAGGCTAATCTTGATCCATCATTTTGTAAAAGTACCCATGAAAAGAGACATGCTCGGGTGCTCAGTGTGGATAGTGGGACGGATGTCTTCCTGAGCAAGAGTTCCACAGAAATTGTCAGCGATAAGGAGAAAACAATGCCAACTTCCAAATCTGACCTAGAAGCCAAAGAGGGACAAATACCAAATGAATCTAACTTCCTGGAATTTGTCTCCCTGTTAGAGTCAATTAATACTTCAAAAGTGGTGGCTTCTACTCAAAAGAACGGCCTACCAGAGCAAAACAGAGAAAATGGGCTTCTCAGAGGTATGACTCCACACCAATTTTATCCTGAAGATATAAAGGCAATGTAACTTTCTTGTTCATTAACTTCTGTGATTTGGTTTTACAGATAGTGGGATAGTAAAATTTTGGACAATTATTGGAAGAGTGGTATTGAGTACATTTGTGTTTTTTATTTTCGGTTTTTTTTGGGGGGTGTTTAGGAATTAAGCCACACCTAACAGTGCATGTAGTTTACACCTCTGGTGGTACTAGGAAGACTAATCAGGCACTTAGAGACTAAATACTTAGCCCTGTAGTATCTCTGCAGCCCTAGTCATGGGCATTTATTGAATATGCTGATACTAGTTTGTGTAATTAACTTGTATTTAAATGGGCTTATTTCATCAAAGAATTTAAGATACAGTAACAAGTTTGAACTTAGAAAGCAAGAATATTAATTTGCGGGGTTATGGGGCCCTGAAGTGGTGCTGAGGGCCTCAGGGGTCACTTCTGACAATTCTTGGTCAACTGGACCACATGACTTGATATAAGGACCTGAGGATATGGTATAACTCAGATCCTGTGCTTTCTGGAACACCAGAGTCTTCCCATTGGTGCTCAGTGTCACAGGGATAAATCTGGTGATGGTGATGGTACTAGGGATTGAGCCAGAGTTCCAGGTTCCAGGATCCCCTACTACTGTACTATCTTCCTGGCCCTCAAGACAACAATATTAAGCTCCAACTGTAGTTTATGATGCTAAGAACACAATTGACATGATCTTTCTTTATAGTAATAGACTCATTCTGGGAAAGCTGATTATTTCTGCAGAATTTCATTATAAATGAAATACTTTAAAAATAAAATATATTTGCTTTATGAAGATAATTTTCATTGATTTTCATTTTATTTAAAATCTCCAGTTCTCATTTTTCTCACTGATAAAATATTACTAAACTAGGGGCTTTGTAGTCCTTTAAAGTTTCAGTATCCACATTTCTTTGAATTTTGTGTCTATCATTTAAGTATTCCTTGCTGGAATTTGTGACTATGTGGTAACTCATTCCCCCTCTCACAGGTTGTAGAATATTTTGTGCTAGAGTTGTTCCTTTAATTCTGGTATTTTATACTCCCTGGGACAAAAAAGTGTCCCCCTAGTTCCATATTACTTGACAAAAATTTTTTCTTTTCTTTTTCTTTTTAACTTTTCTGTCTAAATTATACTTATGTTTGTGTTTTATGACCCTTGCTGAAGACATTCATTATGTTTTAAACCATGACCCTTGCTTAAAACACTCATTATGTTTTAAATTAAATTATGTAAAGTGGCTGTGTTCTCAATTTTACCAATAGAGCTAGAAGTTTTCATATAGAGTTAGGCAGAATGGAAAACTGTCAATTAAACTTTTAACAAACACAAACAGCACTAGTGAGAATTGGTTAATTTGAGATTAAAATCTTTCTGATATAATCTCTGAGTTGTCATTGTTTATTTAGTAGAGCCATATATCTAGCATTGTCCAATAGAACTTTTAAAATTTAATTATTCTTAGTTTAGATCACATGTTTACAATAGTGTTAACACTTATGATCAAATCAGCACTACCTCATCTCTTCACTACCAAAGTGCCCAAGACCCTCCATCAGCATTCTTCCATTACTTACAGACCATTTCTCATTCCTCCATACCCTCTTTCCTCCTTCTCTTGGTATTCAGTTCTATGATTCAGGAATAAGTGTTTTACCTTATCATTTGATAATGTCTATTTCCTTGTTTTCTTTCTTTACATATTAGAGCTGAGTGAGATTATCCAGTAGTTGTCCTCCTCTCTTTGACTTATTACTTTTAATATGATACCTTTTACTTCTATCCAAGCTGAGGTAGAATAATTTCATCTTTTCTGATGCTATATCATATTCCATTTTGTCTATCTGCCACAATTTCTACAAGAAACAGAATTGCTGAGTCATATGGGAACTCAATTCTTAAATTTTTGAGAAATTATCCTCCATATTGTTTTCTACAGGAACTAAAATCAGAAAATATTCCCACCAACAGAAAATGAAGGGTTTTTTTTACACCACATTACCACATGCAAGGCAAACACCCTGCCCAGCAGTACTATCTCCCCAGTCCAAGGATATTTTAAAATTTTAGACCTCGTTCCTTTTTCTGTGTAAAACTTTTAAAATTTGAAGCAGTTCTATTTGTTTCATTTTGTTTTTGTATTCTTGCCAATGGACTCAAATCATTGAGAATAACTTTGAGGTCCATATCCTATAGAGTTCTGTCTATGTTTTCCTCTATGTATTTTATGTATTCGGGTCTAATATACTTATATTTAACTTTTGTGTATGGTGTGAAACAGGAATTTGCTTGTAGCATTTTTCCCAACATTCTTAAATGTTGAAGAGGCTTTTCTGGCTCCAGTTCATGTACTCAGTTTCTTGGTCAGAGATTCATGCACCCAGCTTCTCCTTTGTCCATAACTCTGAGGGTTTACCTCCGGGCTCTCATTTCTACTCCATTGGCCTGAGAGTATATTATTTTTTACCACTCTGTTTTTGATTATTATAGCTTGACAGTGTAACTTAAAGTCAGGGTATGTGATGCCTTACAACTTTTTTTGTCAGAATGAATTTGGCTATTTAGGGTGTTTTATAATTCCCTACATATTTTTGACTCCCTACACATTTTTTGATTAGTATCAATTGCAGTTTATTCCAATAGTGTCTCCATTCTCTTCTTCCTCCCTTCTCCAATCCCCTTCATTCTCCTTCTCCCGATTCTCCTCCTTCATTCTTCTCCATCCTCCTTCTGGAACCCCCAATTCTCACGGATTACCCCCTCGCCCGCACTTACAGTCTTAGTTATACCCCAATCATAATGGGTTGGAATTACACATAGGTGTGTCATACAATCAACAGAGGTAAAGTCCTTCCCTCAGTGGAAGCTTCTTCTAGGACAAACTCTCATTCGGCAAGATGACCCACCAAGAATGAAATTCCATCTATGGATGTGTTTCTCCTTTCCTTAGTCAAAAAACATATAAACATTCATAATATTAGTCATATTGTTCTTTTTCTTTTCTTTTTTCTTTTTTTTTTATTGAATCACTGTGGGAACAGTTACAAAGCTTTCAGGTATAAGTCTCAGTCATACAATGATCAAACACCCATCCCTTCACCAATGCACATTTTCCACACCAAGAACCTCGGTATACCCCCTCCCACTCCTCCCCGTGCCAGTGTGGCAGATGATTTTCACTTTACTCTCTCTCTACTTTGATTCCATTCAATTTTTAGACAGAAAACTTCCCATTATTTTTTTGAAAGCATCATTAGATAATTTGTTTTCTATTGGTGATAATGAAGAGCATATTGGATTTCTGATATTTTAGTAATTAAGTCTGGAGGGATTTCTGCCAGAGGCCGCTGTGTTCTGAGATTGGTTAGTGTGCCTCTGGGATCACGTCCATTCAGGAGCTGGAGGAGCCATTTGTGGGCAGCAACTCAGGATCTCATCAGGGCGGGGAGAAGGGCCAGTTCCAGGCCCTGTCCCGTGAGGCCCCGCATGTCTTGGCACTGCAGGCATGTACCTCTCAATCCAATAGGCTCTGAAAGATGGTGGTCACCATCTGCCGAGCGGAAGAAGGCAGAAGGAACAACACCCCCCCCCCCCCCCCCGAATGGCATGGGGCCGTAGCTTAATTCACAGTCCAGAAGCATGAGCCACCATGAGATACAGTTACAAAACTTTTATGTTTGATATACAATTATACAATGATTGATCACCCATCCCTCCACCAGTGACTCCCTACACATTTTAAGAGTTTGTTCTAAGTTCTTGAGGAAGGTTGCAGAAATTTGATAGTAATTACAATGAATGCTTTAGGCATATGATAAATTTGGCAATGTTAATTCTTTAATTTCCTGAAGAGAAAATATGTCCTGGCTCTGTGATTAGGGATCAATCTTGGCAGACTCAGAGAACTTCCCTCCTGGTGGAGTCGAAGAATTGAACAGGGAATATTTTCTTACTTCCTGGGGGGTCCTCTTCCATTTCTTTCAATATCGACTTACAGTTTTCAATGAATAAGTTTTTCACATCTTTTGTAAAATTGCTGCCTAAATAGTTGATGTTTATGGACGCCATTTGAAATGGAAAACTTTTCTTCAATTCTTTTTCTTCTGGTTCATTCTTTTTTTGGTATTAATTTTGTTGCCTGCTTTTATGCTGTACTTTTTCTCCTAAGAGATTTGTAGTGGAGATTTTAGGGTTACAGTATTAATTTCCTTACTCATAATTGGTGCATTCTACATTCTTATGATTCAATATTGAAAAGTTGAATGATTCTAAGAAATCATCAATTTATTCTAGGTAGCATAGAGTTGTTCACTGTAATCTTTTATGATTCACTGCACCCTCCCACCCCCCCACCCTATGCTTTCATCTCTGGTCATATTTATTTTGGGTTTTCTGTTTTTCCTTGTGAGTTTGTCAATCATTAACAGCGTTTGTCCGTCTTTTATATTGTTTTGAAAAATCACAAAAAAAAAATCGTATGTGATTTCTTTTCTGTCTACTAACTTTGGGATTCATGTGTTGTTCTAGTTTTCCATGCTGTGGTATTAGTTTATTAGATATTAGTTTAATTTTTTCCCAGTGTAAGCAGTATTATTGTAAACTTCCCCCTCAGTACTGCTTTTGCTGTGTTCCATAAGTTTTAGTACTTTGTGACCTATATATTTGTTAATTTCAAGGAGTTTTAATATTTTGTTTTTGACTTCCTCTTTGAGCCAAGGCTTATTTAATTCAGTAGTTATTGTTCAGTTTCAATATTGTTCAGTAGGAGTTTCCTTCAGAATTTTATTTAATTAATTTTTTAAAAAAATTTTATTATTGAATCACAGTGTGATACAGTTACAAGCTTTCATGTTTGAGTTTCAATCATATGACAATCAAGCACCCATTCCTCCACCAGTGCACATTCTCAACCACCAATGTTTCCAGTATACCCCCCCTTTCCAACTCTCCCCTGACTCAATGGCAGACAGCTTTCCCCAGACTCTTTACTTTTGGGCATTATGATCTGCAATATAGATACCGAGAGGTTATCATGTTTGGTCCTTTATCTACTTTCAGCACATATCTCCCATCCCTAATGATTCTTCCAACCATCATTGACTTAGTGATCCCTTCTTTATTCCAGCTGCCTTCTCCCCCTTCCAAGCCCCCCCTCCCACTCATGAGACAAGCTTCCAACTACGAGGCAATATTCCTTGCCCTTATGTCTACTGACCTTGGGTGTCCATCTCATATTATGTTATTTTATATTGATAAATGAGTGCAGTCCTTCTATGTCTGTCCATCTCTTTCTGACTCATTTCCCTTAGCATGATACTCTCCATGTCCATCCACTTGTAAACATATTTTATCACTTCATCTCTCTTAATAGCTGCATAGTATTCCCTTGTGTAGATGTACCATAGTTTCTTTAACCAGCTATCTCTTCTAGGGCACTTGGGTTGTTTCCAGATTCTGGCTATTGTGAACAGTGCTGCAATGAACATATAGGTTCAGATGTCATTTCTACTATGCTTTTTTGCACCCTTGGGATGAATTCCCAGAAATGGTATTTTGGGGTCATATGGAAGCTCAATTTCTAGTTCTTGAAGGAATGTCCATATTGTTTACCAGAAAGGCTGGACCAGTCGGCATTCCCACCAACAGTGAAAGAGTGGGCATTCCTTTTTCCCCACATCCACAACAGCACTGGTTGCTTTTGTTCTTTTGAATGTTTTTCAGTCTCTGTGGTATGAGATGATATCTCATTGTTGTTTTGATTTGCATCTCTTTGATGATTAGTGATGTAGAGCATTTTTTCATGTGCATTTTAGCCATTTATATTTCTTTTTGGAGGAAGCTTCTGTTCGTTTCTTCTTGCCATTTTTTGATAGGGTTGGAGATTTTTTTCTTGAACAATTCTACTAGTGTCTTGTATACATTCTGGATATCAATGCCTTATCAGGTGGGTATTGGGTAAATATTCTTTCGCATTCTGTTGTCTCTGAGTATTTTAGTCACTGTTTCTCTTGAAGTGCAGAAGCTTCTTAGTTTGATGTAGTCCCATTTGTTTATGTTTGTTTCCACTTGCTTGGTATTTCATCCTTAAAGATGCTTTTAGCTTCAATGTTATGGAAGGTACTGCCTACATTTTCCTTCATGTACCTTATGGATTCATGTGTGATAATGAAGTCTTTAATCCACTTTGATCTGATTTTTGTGCCTGGCATTAGAGAGAGGTCAGAGTTTAAGTTTTTGCACGTAGCTATCCAGTTTTCCCAGCACTACTTGTTGAAGAAGCTTTTTTTGTTCACTTCACATTTCTTGTTCCTTTGTCAAAATTAAGTGGTCATATATTTGAGAGTCTGTGACATAATATTCAACTCTGTTCCATTGTTCTGCAGGTCTGTTTCTAGCCCAATACTATGCTGTTTTAATTACTACTGCTTTGTAGTACCGTTTGAAGTTGGAGAAGGTGATGCCACCTATCTTCTTTTTACCAAGGATTGCTTTAGCTATTTGTGGGTGTTTTCTGTTCCATATAAATTTTAGGAGTGTTTTGTCTATTTCTTTGAAAAATATCATGGGTATCCTGATAGGGACTGCATTAATTCTGTATGATGCTTTAGGGAGTATGGTCATTTGATAATGTTAATCCTCCATATCCATGAGCAGGGGATTTTTCTCTATTTCCTAGTGTTATCTTTTATTTCTTTATTTTTTAAATTTTTATTGAATACCCATCCCTCCACCAGTGCCCATTTCTCACCACCACGGATCCCAGTATCCCTCCCACCCCCCATCCCCCCACCCCACCCTGCCTCTGTGGCAGGGCATTCCCCTCTGGTCTCTTTCTCCTTTTGGGTGTTGTGGTTTGCAAAAGAGTTAAGCCTGATTTTCAGGGAGAAATGTTAGATGATTTACTTTTCATTGATCACTTTGGGCTGGAGCAATAGCACAGCGGGTAGGGCGTTCGCCTTACACGCGGCCAACATGGCCGACCCGAGTTCGATTCCTCCGCCCCTCTCGGAGAGCCCGGCAAGCTACTGAGAGTATTCGATATGCCAGATACAGTAACAACAAAGTCTCCAATGGAGACGTTACTGGGCCCGCTCGAGCAAATCGACGATCAACGGGAGGGCCTTTACCTTACCTTTACCTTGATCACTTTGTATATAAGGAGATGGCCGCGTAAGTGGCAGCATGGTTTGGAAAAAATGTCCTGGTACCCGCATGCCAGAGCTATGCTTGTAGAGGCTCATGGTCACCGGGGTTCCATCTGGAGAAGGCAGGATGCAGCACCTACTCCATCTGGGACCTCCCAGTGATATCGGCTCTGTTTGGTACCTGGAGCATTCTCCGAGAGCTGTGGGGCCCTCCAGCCGGTTTTCTTCTTTGTTGCTGTGTCTCTTTTATTTCTTGAAGTAGTGTTTTGTAATTTTCCTTGTATAAGTCCTTTACCTCTTGATTAAGTTAATTTAAAGGTACTTGATTTTCTGAAGTACTATTGTACATGGAATTGGTTTTTTTGTTTGTTTGTTTTTGTTTTCTTTTTGGATCACACCTGGCGATGCACAGGGGTTACTCCTGGCTCTGCACTCAGGAGTTACCCCTGGCAGTGCTCAGGGGACCGTATGGGATGCTGGGAATTGAACCCAGGTTGGAGCATGCAAGGTAAATACCCTACCCGCTATGCTACTGCTCCAGCCCCGGAATTGTTTTTATTTTAATGGCTCTTTTGTTACTTGTATATAAGAGAGCCAAGGATTTTGGGGTGTTGATTTTGTAGCCTGCCACTTTACTATACAGAGCTATCATTTCTAGGAGCTTTTCTGTGGAGTCTTTAGGGTTTTCTAAGTATAGTATCATATCATCTGCAAATAGTGATAACTTGACCTCTTACTGTCCTCTCTGTATGCCCTTGATACCTTCTTCTTGCCTAACTGCTATGGCCAGTACTTCTGAGTACCATATTGAATCGAAATGGTGAGAGTGGGCAACCTTGTCTTGTGCCCTATCTTAGAGGGAAGACTTTTAGTTTTTCCCCCATTGAGAATGATGCTTACCAGGGGATTGTGGTATATGGCTTTGACTGTATTGAGGAAAGTTCCTTCGATGCCCATTTTGCTGAGAGTTTTCATCATAAATAGGTGCTGGATCTTGTCAAATGTCTTTTCTGTGTCTATTAACATAATCATATGGTTTTTATTCTTTTATTGATATGGTGAATTATGTTGATTGACTTGCAAATATTAAACCATCCTTACATCTCTGGGATGTATCCTACTTGGTTATAGTGTGTGATCTTTTTGATGAGTCGTTGGATTATGTTTGCTAGGATTTTGTTGAGAATCTTTGTATCTGTGCTCATCAGGGATATCATGCCTGTAATTCTTTCTTTGTGGTATCTGTCTGATTTTGGTATCAGGGTGATATTTGCTTCATAGAAACTGTTTGGAAGTTTTTTTGATATACTTCAATTTCCTGGAAAAGCTTAAAGATAACCGGGAGTAAGTCCTCTTTAAAGATTTGGAATAATTCACTAGTGAATTTATCTGGGCCAGGACTTTTGTGTTTGGGAGACTTTTTATTACTGTTTCAATTTTCTTGATGGTGATAGGCCTGTTCAGGTATTCCAAGTCCTCTTGGTTCAGCTTTAGGAGTCTATAGGAATCCAGGAATTTATCCATTTCCTCAAGGTTTTCTTGTTTCATGGCATAAAGATTCTCAAAGTAATCTCTGAGGATCCTTTGAATTTCTGTAGTTTCTGTTGTGATATCCCCCTTTCGATTTTTTTTCTTTTTTTATGTAGGAGTACTGCTATTTATTCAGCCACTGATTAGCTGATTGAATTGGGCATGAGCTCCACCTTACTTTTTCCCCATTTTTTAAAATAATTTTATTTATTGAATCACCATGAGAGCAGTTACAAAGCTTTCAGGCTTAAGTCTCTCTCATACAATGAAACACCCAACCTTCATCAGTGCCCATTCTCCAGCCCCCCAAAACCGCAATATATGCCCATCCCACACCCTCCCCCTACCTGTGGGGCAGATGATTTCCACATTACTCTCTCTCTCTCTCTACTTTGATTACGTTCAATATTTTGACACCAGACCCACCATTATTATTTGGGATTTTATTCCAACACTCAGATCTGCTGAAAAGGCAAGAGTAGACAATTTGTTTTCTATTGCTGATTATGAATAACATATGATGTTGCGTGGCTGCAGTAGTGCCATGCGATTTTGAAATTCTGAAATTTTAACAATTAAATCTGGAGGGATTTCTGCCAAAACCTGCTGGATTCCGAGATTTGTTCCTGAGTCTCTGGAATCATGGCCGTTAAGCAGCTTGATCAGGAGCCAGAGAGGCCATTTGTGGGTGGCAACTCGGGGTCTCATTGGGATGGGTAGGAAAGGGCCGGCTCCACCTCCATCTGTGAGGCTCCAGGTTTCTCGTCACTGAGGGCCCAAACCTGACTGTCCAGTGGCCTCTGGAGGATGGTGGTCACCGAGCCACCTATGGGGAGCAGGCAGAGGGACAGCACCCTTTTCACTCTGGGGTGGCCTGGCGACAATAACCTACTGCGGGTCGAGACACACTTCTGCCAAAAGCCACTGGGATTTGAAATTTGTTTCTGAGTCTCTGGGATCTTGGCCGTTAAGCATTTTGATCAGGAATCAAAGAGGCCATGCCTCTAATTATATAACTGAGCCAGAGGTGGTTTGTGGGCGTGTTTTGGGAGACACATATCTAACTTTTGGCCGTTTACTTTCTTGGTAAACTTTGCCCCAAGTTTTTGGGGTCTGGCTAAAGGCACAGCAGCAATTTTGGTGTATCTGGAAGTCTGAAGTTGCCATCAGGCTGCCGATGCACTCGCCTCACAGGTACAGATTGACCTGCTGGCAGCATCATACCCCCCCCCCCCCCCCCCCCAGCATTTTTGATTTCTAATTCTGTTCGTTAGGATTTTTTTCTCTCTCTTTTTTGTGAGTGGCCATTAAGCAACTTGATCAGGAGCCAGAGAGGCCGTTCTTGGGAAGAGACTCGGGGTGTCTTTGGGGCAGGGAGGAAAAGGCCGGCTCCACCCCCATCCTGTGTGGCTTCACGTGTCTCGTCACTGTGGGCCCAAACCTGACTGTCCAGTGGCCTCTGGAAGATGATGGCCACCTGGCTGCCGGGGGGGAACAGGTCAAGGCATGAAACCTATTCCCACCTGGGATGTCCCAGCACCGGTAATGTATTACAGGGACTGGGCGCATTTCTGCCAAAAGCCATTGGATTTCAAGATTTGTTTCTGAGTTTCTGGGATCATGGCCGTTAAGCAGTTTGATCAGGAATCAAAGAGGCCATGCCTCTAATTATATAACTGAGCCAGAGGTGGTTTGTGGGCGTGTTTTGGGAGACACATATCTAACTTTTGGCCGTTTATTTTCTTGGTAAACTTTGCCCCAAGTTTTTGGGGTCTGGCTAAAGGCACAGCAGCAATTTTGGTGTATCTGGAAGTCTGAAGGTGCCATCAGGCTGATGCACTCGCCTCACAGGTACAGATTGACCTGCTGGCAGCATCATACCCCACCCCCCCCCCCCAGCATTTTTGATTTCTAATTCTGTTCGTTAGGATTTTTTTCTCTCTCTTTTTTGTGAGTCTGGCTAGAGGTTTATCAATCTTGTTTATTTTCTCAGAGAACAAACTCTTGGTTTCATTGATCTTTCAGATTTTTGGGGGGGCTTCCATCTATTTAATTTCTGCTCTAAGTTTTATTATTTTCTTTCTTCTGCCTTGTTTGAGCTCCTTTTGGTGGTCATTTTCCAAGATTTTAAGCTGTGAGGTTGGGTTAGTTATGTGGGCTCGCTCTTCCTTCCTGAGGAATGCTGGCAGAGCTATAAACTTTCTTCTTCACACAGCTTTTGCCATGTCCTATAAGTTCTGGTAACTTGTGTCTTCATTCTCGTTCATTTCCAGAAATTTCTTGGTTTTCTCTTTGATTTCCTTTTTAAGCCACTGGTTGTTCAGTAGGGTTGTATTTAATTTCCAGGTGTTTGATTTTATTTTCTGTTTTTGTGTGTTATTTACTTATATATTCCACACATAATGGTCTGAGAAGATCGTTGATACAATCTCTATCTACTAAATTTTATGAAGGTATGTTTGGTGCCCCAGCATGTGGTCTATCTTGGAGAATGTTCCATGCACACTTGAAAAGAATGTGTATTCAGCTTTTTGAGTATGAAGTGTCCTGTATATATCTACTGAGCCCCTTTCTTCCATTTCTTGCCTCAGATACAGTATGTCCTTGCTAAGCTTGTATCTGGTTGATCTACCAAGAGGTGGTGTTGAAATCTCCCACTAGTATTGTGTGGCTATTGATGTCTTTCTTTAAGTCAATGCATAGTTGTTTTAAGTATTTTGTTGGTCCCTTGTTAGGTGCATATACATTTAGGAATGTGAGTTTTTCCTGATGTACAGATCCCTTGATCAATAAGAAATGAACTTCACTGTCTCTTGTGACCTTCTTCAATCTGAATTCAATGCTGCCTGATCCCAGTATGGCCACCCCAGCTTTTTTGAGAGAGTTGTTTGCCTGTAGAATTTTTTTCCAGTCTTTGATTTTGAGTCTGTGTTTGCTTTGACTATTCAGATGTGTTTCTTGTAGGCAGCAGTATGTTGGGTTCAATTTTCTAATCCATCCTACCACTTTGTGTCTTTTAATAGGTGCATTAAGCCCAATGACAATGAGAAAGATTATTGTTATGGGGTTTTGCCCTATATTTCACCTGAAGTTTGATGTGTTTGAAGAGGCTGTCTTGTTTTAAAGCAGCCCACTTAGTTGTTCTTGTAACCATAGTTTTGAGTCTATGAAGTTCCTGATTTGTTTTTCTATGAAGCTGTGTGTTCCTTCTGATGTGAATGAGAGTCTACCTGGGTAAAATATTCTTGGTGAGGCATTCATTTCATTGAATTTTTTTACTATATCTCACCACTGTCTTTGGACACTGTTTATATCAGATAAATCTGCTGTAAATTTTAAGGATGCTCCTTTTTAAGCAATTTCTTTCTTTGATCTTGCTGCTTTCAGAATTTTAACTCTGTCTATGGCTTTTGTCACACTGACAAGGATGTTTCTTGGAGTATTTTTATTTGGATTTCTGTTAGCTGGTACCATTTGCACCTCCTAAATTTGCTTGCATCTGTTTTTCAGCTCTGGGAATGTGTCAATTATGTCTTTGACAGTTTCTTCTTCATCAGTTTTTTTTTTGTCTCTCTGGAACGTCAATGATTCTTATGCTATTCCTCTTGACTTCATCCCGATTTTCACTTGACATCTGTTGGTTTATTTTGAGGCACTTTTATTTAGACTTACCAAGGCCAGGTCCAGAATTCAGGAAGCAGTGGTTTTGATACATGGATCAGGGTGCGAAAAGAAAAGAATATCTGCAATTAGAGTAAGGGCCGGGTTTCGGGCACCATCATGATAGATTGAGAACCCTGTGTGATGCAGCCAGAGGGACAGAGACAAATAAAGTGAAAGAAATAGAAGTTTATTGGGGTTTGCTCCTGGGCGGAACTCCACGAGCCTCACGTGAGGCTGGGTAGAGTCGTGCCCTAGGAGAGACTAAGGAGGCTTTTAAGTTGTCTTGGGCAGGAAAAGGGGAGAAGGGAACAAAGATCAGTGGAATCAGTGTGCTTGTCTGGCCTGTTTTCTGTAGGGGATGGATGTGAGGAAGCATGGGTTGCAGCCTGGTGACTTCTTGTTGCCCGATGGGTCATAAGTCCTTGCTTCCGAGCTGAAAGCAGAGTGATCTTTAAATTTGGGAGTATCAATAATTTATCTGCTGGCTACTATTCAGTGTCGAGCAAACTTTACAATCAGAAGTGGATAAGAGTTCCTTTTTCACTACAACCTCAACACAGATTATTCCTACTTTTCTGATACGTGCCATTCTCACAGGTGTTACATGGTATCTCATTATTTTGATTTAAATTTCTATGACGATAAATGATGCTAAGCATTTTTTCATGTGCCTACTGACCATCCACTTCTCTTACTCTGAGAAGTGTCTATTCATAATTTTCTCTCCCCATTTGCTTATAGCATTTTGAAAGTTTTTTTTGGTTGATCTTTGTGAGTTCTTGATATATCCTGGATATCAAACTTTTATCTACTGTGTTGAATGCAAATATTTTTTCTGAATGCAAATATTTTCCCATTTAATTAGCTGTCTTTCAGTTTTTAATTTTTTTTTGTTTTTGCCATGCAGAAGCTCTTTAACTCTTTGTAGTCCCATTTTTTTAATTTTAATTTTAATTTTTTTTATTAAAAAATTTTTAATAGTGAGACATCATGAGGTACAGTTGCAGACTTACACATTTTTGTGCTTGGGTTTCAATTATACAATGATCAAATACCCATCCCTCCACCAGTGCCCATTTCCCACCACCACGGATCCCGGTATCCCTCCCACCCCCTATCCCCCCATCCCACCTTGTCTCTGTGGCAGGGCATTCCCCTCTGTTCTCTCTCTCCTTTTGGGTGTTGTGGTTTGCAAAAGAGACATTGAGTGGCAATTGTGTTTGGTCTATAGTCTACTTTCATCATGCTTCTCTCATACTGGGAGGATCCTCCTAACACCTTTATTTGGTGTTCCCTTCTCTATCTGAGCTCCCTTTTCCCCTAGCATGTGTGGTTGGCCTCCAGGTCATGGAGTAAAATTCCTGGTACTAATCTCGGCCATTCTTGGGTGTTAGTTTCCTATTTTGTTACTTTATATTCCCCAGATGAATGCAATCTTTCTATGTCTATCCCTTTCTTTCTGAGTCATTTGGCTTAACATGATACTTTCCATGTAGTACCACTTGTATGTAAATTTCATGACTTCGTCTTTTCTAACAGCTACATAGTACTCCATTGTGTAAATGTACCAAAGTCTTTTTAACCAGTCATCTGTTCTCGGGCACTCAGGTTTTTTCCAGATTCTGGCTATTGTAAAGAGTGCTGCAATAAACAGACAATTGCAGATGTCACTTCGGCTATACTTTCTTGCCTCTCTGGGATATATTCCCAGGAGTGGTATTGCTGGGTCAAATGGGAGCTCAATTTCTAATTTTTTGAGAATCATCCATACTGTTTTCCAAAAGGGCTGAACCAGTCGGCATTCCCACCAACAGTGCAGAAGTGTCCCTTTCTCACCACATCCGCGCCAGAACCAGTTGCTTTTGTTCTTGTGGATATGGGCCAGTCTCTGTGGTGTGAAGTGATATCTCATTGTGGTTTTGATCTGCATCTCCCTGATGATTAATGATGTGGAACATTTTCTCATGTGTCTTTTAGCCATTCGGATTTCTTCTTTGTCAAAGTTTCTATTCATTTCATCTCCCCATTTTTTGTTGGGGTTGAATGTTTTCTTTTTGTGGAGTTGGACCAGTACTTTGTATATCCTTGAAATTAACCCCTTATCAGATGTGTAGTTGGCGAATATCCTTTCCCATTCTGTAGATGTCTTTGTACTTTGGTCACTGTTTCTTTTGAGGTACAGAAGCTTCTTAGTTTAAGATAGTCCCATTTGTCTATCCCTGTTTTCACTTGCTTGGCCAGTGGTGTGACATCTTTGAAGGCACCATTAGCTTCTATGTCATGAAGGGTTTTGCCAACATTTTCCTCAATGTATCTTATAGATTCCGGTCTGATGTTGAGGTCTTTAATCCACTTAGATCTTACTTTTGTACATGGAGTTAGGCAGAGATCTGAGCCCATTTTTTTGCATGTAGCCATCCAGTTTTGCCAGCATAATTTGTTAAAGAGGCTTTCTCTGCTCCACTTCACTTTTCTTGCCCCCTTATCGAAGATTAGATGCTTGTATGCTTGAGGGGAGACGTCAGTATATTCAACCCTGTTCCATTGGTCTACAGCTCTGCCTTTGTTCCAGTACCATGCTGTTTTAATTATTACTGCCTTGTAGGAGAGTTTGAAGTTAGGGAGGTTGATTCCTCCCATTTTCTTTTTCCCAAGAATTGCTTTAGCTATTCGTGGGGGCTTATTGTTTCATATAAATTTCAGGAGTGTTTGCTCCAATTCTTTGAAGAATGCCGTGGGTATCCTAATAGGGACTGTGTTGAATTTATACAGTGCTTTGAAAAGCATTGCCATTTTGACAAAGTTAATTCTCCCGATCCATGAACAGGGGATATTTTTCCATTTCCTCGTATCCTCTTTTATTTCCTGAAGTAGAGTTTTGTAGTTTTCTTTGTACAGGTCCTTTACTTCATTAGTTAAGGTGATTCCTAGGTATGATTTTCTGGGGCACAATTGTGAATGGGATTGTTTTATTGATGTCACTTTCTTCTCTTTCACTATGTGCATATAGGAAAGCCATGAACTTTTGGGTATTGATTTTATAGCCTGCAACTTTACTGTACAAGCCTATTGTTTCTAGAAGTTTCTTGGTAGAGGTTTTAGGATTTTCTAAGTATAGTATCATATCATCTGCAAATAGTGAGAGCTTGATTTCTTCCTTTCCTACCTGGATGCCCCTAATATCTTTTTCTTGCCTAATCGCTATTGCAAGTACTTCCAGTACTATATTGAACAGCAGTGGAGAGAGTGGACATCCTTGTCTCGTCCCTGATCTTAGAAGGAAGGCTCTCAGTTTTTTGCCATTGAGGACGATGCTTGCTGTAGGCTTGTGGTAGATGGCTTTAACTATATTGAGAAAAGTCCCCTCTATCCCCATTTTGGCTAGGGTTTTCATCATAAATGGGTGCTGGATCTTGTCAAATGCTTTCTCTGCATCTATTGATATGATCATATGATTTTTATCTTTTCTTTTGTTGAAATGGTGGATTATGATGATTGATTTCCGAGTGTTAAACCAGCCTTGCATCCCCGGGATGAATCCTACATGATCATGGTGTATGATCTTTTTGATGAGTGGTTGAATTCTATTTGCTAGTATTTTGTTGAGAATCTTCGCATCCATGTTCATCAGGGATATCGGCCTGTAGTTTTCTTTTCTTGTGGTGTCTTTGTTTCCTTTTGGTATTAGAGAGATATGGGCTTCATAGAAACTGTTTGGGAGAGTTTCCGTTTTTTCAATTTCCTGAAAGAGCTTGAGAAGGACTGGCAGCAGGACTTGTTTAAATATTTGGAAAAAATCGCTAGTGAATCTATCTGGGCCCGGGCTTTTGTTCTTGGGAAGACTTTTGATTGCAGTTTCTATTTCGTTGATGTTAATAGGTCTATTCAGATACTCCATATCTTCTTGATTCAGCTTTGGGAGATTATAGGAGTCCAGGAATTTGTCCATTTCTTCTAGGTTTTCTTGTTTCGTGGCTTACGGACTTTCAAAGTAGTCTCTGATGATCTTTTGGATTTCTTTGGTTTCTGTTGTGATATCCCCCTTCTCATTTCTGATTCGTTTTATTAGGCTTCTCTCTCTCTGTTTCTTTGTGAGTGTTGCTAGTGATTTATCTATCTTGTTTATTTCCTCGAAGAACCAGCTCTTGATTTCATTGATCTTTCGGATTGTTTCTTTGGTTTCCATGTCATTGATTTCTGCTCTAAGTTTTATGATCTCTTTCCTTCTGCCTGATTTAGGCTCTTTCTGTTGATCCTTTTCTAAGGACTTGAGCTGTGAGGTCAAGTTGTTTATGTGCACCGTTTCTACAGACCTAAGATACACTTGCAGAGCTATAAATTTTCCCCTTAATACGGCTTTCGCTGCATCCCATAGGTTCTGGTAGCTCGTGTCTTCATTCTCATTTGTTTCCAAGTATCTTTTGATTTCGTCCTTGACTTCGTTCCTGACCCACTCATTGTTCAGCATCGAGTTGTTTAATTTCCAGGTGTTTGATTTGGTTCTCCGTGTCTGTGTGTGATTCACTTCTATCCTCAGTGCATCATGGTCTGAAAAGATGGCTGATACTATTTCTATCTTCCTTATTTTGTTGAGGTATGTTTTGTGTCCTAGCACAGGGTCTATTTTGGAGAATGTTCCATGTGCACTGGAGAAGAATGTGTATTTTTTCTTTTTGGGGTGTAAAGCCCTGTATAGCTCTATAATCCTTTTCTCTTCTATTTCTTCTTTCAAAGGCAATGATTCCTTGCTGGGTTTTGTTCTTGTTGATCTGACCAGAGGTGATAGGGGAATGTTGAAGTCTCCAAGTACTATTGTGTTGCTTGTAATGTCCTCCTTAAAATCTGTTAGCAGTTGTTTTAAATATTTAGCTGTGCCCTCATTAGGTGCGTATACATTTAAGAGTGTGATTTCTTCCTGTTGTATGTATCCCTTAATGAATAGAAAATGGCCTTCACTGTCCCTTCTAGTCTTTTTCAAGTTGAAATTAATGTTGTCGGATACTTAGTATGGCCACCCCAGCTTTTTTGAAGGAGCTGTTTGCTTGCAGGTTTGTTTTCCATCCTTTGACTTTGAGTCTGTGTTTGCTCTGAGCGTTGAGATGATTTTCTTGTAGGCAGCAGAATGTTGGGTTCTGTCTCTGTATCCATTTTGCCACTCTGTGTCTCTTAAATGGTGAATTTAGACCATTAACATTGAGAGAGATTATTGTTATGGGGTTCTGTGTCACTTTTCTGTAAGGGTGTGTTGTGGTTGTAGGGTTTGTCTTGTCTTATAGTAGCCCCTTTAGTCATTGTTTTAGGTTTGGTTTTGAGTCTATGAAGTTCCTGAGCTACTGTTTATCTAGAAAATAGTGTACCGTTCCTTCAATTTTGAGTGAGAGTTTAGCCGGATAGAGTATTCTTGGTGAAGCATTCATTTCAGTGAGTTTTTTTGACTATATCTCGCCACTGCCTTCGGACTTGTAGGGTTTCCTCTGATAGGTCTGCTGTGAATCTCAGGGATGCTCCTTTGTATGTGATTTCCTTTTTTGCCCTTGCTGCTTGCAGTATTGTGTCTCTATCGGCAGCATCGATCATTCTAACTATAATATGTCTTGGAGTGTTTCTGTTCGGGTCTCTTTTAGCTGGCACCCTTCGGGCTTCTTGAATCTGAATGGCTGTATTGTGGAGCTCTGGGAATTTTTCGGTGATTATTTGTTTAAGCATGGTGTTTTCATTGGGATTGTTTTCCTGAGCTTCTGGTAGTCCAATGATTCTAATGTTGTTTCTTCTGGAATCGTCTCGTAGGACTCTGATTCTCTGTAGAGCTATTTTGAGATCCTTTTCCACTGTTTGTTGTTGCGTGTTGGCTTGGTGCAGCTGATCTTCCAGGTCACTGATTCTTTCCTCAGCTGTGGTCATTCTATTTTTGAGGGCAGTGAGTGAGGTTTTGACTTCATCTATCGAATCTGTGATGTGTGCTATTTCTGTGCGAAGCTTTCCAATTTCGGCTCTCATTTCTTGCTCTATTTTGTCAATTGTGCGATCGATTGTTTCTTTCATGTCCTCTTTCAATTTAGCGGATATCTGTGTGACTGTTTCATCGAGTTGATTGAACATCTTAATGACTTCATATCTGAATTCCCTGTCAGAGAGGTCCCTAAGGTGGCTAGCACCTACTGAGGCTTCTGGACTTTTTTCCTCGTGGTCTCCTTGTGGTGGGGATTTGCATTGTTTCTTCATGTTGTTGTGTAGGTGTAGGGGTAAGATTTCTTGATTTGAGTGAACTACCTGCAGTCCCCCCAAAATCAGGCCACGCCCACTTTTAAAGCCACGCCGGTCTCTAAAGTGGCCACACCCTCACGGATACCTGGTGTCTGTCCAGGAAGTAAAGACTGGGGGGGGGGGAGGGGGGAAGACCAGATCAGCTTTTCCTCCCAGCGTCCAGGGGACGCCTCCGGACACTTGCACGATGGAATCCCAGCCCCGTGTCCGAGAAACGGCGCGAAAACTAACCTGGGGAGTGGGGGAAAAGAGACCAGCTCAGTTTGGGTGGCGGAAAGGGCCCATTTTTTTTTTTTAATTCTGTTGCCTTTACCACTGGTATCAGATCATTGAAGGCAACTTTGAGAGTCATCCAGATACTTGTCCTTTCTTTTGCTACTTCATTATTTCCACTGCCATTGCATGGAACTTTGGTTTAAGGTCTTCCTCTATGAGACTCCAGATTTGTATTGACCTGGAGGATTTGTTTGGACTTCTATCACTATCCCCAACACAGATTGTTCCTACTTTTCTGATGTGTGCCATTCTCACGGAAGTTAGATGGTATATCATTGTTTTGTCTACCTATTGATCTTAGATTTTTTGTGAGTCTTGCAATTCAGCTTTGAATTCCCAGTGTACGCGTACTGATGTGATTAGTTTTTACAATATGGTTTGTTGTTTTAAAGAGTTACTGTTTGTGGTTGGCAGAGTCTGGCAAGCTCCCCATGGCATATCTGATATGCCAAAAACAGTAACAAGTCTCACAATGGAGATGTACTGGTACCCACTTGAACAAATCGATGAACAAAAGGAGGACAGTGCTACAGTGCTACTGTTTGCGATCTGTTATCTAACTATTCTTGTGGCCTTAAGATGACACTTCAGTGAGTAAGCAGGTGTAAATCATGTTACTATCATTTAGATACTAGGGTTGTTGTAGAAGTATCCTGGGGCCAAATCTGAACCTTCCATTATCCACCAGCCTGTTAAGTGTTAGTGAGCTCGATTTAACACTTCTGCCTGGTTTGGAGTATTAGCACTGCCACTTCTGACTGCTTGAATTTAGAGGCAGGGTCAGCAGGAAAGTATTCCATGGGCAGTCCCAGAGGAACAGGGCTTTTGGCCTTGAAGACCTGGCCCTGGGAACCTGACCATGTACTGGTGGTGTGGGGAAAGGATTCTGTCTCAGTTTGAACTGAGACTGGGAGTCAACAGCAACTTCCTGAATGTACATGGATTGGATGGAGCCAAGGTCAGCTGGATCCATTGAAGTGAAGTTGGTGGCCCCCTGGGTGATTTAGGTGAGGCAAGTAGAAGAGAAATGGTCCCTTTCTCCAGATCCACCTCTGCCACCCCAGTACTGGCTGAGAAGACTAGGACTGAGAATTCTGCAATGACCACCATTGCAGCACAAGCCAGAACTCCACCAGCCCCACCAGGTGTCTGTCAAGCTACACCTGATGTCCACTTGGTCTTCTAGTACAGGAGTCACCTGATTTCTCCAGGAGTCACAAACTCAGGTTGGAGCAAGAATTTGCTCTTTGCAGAAAAGGAAATTCAGTTTTAGGCCTTACCCAGAGTTTCAGGGTTCTTGTCTCGCCTTGCAGAAAAGAATTTCTGGAGTACAAGAGCAGTGAAATAAAGCAAACTTTATTTGGGGGGGAGGAGTTAGGGTTAGGAAGGAGAAAGAAGGAGAGAATGTGAGATAGAGTAAATTGCTC
Source organism: Sorex fumeus (assembly GCF_029834395.1). NCBI lineage: Eukaryota > Metazoa > Chordata > Mammalia > Eulipotyphla > Soricidae > Sorex > Sorex fumeus. The sequence goes on along the minus strand of NW_026606078.1, from coordinate 3,138,542 downwards.
AAGAGAAAACATGGGCTTCTCCAAATGTGAAGAAGAGCTCCTGGGCACATCCCAGCATTAGATATGAAAGCATGAAAGGACACATCTCCAGTGGGAATGTGAGGGCACCACATGTACTCGGGGTGCCACATATGCTCAGACAACACATGAGCGACCTTCCTTTGCTCAAGGTGGCTTTCATAGGGTTTTTCCAAGTCACCCCCATGTAGGGCTTCTACCTAAGTAAAAGTCCTGTTGCTAGGGAGGTTGCCAAGTGGGTAGAGTTGGGAGAGGTCAATGGTCTTCTTTGAAATTCTTTGCCTTGCCTTTTGTTCCTGCTAGAGCTTCTCTTTGAGGGTGGGGGTGGGTGGCCCAGTCTTCTCTGGGTCTGTTGCTGGCGCCAGGTGAAAATCTTATCAGGTCTAGTTCCTGTGATCACAAGGTGGGCCTTGATGGCCATAAACTTGGAGGATTTTATTACATCCTAGGAATTCCATTGTCATGGTCTCTTGTCTTCATTAGAAACAGTTTTAGGGAAACAGGTCTCAAGCTGTGACCAGAGTCACAGCTTTGAAACTGATAAAACAAGACCGAGTTTTTGTAATGTAATGTAATTTATCAGCTAGGTGAGCTTTGACAACTTACCAAATTCATCAGAGTCCTGACTTATTCAATTAATCAGAGCTATGAGTATATTACTTCCAGACACAAAGAAAACACTTCATCACTTGATCACTTGACTTCCCATTAATCATCGATTTGCTTGAGCGGGCACCAGTAACGTCTCCATTTGTCCCTGTCGCATGCTAGTGTAGCCCAATGGTGTCTGTTCGCTCTAGGAACATGAAGAACCTCAAACCGATTGTTCATGATTTTGATGAAGAAGTCTGGCCATCTGGTAGGTGGGCGGCCACACGGTCTTTTGACATCCCGTGGAATCCAGTTGGTAACAGCTCTAGTCCATCTTTAAATCTCATTACATGACCAGCCCATCTGATTTTTGACACCTTGGCAAACGAGACAGCATCCCTGATTCTTGATCGTTTGACGGATGTCAGAACTCCAGATTCTTTCTCTCATTTGAGTGAAACGTGATATTCCAAGCATAGCTCTTTCAATTCATCTTTGGGAGACCCGAATAGTGTTCTTATCCTGTTTGCGTAGGGCCCAGGTCTCTGAGGCGTATGTTAATGCAGGAAGAACAGTGGAATCAAAAGAGATGTGCCCGGAGCCAGAGTTTCTTCGTCCTCTTAGCTATTTCTTCGACGCTCTTGAAGGCGTTCCAAGCCACGCTCTTCTTCCTGCGCAGCTCGGGTGCCAGGTCATTTGTCATGTTAACTTCTCGACCTAGGTACACATAGCTGTTGCGTTCGGAGATGGTTGTTCCATTGCGAGCAAATGGGGCGTCAGGAATGAGGCTGTTTCTCATAAACATTGTCTTCATAAGATTCAGCTGTAGTCCGACCTTTCCACACTCACAGTCGAAGTCGGCCAGCATTTGTGCTGCTTGGCTGATGTTTGGTGTTATTAAAACAATGTCATCAGCAAAGCGGAGGTGGTGTAGCTGCCGATCATCTATCTTCACTCCCATTCCTTCCCATTCCAGTCGTCACATGATGTTCTCGAGGGTGGCACTGAAGAGTTTCGGTGAAATGGTATCACCCTGCCAAACCCATTGATCTTGACATCAATGATTACTTCTTTGTAGAATGGTGAGATCCTGGTAGTGAATCCGTAATGCAGCTCACGGAGGATCTTAATGTATTGAGCTTGAATGCCCTGATTGGCTAGGGCTTCAATGACTGCTTCCGTCTCAACAGAATCAAAGGCCTTCTTTAAATCCATGAACGTTAGACAGAGCAGCATCTTGAACTCCCGAGAAACCTCAGTGAGCTTGGTTATCATGTGGATATGGTCGATGGTGCTGAATCCTTTGCGGAACCCGGCTTGCTCGCATGGATGTCCTTCATCTAGTGTTCTGCCAATCCTATTTAGGATGACTCGAGTGAACAACTTGTAGATGATAGACAATAGGCAGATCGGGCGATAGTTGCCAATGTCATGGATGTCTCCCTTCTTGAACAGTAGTACAGTCCTGCTGGTTTTCCACTGGGATGGAACCTTGCATTCAGACAGGTAGCGTGTGAAGAGCCGAGCCAGTGTATTGATGAGTACCGACGGCAGGTTCTTCAGGTGTTCAGGTCTGACCTTGTCTGGGCTGGGTGCTGTTTGTTTCTTTACTGATGAAATGGCGGTCAGATTTCGGAAGGGAGAACATTGGGAACAACATAATCCATTCTGTAAACAGTGGACATGGCTATGTTGACAAGTGGACATGGCTATCGGAGAAATTTGAGTAGAAGTCATGGATAATCTTCTTCATTGCCGTTCTGGAGGATGTGATAGATCCATCAGAATGTCAGAGGGCAGTCATCTTGGTCTTGTAGTTGGCGAAGGACAGGCGAATGTTACGAATACTTTTCCTGGCTTCTGCCGCATGTACCAGCACTTCTGCTCTTCTCTCTTTGAGGTCTTCCTTGAGCGCATCTCTGCACTGCTTTGCGAGCTTGGATGTTCACTTGTGGTTGCCGGAGGCATGCGCCAAACCACGTTGGAAAATAAGCTCAAGAGTTTTTGAAGACAGGCTTTTTTTTTGTGGCTATACTCTCTTGGCGTTCCTCGCACAATCTTGGAGGTGCTGAACCAGTCAATCGTATTCCTCGTCAATGTTGTCAACAATGGCATCTTCCCATGTTGCCACAATAGTGCCAAAGAGTTCCCAGTTGGTGGTCGTTCTGGGAGTTCTCTTTTTGAACTTTGCAGCCCTTTCTCCCCACTCTGTGAAGTAGAATTTTGCACGAAGGAGACGGTGGTCTGATCCCGTTTGGAATTTTGGAACAACAGCGACATCGGTCAGGTAAAACTGTCGAATATGATGTGGTCTATTTCATTGCGGAATCATCCACCGGGAGACTCCCATGTCCAACATTTAGATTCGGCCTTCTGGAACTGTGAGTTACCATGGATGGTCTTGGTCGACATGATGAACTCAGTCTCTCACCCTGTTCGTTCCATTCTAGGCCATGGGTCCCAATGTGAAGTTCTTCAGCTGATCTTCTCGGTCTTATCTTGGCATTGAAATCACCCACAATGATCTTGTAGAAGGTGTGGTCTTCTTTATAGAACTTCTCCAGCTCTAGGTGACGCCTCCGACACCTCTTTTATTGCATGCTCCGAGGATCAATTCTTCTCCAGTGTCGAAAACGGCATGATGAGATTGGTGCCTTCTTGTCTTGGTCAGACCAATGATGTCGTACTTGAGCTTTTGTGCTTGTACCATCAGGTCCTCGATGGATGCATCTGATACTAGCATATGTGCATTGAAAGTACAGACGATCATTTTTGTCTTCCTTCGTTGTGGCAGCTTAGTTCAGCCTTGAGATTTTATCGGCCTCTCCTTTCTCATCCTTCTCAGTGCTCCCATGTTGGTGAAGCCTTCAGGGTCAGGTGAATGAGACCCGTTGTAATTACTGATTTTGGCATATCGAATACACAACGGATAGCTTGCCAGGCTCTGCCGTGCGGGCGGAATACTCTCGGTAGCTTGCCAGGCTTTCCGAGAGGGATAGAGGCTTTTCAAATATGGTAACACCTACAAAGAAAACAATCCCAGACATATACCAAGACATTATAATTAAATGGCAAAAAGAAACTGAAAATCCTAAAAGCAGCAAGTATAAAAGCAAAGTATCACATATAAAAGAACACCTGAAAAATTTAGAAATCATACTGTTAAAAAAGATTACTGTTTTTCTATTATGTTCATTCAAATTTTGAGAATTTAAAATTTTATGTATTGTATTTTGTAGTTTTAAAATTTGTTTTTAGAGACATCTTGTTTCTGTTGATATTTCATATTTTAATTTATTATTCATTATTAGCATAGTTTTGTTCTATCATTGAATGTATTTATAATAGATGTTGGATGTTATTTTCTCAGTTTAGTATTTTGCTCACATTAGGATTGATCTATATTGATTTTCTTTTCTATGGAGATTAGGTCATCTTGTCCTAATTCTTCTGCTGAATAGTTTTGGATTGTATCCCAGATATTTTTATACATGCTGTTCTGAGTCTCTATTCTATTTTATTCCTCTGGAAAATAAAGGTTGCATTTAGTTATTTTAAGTTTCTAAGTTGAATCAGACGGCAAACTAAGTCTTGGATTGAAGCTCAAATTTCTGTTTAATTATTTTATCTTCCATTGGGATGCTTTGAATCTCACCTATGCATATAGGTATAATTTAGGGACAGTAAGATATTTAAGAATACTTCATCTATAAAATTTGTTATAATCTTCCCACTATCTTTGCTTCTTATCTATCTAATGGTTGAAGTAGTATTTTTTTCCACCAAACTCTTCCAATTCTTCAGTTAGATTGGAGACAACATAGAGACCAGAACTGGTACTACTCAAAGGCAACAGGCACCAAACCCAGTAGTACCAGGGATAGAACTCAGGATCTTGTAATGCTAAGCATAGTGTTTACCACTTGAGCCATCTCCTTTGAAAATGTCAATTAAATTTACTTTAAATATTTTTTGGTTTCGGTTCATACTGGTGTTCCCAAGAGCTACTCTCTGCTTTGTGCTCAGGGATCACTCAACTCCTGGTGGTGTTCAAGGAAATATGTGGTGCTGGGATCCAACCTGGGGCTCTTGCATGCAAAATGTACTAGCTCTTTGTGCTATCTTCTGTTCCCAGTTTACATTTTTCTAAATTGAAATTTCAGACACACTACATACTGGATGTGTTCTGCTTTCAGGCTAGAAAATGTAAAGTATAAAGTTCACTCTGTACAACTTTTCTTTTCTAAATCTTGCCATACTTCTATAATCTGCCTGTGCTTCTGTCTTTTCCAATGACTTCAGATATTGTTTTGTAAGAATGCTAATGCAGTATGAATTTATTTCAGCATAGGCATGGTTCTTTATTTAAATGGAACTCCCATATATAAATGGAACTAAATGGAATTCCACATATAAAGATTCAGAATCAGGTTCACATGCATTCCAAGTCAAATTTTAAAATAAAATGTGTCATTAGTTTGTGGAGTCAGTGATTGTTCAAAGGGCTAGACTATATGCTTTTGTCCCTGAATTTGATCTTGTTTGAGTCTTTGATTTGATACCTACTTTGGAGTGACTTCTAGCTGCACAAAAGAGAGTGGGCCATTTGAGCACTGTCAGTTATGGCCCCAAATCAATAAATATTATTCCTATATATTCTTGATTTGGGGGGGACAAAACCATAAATGGTGTAAAAGATTTTGTTCTATTCTACATCATTCTTTACATATACAATGCAACATTTTGTAGTCTGTTATTTTACTATATAGCTTATAGTCTGCTATTTTACTATAAAGTTTATTTTTTCTAAGAGTTTTTTAATGAGTGGTTCTTAGATTTTTCCTCTATAATATCATTTAATTTGAAACTTGTGGTAGTATGAATTATTATTTTTCTTTTTTTTCTTTTTTGCCAATATACTAAGATTTTTTTCTTGCTTGGATATATGAAGATATCTACTGTTACACTGAATAATAGTAGTGATAATATAATCCTTATTTTGTGTCTAATCATAAACAAAGGACTTCTAATTTTTTACCATTGAGTATAATGTTAACTATCACTTTGTTATGTATAACCTTTACTATATTGAGATAAATATCTTCCCATTTTTATTAGTAGGATTTTTTAAATTCATGAGTGACTGTTTAATCTATTTGAAAATTTCTCTGAATCTATTAGTATGATCAGATGTTTTTATCTTCTTTTGTTCATGTGATATCACAGTGTTTTTGCTTTTGTAATGTATATTGAATTATCCTTGTGTCTTGGGAAAAATCTCACTTGAACACTATATACATCATTCCAACACCAAATTATATTTTATTTCTCCTTTTCTTCCTCTTTTTCTTCCTCTTTCTCTTTCTTTCTTTCTTTCTTTCTTTCTTTCTTTCTTTCTTTCTTTCTTTCTTTTTCTTTCGTTGTTTTGTCTAACTTATCTTCAAGGATGGACTGGAGTGATAGCACAGCGGTAGGGCGTTTTCCTTGCACGCAGCCAGCATGGCCGACCCGAGTTTGATTCCTCTGTCCCTCTCGGAGAGCCTGGTAAGCTACCGAGAGTATCTCGCCCGCCCGGCAGAGCCTGGCAAGCTCCCCGTGATGTATTCGATATGCCAAACACAGTAACAACAAAGTCTCCAATGGAGACGTTACTGGGCCCGCTTGAGCAAATCGATGAACAATGGGAGGACAGTGACAGTGATGATTTTCAAGGATACTGATTCATTCTTTGACTTATCATTTTGTTGATGAGCACCTCTTATGTGTTTTTAGTTCATCTAATATTATCTTCAGTGATTTCTGATTGAAGTTTTCTAATATTTTCTTTTTATTTCCTGGAGCACTCTCATATAGCTTCAAAGTCTTTGTTGAGGGCTTTATCATTAATCCAGGTGAAATACTCCTGTTTTAACCAAGTTTAGAGTGATGTGAATATTAGGGTTGAGTGTGTGGTTTAGTGCAGACTTGGGTAGCAGAATACAGTTCATACTCACTTCTCTCCCAGAGACTGTGCTTCTAATCCTTTTACTCTATTTGCTAGTATTGATCTGCTTCTATCACTGAAATCAAGGCAACCTACTAAGTGCTCAGTGGTTGGATATAAAATTTACCAGTTCTGGCCTTTAACCAAATAGTCAGTTGTTCTAGCAAGTACCGAACTTAACTAGGGCAGGCAATGGATGGTTGTTGATTGCTTTTTTAGGTTCTTTGGTCTCTTTCTGACTGCAGGCATTCATTTTTCTGCCTGCAATCAATCAGATATGGATTAGAGTAGTCTAGTTTTGTTCAGCCTTAGTTAGACATTGTCACTTAGACTGCCATTGATCTGCTCTTGGGTTGGAATGGCAGACAGAATTTGCCTTAATGCTTCTTGTTTTTAAAAAGATTCAGAACAGTAAACTCTCTGTGGTCTTGTAGGGGACCTCTGATGCATACTTGGTGTGAGTGTTGGTTCTTATTTTGTTTAGTTTTTGCCTCCATATTAAGGGTTTGTAACAGTGGAGTTTCAAAACTGCTGCTCTGGTTTTAGTTCACCCTTTCCTTTTCTGATGGTAAAGTTCCACATTATTTTAGTCCCTGCTTTGCTCAATCACATCCCGAGGGTTTCAAGTCCTTCTTATCTTTTTTAGCCAGCTGTTTCTGGCTAAATTGCACAATAGACTTTTCTGGAGATGGTGTCTGTGTTCTCTAGTGAACTGTGTGTGTGTTTGTTTGTGTGTGTGTGTTTGTGTGTTTATTGTGTAGTCTGAGGAGGCCCTCAGTTTGGTCTTTTTCCCTTCATTTTGGCCCTACCTCCCTCAAATTACATGCATATTTTCAGGAAATGCCAAAGTTGCTTATTATTATTGTTTTAATTATTATTTAGATGTAGTTACTTCCATAGTGAAAAACAGGGCAAGGTAGCAGATTAGATGGCTTTTCAGTGTGACTTCATTCAATATATCTGAGTTGGTAACATCTTTACTATATATTGGTAACATCTATATATTGGTAACATCTGTATATTGGTAATGTCTATTACTGTATGTTAATTTTGTTCATCCAGACCTGGTGGTGCTCAGACTCTCTGTCTCTCTGTGTAAATATGACCGCTAATGGTCCTTGGGGGAACCATCTGTCAAGCTGGGGTTCTAACCTGCTTTGGCTGCATGCAAGACAAGAGTCTGCTCCTGTACTACCTTTCAGCCTAAATACTAATTTGTTTATTATAATCTACTGATTGCTGAACCCAAGTTTCATGCATATGAAGCATGTGTTTTGCCATTGAGCCACATACCCAGCCCTGTTTATTATAGTCTAAAAAGCCAGTTTTGGTGTATATTTTTAAAACAAAATAACAGAAATTGCATGAGTTTATCAGTCCCAAGAATGCTCTCTAAATTTTTTCCTGCTTGATAGTGAACCAAAAGTGAACTTAGACTTATTGTTTAAAGGTAGTTGATTTGCCAGTTTTCTCTGTAAATCTTACAGTGGATCTTCTCCACAAAGAACATCCAAATTGTCTTATACTTTGGAAATATGCTGAATTTCAAGGCTAGGAAACCACAGTTTTCAAATGTCTTTAAGCCATGTTTGTTTGTTCTCAAATGAGGAGAAACAGGCAAATTCAAAGGTTTCTCTAATAGCAAAGTCAGCTACTGTCTCATGCCTTTTGAAAAAATAAGTTGAAAAAAATAGGTAGAGGTGGAGAAAAAATAAATGCCTTTTTAAAAAAAAATGGCTCACAGAGACATACACAATTACAAAGTTGGTTGGGTTTCAGTGATATAATGTTCCAATACCCAACAATTCACCGTTCACCAGAATACATTACCCATCACCAATATCCCCACATTCCCTCCCTCCACTTCCAATCTCCATCCCCTACCCCACCTCCACTCCAACCAGGCACTTTTCTTCTTTCTTTCTCTTTTTCCTTCCGGGCATTAAGGTTTGCAATACAGGTAATGACAGGTTTTCAAATAAATCCCTTTACCGACTCAGCACTCAGATCTGGTTTGGAGTGAACATTTCCAGCTATCATAGTGATTGCTTCTCTGTTCTAACTGCCCTCCCTCTGCCCTTCACTTGTGGCAAGCTTCCATTCATTGCCCTAATTTTTTTTATATCCCACAGATGAGTGCAATCATTAGAGAAAAAGTGTGTTCTAAATGGAGGTTGTTGGTCTGGAGGTATAGACACAGACCAATCTGAAAATGCTGTGACTATGGGAGCTTATTTGACTTTCTACTCTCTGGTTGAGTGGTTTGCTCTGGTTGGAAACAGGGACAAAAGTTAAGATAGTTGTCAGTTTCTAATTAAACCTTGACCATTTGAAGCCAGTTATTATTAGGGCGATTATTTTCTTGCACCTTTTCTTTCAACAAATAGTGGTCTGACTTCTTTCAAGTGTGATTTGTATACAGTATATTGTGGGTAATTTCTTGGGCTGCTTGTTATAGGTCAGAGATTTATTTATTTTTGTGTATATCTTATCTGATCGTTTCATCTGTATAGTCAGCTTTTAAAGAAAATAAAAATAATATTGGAGGCATCACATTCCTCAATTCCATGCTATACTGAAAAGCCATAGTAAGTGAAAGAGAAGGCTCTAAGGACAAAAATGATATAAGGTTTAATAAATTACAATTGAGATTTTAGAAATAAATCTGCACATACGTGAAGAGTTAATAGATAACAAAGAAGCCAGGTGCTTACAATGGTCAAAGTAAAGTATATTTTAGCACTATATCATCATGTGAAAAATAATCAAACTAGATTGATGTACATAATATGATACAGAAAAAATAATAAACAATGCACTTAAAAGCATATAAACACAGACACACACACACACACACACACACACACACACATATATATAAAACTCTCCCCTCCCCCTTTTCTCAGAAGTTTCAAATAAAACCTGCTTTTACTTCATTGTTCGTCTCCTGAAATTCTTTTCTGAGAGAAAGCAACTGATCTGAAAGGCCTGGGTCAGATCTAGGACTGACTTTCCTTTCCTGCAAAGAGCCGTTTCTCCTGCCAGCCTAAACCCATGGTTCTACCAAAGTCAGGTGGTAGGGATTAACTCCCACTCCATGTGGAACCAGTGGACATCAGGTACAGCATGACAGCTGCCTAGTGAGGCTGGAGGGACATGAAATCTGTATCCAGTACGGGCTCACTACACACTTTATCAGTCCTAAATTTCCAAAGCATTCCCAGGGTAACAGAGGAAGGAAGAGGGAAAGCAGCAGACTTCTTTCTTGATGCTGCAGACTTTCTCCTCCCACCTCCCGCCATCCCCCACCCTCGCCAACCTCTCCACTTAAGTCACCCAGGAACCTACATCAGCAGCAGACTGAAAGCCTGAAAGATAACTCAATGAGCTGAGCATATGCTGTGTGCACAGGAGGCCCACGTTCAATCCTTGGTCCTTATGGTGCCCCAGCAATTTATCACTTTAAATCTAAAATTTCAAGCTAAAGTTAGAATTGGTTTATTTATAAAATAGATTTTCATTATGCATAGTTGACTTTGAACTATATGTTCAGCAATGTGGAGATGGTATATCCCCTTCTCTTAGCCTGAGGATAATATTAAAAGAATAAGAATTCCCCAAATCAATAGATATAAATTTTTGGGTTTTTTTAGAATCCTCTTAAATAAAGACTCGATATAAAAGTGCTAGGTTTTGCATAATGCGATCATGTGTAACACTGTTATCCCTAAGGGTCGGCCTAAGGACATACTGCAGCAGCCACTGTAATAGTGTGAGGACACAATTAACTCTATTCCCACTCTATTCTCAAAGATGCCAACAGCTATCTTCCTCTGGGTTCATCTTTGCCTGAGAAGAACATGACTAAGTAGGATGAATATACAGGTCTTAACAAAACATGATGTTTGGAAAGCCTACTAAAATTATCTCAGGGCTCATGTAAATGATGGAGAATGGCCACTGGTGGAGGGATGGGTACTGGATCATTGTATAACCCAAGCACAAAAATTTGTAAGTCTACAACTGTACCTCATGGTGTTTCACTAATAAAAATTTTTAAAAAAATAAAAAAAGTTAAATGAATAAGTTCTCATGAGATAGAAATTGCATCATTTTTTCTTTCACAAAGTTTTTGATCTTCAGACTTCAAGTAATTGTCAGCAATGTGGAGATGGTATATCCCCTTCTCTTAGCCTGAGGATAATATTAAAAGAATAAGAATTCCCCAAATCAATAGATATAAATTTTTGGGTTTTTTTAGAATCCTCTTATCTAATCAATTAGATAACATTTACTGACATATGTAAATCTTGAAGATAAACATACCTTAAACATCTGTGAAACTACCAGAATTTTTTATACAAAATGTATATAAAAATGTTTACATTTCATTTGACAGTTTGTCAAAAAGAAAATTTCAGTTTTCATGAAACATGCTTATGAGAGAGGGTTATCATAGCATATGGTTTTAGCCAGCAATCATATCATATAAAACCCTGCAGAAAGACACAGTTTGACAGCTATAGTTTTCCATGTGACATAGTTAGAATTCACATAAATTTATCATATCTTAAGCCTCTCCTACTCTTAAGTGGATACATTACATATATTAATAAATGGCTGACAGTTTCTCTTATCTCTTAAAAACCACTTAATACAGATACAGAGAGGGTATCGGTTTTTCTTTACCTATTTTCAGCACACAGTTCTTATCCAGAGTGATCATTTCCAACTATCTTTGTCGTAGTGGTCCCTTCTTTATCCCAACTGCCTTCTTTCCCAGCACTTGAGGCAAGCTTCCAATCATGTATCACTCCTCCTAGTTCTTATTTTTACTGTCCTTGGATATTAATATTATATTATGTTTTTTATATCCCACAAATGAGTCCAATCATTCTATGTATGTCCCGCTTCTTCTGACTTATTTCACTCAGCATGATACTCTCTATGCCCATCCATTTATAAGCAAATTTCATAGCTTCATTTTTCCTAACAGCTGTGTAGTATTCCATTATGTAGATATATCATAGTTTCTTTAACCAATCATCTGTTCTTGGGGACTCGAGTTGTATCTAGATTCTGTGTATTGTGAATAGAATTGTGGTGAACATAGAAGTGCAGATGGCATTTCTGTTATGTGTTTTAGGGCCCCCAGGATATATTCTCAGAAACGGTACTGCTGGGTCATATGGAAGCTCAATTTCTAGCTTTTGGAGGAATGCCCATATTGTTTTCCAAAAAAAGGTTGGACTAGTAATCATTCTCGAAGAGATGAGTGATAGAAAATTATATTACTGAAATCCGACCATTGGACAGCTTTGTAACTATGTATCTTATGGTGATTTAATTTAAAAAACTTTAAAAAAATTTTGTTGATATTCCTTGTGTAGATTGAATCTATAAGAGAACAGAAAAATAAGAACTTCTAACCAAGGACATAAGAACTTCTAACCAAGGACACAAATTTTGTGGGGAAAAAAAGAACAGTTAAGAGTAATTTTCTACCTAACAAAAAAAGTACACATCATTCATATATGATTTAAAAAAATTTAAGTCACATTTATATGTAATTTTAAAAATTTGATCCTGCGATGACAAATCTGAAATAAATTTTATAAATTTCCTGTCAATCATTTTACAGGCATACATGCATTTTAATTAAAAAATTCAATACAGATGGCATATAACCATTATATTTCTTAAAGCACTATAAATATTTAAGGACATTAGATATTCTTCTACATCATCTAAAATGGTAATTATATAATATATTTATCTAGACCACAATTATTATAAATTTGGTTTACTTCCATGTAAAATTTTTTAAGAAGCATCTTTTTCATATGTTTATGATTATGTTCATGATTCTTTGGTTATTCAGGATCATCCTGGTCTCATAAAAATTTCAGTAATATTTATTTTACTTTTTGGTGAAGAATGCTATTGGAATTTTGATAGGTATTGCACTGAATCTATAAATTGCTTTGGGTAAGGTGATGATTTTAACAAAGTTTAACTATTCCATTCATGAGCATTAAATTAGTGTGTGTGTGTATGTGTGTGTGTGTGTGTGTGTGTGTGTGTGTGTGTGTGTGTATGTGGTATGTGATTTCCTGAAAGTCCCTTATAGGTTTGTTGTACAGGTGTTTTGTTTACATCTATTTCTAGACACTTAATCCTGAATCAGTTGTTAATGAGATTGCTTTTTCAGTTTATTTCTCTTCTATTTTATTGTTTTCTATAGAAACTACACATTTTTGAGTATTTCTTTAAGTGGGGCTGGAGCGATAGCACAATGGTAGAGCGTTTGCCTTGCGTGCAGCCAGCCCTGCCAAGCCGGGTTCGATTCCTCCACCCCTCTCTGAGAGCCCGGCAAGCTACCGAGAGTATCTTACCCGCATGGCAAGCTACCCGTGATGTATAATATATGCCAAACATATAACATATATGTAGTAGCAACAAGTCTCAAAATGGAGACGTTAATGGGCCGGCTCAAGCAAATTGATGAACAATGGGAGGACAGTGCAGTGCTACAGTGCTCTTTTAGTGGATTCTCTAAGACTTTTTATGTGTATTATCATGTCATCTGCGAATAATGAAAATTTTATTTTCCAATTTTAATTCCTTTTCCTTTTCTTTTTTTTTTCTTGCCTAACTTTTCTGACTAGGGCTTCTAATCTTATTTTAGTAACAGTATTCAGAATGAATGGCCTTTTCTTAGAGAATGCCTCCAGGTTTTTATAGTTGAGTATGATTTTAGCTGAAAGTTTTATAAATGACATATATAATGTTTGAGAATGTACATTTTCTCCTTATTTTATTAAATATTTGGATCATAAATTGATACTTAATCTTGTCAAATGCCTTTTTCTATTTTGATTGATGTGATAATATTCTTAAAATATCTTCCTTTTGTGGGCTGGAGAGATAGTAAAGCAGGTAGGATACTTGCCTTAGTATGTAACTGACAAGCTTTGATCTTCAGTACTGATGTGATCCCCAAAACCTCACCAGGAGCAATTCCTCTGCACAGAGCCAGGAGTAAGCTCTGAGCATAACCGATTGTGGCCTCAAATCAAACAAAAATTCTTCCTTCTGTTGATATGGTAGATTACATTTATTGATTTAGGTGGTTTTTTTAAAAAAATATCTTAGACTAATTTTGCATTTCTTAAATAAAGGTCCAATTAGTCATCTTATGTTTGATCCTTTTAGTGTATTATTAAATTTGTTTTGCCAATATTTTTAGGGTTTCACATCAACATTCACTTTTGGGTAACATTGGGTTGTCCTTGCTCCTCCCACAGGGAGCTTAGGTTTATTGAGTTACTCCCATAACAATGCCCTTGAGGCACACCCAATTCCATCAAATATTAATAATCCTATATTGCTTTTTTCTTTCCTTTATGTCATTTTCATGGTTTACTTAGCAATATCATTTTTATATAGACACAGGAGACAATTCAAGCTATGCTTTGTAACATGGAAGGTAATTAACTCCAAAATAATGCTTCTGAGCATCCATATTTACTTGACTTAAGCCTCAGTTGCCCTTGGTTCCTAGTACTACAAAAGCAGGGTCCTGATGAAGGGACTGGATGAACCCAGGGCAAGCTGTAAGTTATCCTGGCATTGAAAGGAGACAAGCTAAGCACCATAAATATAATAAGTTAAGAGCATGGCCATGAACAAATTCTTTTATGACCCAAAGAGAAGTAACTGAATAAGGACCCTGCTGGAATTAGGAGAGACTAACCTGGCCTAAGCACTGTAGTCTAGGATACATAGCGAGATGTTCCAAGAGCCAAGCTTTAAACTAATTAGTCTCTTATTGTGTTCATACAAAATGACTAAAAATATTACAAGAAGTAAATTTACTATGATTGTGTAAATGGATTTCTAGCTGAGGAAAGAATAAAGCAATGCACCCTGAATGAAATCACACCCTTGAGCTGATCTCCTAGTAATCTGGAGTGCTGAACCCTCAGGTGAGATTTTGTGCCCCTGAAGGAATGCCTTTACCTCTGTTGTTATGACAATGTTCAACCCCAGTTACGTGTACCCCCACCTTTCATGATTCCTATATAAGTATGCCGTAAGGAGAAAGAGGGGAGAATGAGAACTGAGACTGGAGACTTTGGAACTTTGAGGTCTTTGAGGACTAGAGGGTCTGTGATGACTAGAAGGAGGACTAGATGATGACAATGACTGAAAGTAGAGAACTATGAGACTACGACGAGACAAGAAAGAAGAGATAACAAAAGAGAGAACTTTGAGGTCTATGAGGAGACTAGGATGATGGAACTATGATAACTGGGACTACCACCAAAACTACAACTACGACTGTGTTGTAAGGGGAGAGATCAGACTATGCTCTAGAGAGACAAATAAACCAACTGTATACCACCCTGGGGCCTGGGCCCAGTTTCTCCATTTCCCCAGTCCTTCATCTGTCTGTTACCATGGGCAGGCCAGAGGAATGGTCTCGGCCACTGAATGCTCTCGTCACTTGTGCGCACCCCCATTTTTTTCTTGGAAACTCACAATTCACAAAAGTTACTAGCCTGTAGTTTTGTTTCTGTATGTAATATCTGTCTTTGCTTTTAGTATCAGAATAATGTTGGTCTCGTAAAATACATTTCCTCTTAAATTTTTTGGAATACTTGAAGAAGTATAGGCATTAAGTCATTGTTAAAGGTTTAGTAGAACTCACCAAATTATGTCACCTGCTCCTAAAGTTTTGTTTGCGAGAAGGAGTTTTTAAAAATCAATATTTCGTTTCCTAGTTTTTATATATTTTTAATTTTTTTAATTTATTTTTTATTATTGAAACACCATGAGGTACAGTTATAGACTTACAAATTTTTAAAATTTATTTATTTATTTTGAATACCCATCCCTCCACCAGTGACCATTTCCGATCACCTCGAATCCCAGTATCCCTCCCACCCCGCACCCTCCCCATCCCACCCTGGCTCTGTAACAGGGCATTCCCATTTGTTCTCTCTCTCCCATTGGGTGTTGTGGCCTGTATAAGAATTAAGCCTGGTTTTCAGGGAGAAACGTTGGATGATTTACTTTGATTTCCGTTGATCACCTTGCATATAGGGAGTTGCCGCACAGCCGCTTATGCAGCAACTTTACTTTTGGAGTAAAAGTCCTGGGTCCTGCAGACTCAAGCTATGCTTGTAGAGGCTCATGGTCACCAGGGTTCCATCTGGAGGAGGCAGGATGCGGCACCTACCCCATCTGGGAGTTCCCGGTGATCTTGGCTCTCTTCAGGACCTGGTGCATTCTCTGGGAGCTGTGGAGCCCCCCTGCGGCCTTTCTTCTCTGTGGCTTTGTGCTGTAAAGATGGCGCTGGGGGGCGGGTTGTGGGCATGACTTCTGGAATCAGAGGTTACCTGGGGGCTGGGGCGGTCCCAGCAGTTTGGAGGAAAAGTCCAAGTCCTGGTTCCCGCATACTCGAGCTATGCTTGTAGAGGCTCATGGTCACTGGGGTTCCATCTGGAGGAGGCGAAGACTTACAAATTTTTGTGCTTGGGTTTCAGTTATACAATAATCAACTACCCATCCCTCCACCAGTGCCCATCCTCCACCACTACGGGTCCCAGTATCCCTCCCACCCCCCATACCCCCCGTCTCACCCTGCCTCTGTGGCAGGTTCTGTGGTCTACAGGAGAGGCATTGAGTGGCAATCATGTTTGGTCTATAGTCTACTTTCAGCATGCTTCTCCAATCCTGGGAGGATCCTCCCAACACCCTTTATTTGGTGTTCTCTTCTCCATCTGAGCTGCCTTTTCCCCTAGCATCATGTGTGACTGGCCTCCAAGTCATAGAGTAAAATTCTTGGTACTAATCTCGGCCATTCTTGGGTGTTAGTCTCCTATTTTGTTTCTTTATATTCCCCAGATGAATGCAATCTTTCTGTGTCTATTCCACTCTTTCTGATCCATTTCGCTTAACATGATACTTTCCATGTAGTACCACTTGTATGTAAATTTTATGACTTCATCTTTTCTAACAGCTACATAGTACTCAATTGTGTAAATGTACCAAGGTTTCTGTAACAAGTCTATCTGTTCTCCAACACTCAGGTGTTATACCCATGACATTCTTCATTTCCTAGTTTTTAATTGGTTGCTCCTGATTTTAGTTTCCTCATGATTCATTCTTGGAATGTAGCACTGTAGCACTGTCCTCCTGCTGTTCATCGATTTGCTCGAGTGGGTCCAGTAATGTCTCTCTTGTGAGACCTGTTGTTACTGTGTTTGGCATATGGAATACGGGTAGCTTGCCGGGCTCTCTGAGAGGGGCGGAGGAATGGAACCTGGATCGTCCAGGTTAGCCGCATGCAAGCAAACGCCCTACCCCCTATACTATCGCTCCAACCCATTCTTGGAATGTATGCTTCTAAAAATGTATTCATTTCTCCTTGGTTTTAGAAGTTTATTAACACATGGATTTACAGTGGACTCTTATGATTCTTTAAACTTCTGCAATCTCTCTTTTTCTAATATTGAGCCTTGCAAAAGGTTTACCAATCTTTTTATGGGATGGCGTGTGGGTTGCTGGGCCACACCCAGTGGTGCTTAGGACTTACTCTTGGCTCTGTGTTCAGGGGACATTCCTGGTGGTATATGGTGGACAGTATGTCATGATAGGGATCACCAGGGTCAGTGGTGAATAAGGCAAGTATGTTAGTCCCTGTGCTCTCTCTCTAGTCCCTCATCAATCTTTTTGAAGAACAAACTCTTGATCTTTTGTAATTTTTTTTTATAATTTCTAATTCATTTTGCTCTTAATTATTTCTATTTTCCGTCTTTCTGCTGATTGTTGGCTACATGTATTCTTTCTCAATTTCTTAAGTTATAAATTTAGATTGTATATTTGGCATCTTTCTTGTTTCATGATGTAGATCAGTACTCCTATAAACTTTCCTCTTAGTATTCTTTTTGTTGAAGGCCATAGTTTTTGACACCTGGTGTTTTCATTTTATTTTGTTTCCAAGTACTAAAATTTCTTTGATTTCTTTGTTGGCTCACTTCAGTAGCATGTTGTTAGTCTCCACATGTTTGCAATTTTTCTAGTTTTAAATCATTGTAATTGAAAAAGATACTTGGTTTTATTTTGTTAGTGTAATATTAATCATTTTGTGTTCTAACATTTAATGTATACTTGAGAAAATTCCATGTATCCTGAGAAGAATATATGTTCTTTTTGGGGACTAGGGGTAGAGTGCCCTGGAAGATGTCCATTAAACTCAGCTACTCTAATTCCTCCTTTAGAGCTGTTGTTTCCTTGCTGATTTCCTTGCTGTCTGGTAAATCTGTCCATTGACAAGAATGGGATATTAAAGCCCCCTACATACATTGCACTGTTATCAGTATCACTTGTTACTAATTTTTAAATATATTTTGATGCCCCTTCACTCTCTGAATACATATATATTAATGTATATTACATCTTTCTGTATAGGTCCTTTCATCATAATGAAATGACTCCCATTGTCTAATCTTTTTAGATTAGAATTTCATTTATCTAAGTTAACTACAGCTGTCTCTGCCTTTTTTATGTATAGTTTGTTCTGGTAACTTACTTTAAGTATTTTTTACTTGTTAATATTATATTAATATATATAGTAATGTTTTTCAGATAAATGCACCCAAGAGAAAAAGGAAGAAATTGTTGAAAGTGAAAAACCCTATGAAGGCAATTCTAAGCAAGGAAAACCAGACATACAAAGTCAAGACCATACTAGTACAAGCCCTGTGATCATGGAGCCTGCCAAGATTACTACCCTGTAAGGATAATTTACTTATTCAGCTTTCTGTTGGTGTAAAGCGTATGTTATCCATATTTAATAGCTGCGTGTTTTAATGCTTCTTTTTTTAAGGATAAGGAGTTCTGAAAATGGCTTTTGTAACTTTTATATATGTTAAGTTTCCAGGGCAGTAGGCAAAGACAAATAATCTACCGGGTAACTTCCCAACAAGATAGCTCTCTCTTGCAAGTCATCAGTGGGCCTGAAACGTCTGTACAAGATGAAATATCTGTGGATGCTATGCATGTCTTCATTGATGAGCATGGTAAGTCTTTTGAATTCTTAAAAAAAGAATTTAATTCTCAAGCTATATATTAAAGTAAGTGAAAAAATAGAACAGCAAGAAAATTTTGAAAAGGAAAGTGATATGGTGGTACTTATTTAGTTATTTAACATGTTTGGTATTAAATTTTAGCATGCTAAAATTCAACTATACTAAAATTCAACCTAAAGTTAGTGCTAGTATATATGACTAGAAATACATTAAGCTAACAATAATTATATATGTCTCTCAATTGAGATTGCTGCTTCTTTCTTTTCTACTTCGTTCCTATTTTCTAAGTTCTCAATGATAGTCACATATTACTCTTTTTAGTATAATAAACTTTTAATTTTTTATTAAGATGCCATGATATACAAGGTTGTTCATGATAGAGTTTTACGAATACGAATGTTTCAACACCAATCTTACCACAATTGTCTACTTTAGCCACCCCCAGCCTCCTTCACAAGGACATTCTTAAGTGCTTTGCAAATGCAGAAATTCAAAGATTCTTTTGCATAATAAAAGCATCATTAGCACTTATATCAAAGCCTTCAAAGGGGCTTTGGAGATCCTTTTTGTTGTTTCTATTGTTGGTGTCTAACTTCTAATTGAGATCTAGTTCTCAAATCTGTTTTAACTCCTCTCAATAGACAAGAAAAGTTTGTGTCTTTCGAAGAAGGTACTATTAAAAACTCTTCTGAGGAGAGACCATTTTACGTGTCCAAAATGAGCTGATTTTCATACCTCAATACTCCAAACCTCTTTAACAAAGCTAATTTAGTCCTGCAAATTAATTCCTTTTCTTACCTTTCCTCATTACCTGGCTGACATACTAGTCAGTATGTTATACCACTGTTCATCGCAATTTCAAATGTAGAGATGGTCTCATGTGGTCTAACCAATCAAAACCACATGCTAAATAGGGCTCTTTTTGTACACCAGAACAACAAGAAAAGCCAAAACATCCGGTTACAATAGGTACATCATACTGACACATGAAGTGAATAAACAAATAATGAATTAAAGAGAACATGTAAAGCTAGATTCACAAATTAATCGAGAGAATCAATTGAGGAATAGGCAATCGAGTTAAACTTAGCTAAGCAATTATCAGAGTGATATTTCAGGATTTTCTTAAGTTGCACATTCTATGGAGAAATATAATAAATGGACCCAGGTTGCCTGTGACTCTTGTTTTAAAATAGTATATAAGGCATTCTCTCTAACTTAAAAAACGTACAAGCTAAAAATGGAAATAATTATACACATATACTTTTGTAATACTGTTGAAATTTTATAGGAGAAATAAAATCCTGTTATTTAAAATCTGGGAATCAGAAAGAAGGCCATTTACACCACCAGCTTTTGAATTATGACAGTGTCTCTCGTGCCCGGTAAGTGGAGCTTTGTTTTCAAGTTGTGGAGCTGTTGCTGCCTTGCTTGGGGACATGTAACTTACTCTAACTGCAAATGAAGTGAAGATCTTGATGTAGGATGAATTTGTTAATCTGTAGATGTCAAAACATTTGGACTGTGTGTGAAAGTGTTGGGATTGGGAGTTCCCTAGCCCTGGGAGGCGCGGAGAGACCAGATAGACACAATTCCTGCAGGAGTAAAAACGGGGTTTATTTAGGCCAGCATGCTGGGGCTCCACAGCATACCCCAGAGTGGTCAGTGGCTTAGAGCCCCGAGCTTCTTCAAAGAGGATCTTATATAGGCCTTCACTGGCTGTTACAACAAGGCCCGCACATTTCATAGCCAATAGATTTGTAACAACATATACTTTCTTAACCAATCCATTTAAAAGTACCTTACTCCTTAGCCTATAGATTCAAAGATAAGCATTTAAGTGCATCTATAGCCGGAATCATTAAGCCTTAGGTAATCTCCCTTGACCATCCACATTTTGAGTTACCCAAGTCTGCAGGGTGCTTTAGTGAGACAATACACTCCAGGAAAGGGCAATTTCCCCCAACCACCCGCATCCTGAGTTATCCTTTACCCAAGTCTGCAGGGTGCTTTACTGAGACAATACATTTCAGGAACAGTAAATACACCTGAATCCTGTCACACTTGGTTTAGAAAGAAGTTATGCCCTGTTCACTTTCCAAGTCCCCTCTCCCCCAGTTGCAAAGCAGCCAAGCAGTTTTACAGAAAGCAATGTTGCAAGTTAGCTGAAGCACGCAAAAATGTGATGCCCTAATATGGATTCTTTCAAAAGAGAGACAAATCTTATGCTCTTTAGAGAAATAAAAACTAAGTGGAATCATTTTCATAAAAGCTTCCAAAAGTTACTGTAACATGTAAGAACCCTAAAATAGAGAACAACCTATATAAGTGTAATAATATTTATCTTGGAAAATATGGTGACACAGGTAACGAACACATGATTAAATTTGTCCCAAGAAGTGTACTAGAAATATAGGAAGGGCTTATCTGCACTAAGGAAGGCAAGGTTAAAGTAACTCTTACTTTATCCCAAATTAAAGCACACAAATTGTATTTTTATGTTCCTGGATACATATATTTCACTTTTCCTTTAGGTAAACAGACTGCTGGTATTGCCAGTCTGAAAAAAACTACAGATCAGGCCAGAGATACTATAGGAGTAAGATGCTTGCCTTGCATATGGCAGTATCAGGAGTGATCCTTGAGCACAGACTTAGGAGTAAGCCCTGAACACAATGGGATGTCCCCCAAATCTAAAACCATTACAAAGAAAAAGATCAAAAATCCAGTAGCTTTTACAAAAAAAGCATAAATTGTTTATAAAAATTAGAGAGAATGACTGCGTTACGTTCTACTTCCAATTCACTTCCACTTCCAATATGTAATTTCTTCACAAGAACTACCCACTGTGTTCTTTTCTTGATTTCTCTCTCCTTGTTTATTTTCTTTAAACATTGCCTTTTCTCTATATCCTCTTTTCACATCAGAGCTCTGTTCCTGGGGTTATAATATAGCAGTTAAGGTACTTGCATTGCATGTGGCCCACCAGAGTTCAATTTCCAGCATCACATGTGGTTCCCTGACTGCCACCATCAGTGTTCCCTGAGTGAAGAGCCACCTGTAAGCCCTGAGCACTGCAGGATGCTGCCCAGAACCAAATTAAATAAATAAAATAGAGCTCTAGTCTATTTAAACCTTCCTTCTTTGGGGCGGAGCTGCCTGAGTTTGCCTGAGTTGCATGGTTTGCCACTGTATGTCTACATATTTTTAAAAAATTGAGGAGGGATGGGTATTTGATCATTTTATAATTGAAACCCAAGCACAAAAATTTGTAAGTCTACAACTGTACCTCATGATGTCTCACTAATAAAAAATTTTAAAAAATAATAAAAAATAAAAATAAATGAATAAAATGTGAAAAATATTAAAAAATAAAAAATTGAGGCAACAGTGGTTTGCAAGGGTGTAAATATTTCTCTTTTAAGACTAAAAATATGCTTACATCATGGCAGAGTACCAATATCCCTCCACTGTAGTCTATTAGCCCACTGAAGTCTATTATCCCTTACCACACTCACCTTTGAAAATCTTAATTCAGTTGTGCGAGTTTCAGGATTTGTTTTCATGGGACATTGTCTATTCACTTGCTTTTTTTAATAGACCATGAAAGAGGCCTCCTAGTATTGTCTTTTTCTCTTGTTTGTCTTTCTCTTTCTGATTTATTTCTCTTAAGCACTGACACTGTTTCTTAACTTTCTGATATGTGCTACTCATATTGATGTGAAGTGATAACTCATTGTTTTGATTTACATTAGTCTAACATGATGTGACAAAATGTTTTCATTTTTTTCTATTGGCTAGCTGTATGTTTTCTTTGGGGAATATCTGTTTAATTCCTCTTCCCATTTTTAATGTGTTTTTGTTCCTGTGAGGATGACCCAAAAATTAAAAAAAATATTTAAAGAAAAGAAAATCCAAGATGGAAAACCAGATCAAATATGAATTATTTCTTTTTTTTCTTTACTGTAGGAGTACTGCTATTTATTCAGCCATTGATAAAGCTGATTGAATTGGGCAAGAACTGCACATTTACATTTTTTTTTTGAGTCACTGTGAGATACAGCTAAAAGGCTTTCATGTATGAGACTCAGCATACAATGATCCATCATCCCTGGCAGGCAGGCTTGAATGGTCGTGGGAAAATTTGAGCAAAACATAATGCCCAAAAGTAGAGAGACGGCAGGGAACGGGGGTATATACTGGGGACACTGGTGTTGGAAAGTGTGCACACATATGACCACTGAGGAGACTGGCTGATATAATGAAAGATGGATAAATTATTCAATTTCTTTTTTTTTTTGCAGGCCACACCCAGCAGTGTTCAGGGCTTACTCCTGAATCTGTGCTCAGGATGAGTGGGTCCTAGGGCACCATATGTGTGCTAGGGTACCTGCTGTATTATCTTTCTGACCCTCTCACTGAGTTTCTTTCAAAAGAAAAATCAGGGGCCAGAGCGATAGTACACCACTGTAGGGCGTTTGCCTTGCATGCGACTGACCTGGGTTCGATCCCTGGAATCCCATATGGTCCCCCAAGCACCACCAGGAGTAATTTCTGAGTGCAAAGCCAGGAGTAACCCCTGAGCATTGCTGGGTGTGACCCAAAAAGCAAAAAAAAAAAGAAAAAAAAATCAAATTTTATGAAAACAACTTTCTTAGGAAAGGAAAAACATTAGACTCCTGATCCTCCTTAACATTACTTGCATATTAACATTCTGATAGATTAAAATCTTGGCTTCCTAGTCGCATCTGCTAAGTTCTATGCATTTCACCACCTTTTTCTGACCCAAGATAATTTTCCAGGGCATTGAATCTAGCAAAGGATGAAATATTACTCTAATATATATTTTCTTTGTGTGCTTCAAAAACAGAACACCATATGTTTCCTACTGTAGATATAGACTATTAAATTAAAATATCTATATTCACTGGACTGTCTTCTCTTAGAAATAATTCCTTTTGTGTTGAGTTTGTAATGGGGTTGGTGGGTATTGTAAAAATTCAGTGGTCCAACTGAGCATAGAAGATGAAAAGTTCTTTCTTCTCTCTCTCTCTCTCTCTCTCTCTCTCTCTCTCCTCTCTCTTTTTTTTTGGTGTGGAATGTGTAGTACACTGTACAGTACTGAGAACTGTTTCCAGTTTGGTGCTTAGAGATCACTTCAGGTGGTATTTATATGACTGCATGGTTCTGGGGGTGAAATCCAAGTCTCCTGCATGTAAAGCACATGCTCAATCCTTTGAGCTCTTCCTCTGGCCAAGTGTATCATCTTGACGCATTAGCACACAACTCTAATCACTTCCCTTAGGAAAATTAGAACAAAATTGAAGGTGTTCTATAGGTAGTTCTAGAAAAGCTGTTAAGGGGCTGGCTGCCATCTGTTTTACTCATGCTTAGGGAAAATGGCTCAGTTATACATGGAGTCAGATGATCTTCTGGATTTAAACTATTGTCTGACAAGCTTATTGTGAATTGTTGAAAACTCCTCTCCATGCTTAGAGCCTTTGACAGCTATGCCACACATTCATGGCAAAATTATTTAATATATTTTAGTTTTTTGTGGAAACTCATAATGAATGATGGTTTAGGTATCTTTAAATTGACTTTATGAAAGAAAAATTATTGCACAATAGAATAAAAATAAGCTTGCTCAATTTATATATATTTAATTCCTGTATTGGTATGTCTGTATATATGTCAAGAAGATTATTATTCCTATTTTTAATGTAAACACTGATATCAGAGCAAATTATAATTTATCAAGTAAAATGTACGTAGTAAGAATTTTGTTATTTGGAAGGTCCAAATCCTTCACACTTTATACTGTATCAAAAAAATGTCTGAAGACTTTTTTGTGAAATAGTGCTATTGTAGTCCCTTTATCTAAAAGGTTTTCCTGTAATAGATCTCCTAGTAACAGCCACCACTTATTAAATATTTATCATGTGCTAAGTATCAAATTGTTTAATTTGATCTGTCAACAAAATTGAAGTAGGTAATATTATCTTCATTTTACAGAAAAGAAGATGAAAATTGATTAAGAAACTTTTTTGTCCTTTCATCTGTTGTTGGATATTTGTGTTGTTCCCATACTCTGACCATATTTTTTAACTAAGTGTTATAACGAACATAGGTATGCATTTATCTTTTTGAAAATTTTTTGATTTAGTGGCAGATGCTAAGAATAGAATTATTGGGTCATATTGAAGTTCTATTATTGTTTTACTGATAAGTTTTTATGTTATTATGCATAGAGGCTGAACCATACCACATTTCCAATAACAGTGAATAAAAAGTTCCTTTTTTTTCCCTTAAATTTTTATTAGTGAAACACCATGGCACAGTTGTAGACTTACAAATTTTTGTGCTTGGGTTTCAGTTATACAATGATCAAATACCCATCCCTCCACCAGTGCCCATTCTCTACCACCACCATTCCCAGTATCCCTCCCACCCCCCACCCCCCATCCCACTGTGGCATGGCATTCCCTTTTGTTATCTCTCTCGTTTTGAGTGCTGTGGTTTGCAAAAGAGACTTTGAGTGGGAATCTTGTTCGGTCTATAGTCTACTCTCACTCACACATTTCCCATCCTGAGAGGAACCTCCCAACACCCTTTATTTGGTGCTCCCTTCTCTATCTGAGCTGCCTTTTCCCCTAGCATGTGCGGCTGGCCTCAAAGACATGGAGTAATCCTCCTGGTACTTATCTCGGCTATTCTTGGCTGTTGATCTCCTATTTTGTTACTTTATATTCCCCAGATGAATGCAATCTTTCTATGTCTATCCCTCTCTTTCTGACTCATTTCACTTAGCATGATACTTTCCATGTAGTACCACTTGTATGTAAATTTCATGACTTCATCCTTTCTGACAGCTACATAACATTCCATTGTGTAGATGTACCAAAGTTTCTTGGGCACTCAGGTTTTTTCCAGATTCTAGCTATTGTAAACAGTGCTGCAATGAACAGACAACTGCAGATGTCGCTTCGACTCTTACTTTTTTGCCTCTCTGGGGTATATTCCCAGGAGTGGAATTACTGGGTCAACTGGGAGCTCAATTTCTAGTTTTTTGAGAATCGTCCATACTGTTTTCCAGAAGAGCTGAACAAGTCGGCATTCCCACCAGCAGTGAAGGAGGGTCCCTTTCTCGCCACATCCGTGACAGCACCGGTTGCTTTTGTTCTTTTGAATATGGGCCGGTCTCTGTGGTGTGAAATGATATCTCATTGTTGTTTTGATCTGCATCTCCCTGATGATTAGTGATGTAGAGCATTTTCTCATGTGTCTTTTAGACATTCGAATTTCAGGAAATAAAAGAGGACACAAGGACATGGAAAAATATCCCCTATTAATGGATCGGGAGGATTAACATTGTCAAAATGGCAATACTTCCCAAAGCACTGTACAAATTCAATGTGATCCCCATTAGGATACCCATGACATTCTTCAAAGAACTGGAGAAAACACTCCTGAAATTTATATGGAACAATAAGCCCCCACATATAGCTAAAGCAATTCTTGGGAAAAAGGAAAATGGGAGGAATCTAATTTCTAATTTCAAACTCTACTACAAAGCAGTAATAATTAAAACAGCATGGTACTGGAACAAAGGCAGAACAGCAGACCAATGGAACAGAGTTGAATATACTGACATCTCCCCTCAAACATATGATCACCTAATCTTTGATAAAGGAGCAAGAAATGTGAAGTGGAGTTAAGGAAATCCTCATTAACAAATGGTACTGGCAAAACTGGACAGCTACATGCAAAAAAAATAGGCTCAGATTTCTGCCTAACACCACGTACAAAAGTAAGATCAAAATGGATTAAAGACCTCAACATCAGACCTGAATCCATAAGGTACATTAAAGACAAAGTCGGCAAAACCCTCCATGACACTGAAGCTAATGGTTTTTTCAAAGATGTCACGCCACTGGCTAAGCAAGTGAAAACAGAGATAGACAAATGGGACCATCTTAAACTAAGAAGCTTCTGCACCTCAGAAGAAACAGTGACCAAAATACAAAGACAGTCCACAGAATGGGAAAGGATATTCACCAAATACACATCCGATAAGGGGCTGACATCAAGGATATACAAAGTACTGGTTGAACTCCACAAGAAGAAAACATCCAACCCTATCAGAAAGTGGGGCGACGAAATGAACAGAAACTTCATCAAAAAAGTTCCTTTTTTATCATGTTCCTTTCAATGCTGATTGAGCCCAATATTTTTGGTGCATGCCATTCTCACTGGTATGAGATGTGTTTTGACCTCCATTTGTGTTTTGACCTCCATTTCCCTTTTCTCACTCTGGTGTGGTGTATAGAGAAACAAAGCAAGAGACAAAACAGTATCAAAAATGATAATCCCTGGGGCTGGAGTGATAGCACAGCAGGTAGGGTGTTTGCCTTGCACGTAACCAACCTGGATTCGATTCCGAGCATCCCATATGGTTCCCTGAGCACCACCAGGAATGATTCCTGAGTGAAGAGCCAGGAGTAACCCCTGGGCATTGCTGGTGTGACCCCAAAAGCAAAAGAAAAAAAGATAAGCCCTTTGATTTGGATTTTTCATTCATTCATTCATTCATCATCCTGTTATTCGTTGATTGCTTCGAGCAGGCCCCAGTAACGTCTCTTTTATCCTAGCCCTGAGATTATATTCAAGGCTCTTTAGGAGAATGAGACCCATCATTGTTACTGGTATTTGGCATATTTGGTACGCCACGGGGAGTTTGCCAGACTCTGCCCTATGGGCAGGCTACATTTGATAGCCTACAAGTTTGTCCAAAGTAGGAATGAGATAATAAGATGTCATAAAAAGATGTCCTGATAAGATGTCGCGTGGACGCGAATGCGGCCGTGCGGTTCCGGGAGCTGGTTTTTATAGTCTCTGAGTCTTGGCCGTTGATGGGATTACACGGTGCCAGGGGATCAGGTGGTGGGTGTGACCCCTGCCTACTGGAATTTGGAGGATCTGGGTGGAGGATGCTGGACTCCAATCCGAGTAGGTTTGGAGATCTCGGCCCCGGAACCCGCGTGGCTTTGTCCCTCTGCCAGTACCTTCATGTGTGCGGAGAGTGGTCTCAGCATGGTGGTGGCTGGTCCTGGAGGTCTTCGGCTGCCGGAGCCCTGGTCGGGGCGGGGAGGAAAGCTCAACCCGCTCCCCTCCAAGGGGCCCCGGCGAGGAACAGCCAGGCGCGGGGGCAGGAGACTGGATTTGGATTACAAAACTGAAATTACCAAACTGGAAGTTGGGAAGTAAGGAATGAAGAGGGGAAATAGAAGTGATATAAGGACATTGGTGGAGGGTCTTGGACACTTGAGTCATGGTTAGGTGTGGTAACTGTGTACACCAGAACCATAAACATTAATACTACTGTAAACACATTACTTAAACTATAATAATGATAAAAAACGTATTAAAACCATTTTATATCCTCAGTAGCTGGTAAATTTTCAGCGGACACCTAGATTTCTCCCTGTTTCTCCTGCCACGTCAGGAGCCACACCACCTAAATTGTGATGATTGTGGGGCAAGAGTCAGACATGACATTAGAAAAAATTAAGTAAAATAAAATGAGGTGAATAAAATATACGAAATAAAATTAAAAAATAAATTTTGTTTGCCTGATTAGCACATCTGAATACAGAATGTTATTTTCTTCTTTTGTAAGTGGGAAAATGGAGAATTCCCCTACAAAATGAACTTGTTAAGCCTTTCTATATAGAAATCAGAGTTTAGAGATGCAAATTAAATTTTCTAGTCCTGTGTTACAGCAATTCACAAGGAAAGAGTTCTCTCAATATTTGAAACTTTTAGTGATGGGAAATCTGATATCAGAACACACCTACCCATGAAATCAAAGGTTTAGTATTTTAAAACGTGAACCTAAGTTTTAGTCTTAGATTGATCCAAGTTCCAATACCAGCAGTAACATTTACTTTTTTTTTGCATTTAGTAACTCACTTTACCATATTAAGCATCAGTTTTCTAATCAATAAATGAAAATAATATTGGAAATTTATTCAATGGGGGTAGCTTTACATGTTAAATATGCTCAGCATTCCATCAGTCATAGATGACACTGAGTAGAGGTTAGCTGTTGCTATGACCTCCACACAGAAACAGCAGGACAGAGGTTAAGGTTCCTAATGACTTTATGGCAAAAGATTTTTTAGGACATGGGAGAGTTTTGTCTCAGCACTTTGTGAGATTTAAAAGTGCTTAAATGCTTTGTATTCTTCCTATCAATTGTTGGCTTTCAACATTTTGGTCTCTGACAATTTTAGAATCGGTACTTTAGTATTATATCTCTGGCTTTTAATGCCATTAAATTCTAGGTTCTCTAGTAGTCAATGTAAACTTTGTTTTTTAATTTGGAAGGATTCCTAATCGGGACTGATTTTAAGTCACTCAGCCACAGACAATAAGAAAGCAGTCCCTTTAAGGTAACATCAGTTGCTGGGATTGTCTCCAAGTAGGCCATTAAACCACTGATTCTTATCATTGGCAAGAAAGTTATTTCTCTTTCCATTGTTAAACCTAGTTGTCACGTGACAGTTTTACATTCTGGACCCTCAAAGTATGAACAGGGAATTGTTTGCAATATATCTTCCAGTCTCTTTGGGAATTCTTGGAGGAAATGGAAGAGGAATCAAATTTTCCTCCTTGGACCCTCTGTTCTTGTGGGAACAAATCCATTTCTTGCTAACTGCCAAAGGAATATAAGCAGCTCTTTCCAGTTGCGCAGAAGCTGTCCACAAAAGTACTTTTTGGAATATTACCTAATGTAATTCTATTTCTGCTAGAAACTAGAATAAGAAAATAAATATGACTTGCACTAAAGCATTTTGAATTGCTACTTAGAAAAGTGTTCAGAGGATAAATTCACTCCAGCGTTTTCATAACTCATGATGCAGAATTGAGTCAGGAACTCAGAGCCTCAAAATGAACTAACTACCTAGATGGGAAAGTTACAAATCTGCCTGGAAGATTGATGGTGAAGTAGACTCTCAACCTATGAAGTTAAAGTTGAAGCTGGCTAAAAAGTGTGGTTTGTGACACAAAGGTTCATTATGGAATGGAATAGTGCTATTTCCCCTGTAGGTCTGGCAATGAAATCTTGATAATTTCTAACCTTTGTTAGTGAAGATGTCGATTTTTTAAAAATTTTTTTATTAGTGAAACTAATAAAAAAAA
The DNA here is from genome assembly GCF_029834395.1 of Sorex fumeus. Taxonomy (NCBI): domain Eukaryota; kingdom Metazoa; phylum Chordata; class Mammalia; order Eulipotyphla; family Soricidae; genus Sorex; species Sorex fumeus. Next base: position 3,108,647 of record NW_026606078.1, on the reverse strand, counting down.
CTAATTTTTTTATTTGTGAAACACCACGAGGTACAGTTGTAGATTTACAATTTTTTTGTGCTTGTGTTTCGATTATACAATAGATGTCAATTTCTTTTGCCTAAAAATTCTTCTAGGTAACAGCAAACTATCTTCTGTGGAAAAAAATTGAACCATGTTTTGGTATTAATGCACATGAAATATTTATTATCTGCTCCTCAGAGAAATTTGATAAAAATATGTAGCATTGACAATCATTTTGATTATTGATTGCTCATAAAGCACCTACAGTAATCTACTGAATTTGAAAGTACACTTTAGAGCAAATTAGTCTATAAAATTTTATTGAAAAATTTTGTGCCTTAACTTTGTTAAGGTAGAGAATATATTGGGTGATAATGTTTTATTGATCTAGATTCACTTATTTTAGGCATTTATTTGTTTATGAATTATCATAAAGTACACTGAGGCAGATATTGTTCTACTTCTAAATTAGACTAATTTTTTTCTTTTTGGGTCACACCCAGCGATGCACAGGAGTTACTCCTGGTTCATGCACTCAGGAATTACTCCTGGCGGTGCTTGGGGTACCATATGGGATGCTGGGAATTGAACCTAGGTTGGCTGCGTGCAAGGCAAATGCCCTACCTGCTGTGCTATTGCTCCAGCCCCTAGACTAATTTTTTAAAGATCCTTTTAATCTTTGTTTTTATTGAATCACTATGAGATAAACAATTACAAGGTTGTTCATGATTGAATTTCAGTCATACAATGTCCCAATACTCATCCTTTTGCCAGTGTATATTTCCTGCCACCAGTGTCTCTGGTTTCCCTCCTGCCACCCCTCCCCAACAAAGCTTCCCTCTATGGAAGACACTTTTCTTCATCTTTTTAATTTTTCTCTTAGCTCTCTTAACCCACTGTGTGCTATTCTCCAAAGGTAGATTGAAGTCTTGTGCATGTAATCTATCACCTCTTCAGATTTCATATTTTCTTTCTTTATTTCTTTCTTGCTTTCTTGCTTTTTGCTTTGGGGCTACACCTGGCAGTGTCTTGGAAGTCCTTGGGGCTTGCTTCTGGCTCTGTTTCTTGCTTTGTACTCTGTGCTCTCTGCTCAGGACTTATTTCTCACACTGGTTCTGTGCTCTGGCTCAGACTCAGGACCATATAGATGCCAATGATTGAAACTGGATTTCCCTCATGCTTTACTATTGCTCCAGCCCCAGAGTTTATATTATTTTGCTGACATTAAGCATCCTCTCTGATCCTTTTCTCAACATAACCTCTTTGATTGGTTTATTTGTATCAACTCTCTTTATATATTTTTTCTATTGCTTTGTATGTTGGTGTCGTGACTGAGGCCTGCACAGTTGTGATGCTTGCTCAGTTTGTTAACTGGGGGGTGCCAACCATGGTTGCAGTGCTTTCCAGAATCGGACACTTGATTGTGGTGCTTGGTTGTGATAACTTGGTTGTGGCATGCTGACGATCCCACATTTTGATGTGCCACAGGAATCTTAAATGACTAATTCATTCCAGAGATCTTTGAGGCCTCACGACTCTACCACCGAGCCTAGAATAGCCTTTTATTTTTATTTAAATAAAAAAGGTATATCTGAATACTATTTAATTGCTTATATATGCCACAATTTCTTTATCTGGTCATCTGTTGGACACATTTTTTCCAGATTTTAGCTATACTCAGTAGTGCTGCAGTGAATATAGGAGTACTAATACCTTTTCTGAGTAAATTTTTGGGCTCTTGCAGTAGATGCAAAGAATTAGAATTTCTGGGTCTTGTGAATATTTAATTCTTAGGTTTTTTTTGAGAAGTGTTCACATTGTTTCCTAAAGAGATTGAACTTAGTGGACATTGGCAACAGCAGTGGATGAGGACTCAACACTAGTTTTTTGTGTTCTTAAGAGTATGTGCTGGTTCCCAAAGAATAGAAACAGGCAGAACATTAGAAAAATTAACTAACCACTTTAGAAACTCTGTATCACATTAGTCAATAGTAAGAATGATCACTGGCTTGAAATAGCAGAGCTAGAATGTGAGTTACTGAAGTTAATCAATAAGGACTTTAAAATGGAGAATAAAATGTCACTTCTCCTAATATTAGATATACTGAATTCTATACTGCATTCGTAGTGGTGAACTCCTGCCCCCACACTTGGCTGTCCTCGCCGGGGCCCCTTGGAGGGAGTGGGTTGAGTTTCCCTCCCCGCCCCAACCAGGGCTCCGGCAGCCGAAGACCTCCAGAACCAGCCACCACCATGCTGAGACCACTCTCCACACACATGAAGATACCGGCAGAGAAACAAAGGCATGCGGGTCCCGGGGCTGAGATCTCCAAGACTGCTCGGATCGGGGCTGAGCACCCTCCACCCAGATCCTCCAAATGCCAGTAGGCAGGGGCCACACCCACCAACTGGCCCCCTGGCCATGTAATCCTATCAACGGCCAAGACCCAGAGACTATAAAACCCAGCTTCTGGAAGCAAGCGGCCACATAATCTTATTATCTCATTCCTACTTTTGACAAACTGACAGACTACCGAATGTAACCTGCCCACACAGCAGAGTCTGGCAAACTCCCCGTAGCATACCCAATATGCCAAATACCAGTAATAATGATGGGTCTCATTCTCCTAACTCTGAAAGAGCCTTGAATATGGCACTTTTTAAAAAATCTCAGGGCTAGGACGAAGGAGACGTTATTGGGGCCTGCTTGAGGCAATCGATGAATAACAGGATGGTCGTGATCATGATCGTGGTTCATAGTGGTGACCAAAGTCATTGAGGTTTTGTGAGAGTTCAAGATGCTGCTCTAACGTTCATTGATTTAAAGAAGGCCTTTGATTCTGTTGAGAAAAAAGTGGTCATCGAAGCCCTAGCCAAACAGGGCACTGAAACTCAGTACATCAGGATCCTCCATGAGCTGTATTATGGATTCACCACCAGGATCTCACCATTCTACAAGGAAGTGATCATCTATGTCAAGAGAGGGGTTCAGCAGAGTGATACCATTTCACCGAAACTCTTCAGTGCCACCCTCGAGAACATCATGCGACGACTGGAATGGAAAGAAATGGGAGTGAAGATAGACGGTTGGCAACTACACACCTCTGTTTCGCTGATGACATCGTTCTAATAACACCAAACATTAGCTAAGCGGCACAAACGCTGGCCGACTTTGACCATGAGTGTGGAAAGGTCAGACTACAGCTGAATCTCACAAAGACAATGTTCATGAAAAATGAACTAGTCCCTGGCATTCCATCTGCTCTCAACAGAACAAACATCTCTGAAGGCAGCAATGTGTACCTGGGTCCAGAACTCAACATGAGGAACAACTTGGCGCCAAAACTGTGCAGAAGGAAGAGAGTGGCTTGGAATGACTTCAAGAATGTCGAAGAAGTTGTTAAGAGGACGAAGAACCTCCGTTCCCGGACACATCTTTTTGACTCCACCATTCTTCCTGCACTAACATACACCTCAGAGTCCTGCACCCTACAAAAACAGAACTAGAACGCTATTTGGGTATCCCAAAGAAGAATCGAAAGAGCTATAGAATATCACATTTCATTGAAGTGATAGAAGGAATCCAGAGTTCCGACCTCCATTGACAATCAAGAATCAGGGACACTGTCTTGTTTGCCATGGCGTCGAAAATCAGATGGGCCGGACATGTAATGCCATTTAAACCGCTGGACTAGAGCTGTTACTGACTGGATGAGACGTCATAATAGGTGGGCGGTCACCTATGAAATGGTCAGACTTCTTTGCCAAAACCCTGAACAAATGGTTTGAGGCTCTTCCTGTTTCTGGAGCCAGCAGATGCCATTGGGCTACACTAGCACGCGACAGGAAGGAATGGAGAGGTTACTGGTGCCCGCTCGAACAAATTGATGAATAATGGTATGAGAAGTGATATAAGTGATACTGCATTCAAGTAGAAACTGAAACTTTAACTCTCAACTGTTTGATAGTATGCATATAGCTGCTTCACTGTGTTACATAATAATGAGCTAAGTGTTTATTTCTTAAATTGAAAACTTTGGGGAATTCTTTTTTAAGGTTTTTTTTTTAATTGTATCATTGCAAGATAGACCTTCACACAGCTGTTCATGATTGAATTTCAGTCGTACAGTATTCCAAAACCCATCCCTCTACCAGTGTACATTTCTTAGCACCACTGTTCATAAGGTTCCCTCCCATATCACCCCCCACCCCCTACCTGCCTCTATGGCAGGCACTTTTGCTTTTCTTCTTGTTCTTGTTCTCATTCTCGTTCTCCTCCTCTTCCTCCTCCTCCTCCTCCTCCTCCTCTTCTTCCTCCTCCTCCTCTTCCTCCTCCTCCTTCTTCTTTCTTTTTCTTCTTTTTTCTTCTCTCTTTCTCCTTTTGGGCATCGGGGTTTGCAATATTGATACTGAAAGATTCAGATTATCAAGAATATCCCTTTACCTACTTTTAATATTTCTTGTCCAGTGTGATCATTCCCAGTTATTAATGTCGTACTAGTCTCTTCTCTATCTAACCTACCCTCAACCCCACACACAGTCATTCTATATCTGTTCCTCTCCTGACTCATTTGCCGTTGACGATTTTATAGGTTCCAAATATTTATGTTCTCTCTCTCTTTTCCTCTCTCTCTCTCTCTCGTTGTTGTTGTTGTTTATGATCATTGCCTTATAGTGCTTATTTTGCCTCCTTACATACGTTAAAGGTAAAGGCCCTCCCGTTGTTCATCGATTTGCTCGAGCGGGCCCAGTAACGTCTCCATTGGAGATTTTGTTGTTACTGTGTTTGGCATATCGAATACGTCATGGGGAGCTTGCCAGGCTCTGCCGTGCGGGCGAGATACTCTCGGTAGCTTGCCGGGCTCTCCGAGAGGGGCGGAGGAATCGAACTTGGGTTGGCCATGTTGGCTGCGTGCAAGGCAAATGCCCTACCTCTGTGCTATCGCTCTATCTCTAAGACATACATTAGAGATATATTATATTTTCATCCAGGCACAGAATCCTAAGAATGAAAGGATGCCTTTTCTGAATTCCTGGAAGAGGCCCTGCTGCACAGTGGGGTTCTGTTCCCTGGTTAAAGCCCTAGCTGCCACAGGGGGGCAGTCACACTCCATGGTGAAGGCCCAATCTCAGCCTCTCAGTATTATCCTTTACCTCAAATGCACAGAGGAATTTCTATGTCTTATAAAAGAAAACGAGTTGTTTGTACACTTCCAAAAAAAGATTATGTTGTAAAATTACAAATGACAGCTTAAATATTTCCAAAGAGTGTTCCTTTATTTAACTATTCTACATATCAAGCAGATAACTATGATTTTCCTATCTAGACTATCTGGCTAATTCTCATATCCCTTGAGTAAGCCTAAAAATAAAAGAAAAAGAAAAATAGGCAGATAAAGAGATTTCCCTCAAGCTGTTGGCTATAATTTTTGAAGCCTGGAGAAGACAAAGAATTTCTGGAATTTTTTCTACATCAAAGGGAAACTGTAGAAGCAGCACATGTATTTCGGCATATATGCTATTTATAGAGGGTCAATTGAGTAAAAGTCTGGGGAGTGCAACATCGTAAACTATTATTAGCCTCAATTTGAAACTCAGCCCTTTGCTACAGACATGCACAACACTAAGCCATATTCTTTATTTACTTCTAGCAGTTGCTCTTTTTGTTTCTAAAATTAATTACCATTTATACTATTGCTTTAAGCTCTATCTGGTTAAATAAATATGTTTACGTGGTTGTTCTGAACTAAACTAGTCTACCAGAGATTAATCCAAACAGAAAATCAAGACCAGATATGAAATTACTGCTCAAAAGATATGTTAATTTAGACCTGGAATATTTCCATTTCCATTGCTAGAAGCAATGTCTCTTAAAATTTAACATTCTTGTGTTGTATTTTTGTAGTACAGGGAGAAATAACTAGCTTTAAGATAGTAAAATAGAGACTTTTTAGATGATTATGACCCTAACTCAAAAATAGAGAATAAACTACAGGAAGTGAAAGAAGAAATTTAAGTAAAAGACAGAAGAATTTTTCAAGGTTGGTAAGAAGAGTCTTGTCCATGGGATTATTTTTTTGTGGTGGCACAATCTTAGTAGTCTTTGAGTGGGCAAACCATGTACATAGATTACAGTGAAACCAACAGGTGTCCCCCAAAATGTACCTAAATTAGGGAGAAAACTCCAGTAAATGGGAGATTAACTGAGTCATAGCAGTTAATCCAGATCATCAGACACATGACAGTGCAGGTTTTCTGTTGAGAATATACAGTTCATAAAGCTCAAAGATAATATTCCTTTATCAAAATTATGCCTTATTTAGAATACTACATTCTTATAAAGAATTTTAAAGATAATAAATAAAGTTATGATCTCATATATTATTTGTCTATCTTTATACAGAGGATTAGACATGAGTTGACATCAAAACATTTTTTCCCGATTTCTGTTTGTAGAGACAAGTAGAGAAGCATAAAGACCAGGTTGCTATTCAATATGAGAATAAGTAGAGTCAGGTCTGCTTACAGGAGAAATAAAAAGGTTAGTCTGAGTTACTAAGTATTGACAATAGGGAGACATCATTTTTGTGTTTTATGTACCTAAACTGATTTAATTTTTACAACAATCCCTATGAGGAAGATGCCTTCCATAGTTAAAGATAGAGGTAAGAAAAAAATATGCTCATAGATGTTATGTAATGGAGTAATAATTCAAGACAACTTTGTTTAATTTTAGAATTCATCCAAAAGATTTTGAAAAAAACTGAATCCTAGATTTTTACAAAGGAATTTTAAATGACTTGAATAAGAAAATGTGTTGCTTCTCCTTTTCTGTTATTTTTATTATTTTTTTCAATCAGAAGCATGATAGTCATGTACAGAAGTTCAGCGTCTTGAACCATTTTATTTGTATTATGTTTCTTACCAGAAAACAATAGTAGGAAGAGAACTGCTTAAACAGAGCTGGTTGTCAATTTTTTCTTCATTCAGTTGACAACAGAGGGTGCTACGCATTTTCTTGCTTTTCTCACAGAGGCACATTGTTCAATTCCTCTTCTGTTGCATATTGTCATTACCTATATCAACTTTAATGAAGTGAGGTTAATCTTTTTGTTTTAATGAATTTCTGGCATTTGCTGAGTTATATTGCACTGAATTCATATTAACAAGGTGCTTTTAACCCTTTTATATTTGGCTATGAAATAACAGAACTACAGTACTTAGTGATCTCTATACAAAGCATTAGTTTGAATGAAAATTACCTTAGAAGTCTGTTTCTTATCTTCTTTAATGAGTTATTATACACTTTTATGCAGAAAGCAGAAGCACTGTTTATTGAATAATCATCCAAGTAACAAAAACATAGATAAGTTTTTTTTGTCAGTGCCAGGATTAGAACCAAGTAAAGGTAAAGGTAAAGGTAAAGGTCCTCCCGTTGATCATCGATTTGCTCGAGCGGGCCCAGTAACGTCTCCATTGGAGACTTTGTTGTTACTGTGTCTGGCATATTGAATACGTCACGGGGAGCTTGCCAGGCTCTGCCGTGCGGGCGAGATACTCTCGGTAGCTTGCCGGGCTCTCCGAGAGGGGCGGAGGAATCGAACTCGGGTCGGCCATGTTGGCTGCGTGCAAGGCAAACACCCTACTGCTGTTCCTTATCTTTACTTCACTTAATACTTGAAGTGGGACTTTAATTCATACTGTTTTCTAAATGGATCTTTTAAAGGAGGTTTTTACTGAATATATAATCAAATAGTATCTTCATTAAGAGTACTTTATGAATGTGAGTATATGTGTGTTTCTATATACTCTGTACTATAAACACTGTACTATAAACTGTTTATAGTACTATAAACACTGTTTGTAGATATAACATTTATATTATTATATACTATAAATACTGTTCATAGATATATTTATATATCTGTGAATGCAATTATAGAGTGTGAGAAAGAAAAAATCCTGAAACCAATTAGAAACTTTACAGTAAAATGTGATATTAGAAATCAGAAGGAGATTGCATGAGTATTGCATTTGCATCTTGAGGTGGTTTAGGCTGCGAGGACCATAAAACTTTAACTCAAAAATAAGTAAAACAATAGCAAAACATTATTTCAGAAAGGAATTCAAAGGGTTGATCAGTACCTTGTGGTCTAATTCAGAGACTCCTAAGTCATCAAGAAATGAACTTTTGTGGCTGGAGTGATAGCACAGCACATAGGGCATTTGCCTTGCACAGGGCCAACCTGGGTTTGATTCCCAGTATCCTGTCCTATATGGTCCCCTGAGCACCGCCAGGAGGAAATCCTGAATGCAGAGTCAGGAGTAACACCTGAGCATTGCCGAGTATAACCTAAAAAGGAAAAAAAAAAGAGCTTTTCTCTTGTCAGCTCTGCTGTTCTCAGCATTTCTGTCCTCACATTGGTCCCTCCCAATTCCTAATGACAGTGTGCCACAGAGCTTGGACTTTTCCCCATACACACAGCATCAAAAGACCTGGAGAAAGACAATCTTTTATCTTATAGAGAAGCAGAGAAACTTCTAATGCTCCCTTTCTTCATAGCTGACACCCCTCTGCTTTTCTTAGCATTGCACTGTCTCCCAGAGCCAAGTGAATGGAGTCACCTGCTTGGGTGGACTAAGGAGGGACCTGGTCTTTCTTCTGAAGCACAGAGTCAATGCAATAGGACTTATTTAAGCAGCTGTTAGAAATGACAGTTTGGGAGGTAGAAAGCAGTGTCTCCCAAAGTTATCAGCACCCCGCTATACAGATGTATGTAGAGAGCAGATGGAAAAGTACATCTTAGTTTTAACTTTTTTCTTCTTCTTCTTTTTTTTGTGAAGAAAGAGTTTTTACAGAAACTTATTTTTTAAAAATGTGAGGGGATAAAAAGAGAGAAATGTGTATTTAAGAGAGAATACAGGTATCTGCAGATTGGAAATAGGCAAGCAAATAAACACAGAGACGAGCAAGTGAGACACATGTTCAAGGAAGAACATGGGCTTGAAGAGCAGGCGCCAGTTTTTGCTTTCTAGCCAAATAAAAAATATTGATTGAGGTCACATAAAAAGTTCTGTTTATTTAAGTACTGTTAATTTATGTGTTATTAGAGATTATATGTTATTAGTGAGGTAATCTTGTAATTATCATTAACAGTATTGTAAATAAAGCACCTCAATAAAAATGGGCAAAACTCTATTGTTATAGATTATACCAAATTCATTCACATACATTTTTTTCAGTTACTCAAGGCCTTACGTTGACCTGATCTTCTTTGCTTTGGTATGGTTGGTATGGATTTAGCAGGGATGTGGGGATATTAGAGAAGAGTGGAGGTGAGGTATTAGGTAATGCTAAGTTCTTCCTGAATGGTATCTTGGGAATTATCCAGCCCAGTATTCATATTTTTGAGAAAACACGAAGCTAAAAGCACTTGCTACCTACCTCTTTTGTCAATGTGAAGTATATAAAAATTGAGATCAATAATTCTAGAACATCAGGCCTATCATGATTTATTAGAACCGTAGAGATAGTGTGAATAATTTCTATCTGTGCAAGATGATATCCTTTCCACCTGAAGTTGTATGTGCAATTCTTCATTGCTCAGGTAAGGTTGTATAGACTTAGTAATTACCTGCATTGATCATCTCCAGCGTCACTGTGTTTTTGTGTAACAAATAGATGTCTTCTTAACTTCCATGTAACCAAAGACTTTGTTTTGTCCATACTCAGAGAAGTACTCGTCAGTTCCTCCAGCACCACAACTTCTGAGAGTCAAGATCCTTCTTCTGGGGACCCTGCAGTCAGTGCACTTCAACAACAGCTGCTACTAATGGTGGCTCGGAGGACCCAGTCAGAGACCCCTCGGGTATGTTCCAGCATTACCATTTGTTAATGTGCAGGACACAGGGATCTATAAGCTTCTTTGCTACCAGGCAATAAAAAAAGGACCTAACAGAATGAGTCAGGTCTTGCCCTGAGTTCTTTGTGTCAGGACGCGGATTGTGATCTCCCTTTAACGACAAAGAGACTCCAGAGACTGCAGATACCAAGCAAGGTTTATTGTAAGACTGGCTAGCCAGGGTCAAGCCGCCTACACAGACACGCAGGTCAGATAGGTCAGGCAAGACCCCGAACTTCTTCAAAGGGGATCTTATATAGGCCTTCACTGGCCGATACAGCAAAGCCCACGCATTTCATAGCCAATAGATTTGTAACAATATATACTTTCTTAACCAATCCATTTAAAAGTACATCACTCCTTAGCCTATAGATTCAAAGATCAGCATTTATGTACATAGGCATTGTGGCTAGTGGGCATCTGGTAACTCGAACATTTGGTTATCACCTGGCTCTCTTAGATTTGGTGGAAGCTGATAAGGGCAAAGTTCCTAACAGAGGTAATAGATAAGAAAGGGCCAACAAATGGTTTCCAAATTTACATCCCAGCAGGGAAGAGTCAACAAATGGTTTCAGAATTTACATCCCAATAAGGAAGGGCTTCACATCTAAGGCTCTACTAGGGAGGGGGCCAAAAGAGAGAGTTACTAATTAGTAGAGTTTTAACTCTGGAATCTCCCTCAGGGTCCCAAGGGAACTTACTGTATGTTGCTGGGCTCAATTCTATCATTACATGGAATGCCTTGGATGGGCATAAAAAGAAGTCACTTATAAAAATAAAAATAACAAAAGAAACTATTTAGAAAACTGATACCCTTCACTGTTACTAGAAAGTTTGATTTCGAATCACTCATTCAAACACGTTAAAAATTAGTTTGCATTGTTGTTTATTGCCAGAATGCACAAATTCCACAACAGCACCTAGTTAAGGGGAGACCCCTTCCCATAGTTCAAAAAATACCAGATTTTATTTTATAAATCAACTTAGAGATTCTGAAAATGTTTTGAGATGTTTTATTCTAGGAGCAAATAACTATCATCAAGAGACTTAAAATATGAAACTTCGCATTTTTTAACAAGGAGTTAACTTATTAATATTCATTAATTACTCAAGGATCAGAGAGATAGCACAGCATGTAGGGCACTTGCCTTGTATGCAGCCAACCCAGATGTACTCCCCAGTACCTCAAATGGTCCCCTGAGCCTTGCCTGGGCACAGACAGAGTCAGGAGTAAGCCCTAAGGATGGCCATGTATAAATTCCTGAACCAAAAGCAAAACAGAAATATTAGTTGATCTTTAATGATACCCTTTGAGAGGCAGAATATAAAACTCAAAGTGAAAGATAACATGGGGGGAAGACATAGATCTAGGTGTGACAGATACAGAGCTTAGAGTGACAGATTAAGTCTTGGGCAGTTTGGAGGAAGAGGACGGTGTGGATGGTGGAAGTTTCATAGGAAAAAGGATGCCTGAGCTGTGCCTCAAAATAAGGAGTATTTATTACAAACTGAGGGAAGACTATCGCAGATGGTATGTTGTTGTGTTAGTGTGAAATTTATTGCTGTCTTTGCACTTTTCTCTGGGCAATACTTCTAAACAAAGTATTACTTTCTTTGATTGCTTCTAAAGAATCTTGCCCTTGGACAAAATATACTTATTATTGCTTAAGCAAAATGTCCCAAAAGATGTTTTCTGGCACAGTTGATTGACATTTCTATGCTGCTGGTCAGATGCTCTTATTGTTGTTACATTATCTTCAAATAGAAGGAAGCTATAGAATTGGCATTTTCTCGGAGAAACTTGCAGTTTTCCTGACACAAGCTTGGAGGAATTTCATCTCCCTGTTCTTCGTTACTTCTAGAACATCAATTTGGAACCTCAAAGTTGTGGAACTTTATTTAAAAAGATCTATATAATTGGGACTGAAGAGATAGTATAATGTGTAGGGAACTTGCTTTGCATGCAGCTGACCAGAATTCTGTCCCCGATACTCCATATAGGCCTCCTTTCTCCACTACGAGCAATCCCTGAGCACAGAGCTAGGAGTACTCCCTGAGTACTGCTGGTTGTGGTTCCCAAACAAAAAAAAATCTAGATAATTTGGGAAGGTGTGATGTTATTTATTCCATGATTCTCAGTGGTAAGGGAAAATTGGGAGTCAGAGATACAAACACATTGATTTAATAACTCAAAAACATTGCTGGTAGAATAGATATTTAGAAACAAGTAAATACTCAATGGATAAATTAGAAAGTCACACTACACATTTTATCTTTAAAATTCTGTCAGAGACATCGCCTTCTTAGCGCAGTAGGCAGCGCGTCAGTCTCATAAAATTCTGTCAGAGATATGATCACATTAGTGAATATAAAAAGTTTTAACTCATGAATTGTTTTACTGTTACTCAAACATGAATCAAGTTTACTAATTTTGACATTTTTGTATTTTGTTAATTAAATTTTTTTAATTATATGTAGCTACAAAGATAGAAAAGTAAAGATTACTCCTAGTCTTATATTTAAAGACTAAGTAAACATTTTCAAATGTATCATGTTGGAAGCAAAAAGGATTGGAGGGAGACAGAAAGAAACTGTGTCTGTTGTTCCTGCAACATAGAGGTAAAAGAGCAGTGATGTGCACGTTGGTTTTTCAGAAAAGTTCAGCAAAACTGAGGGGAAAATAGGAGTCTGCAGACAAGACTTAATTACTCCCTTTTCACATCCATCTTCCTTCTGTCCTTTATAGCTGAGTGTAGTACTGGTTTTCTAGGGGTCTCCCCACCACAGCTTTATGGCTATACTTGTCCTGCTAGCAGAGCTGAGGTTCTACTGGGTCCAGAAGAGATCAGAAGTTGGTCTGATCAAATAAATGCTTGTCTGAAATTCTTCCCTGGCATAGGCCAAATGTGGGAGCACTGAAGAAAGTTGTTTGGCAAGGGAAGTCCCAAGTAGGATGGATCCTCTTTATTTTAGACAGATGAGTGGATGAGTCTTTTCCCTCATCGTTGCTACAGAAAAAAGCTCCTGAGCACTATGAGAAGAACAGAGTCTGAGTGTAGGATAACTTTGGTTTGTCCTTCCTGCATAGCCTCAGGTAGTTTAGGTTTATTGGTTACTCTCATCATAGTGCTCCCATTCCTCTGTGTTTATTTGTAACCTCTTTGTTTGTGTTCTGTTGACTTGTAAATATTGTTTTTCTCTTCTCCTTACATCCTTTGCATAGTTTATTCAGAGCAATGTCCTTTTTGTATGGACATAAGAAGACGGTAAATGCTGTGCTTTTGTAACTTGGGAGTTTATTGATTCTCAGTGATATTTTTCCTCCTGGGCATCTGTTCTCTTGACCTAAGCCTCAGTTGCCCTTACTTCCCAGCACCCCCCAAATCAGTGTCCCGACAAGGGACTAGATGGACCCAGGGCAAGCGGTGAGCTATGTGCTGGCATTGAGATGGGCCTGGCCAAAGTGCCTAATGCTTAACTATAGGTTAAGAGCTAGGTCATGGACAAATGTTGTTATGATCCCAGCTAGATTCGGACCCTGCTAGGGTTCACGATCACGATCACGACCACCCTGTTGTTCGTCGATTGCCTCGAGCAGGTGCCAGTAACGTCTTCTTCGTCCTAGCCCTGAGATTTTTTTTTTTAAAGTGCCATATTCAAGGCTTTTTCAGGGTTAGGAGAATGAGACCCATCATTGTTACTGGTATTTGGCATCTTGGGTATACCACGGGGAGTTTGCCAGACTCTGCCGTGTGGGCATATTACATTTGGTAGCCTGCCAGTTTGACCAAATTAGGAATGAGATGATAAGATGTCGATCCTGGCCATTGTTGGAGTTATACGGCAGTTGGTGGGTGTAACTGTCTAGTTACTGGCAGGTCCAGTCCCAAACTGTGCAGGCTTGGAGATCTCAGCCCCGGGTCCCACACACCTGGGTTCCTCTGTCAGTTCTTTTATGCGTGAGGCTCATCCAAGTGTGTGGAGAGTGGTCCCAGCATGGCCTTGGCTGGGCCTCGGTGGTCTTCAGCTGTTGGGCCCTGGTGGAGACAGTCAGGCATAGGGTAGGAGACTCTGCCTTGTTCTCTCCCAGGAGCTGAGTGTGATGATCTCTGGATCCTGGCCGTTGTTGGAGTTACACGGCAGTTGGTGGGTGTAACTGTCTAGTTACTGGCAGGTCCAGTCCCAAACTGTGCAGGCTTGGAGATCTCAGCCCCGGGTCCCACACACCTGGGTTCCTCTGTCAGTTCTTTTATGCGTGAGGCTCATCCAAGTGTGTGGAGAGTGGTCCCAGCATGGCCTTGGCTGGGCCTCGGTGGTCTTCAGCTGTTGGGCCTGGTGGAGACAGTCAGGCATAGGGTAGGAGACTCTGCCTTGTTCTCTCCCAGGAGCTGAGTGGGTTAGGAAAGATTAATCTGGCCTGAGCTCTGTAGTCTGAGTCTGTGGCAAGATGTTCCCAGGAGAGCTGCCCTACAAGTCTCAATGTTATCTCTTACTGTGTCCATACAAAAATAGCTAGTATTGATATGTTGATAGTATTAAGTTGTTGACAGAGTTATTGGACTGAGAAAAGGAGGAAAAACACCTTAAGAGGTATTTTGCCTTTGGGCAGGCAGGAAGGGCTTTGGAATACCTCTAAGTGGTGTTTCTGCCCTTGAGCCTGATGGGCAGTCAGGAAGGGCTTTCTTAGGTTGATACTGGGCCCTGAGGTTTAGAGCTGAAGAAGAGAGAGAGAGCGGGGCAGCAGGAAGGAGTGTGGAAAGACTAGCAAGTGGAACAGAGAGGGAAGAATGTAGAACACAGCAGCAGTCACGTGGAGAGAGAGAGCCCAGGAGAGAGAACCCAGGCTGCGACATAGAGCGCAGAGAGATGAGCTGGAGAGAGAGAGAGGAAGAGGAGGAGATAGGAATGAGGAGCAGTGTGAGACTAGAATGGGAGGCTCAGAGAGACTGGAGCAGGCACTTGGGGGAGAATGGAATAAACGGCATCTGATCAATCAACTGGCTTGGCCCTCATTTCCTCCTCCATCTGCCCCATGGCCCGGGCTATTCCAGGTGGGGGAGCAGCGCAGGTACCCCCGAACCTGGGCGGTGAGGAGGAGAGCTGCTGGGGCCTTCCCCAGGCCGCATGGGAGATTATACACAGGGTACATGTGGAATTCGGAAAATTTGTTCCCTGAACTAAAGATTAGCAGGAGGGGCTTTTAATGGATATGTATCACATATCACGTTTTGTGTTAAAAGCTGGTACTTCTCTGTATTTCAGTTATCCAGTACTTGCTCAGTTGAGTACATTCCATAGATTAATTACTGTGGCTTTAAAATCTTATATTACTCTATATTTGAGCCATCACCATGAGATGTCTTTATTAGACTCCTGGTTGAAAGGTAGATTGACCTCAGTCAAGACCTAAGAGCATGTTGAACCTGAGAAACATCACATTTTCTGTTCTAGTATACCCTCACCTGGATGGAGTTCTAAGTCCACTTAACTTGTCCCACATTAAAATATAAATTAACAAGGGATAGAGCAATAGTACAATGAGTTTGGTGCTTTTTTTGCATGTGGTGACTTGGGTTCAATTTCCGGCACCCTATATGGTATCCTGAGCACCGCCAGGAGTAATTTCTGAGCTCACAGCTAAGAGTATCCTATGAGCATTGCTGGATGTGGCCCAAACACAAATAAATAAATAACTAAATTAAATTAAATAACCACATAAAATAAATAAATTAAATACATTAAATTAAATAACCACAGCCCAGTGTTTGTCTCAGTGTCACTCTAAAATTAATATAGAATTAATGATATAAACTAGCATGTATATCACATTTTGTTTTTAGGAAGAAAATAATAAAAATGAGACTAGATCCTAACCTTTCACCCTTTATGTCTTATTGTCATATTGTATTTTTATGCCATAATGATATGTTCATGAATTTTAATGTAAGTTTTTAATTAGTTTTTTTTTTACTTTTGGGCCACACCCAGCAGTACTCAGAGCTTACTCTTCTTGGCTCTGTGCAGGAGACCATGTGGGGTGCTGGGAATAGAACCCTGGCCAACTGTGTACAAGGCAAGCAACTTACCCATTGTACTCTCAATCCAGCTTCAAAGTTTTTTAAAGTTATTATTATTATTCTGTGCGTAATCCAATCCCTGGGTCTCCGGCAGTTGGTGGAAGCAGACAAGGCAGGGTAGGGTGGGACTTCTGGTTTTAATCCCTTCGTCAACTATCACCTGATCTGCCATCTGTCATCTACAAGCTCTTCACTTTAGTCATCCTGAAATAGGTTTGGCAGAACACTAGATAAAGGACAACCATGCGAGCAAGCTGGTTTTTGAAAAGGATTCAGCACGAAAGACCATATCCACACGATAACCAAGCTCATTGAGGTTTCTCAGGAGTTCAAGATGCCACTCTCTCTAACAGTCATTGATTTAAAGAAGGCCTTTGATTATGTTGAGACTGAAGAGGTCATCGAAGCCCTAGCCAAACAGGGCGTTCAAACTCAATACATCAATATCCTCCATAAGCTGTATTAAGGATTCACTACCAGGATCTCACCATTTTACAAAGAAGTGATCATCCATGTCAAGAGAGGGGTTCAGCAGGGTGTTACCATTTCACCGAAACTCTTCAGTGCCACCCTCGAGAACATCATGCGACAACTGGAATGGGAAGATATGGGAGTGAAGATAGATGGTCGGCAACTACACCATCTCCGCTTTGCTGATGACATTGTTCTCATAACACCAAACATTAGCCAAGCGGCACAAATGTTGGCCAGCTTCGACTGTGTGTATGGAAAGGTCGGACCACAACGGAATCTCACAAAGACAATGTTTATGAGAAACAGTCTCATTCCTGGTGTTCCATTCACTTTCAACTGGACAAACATCTCCGAATGAAATAGTTAAGTGTACCTAGGTCGAGAAGTCAACATGATGATTGACCTGGCACCTGAGTTGTGCAGGAGGAAGAATGCAGCTTGGAACACCTTCAAGAGCATCAAAGAAATAGCTAAGAGGACAAAGAACCTCCGGCTCTGGGCACATCTCTTCAATTCCACTGTTCTTCCTGCATTAACATATGCCTCAGAGACCTGGGCCCTACAAAAACAGGATGAGAATGCTATTTGGGTCTCCAAAGAGGAATCAAAAGAGCTATGCTTGGAGAGTCACGTTTCACTCAAATGAGAGAAAGATTCCAGAGTTCTGACCTCCATTGACAGTCAAGAATCAGGAACACTGTCTCGTTTGCCAAGGCATCAAAAATCACATGGGATGGACACATAATGAAATTTGGAGACGACCGCAGGACTAGAGCCATTACCGACTGGATTCCACGGGATGTCCAAAGACCGCGTGGCTGCCCACCTATGAGATGGTCAGACTTCTTCGTCAAGACACTGAATGATCGGTTTGAGGCTCTTCGTGTTCTTAGAATGAACAGACGCCATTGGGCTACACTAGCACGTGACAGGGACAAATGGGGACATTACTGGCGCCTGCTCGAGCAAATTGATGATTAATGGGAAGTCAAGTGATCAAGTGTGAAGTGATTATTATTATTACTCTTTTGGGGGAACCATGCCCAGCAGTACTCATGGCTTATTCCTGGTTCTGTGCTCAGGGATTACTCTTGACAATGCTGAGTGGGGAGGATGTTATGCAGTGCCAGGGATTGAACTGGGATCAGCTGCATACAAGGCAAGTGCTGTGTTGTATCTCCAACCTTGAATTTTAATATTGTTAATTAAAAATGAACCTTAAAAGGTACACCAATACATTCCTAGGCCTCTAATTTATTATATAAGATTTTATTAAATTATATTGTATATAATTGTATATAGCATATTGTATATAAGATTTTATTAAATTATCTTTGGCATAAGACTAATGATATTTATTATCATAAATAGATGATAAACTATGTAGATGACTGAAACATCAGTTATAGCATTTCAAGATGTTTATTGTCATCTTGAATATTCTTTTTCTGGAGAGAAGCATACCACTCAGTGCTCAAGAGTTAAATCTGACTCTGCTTGGGAGACCATATGCGATGTCAGTGATCAAATTGTGTTGATCTATCTCTGATCCCCATCTATCTCTCTGATCCCCATCACACATACTCTTTTTAAATCTACTTTTAGTTTAAGCACTGTCACTTGCAATACTGTTACTGGTAGTGTTTTATGGGCCTGAGTTCCAACACCACACCCTCCACCAGAGTGTCCCCATCCCTTCCCCATCAGAGTTCCAGTTCCCTCTCCTCATCCTGTTCTAGACAATTTCCAGGATCAGTTCTGTGGACCAATTCTGAGGACCTGTTGTGTTGACAGTGCTTACAAATCTTTGTTTGGTTTTGTTTGGGGGCCATACCTAGTGGTGCTCAGGTTATACTCCCAAGTCTCCTGATTGAAGAATTTTTTTCTGACAGCACCTGGGGGAAAACCATGTTGTGTCCAAAATCAAACCCAGTATGTTACATGTGCTCCAGTTTGTTGAGTTGTCTCTACAACCCTCTTTTATCTTGTTTTTTTTTTTCTAATTTCTTTACTCTTAATATTCTAATATGCCTCCCAGCTGCATGGTGCATTTGATAATCTAATTTGCTTCTAATTCCAGGATTTATTTAAACTTAGCAAACAATTAAAGGTACTATCATGTTTGTAATTCCATATGTGGTAAAAATAACAGCTTAGGAAATCTTGGCAGTAGGGAGTCTTTTTAGTGTGAATATGCCTTCTAAAGAAAAGAATTCAGAACATCCTGGTATCGGAGGTTTACTCCATGGCTTGGAGGATAGAGAATGGAGCACCAAATAAAGGGTGTTGGGAGGATTCTCCCAGGATGGGAGATGCATGCTGAAAGTAGACTGTAGAACGAACATGATTGCCACTCAATGCCTCTTTTGCAAACCATACTACCCAAAAGAGAGAGGGAACAAAAGTGAATGCCCTGCCACAGGGACAGGGTGGGATGGGGTGGAGGGAGGGCTACTGGGATCATTGTTGGTGGAGAAAGGGCACTGGTGGGGGGATGGGTACTCCATCATTGTATAACTGAAACCCAAGCACAAAAATTTGTAAGTCTACAACTGTACCTCATGGTGTTTCACTAATAAAAATTAAAAATAAAAATAAAGTTAAAGCAGTAAAATAAATAAATAAATAAATAAGTAAGTAAAAAGAAGAAGAAAAAAAGAACATCTTGGTATCAGGGGCAATCAACAGAACCCCACCTTGTGTTCCTTTCACTTTGTTCTTTGGTCACTACTCTGATCTCCAGTTCTCCTTTACCTCCTCAGTAACTTCTGACACCAGAATCTCTTACTGCCAAAAAGAATCCTTCTCAATTCCACCTTGCCAGTGCTACGTTTGATAGCTCTAAGAGAGAACCAACAGGGGACACACACAAGACTATTATTTATACTTTACCCCCTTCTAGCACTAACATACCTCCCCTTTCTTTTCAAGAGGTTTTAAGATCCCCCCCCAAAACACCACTCCCACCAAAGAAGGTTTACAACTTATTTCCATCTGTGTCTGTCCTGATATGGGAGAGGTTCTGTAGATGTGATCACTTTAGTCTCCTTGATGTAATAGGATTTTATTTATGGCTTAGTTCTTGATATTGTCTTTTAAATTATAATTTATTATGTACTCAAAGTCAAAGTCATGCTCAAAGTCATAAAACTGACTTTAAAATTCTTTTAGATAGCATATAATTTGTACTGTATTATAGCACATCCTTATTATTTTTGTCAGTGTCCCTTTTTTTCTGGTTTTCTTTCCAAATTTATGTGTTTAATTTTTCTCCTCACAGTTGGGCCTTAACTCTGGCGCTGCTTGTTACAACAGTGACTTTTACCTTTCCCCAGTGAGATTTGCTTGGGTGCTCCTAAATGGGATTGCTCTAACTTTTCACAGTCCTTTGATAATGTTGGATCTGGAGCATGTGACATGGTCTCTGAGAGTTGGTCTCTCACCTTTCAAGTGAGGGGTAATAAATAACACCTCTATAGGAAAGGGGGGGTGGGAGTAGACTTCTATAATCTTGAATCTTTTAATTTTGCCAAAATACTTTTGAAATAGTAAACTTTCACATGTTCTCAAGCTGAATTTAAGTTGTTATCATATGTTGGATTCTTTTTATTAACCTCGAGTACTATGTGTGAATGCAGATCCATATGGAAATGTGAACAAGTGCAGTTGCTTCTTGAAAAATTCTCATGCTCAACATGTTGTTCTTTATTCTACCTGACTAACTGGGTGATGTGATGTGATTCTCATTAATGAGACTTAGTGAATCAGAGACAGAACCAGCCTTGTGGTCACTGTATGTGTTCTTTCACCTAGATCATAGGTAGTGAGATTGTCTTTATTGTGTGTCCATTGTGTTTTGCCCCTGCTGGCCCTTTTATTGGTGGTGCACTTTACAAGCTCTTTATACTCTATCCTTTCAACAGGCTTCCACTTTACACGTTCCCTTAGCTCATATTATCTCTCTAAGCATACTGATAAAAACAGAGATATGTTTATACTTGTATGGCATTTGGTATAACCAGTTACGACTCATTTAGTTCTTTACTCTTCAGGCATTTCCGACCCTTAAAATTTTCTCCCGTTGTTATTCTTTGAATTCTCAGAATATGTTTTATATAATATTTGACATATATAATTGGTACAATAAATATGTTTGATAAATATATAAATAATTGCTTAAAATGATGGGCCAATTGTTTTTCAATTTTTTAGTTACCATGTTATTACATTGGGCGGAGCGATAATACAGCAGGTAGGGAGTTTTTCTTGCACCCGGCCGACCTGGGTTTCATTCCTCCGTCCTTCTTGGAGAGTCCGGCAAGGTACTGAGAGTATCCTGCCCACACAGCAGAGCCTGGCAAGCTCCCCGTGGCGTATTCGATATGCCAAAAACAATAACAAGAAGTCTCATAATGGAGACATTACTGGTGCCTGCTCTAGCAAATCATTGAACGGAAGGACGGTACTACAGTGCTATGTTATTATATTAATAATAGTTTTATGCATATAATATTCCAATACTACTTCCACCACTAGAGTATCAGTATCTTTCCATCAATGTTTTTCTCAAGACTTTCCCCAGTCCCTTGGCAAATTCAGTTCTGTAGACTGGCTCCCAGGGCATGTTGTCTTTGGCCCTTTGTTAGTCCTTTACTGTGTTTTTTTTTATATTAATGCAGCAAAATTTGAAATATGTACCAGAAAATAGTCTAAGAACAATTGCCAATTACTCTACTTAACTAAAACATTTTACTTTGAACTCCTTTGAGATTTAAGACCCAAAACAACAACACAAAACTATGAAATTACTTTTCACAGAATAAAATTTCAAAATTTTAAAAAAACTATTGAATCATCAAGAGATACAAAGTTGTTCATGATTGGGTTTCAGTCATATATAATCTTCCAACACCCATTCCTTCACCACTGTACATTTTGTACATTTCCCACACCAATGTCCCCAGCCCCTTAACTGTCTCTATGGTAGACACTTCTCTCTCTGTCTCTCTTTGGCTGTTGCTCTCTCTCTCTCTCTCTCTCTCTCTCTCTCTCTCTCTCTCTCTCTCCATTTGGGCATTTGACCATACAGATACTAAAATATTATCATGTATATCTCTTTACCTACTTTCAACATTCAGTTCTTGTCCAGAGTGATCATTTTGAACTATTATTGTCCTACTGATCCCTTCTCTATCCTTTGTCTGTCACCCACTTGTTCCAACCATTGACCAGTCCTCCTGCCCCCTGTTTTTCCTGACTTTGGATATTAGTCCCATGATACTTTTTTAAATGTCAGCCAAGATTATTTTGCCATGCATGCTTTTTTATTATTTAATTATTTTTTAATTTTTTTTTTTGGTTTACAATACCTAGTATTCTGTAAAAATCACTAGTTTATCTATTTCCTCCCCAAAGTTACTCCCAACTTACTTGTGTAAATTAGTTTCCCAATAATATTTCCATTAACAATTCCCACTTCAACTGATGGGAGGACAGTATATCTTTGGACCTTTTAGGAGTTTTATAATATTCAAATTTCATTTTTTCCATCTGTCTGTCCGTCTCTCTCTTCTGATAAACAATATAGGACAGTTTCCAAGTTTAATAGTGTTTTTTGGGGGGAAGTCTAACCTTTGATCATTTTCACGTTTGTGTAGGCCTCTCAAGTCTTCAGGGTCCCTGTGAGCCACTTCTAGAAATATTCAGCCAACACACTACTTTTTTTAATATTCCACAAATGAGTATAGTCATTCTACATCTTTCCCTCTTTTTCAGACTCATTTCACTCAGCATGAGTGTACTGGATGGACAGACAGTACTCTCTGTGTCCATCCATTGAAGCTTTATGGATTGATTTGTGATCCATGAAAATTTAAATCTCAACCTGTAATACCTCAGAATGTTCTATATTAGGAAATAAAGTATTTGCTCTTGACGGCCCTTTGTTGGTGATGAATATAAAGTGATAGGAGTATATAAATGAGTACTATGCCTCAAATGTAGAACTATTTGGAGGTAAAGTCTCAAAATATAGTACACAGGTAATTTTAAAAAATAAGTTCATGTTAGGGCATTTTAAAATAAGATTCATTGGGATATATTATAATCCAATAAGAAGATATTAAGATTCAAAAATACATAGTCATTGCCATGGCAGTGGGACATGATGTTCTTTTGCCAACAAAGGAACATTAGACGAAAATGTTCCTTAAATTTTTTTTAAATTTTAGTCATTGTAAAATTACAAAGTTATTCATGATTAGGCTTTATTCATGATTAGATGCCATTGTTGACAACATTGACGAGGAATTGACTGGTTCAGCACCTCCATGATTGTGTGAGGAACGCCAAGAGAGAGATAGCCACAAAAAAACGCCTGTCTTCGAAAACTCTTGAGCTTTTTCTCCAATGTGGTTTGGCGCATGCCTCAGGCAACTGCAAGCTAATGTCCAAGCTCGCAAAGCAGTGCAGATATGCTATATCAAAGAAGACCTCAAAGAGAGAAGAGCAGAAGTGCTGGTAGATGCGGCAGAAGCCAGGAAAAGTATTCGTAACACCCGCCTGTCCTTCACCAACTACAAGACCAAGATGACTGCCCTCCAACGTCCTGATGGATCTATCACATCCTCCAGAATGGCAATGGAGAAGATTATCCATGACTTCTACTCAAAGCTCTTCGATAACCATGTCCACATACCGACATACCAAATTCCACAGGATGGATATGTCGTTCCCAAAGTTCTCCCTTCTGAAATCCGACACGCCATTTCATCAGTAAAGAAACAAACAGCACCCAGCCCAGACAAGGTCAGACCTGAACACCTGAAGAACCTGCCATCAGTACTCATCAATACGCTGGCTCGGCTCTTCACACATTACCTGTCTGAATGCAAGGTTCCGTCCCAATGGAAAACCAGCAGGACTGTACTACTGTTCAAAAAGGGAGACATCCATGACATTGGCAACTATCGCCCGATCTGCCTATTGTCTGTCATCTACAAGATGTTCACTCGAGTCATCCTAAATAGGATTGGCAGAACACTAGATGTAGGACATCCATGCGAGCAAGCCGGGTTCCGCAAAGGATTCAGCACCATTGACCATCTCAACACGATAACCAAGCTCATTGAGGTTTGTTGGGAATTCAAGATGCTGCTCTGTTTAACGTTCATTGATTTAAAGAAGGCCTTTGATTCTGTTGAGATGGAAGCGGTCATTGAAGCCCTAGCCAATCAGTGCATTCAAGCTCAATACATCAAGATCCTCTGTGAACTGTATTACGGATTCACTACCAGGATCTCACCATTCTACAAAGAAGTAATCATCAATGTCAAGAAAGGGGTTTGGCAAGGTGATATCATTTCATCGAAACTCTTCAGTGTCACCCTTGAGAACATCATGCAACGACTGGAATGGGAAGGAATGGGAGTGAAGATAGATGGTCAGCAACTACACTACCTCTGCTTTGCTGATGATATTGTTTTAATAACACCAAACATCTGCCAAGCGGCACAAATGCTGACCGACTTTGACCGTGAGTGTGGAAAGGTCAGACTACAGCTGAATCTTATGAAGACAATGTTTATGAGAACCAACCTCGTTCCTGACGCCCCATTAGCTCTCAATGGAACGACCATCTCCAAATGCAACAGCTATGTGTACCTAGGTCGAGAAGTCAACATGACAAATGACCTGTCACCCGAGATGCGCAGGAGGTAGAGAGCGGCTTGGAACGCCTTCAAGAGCGTCGAAGAAATAGCTAAGAGGACTAAGAACCTCCAACTCCGGGCACATCTCTTTGATTCCACTGTTCTTCCTGCATTAACATATGCCTCAGAGACCTGGGCCCTATGCAAACAGGATGAGAACGCTATTCGGGTGTCCCAAAGAGGAATTGAAAGAGCTATGCTTGGAATATCACGTTTCACTCAAATGAGAGAAAGAATCCGACATCTGTCTATGATCAAGAATCAGGGACGCTGTCTCGTTTGCCAAGGTGTCAAAGTCAGATGGGCTGGTCACGTAATGAGATTTAAAGACCACCGCTGTACTAGAGCTGTTACCGACTGGATTCCATAGGATGTCAAAAGACCATGTGGCCACCCACCTACCAGATGGTCAGACTTCTTCATCAAGATTATGAGCGATCGGTTTGAGGCTCTTCATGTTCCCAGAGCGAACAGACGCCATTGGGTCACACTAGCACATGACAGGGACAAATGGAGACATTACTGGCGCCCGCTCAAGCAAATTGACGATTAACAGGAAGTTAAGTGATTGAGTGATTAAGGCTTTATTCATCCGATATTCAACATCAATCCCTTCACCAGTGTCCACTTGCTTTCACCATGCTCCCCTTTACTTCATTTGCCTCTCACCCACCAATCTGCTCTATGATAGGTGATTTTTCCAAATATGATAGTTTCTGTACTGCAGTTTATAGTATTGTTCCTGATAGAATTTTGTACAAAGCACTGTACCACCTTTTAGCACTACTTGCTCCTCCTCGTTGAATACTTCCCTCTCCCATTGACATTGCCCCCAACCCCCAAACCATCCTATTTTCCAGTCCCTTTGAGTGGTCCATTTCCAACTTAATACCAATTTTCATGTTCCTTGTTTCCATTATCTTAGGTATTCGCTATTCTACCATTATGTTTCTTTATATCTCTCATATGAGAGCAGTTATTCTGTTTCAGTCTCTCTCCCCCAACTTCACTGAACATGTTAGTCTCTAGTTCCTTCATGTAGCAGGAAATTTCATGACTTTATCCTTTCTTATGGTTGAGTGATATTCCACTGTGTTTATGTACCATAGTTTCCTTATCCAGTCATCTATTTTTTGACATTTGAGTTGTTTCAAGATTTTGGCTATTGTAGATGGTACTGTCAGAACATAGAGGTACAAATGTCTTTTACCATTTTGTTTCAGGGACTTTGAGGTATATTCCAAGGTTATGCTGGGTTAAATGGAAGCTCAATTCCTAGAGTTCTTAGCAATATCCCTATTGTTTTCCAGAAAGACTGGTTAAGTCAACATTCCCACCAGCAGTGAATGAGAATCTCTTTCTCCCTGCATTCTTGCCAGCATTGGTTGTTCTTGTTCTTTTTGATATATGCCAGTCATTAGAGGGAAAAGTTTTGCTAGCTTATTAGTCTCAAATTTTAAAACTGTGAGGAAACACATTTCAATTGATCAAGTCACACAGTCTGTGGTAATTTTTTGTATGGGAGACTTAATAAATGATACATAAGCCAAATCATTTATATTTGCTTTATTCTACAATTTTTTAAAGAAGTATTTTCATTTAGACAGCCATAGACAGTAAAAGATAATGATAGCACACTCTCAGAATGTTTAATATGTTTTATCAATGATGTAGATATAATCTTCATATAATTCTATTTTTGCAGTCTTCTATATCTGCAAAAGGTATAATATTGTGCCTCAATTTAAGGAGTATTTTTAAAAAATTTTCATTAGTGAAACACCATTGGGTACAGTTGTAGACTTACAAGTTTTTGTGCTTGGGTTTCAGTTACAAAATGATCGAATTACCCATTACTTCATTAGTCCCCATTCTCCACCACCTATGATCCCAGTAGCCCTGCCACCCCCACCCTTCATCCCCCGCATCCCATTCTGCCTCTGTGGTAGGGCATTCCCTTTTGTTCTCTCTCTCCTTTTGGGTGCTGAAGTTTGAAAAAGAGGCATTGAGTGGCAATCATGTTCAGTCTATAGTCTACTTTCAGCTTGCGTCTCCCATCCTGGGAGGACCCTCTCAATACCCTTTGCTTGGTGTTCCCTTCTCTATCCGAGCTGCATTTCCCCCTAGCATGTGCAGCTGGCCTTCAAGTCATGGAGTGAACCTCCTGACACTTATCTCCACTATTCTTGGATTTTAGTCTCCTATTTTGTTACTTTATATTCCCCAGATGAATACAATCTTTCTATGTCTGTCCCTCTCTTTCTGACTCATTTCACTTAGCATGATACTTTCCACATAGTACCACTTGTATGTAAATTTCATGACTTCATCTTTTCTAACACCTGCATAGTATTCCATTGTGTAGATGTACCAAAGTTTCTTTAATCAGTCATCTGTTCTCAGGCACTTGGGTATTTTTCAGATTTTATGAATAGTGCAGCAATAAACATACAAGTGCAGATGTCATTTCGACTATACTTTTTTGCCTCTCCGGGATATATTCCCAGGAGTGGTATTGCTGGGTCAAATGGGAGCTCAATTTCTAATTTTTTGTGACTCATCCATACTGTTTTCCAAAAGGGCTGAATCAGTTGGCATTCCCACCAGCAGTGAGGGAGAGTCCCTTTCTTGCGACATCTGCGCCAACACAAGTTACTTTTGTTCTTTTGGATGTGGGCCAGTCTCTGTGGTGTGAGATGATATCTCGTTGTTGTTTTGATCTGCATCTCCCTGATGATTAGTGATGTAGAGCATTTTCTCATGTGCCTTTTAGCCATTCGGATTTCTTCGAGAATGTTTCTGTTCATTTCATCATCCCATTTTTTGATGGGGATGGATGTTTTCTTCTTGTGGAGTTGAACCACGGCTTTGTATATCCTTGATATCAACCCCTTATCAATTTCAGGAGTACTTTTTTTTCTTTTTGGGTCTCACACAGCGATGCACAGGATTTACTTCTGGCTCACGCACTCAGGAATTGCTCCTGACGCTGTTCGGGGGACCAGAGGGAATTCTGGGAATCGAACCCAGGTCAGTCACGTGCAAGACAAATCCACTACCTGCTGTGCTATTGCTCCAGACCCATTTTTCTTACATTTTAGAAGAATACCATCATTTTCACTCTTGCTTACTTTTGACCTATATAATGCATCAGACACAAATTTCCACATGACAGAACAGCAATCCTGGCTCCCTTATGCACATATTTCTTATACTCTTTAAAACATAAAGAAAAAGGGATCCAATTTAAAGGGAAATTTACTATAAATCACAAATTCATTGTCATTAAAAGATGTTATGTATGCTGACCCCAAACTAGAAAGCTTTCACTTTTATATTTATACATAATATAATTCATATTGTATAAAAGTTATTTTTTTATATTGAAATAGAATTCTAGATTCAAGTAGTGCTTGCAATCATAACTTTCCTAGAATACATTGTCCAATCCATCCTACAAATTGCCACCTTGTGTCATATCTCCATTATGGATTAAACTTATCTTGAAATGTCTTTTCCATTAATATTTTATAATCAGAATAACTACATATTTTATAAGCCAAGTCAGTGAATTGGCAATAAACAGTAGTGAGGTTAGCTTCCTTGGATAATTCCTCCCTCAGGGGTCTCCAGTAAGAAGTGTGCTGTTCTGATGGATACCAGGCATTGTGACTTCTGTGATATTCAATGAATTAAGAAAATAATAATGTCCAAGTATAACATTCTGTGTTTTTAATCAAAGTGAGGTGTGAGGTTTTTAAAGCAAAACATCTTCTCCAAGCTCATGACCTCATTCCTTTTCTTGTCTTGACACCCTCTTTGCAGTCTCTTTTGTCTCGTTTGGCAGTCTATAAGAAAGATTAACCTAAATTCCTTTTGGAAATTTTCAGGGAAAGATCAAATAAATAAAAACACAGATTAGAGTGACCTAGCCTTCCACTTTAAAATCTATAGCTTAAAGAATCTAATGTATAAACTCAGGCACTTGCTTGCTCATATTTCTAGTGGCATTATTCACACTAGCCAAGAGCTTGAATTAACCCAAATGTCCATCAACAGAAAAGCAGACTTTAAAAATATGTTAAAGGGGCTGGAGATAAAGTACAGTGGCCACATTCCTTGCACATAGCCAACCTGAATTCAATCCCCTGCACCTCATATGCTTTTTGAACCCTGAGTGATCCTTATGATACTTATGATCCCTGAGTGATCCCTGTGCCCCAAATCTCACTCCTCCTCCACCACCAAGCATCTCAAGGAATGATCTCCAACCAGTGAGCTAGGAGTAAACCCTGAGCACCATCAGGTGGGGTGTCCCATAAAACCAACAATGAAAGGAATGGGAAAGGAGTGGGATAACATTCTGTCTTAAGAAAGGGAGAGAGAAACTGTAACCCATCTTGTGATATGGATGGAATTTGATGGCATTACGCTAAGTAAAATAAGCCGACCACAAAAGGACAATATTGTGTAACTCCATAGAGTACCTAGTGTAAGTAAATATTATAAAGAAAGTGGAATAAAGCTTTTGCTACTGAGAGATGGAGGTTGGGAGATGTTTAGTGGGTATAGTTTCAATTTTGCAGGATAGAAAGGTTCTAGAGTTCTATTATACAGCAAAATGAATTGAGCAGTTAAATTGTTAGAGAGCAAATTTTACATTTTATACATTTTATACATTTTTTACATTTACCATATATACTAAACTTTCCGATTTGAAATACATGATCAGCAATAGGGTAGGACTTATATATCAGAACAAGAACTAACATGCTCTGGCCAAGTAGTAAAGGAAAAAGTCAGCAGAAAATTTATGTTTAAAGCCTCCATGAACATCGGCCATCTAATAGGAATATCTTCACAACTTAATTGGAGACCACAAGAGGCCATTCCTTACTATAAAGAAGAACAGAATATACTTTATCATCAACCTCATTAAGAGGGTTATATGGAAAACTGCCTGCTTCAGACTTTAGTTTTGGTTAATTGGGTAGAAATACCCCATAAGTCTTAATGAGCCACAATTTCATGTGGATGAGCAGATCTTATTTATAATACATGGATGGACTAAACATCTCAGATGAAGAATTTACTTTAAATGAGAGGACATGAGGCTCCAAGTGCCTCCAAATGTCTGCAGAAAACATAGATAAATTTGAATCTTGAAATACAGAGCTATAATACAGTTTTTCATAATACACACTAATAAAGATCCAAGGAAAATAGAATAAAGGAAAGTTACTATTCTTTAAAGTATGCTGGGGCTGGAGCGATAGCACAGTGGGTAGGGCATTTGCCTTGCACACGGCCGACCCGGGTTCGATTCCCAGCATCCCATATGGTCCCCTTAGCACTGCCAGGAGTAATTCCTGAGTGCATGACCCAGGAGTAACCCCTGTGCATCGCCAGGTGTGACCCAAAAAGCAAAAATAAATAAATAAATAAAGTATGCTACCATAAATAAGAACCAGCAAAATCAACCAGAAGCAGAAATTGACTCTCAGTGAATGTGGATATTCTAATAATCAGATTCAGATAGATCTTCCATATGTATATATATATATATGTATATATATATATGAATTAAAATAAGTAGAAAGGAATCAAAGTGGTCCTTTTGCAGGCAGAGATTTGCACACAACCAACTTGGGTTTGATCCCTTGCACCCCATTACCCTGAGCCTACCAGGGTAATCCCTGAGTGCAGAATCAGGAGTAAGCCCTGAGCACTGCCAGGCATGACCCCGAAACAAAAGTAAGATACTAAAGGCCATATAAGCCTCACAGATATGATAAAATAATAAATACTAGAAATGAATAATTTAATAATGAAAATAAAATTTTGAGATCTGACAAGACTGATACAAGAATAGGGTATTGGTGAACTAGATGTTGGATCTGAAGAAATCATTTTGTTGTAGCAGAGGGACAGATGACATAGAGGAGATTAAGTTGTATGGTGACAAAGGTTGTCATGTTCTGTCTCAGAATTTTAGAAAGAAATGAGGAAAAATACAATAGCAAAGGACTGGAGAAATAATACAGTGCATAAGGGTGATTTCCTTGCACGCAGCCAACCTAGGTTGGATCTCTGGTACCCCATCATGGTACCCTGAGCCCTCAAAGAGTAATCTCTGAGTGCAGAACCAGAAGAAGAACTGAGCACTGCTGGCTATGCCCTGCCCCCTCTCAAATCCTAATGGCAAAGATAAACTGTAGCACTGCACTGTCCTCTCGTTGTTCATCGATTTGCTCCAGCGGGCCCAGTAATGTCTCCATTGTGAGACTTGTTGTTACTGTGTTTGGCGTATCAAATACGTCACGGATAGCTTACCAGGCTTTGCTGTGCGGGCAAGATACTCTCAGTAGCTTGCCCCGGTCTTCGAGAGGGGCGGAGGAATTGAACTTGGGTCCACCAGGTCGGCCGCATGCAAGGCAAATGCCCTACCAGCTGTGCTATCGCTCCAACCCCGATAGTTTAAACATTTAAAACAATTATTTTATTATAGTTTAGGTAAAATAGTTAAAATAAACTTTAACATAGTTTATGCTATAGATAGTCAAAGTTGTTGTGTGCTCCCCAACCCCCAAAGTATCCAAGGTTCTCTATGTCACCCCTCGTCCAATCTTCATTACTCCAATGCTTGGTGAACAATTTTATACCCCAAGTT
This sequence comes from Sorex fumeus, assembly GCF_029834395.1. Taxonomy (NCBI): domain Eukaryota; kingdom Metazoa; phylum Chordata; class Mammalia; order Eulipotyphla; family Soricidae; genus Sorex; species Sorex fumeus. The sequence goes on along the minus strand of NW_026606078.1, from coordinate 3,077,812 downwards.
CAAGGATTTGTCAGTGTTCAATACTATCTATTCTCTTGTTTCATCTGTATATTCCAACAAGTGTGATCATCCTGCTTTTCTCCCTGAACTACTTTGCTTAACGTAATACCTTCCAATTCCATCCAAGTTGCAATTAGCTGCAAAGTTTCATCTTTTCTTATAGCTGCATAGTATTTCACTGATAATTAAAATTTAAAGGCCAAATAATACACAGATGTAGACAATGGTTTATACAAGTACTGGTGAGAAAGGGATAAATTTATTTATTTTTGTTGTTCTTTTGCTTGTTTGTGATTTTTGTTTTGGACCCACATCTGACTGTGCAGAGGGCCATACCTGATCTTGGCTCTATGCTCAAAGATCAGTTCTGTCAGGACATTGGCTACTATATGCAGTGTTAGAGATTAAGTCTGAGCTGTATGGGAAGAAAGCACCTTTACCACTGTTCTAGCTCTCTGGATCCAGTATGAACATGTTAATGAATGATGCTGAGACATCAGCTTTATTTATGGGAAAGAACATGGACCCTTATCTTATTTCATATATAAAAAATGAATCGTGACATCTTATCATCTCATTTCTACTTTGGACAAACTGGCAAGCTACCTGCCCACACAGCAGAGTCTGGCAAACTCCCCGTGGCATACCCTATATGCCAAATACCAGTAACAATGAAGGGTCTCATTCTCCTAACTCTGAAAAAGCCTTGAATATGGCACTTTTTAAAAAATCTCAGGGCTAGGACGAAGGAGACGTTACTGGGGCCTGCTCGAGGCAATCGACGAATAACAGGATGGTCATGATCGTGATTGATAGGTTTAAATGCAAGAGTCAAAAATAAATGACTTTGAGAAAGATGACCTTGAGGTATAAAGGTACAAAATATGAAAAATATTTTCACTTTATAGGAAGGTGGATTATTTATATATTGTTTTAATTAAAAAAAGCTGTCAGTAGCACCATGATTAGACCACAAACTGGGAAAGTAGTTATCACATTTGTCTGTCTTCACATATATGCATATAGATGACTATAAATATGCATATATATAATATATATGATATATATACACATCTATTAATGAATCTATCGCGGGCTGGAGCGATAGCACAGCGGGTAGGGCATTCGCCTTACAAGCGGCCAACATGGCCAACCCGAGTTCGATTCCTCTGCCCCTCTCGGAGAGCCCGGCAAGCTACCGAGAGTATTCGATATGCCAGACACAGTAACAACAAAGTCTCCAATGGAGATGTTACTGGGCCCGCTCGAGCAAATCGACGATCAACAGGATACCTTACCTTTTACCTTATTAATGAATCTAATACAAAACAGCCACCCAACAGAGAAAAGAAAGGCTGATTTCATTTCATGAAGTAAGACTAAAAGTGGGTAATAAATGCTCAATTTCAGTCATAATGAGAGAAATGAAAATTTGAATAGAAATGATTTTTTTGGGGGGTATCTTTGAGTCACACCTTGCAGTGCTCAGGGATCACTGCTGGATCTGTGCTCAGGGATCTCTTGAGGCAGGTTCAGGGGACCATATGGGAGGCCAGGGATTCAACCTGGGTTGGTCACATGTAAGGCGAATGCCCTGCCCACTATACTGTCGTTCTGCCCACCAAAATTATTATTTATATTTATCAGATAAATAGAAATGGAAAACTGCTTAACTTCATTGTGAGAATATCAGCAACACTGACACACGTTGGTAGGAGTGTGAACTGATTAAATCACCTGAGAAGTTTTACTTTTTCATAGAGTGTTATAAATAGTCTGCACATTTCTATACCCAGTAATTCCATTTGTGGTAACATTTTGCATTTTCTATAAAAACTCAACAATTTGTTTCTTAGTAAAATTTAGTATGTGTAATAGGTAGACATTTACATTTTTAGCAATTATATTTTTAAGTGTATTTTCTAGAGACGTTTGCACATAAGTATCAGAAGATATGTCTAAAATTGTTCATAGCAATGTGATAGTTTTAAAAATGGCAAGAGTCTGAGTGTCCTGAAAAACAATAGACAAATAAATTACAGCATAAGCACAAAACAGAATATTATACAGCAATGAAGATATATGTTACTGATATAAAAATAACATGAAACTTTTTCATGACCATGATATAGAGAAAAAAGAAAAACACAAGTCCATTTGGTCTATGGGTCTATGAATCTATTTACTGTGATTTCATACCTCTGAAATATATACACTTTAAACTAAAGCGTATAGAAGTTTAAGAGTAAATACAGTAAAATACTGTAGCGATAGCACAGCGGTAGGGCGTTTGCCTTGCACGCAGCCAACATGGCTGACCCGAGTTCAATTCCTCCGCCCTTCTTGGAGAGCTCGGCAAGCTACCGAGAGTATCTCGCCCACACGGTAGAGCCTGGCAAGCTCCCCGTGATGTATTCGATATGCCAAACACAGTAACAACAAAATCTCCAATGGAGATGTTACTGGGCCCACTCGAGCAAATCGATGAACAACGGGAGGGCCTTTACCTTTACCTTTTTACAGTAAAATACAGAAAAATAGTGGGAAAGATGAAGATTCAGGACAACTGTGCTCTCTAAAGAGAGAGATAGGGTTTTTATTTATTTGTTTTGTTTTGTTTTTGCTTTTTGGGTCACACCTGGCGATGCTCAGGGGTTATTACTCTTCGTTTTGCATTCAGGAAATACTCAGGGGACCATTCGGGATGCCGGGGATTGAACCCAGGTGGACTGCATGTAAGGCAAACACCCTCACTCCTGTCCTGTACTCTCTAAAGAGAAAGGAAGTTTCTGATATTCGGAGGTGAACCACAAGAGAACTTTTATGTGAATGAGGACTGTTTTACACTGGTCACAGATATTCACAATTTTTTTATACCTACTTATATTATAAATTGTATTTCAATAAACTTTTTATTAATCAAAAGTTTTAAAAAGCATGGTACCCAGTGTTATGCACTGTAGGGTAAAATAACCTAAAATACCTGTGGTCATGGGTTCTCAAGTGATTTGTGATGCAGAATGAATGCTAAGTGTATATAATACATAGACCTGACAGTGTTGATATATACCTTATAGATTAGATTTTTTAAGGTGTAAAAAGGTGATTTAAAAGGCACATTTTTAAAAATGACCGATGGATCAATATGAAAAACATTATAAAGAGGCTAATCTTTATTTTCTGAGAAATTTAGTAATATGAAATAATTGCAACATCAATGATGAACAAAGAAATTACTGATACATAATCTCTGGAAGTGACAACAAGCTTGTTTTAAATGTGATTTCAGGCTCCAGAAGAGTTAAGTTTGTTTTTTATTCTTTCTAATTAATGATATAAATTTATGCTAATATCAATGTACAACCCTTTCCTTTTGTTTCTTTTGCTATCAAAAGCATTTGAGTCAGGATCTGGAAGACTCATCTTGTTCTTCAACACAAGGAAAATTTAACAGAGAGCAATTTTATAAATTTATCATTTTCCCTGGCAAGTGGATTAAAGTCTGGTACGATCGACTTACTTTGTTGGCGCTACTTGATCGGTAAGCTGCTGAGTTTGCAAATGTCCAAATGAAAGACACAATGGGGCCTTAAGCAATGTGGGCTTACAAGCTTAAGAAAGAAAAATTGCCTTTTGCAAATCTTTCCTGGAATCAAGTTGAACACCTTTTTGCAAACACAAAGTTGTGAACCATTAGGACTGTGACAATTGAAGAAATAGTAAATCTAGCCCTCAAAATGGAAAAAATGAGAATTGGATAATATAGTTTAGATTTCAACTTTAGGGACAATACATGGGTTGTTCTGTTCACAGCTTGACACTTTTTTGTTTGTTTTGGTTTGGGGGCCATACCTAACTGTGATCCAGGCTCAGTTCTAACTCTGAACTCAGAGTTAGAGTTAGCTCACTCACAGTGGGGCGCAGGGGACCATATGGTATGCTGGGGATGGAATCCAAGTGGACTGCAGGAAAAGCAAAACTCTTACCTGCTGTTCTCTTGATCCAGTCCAGCTTGACATATTTTTGTAGAAAAACTTGAGGGTTCCATTTGTGGCATGGAAGACAACTTAAGTGTGTTTGGGCAGGGGTAAAAGGAGGGTGGATAAAGTGATTGTTACTTCTTTCTTTTAATAACTTTGATCTGTTTTTTTTTTCCTTTCTGACATACACTCATTTGAAAGTTAATATTTCATTGAACACATTTACTTATCACCTTTTTAATTTATGGGGGGAGAAAGAAAACAGGAGAAAAGAAAAGCAAAAGAGTGTCAAGCTGTGAGTAGAACATATATTGTCCCTAAAGTTGAAATCTAAACCATATTACCCAATTCTTATTTTTCCCATTTCTTATAAGAAATGCAAAATTACATGCAAAATTACAACTGTAAATTTCAGGACCTACAAGCCTGGAAATGAAGTTACAATGTTCTTTTCTAATAATACTCTGTTCCCTAAGGAAAACTTTCTTAACCTAAATGCCTAATGCCTAAATGCCTAATGGTCACTCTACTTTCTCATCCTTGTAGTCTATGACTTTTATGGGGAGTCCCAGGTGCTGATCAACTCCGGGTAGGTAAAGTCTAGTCCCCACTAATTAGGAGAGTTGTTATCAGAGGATTCTGATAAAACTACTAGTGCCTCAATTTCCTGTTAGATGAGGAGAATTTCAAGTTTGCCACAACAAGATTTGTACAAATATTATTTGCTATTATTCCTATTATTATTTCTGAAATGTGATCCAGAACATAGAAAGAAGAACAAAAAATGTTGATATCTTTTGGGCCACATTTGGTGGTGCTCACAGCTCTTAGCTCTATGCTCAGACATGGCTCCTGGTGGGGCTCAAGGTTCCTTGGATTAAAACCCAAGTAAACCAAGTGCAAGGTAGTGCCCTACCTGCTTACTATTTATCCAACCTGAATAAAAGAAAAATTTAAGAATGAAGCAATATTAGAGTGGATGGAGTATGTGTCATTAAACATAAACAATGAAATAGGTGTTTGACTGAAAACACCTTATATTCAGAGTACCTATGAGTCTATTTTGAGTCATATAGAAACAAGCTTGGTGAGTTTTTCCCAGTGAATTTAGATAGGAAAAAGAGACTAGATGAACCCCTACATGACAGCAACAAACGGGGAAAAACTCCCAAACAGTGACCTAGAAAAATCAAGCAACTTGGGACCTTTGCAAAGAGAGTTGTAATCTCCTGACAGGATTCTGGGTCAGAGTCAGCTGGGAACTTTTATAGAGATATTATCCTGAGCATGACAAGTCCTAACTATAATGTAGACTGAGCACTGCCTATGGTTGTATTATGGTGTATTATTTAAAGGTTGTTATTTAACACCTTAAAACTTAAATTCCTATTTGGGACCATTATGATCTGAGATGTGTATTTAAGAGAACATGAATGAAGTTACACAAATTTTACATTTTATACTATGATAGCTATATTTTTATTTTCGAAGTCATAAATTACTTATATTTATTATGGGAAAATTATATATTTGTTATGGAAAAAATTATGTTTGAGATCACACATGGATTAAAAGTACTGATTAGAGAATGTGTGTTAAAACAAACTATAAGGATTTGGCAGGAAGAAACTAGTGAATATTAAGCAATGCTATTTAACTAAACTTTGAGAAAAATTCCTATAGTATAAGGTCTGCTTAATTTTCTTCAGTGTTACTCCCGAAGTCAAACTAATATTCCCTGAAAATGTTTCAATAGGATCTGATCATATTTTGTTTCTTATCATTGTACAATCTTCATTTGCCCTGTTTGCCATTCAATATATTCAGATATTTGCTACAACCCAATTAAATAATTAATTAATTTATTTATCTTTATTAGTGAAACATCATGAGGTACAGTGGTAGACATACAAATTTTTGTGCTTGGGTTTCAATTATACAGTGATCAAATACCCATCCCTCCACCAGTGCCCATTTCCCACCACCACGGATCCCACCCCCCATTCCCCCCATCCCACCCTGCCTCTGTGACAGGGCATTCCCTTTTGTTTTATCTCTCTTATTAGGTGTTGCGGTTTGCAAAAGAGGCAATGGGTGACAATCATGTTTGGTCTATAGTCTACTTTCAGCATCCTTCTCCCATCTTGGGAGAATCTTTATTTGGTGTTCACTTTTCTATCTGAGCTCCCTTTTCCCCTAGCATGTGTGGTTGGCCTCCAAGCTATGGAGTAAAATTCCTGGTACTAATCTCGTCCATTTTTGAGTGTTAGTCTCCTATTTTGTTACTTTATGTTTCCCAGATGAATGCAATCTTTCTATGTCTATCCCTTTCTTTCTGAGTAATTTCGCTTAACATGATACTTTCCATGTAGCACCGCTAGTATGTAAATTTCATGACTTCATCTTTTCTAACAGCTACATAGTACTCCATTGTGTAAAGGTACCAAAGTTTCTTTAACCAGGCATTTGTTCTCAGGCACTCAGGTTTTTTGAGATACTGGCTATTGTAAAGAGTGCTGCAATGAACAAACAAGTGCAGATGTCACTTCGACTATACTTTTTTGCCTCTCTGGGATATATTCCCAGAAGTGGTATTGCTGGGTCAAATGGGAGCTCAATTTCTAATTTTTTGAGAATCGTCCATACTGTTTTCCAAAAGGGCTGAACCAGTCGGCATTCCCACCAACAGTGAAGGAGTGTCCCTTTCTCGCCACATCCGCGCCAACACCAGTTGCTTATATTCTTGTGGATATCAGCGAGTCTCTGTGGTGTGAAATGATATTTCACTGTGGTTTTGACCTGCATCTCCCTGATGATTAATGATGTGGAGCATTTTCTCATGTGCCTTTTAGCCGTTCGGATTTCTTCTTTGTGAAAGTTTCTATTCATTTCATCTCCCCATTTTTTGATGGCGTTGGATGTTTTCTTTTTGTGGAGTTCAACCAATACTTGTATATCTTTGATATCAACCCCTTGTCGGATGTGTATTTGGCGAATATCCTTTCCCATTCTGTAGGCTGTCTTTGTATTTTGGTCACTGTTTCTTTTGAGGTACAGAAGCTTCTTAGTTTAAGATAGTCCCATTTGTCTATCTCTGTTTTCACTTGCTTAGCCAGCAGTGTAACATCTTTGAAGATACCATTAGCTTCTATGTCATGGAGGGTTTTGCCAACTTTTTCCTCAGTGTACCTTATGGATTCTTGTCTGATGTTGAGCTCTTTAATCCACTTTGATCTTACTTTTGTATATGGAGTTAGGCAGAGATCTGAGCCCACTTTTTTGCATGTAGCCGTCCAGTTTTGCCAGCACAATTTGTTAAACAGGCTTTCCCAGCTCCACTTCAGTTTTCTTGCCCCCTTGTCGAATGCTTGGGGGGAGATGTCAGTATATTCAATTCTGTTCCATTGGTCTGCAGCTCTGCCTTTGTTCCAGTACCATGCTGTTTTAATTATTATTGCTTTGTAGTAGAGTTTGAAGTTAGGGAGGTTGATTCCTCCCATTATCTTTTTCCCAAGAATTGCTTTAGCTATTCGTGGGGTCTTATTGTTCCATATAAATTTCAGGAGTGTTTGCTCCATTTCTTTGAAAAATGTCATTGCTATCCTAATAGGGATCACATTGAATTTACACAGTGCTTTGGGAAGTATTGCCATTTTGACAATGTTAATTCTCCCGATCCATGAACAGGGGATATTTTTCCATTTCCTCGTATCCTCTTTTATTTCCTGAAGTAGCGTTTTGTAGTTTTCTTTGTACAGGTCCTTTACTTCCTTAGTTAAGCTGATTCTTAGATACTTGATTTTCTGGGGCACAATTGTGAACAAGATTGTTTTCTTCATGTCACTTTCTTCTCTTTCACTATTTTCATATAGGAAAGCCATGGACTTTTGGGTATTGATTTTATAGCCTGCAACTTTACTAGGAGTTTCTTGGTAGAGGTTTTAGTGTTCTCTAAGTATAGTATCATATCATCTGCGAATAGTGAGAGCTTGATTTCTTCCTTTCCTACCTGGATGCCCTTCAATGTCTTTGTCTTGTCTAATCGCTATTGCAAGTACTTGCAGTACTATATTGAACAGCAGTGGATAGAGTGGGCATCCTTGTCTCGTCCCTGATCTTAGATGGAAGGCTCTCAGTTTTTCCCCAATGAGGATGATGTTTGCTGTAGGCTTGTGGTAGATGGCTTTAACTATATTGAGGAAAGTCCCCTCTATCCCCATTTTGGCAAGGATTTTCATCATGAACGGGTGCTGGATCTTGTCAAATGCTTTCTCTGCATCTATAGATATTATCATATAATTTTTATCTTTTCTTTTGTTGATATGATGGATTATATTGATTGATTTCCGAGTGTTAAACCAGCCTTGCATCCCCGGGGATGAATCCTACTTGGTCATGGTTTATGAACTTTTTGATGAGTTTTTGAATTCTATTTGCTAGTATTTTGTTGAGAATCTTCGCATCCGTGTTCATCAGGGATATAGGTCTGTAGTTTTCTTTTTTGTGTGTTGTCTTTGTTTCCTTTTGATATTAGAGAGATATGGGCTTCATAGAAACTGTTTGGGAGAGTTTCCGTTTTTTCAATTTCCTGGAAAAGCTTGAGAAGGACTGGCAGTAGGTCCTCTTTAAATGCTTGGAAAAATTCCCTAGTGAATCCATCTGGACCTGTGCTTTGTTTTTAGGAAGACTTTTGATTACAGTTTCAATTTTGTTGATGTTAATAGGTCTATTCAGATACTCCAGATCTTCTTGATTCAGCTTTGGGAGATTATAGGAGTCCAGGAATTTGTCCATTTCTTCTAAGTTCTCTTGTTTTGTGGCATACAGACTTTCAAAGTAGTCTCTGATGATCTTTTGGATTTCTTTGGTTTCTGTTGTGATATCCCCCTTCTCATTTCTGATTCGGTTTATTAGGCTTCTCTCTCTCTCTCTCTCTCTCTCTCTCTCTCTCTCTGTGTGTGTTTCTTTGTGAGTGTTGCTAGTGGTTAATCTATCTTGTTTATTTTCTCGAAGAACCAGCTTTTGGTTTCATTGATCTTTCGATTGTTTCTTTGGTTTTCATGTCATTGATTTCTGCTCTAAGTTTTATGATCTCTTTCCTTCTGCCTGATTTAGGCTCTTTCTGTTGATCCTTTTCTAAGGATTTGAGCTGTGAGTTCAAGTTGTTTATGTGCATCCTTTCTACAGACCTAAGATATGCTTGCAGAGCTACAAATTTTCCCCTTAATACGGCTTTCGCTGCACCCCATAGGTTCTGGTCGCTCGTGTCTTCATTCTCATTTGTTTCCAGGTATCTTTCGATTTCGTTCTTGACTTCGTTCCTGACACACTCATTGTTCAGCATTGAGTTGTTTAATTTCCAGGTGTTTGATTTGGTTCTCCGTGTCTGTGTGTGATTCACTTCTATCCTCAGTGCATCATGGTCTGAAAAGATGGTTGATACTATTTCTATCTTCCTGATTCTGTTGAGGTAAGTTTTGTGGCCTAGCACACGGTCTATTTTGGAAAATGTTCTGTGTGCACTGGAGAAGAATGTGTATTCTTTCTTTTTGGGTTGTAAAGTCCTGTATATTTCTATAAGCCCTTTCTCTTCCATTTCTTTTTTTCAAAGCCAATAATTCCTTGCTAAGTTTTGTTCTTGTTGATCTATCCAGAGTTGATAAGGCGATATTGAAGTCTCCAAGTACTATTGTGTTGCTAGCAATGTCCTCTTTAAAATCTGTTAGCAGTTGTTTTAAATATTTAGCCGTTCCCTCATTAGGTGCGTATACATTTAAGAGTTTGATTCCTTCCTGCTGTACGTATCCCTTGATGAAGAGAAAATAGCCTTCACTGTCCCTTCTAATCTTTTTCAAGGTGAAATTAATGTTGTCGGATACTATTATGGCCACCCCAGCTTTTTTGAAGGAGCTGTTTGCTTGCAGGATTGTTTTGCATCCTTTGACTTTGAGTCTGTGTTTGCTTTGACTGTTGAGATGAGTTTCTTGTAGGCAGCAGAATGTTGGGTTCTGTCTCTTATCCATTTTGCCACTCTTTGTCTCTTAAATGGTGAATTTAGACTCTTGACATTGAGAGAGATTATTGTTATGGGATTTTGTGTCATCTTTCTGTAAGGATGTGTTGTGGTTTTAGGGTTTGTCTTTTCTTATAGTAGCCCCTTTAGCCCTTCTTTTAGGTTTGGTTTTGAGTCTATAAAGTTCCTGAGCTGCTGTTTAACTAGAAAATAGTGTACTGTTCCTTCAATTTTGAGTGAGAGATTAGCTGGATAGAGTATTCTAGGTGAAGCATTCATTTCAATGAGTTTTTTCACTATATCTTGCCACTGCCTTCGGGCTTGGAGGGTTTCTTCTGATAGATCTAAGGGGTGCTCCTTTGTATGTGATTTCCTTTTTTGCCCTTGCTGCTTGCTGTATTGTGTCTCTATCGGCAGCATCAATCATTCTAACTATAATATGTCTTGGAGTGTTTTTGTTAGGGTCTCTTTTAGCTGGCACCCTTCGGGCTTCTTGAATCTGAATGGCTGTATTGTGGAGCTCTGGGAATTTCTCAGCGATGATTTGTTTAACCATGGTTTTTTCATTGGTATTGTTTCCCTGAGCTTCTGGTATTCCAATGATTCTAATATTGTTTCTTTTGGAATAGTCTTCTAGGAGTCTGATTCTCTGTAGAGCTATTTTGAGGTCCTTTGCCACTGTTTGTTGTTGCCTGTTGTCTTGGTGCAGCTGATCTTCCAGCTCACTGATTCTTTCCTCTGCTGTGATCATTCTATTTTTGAGGGCACAGACTGAGTTTTTTATTTCATCTATGGAATCTTTGATTCGTTCCATTTCTCTGCGTAGCTTTCCAATTTCTGCTCTCATTTCTTCCTGTATTTTGTCAATTGTGCCATCGATTGTTTCTTTCATGTCCTCTTTCAATTTACTGGATATCTGTCTGACTGTTTCATTGAGTTGATTGAACATCTTGATGACTTCATATCTGAATCCTTTGTCAGAGAGGTCCCTTAAGTGTCTAGAACTTACTGAGGCTTCTGGGCTCGTTTCATCATCCTCTCCCTGTGGTGGGGATTTGCCTCCTTTCTTCATGTTGGTGTGCCAGTGTAGGGAGTAGATTTCTTGGTATGAGTAAACCACTTGCCACTGCATAAGCAGCCACCCCCAGAAAATTAGCCACGCCCACTTCTTTAAAAGCCACGCCCACTTCTAAAAGCCATGCCCACTTCTAAAGTGGCCACACCCCCATGGGTACCTGGTGTATGTCTGGGGCTTGAAGATTGGGTGGGGAGAAGAGACCAGTTCAGCTTGGGTGACGAAAAGGGAGAGGCTGAGAGGCTCAGAGCTGCTTTGTCTCCCAGAGTCCGGAGGACGCCTGCGGCGCTTGCAGGTGGAAAGTCAAGTCCCGGACTCCAATGCTGGCTGGTGGACTGACCTGGATGCGGAGGAGACTGGCGGAGCAGCGTTGGGGGCGAGCGGGCAGGACGTGGCTCAGGTCCGCTTTTGTTCCAGGGTCCCAGAGGACGCCTGGGCCTTTGCAGGGCGAAAGCCAAGTCCTATTCAGATATTTTTGACTTGTCTTTATTGTCCATTTTTACTTTCCTCTAATTTTAATTTGCCATTCCTCCACTTGTAAAAACTTGAAGTTTTATTTCATGTATGTATTTTATCCATTTTGTGGACCCTATCTTGTAGTACTCATCTTAGTCCATTTGCAGCATTTCAAAATTAATCTCTGCTGTATTAGTTAATTCTCTTTCTTGAATTTTCATTTATTATACTTTTCTTACTATTTTCTTATTTCCTTTTGCCTTGTTGGTCATTTCTTAAGTCGTCTTTTCTGATAACTTTTGCCTTACTAATGAAATTTCAAGGAGTTCTGAAGTTGTTTCCTTTCCTTCCCCGCCCCTTCCCCACCTCCCTTCTCCTCCCATCCTTCCTTCCTGGATTTAAATACAATTGATAGGGATTGGCTCTGCCTGCCTGCCTGCCTGCCTTCCTTCCTTCCTTCCTTCCTTCCTTCCTTCCTTCCTTCCTTCCTTTCTTCCTTCCTTCCTGCCTCCCTCCCTCCCTTCCTCCCTCCCTTCCCTCCTCCTCCCCCTCCCTCCCCTCTCCTCCTCCTTCCTCCTCCCTCCTCCTCTCTCCTCCTCCTCCATCTCCTCCTCCATCTCCTCCTCCTCCTCCTCCTCCTCCTCCTCCTCCTCCTCCTCCTCCTCCTCCTCCTCCTCCTCCTCCTCCTCCTCCTCCTCCTCCTCCTCCTCCTCCTCCTCCTTCTTCTTCTTCTTCTTCTTCTTCTTCTTCTTCTTCTTCTTCTTCTTCTTCTTCTTCTTCTTCTTCCCTCTCCCCCCTCCCCTCTCCTCCTCCCATTCCTCCTTCTACTACTCTTCCTCCTCCTCCTTCTTCTCCCACTTCCTCTCTTGGCAGCATTTGCAGGCCTTCAGAGCTGCCATCCATATGATGAGGGGGGTCTCAATTCTTCTTGCATAGAATGCACCCTAATTGCAGCACAGTACTATCTTCTGGCCCCCTGACTATGAGATTGACACTTCATCATCATAGTTAAAATTTCTGATTATATTTTATTTGTCTTAATTATAGATATCTATTGTTAAAATATTTTTTTTATAAAGCAGGTATAGGGAGTCAAAAAACCTTAACATATTGTTAGAAGTGTTCAGGTAGTTTCTATTAGAAATAGGCAATTTTCTTTAACCATATGTATTGGTATATAACTAAAGATAGATGTATAAAATACAATAGCTCTGAGATTTTTTAAAACTTGTTTTATTTGCACAGAACTGAAGATGTCAAGGAAAATGTGCTGGCGGTTCTACTGATTGTCCTGGTTTCTTGGCTTGGATTTCTAACTCTGAACCGAGGCTTTTACAAAGACATGCGGGTGCTACTCTTCTGTCTTGTAATGGCCAGTTGCCAGTATTCCCTGTTAAAGGCAAGATCACTTCTAATTCTTACCATCACCAGTGTGTCCATGAAATTATGAGATAATGACAGACACTTCTGATTTGTGTTCTAGAGTGTTCAGCCTGACCCTGCCTCACCAATTCATGTAAGTGTCAAAAACAAGTAGTTTGTCTTATTTGCTGTGTTCAAGGTAAGGGAATGGCTAAAACCTATTCTGAAGACAGAAAATATATGTATTGGTTAAAACATTACTAAATATATAAATAGAAATATTTAGAAGTATGTTTGGTTGCCAAGTTCAGGTAGGGTCTAAGTACTTGGGTGGCAGGAAGAAATGCAGAGGTGGGTGACTCTCTGTTCAATGGTTCTTTTGTTTGAAATGGCCCTGAACTAGGTGGGAGACAGCAGTCTGATTCAGGCTGCTGATTTGATTCCTTTTTCTTCATCTGAGTGAACAAACATGTGTATTTCTCATACCTCACTTTCTTATGTGAGAATACGAATGAGTAAAATTGAATTTCTATAATCTATGCCATGCATTTAAAATAGTGCTCAGGACATAGAGACAGCTTAATGAATTAGGGTTATTATTAGTAGTAGTCTCAGTTAACCAAGAATATAAGCATAAATCATTACTTTTTTTAAAAAAAATCAAATTTGATATCTTCTTATGTGATGTTTTCAAGTATATTGCCTTTATGTTTATTTTGTTTTGGAGCCACATCTAGCTAGCAGTGCTACATTTTTACTCCTGGCTCTACACTCAGGTTTCCCTTCTGGCAGCCTTGGGGGCCTATATGGAGTGCCAGATATTGAATCAGGCTAGATGCATGCCAGACAACACCCTACCTGCTGTACTTTCACTCCAGCACCTATATTGCCTTTTACACGCCAAAAATTGAGCTAATTTCTGAGACTCTGGGCTTAACACTGATTTATTGGTGCTTTGTCATTCTTCTTTGAGTTCTGACATAAACTCACTTTTACCAACGAGCTGGAACTTCTCGTAGGGGGTGCTGGTATAGGTTATGTTCCCTAGGCCTCATGCCTTTGCACTGAGACCACTACCTTGTGGACTTCCAGCTTTTTCATTATGGTGAGCCCTTGTGGAGTCTTCCAATAAAAGAATGCCTTATCTTCCCTCTATTGTTCAGTAAAAAAAGAAATATTCAGAATTTCAGATTGCTTTTCAATACAGGATAGCTAAAATTTAGTTCAGAGTCATTAAGAAAAGCTTATAATTGGGTGATCACATGGTACACTTTGCAATCTTAAGTTCCTCTGTTCCCCATAATTGGTTTACATATAATACATCTTCTTTTATCCCAGAATCTGAATGTCAAGATAAGTAGAAGCAGCATAATTAGGGTATGAAAATGTATTGTTGTGATTATCTTCAGAAATCTGGGTTAGGTGGTGTGAGAGAAGTGTGCAGTTCTGAAATGTTTAGTTCATGCCCACCCTAGATGCCACATCCGTAACCTTCCTGTTTCTAAGCCCTCTGTATCAAGAGAATACTTCAATTTCAGTACCACTGTTTTTCTGGGTAACTTATAGGAGAGGTGTTATATACCATTAAACATTCCTTTCTCATTTGCTGTCAGCAACAAAGCAGAGTATGCCAGTAAAGGTGAATGGCAAGTACAGCTGCATAATTCCTGTGGGTTTGAATATTTCTTAACAGGGTGATTACTCTACATTAGAGTTAAATAGCCCATATTGGACGGGTTCCTGGAAGATTAGGTCAAGATACCGGTCCTTTATCTGAACATGCATGTCTTCGAATGATGCTTAAAAACATTACATCTAACTGTCACAGTAAAACACAATCTTCCACTTAGCTTGCTTTTATTGCAGTAATTAATTCGCTTTTCACAGATTTCTAAGAAGATAAGTCTCGAATTTGAGCTGGCATTTTTATAACAGTTCAGGTAAGGGAAAGGACTATGGTAGCTATAAAATCTTTTCCTTTATCACCTGACTAAGCCATCAGGGCATTTAACCGACTAGTTTATCATCTCCAGTTTATAATAGGAATGCCTTCAAAAGTACCCCCCTGGTCAAGAGATTGAACAAAATCCCAGTGTTGACAGAGTTCTCATGTCTGCCATCATCTCTTGTGCTGGCAAAGTTTTATTCATCAGGGACAACTGGAAGAGTCTAAATCCTATTCAAAATGACATCACTTTGTACATTGGTTAGGGAAGAGAGAGCTATCTACAGATTTATTCCCTTCCTGCTCTTTAGAGTGATTCACTTTTCTTCTTTATTTCCAGGAAGTAGCAAATTTTGAGCAAGTTGTTAAAACCCGGTGCAAAATAAACATTTAAATTTTGTATAAATCTCAATATTCCAGATGCAGATGGATTCTAATAGTTATGGTGCACTAGATTCTAGTCCTGAAAGAAATGTATTATGCTGTCAAAGATTAAAATTCTAGAGTTGTAGATATTGGAAACAATATGAGAAGTAGAGAATGGTATAAAGTGACAGATAACAAAGCTGTTAATTACTTTACACAGTTTTGTGCACAGATCTGTGATCTGTAACCACTAATAACCTAGAAAGAAAAAAATCCATAAGACTTATGATAGCAGAAATACTGGAATAGTAGAACCAGTGTCTGGGGTCACTCCAGCATCTGCTGAAGTTCTGAGTCAGTGAAGTTGGAGCATCAGAGAAACTGCAGTCTGCATCTTAATGAGACCCTCTCCCCTACTCCCAGGTTATGGTGGAAGCAATTTCAGCTCACACAGGAGAAATACTGAGGTCACAAGAAATGTGCTGGTTTGCACTTGCTATGGCTGGATCTTAATCCAGCCATAGCAAGTGCAAATTAGGGGATTATAGGTAATTACCTTCTTTGAATCTCAGATTTTTCATTCACAAAAGAAGACACCTAATGAAGCAGACTGGAAGGAAATAAAACATGATAGTATACCACAAATGCCTAACACAGCACTTGGCACCGAGGGCATACTTGGAAACTGTTGCATTTTTATTGTTTGTAAAATATGGATAATGATATCCTTGACTGGATTTAATGAAGAGTCAACTGTGCAACCTGTATAATATGCTGACTATGCAGGTCTGGACTACACCAAGTCCTCTGTAAATTTTTGTTTGTTTCTCCTGCTCTGCATATTTATTCTGTTTCCTTTATGTATTTCAAAGAACAAGGGATATAATTGTCCTATTCCATGAACTTTAGATAGTATATACAAAGGATACCTCAGATTCTGTAAAATTAGTGAGGATGATTTTTATGTGTTTTTAAATTTTAGCACAGTGAAAATCAACAGTACTGTTAAACACCATACTTTATCCTCCTTTTTACTAACCTCCATCAGTATGCTACATCTGTCATAATTAATGAACCAACACTGATACATTTTTATTAATTGAAGTCTGTGTTTTAATTAAACTTCCTTAGTTTTTACCCCATGATTATTCTAGTGGATGTGTTTGGGGAGAAAATGTGCAGAAATAAAAGGCCATTTCACAGTGTCATGTTGTTATATCCACAACATAACTGAACCCTGTTGCTTCAAACCTTAACTACTTGGTTTGAAGCATATTTGTTAGAAAATTGTTTATCAGAAGAATGGCATACAATTTTTCAGTTATTTTTTTCTAAATTTTCTTAACGTTTTGGTTTTATGGGAGACACCCAGCGATACTCAAGGGTTAGTCCTGGCTCTGCACTCAGGAATTACTCCTGACGGTGCTTGAGGGATCATATGGGATGCGAGGGATGAACCCAGGTTGTCTGCATGAAAAGCAAGTGCCCTCTCTGCTGTACTATCTCTTCAATCTCCAAATATCTTAATTTCTTTTAATGCATACTGAATTTCTATCATCACCAGCCAAACTGGGATTCTTCCTTTTCTTGCTATAGAGGGAAATGCTAAGGAACTGGGGGATTGTGGGTGGCAGCGATGTGGGCAGCATCTCGGCCAGCACTTTGATACCCATTTTGTTGTCCCTTGGATTAACAATTGAATCTGCATATTTTTCAGTGCTAACTAACAAATTTAGGAATTTGACTCTAAAATAAATCATTTTATAGAACTAAACTATAAAATAATATTCTGGAAATGTAAGTATTTGCTTATGTCTTTTACCATGTTTACATTGAAGTAGCATCTTCCTAGATTTTCAAGAATGATTTGGTTCTTTGGTAGCTACTTATCTCCTTTAATACTTTCGCTATAATAAATTGGTTTCCTTCACATACACCGAGAGTGAGTCATAGAATACTTGCTATCAAGGATTTTATTAGGGTTCCACTTTCTGTAGTGCATTAAGTGCTTACCCCCATCTTGTCTCCCTTTACTTCACATTCAAAGGGGACTGAAACATGTAGTTTGAAATTTTTGGAATAACCTTTAAATAGACAAGTGATTTGCTATATTTAAAATAAAAAGAAACCACATCGGTTGGTCACACCAAGAAATGCTATTTTAAGTAAACTAACTCACATTATCATAAGAACCTAAAAATAGGAATGTGGGGAGGTGACTCAAAAGGGCTTGAGTGCATGCTTTGCCCTGTAGGTGGTTTGAGTTTGATCCCTGGCATCACACTGCTGGACGTATCCTCTGAGCATCAAGTGAGGAATAACCTTGAAGAACCATGTGTGTATGTGGCCAAAAAAAGCAAAGAAAGAAGAAAAAGAAGAAGAAAAATCTAAGAATAGAAAGTCCTTATTATAGAGAGGTCCAGGAAGGTTAGCAGAGAGGCTGGGCAGAGCATACAGCTTTTTGTATAACACTGTTACAAGCTAAGGAGTCATTTTTATCCTCCAGGGACCTTTTAGGAAAAGTCATTACCCCAAACTCATTTGGGGCTTCCCTTAGCCCCATCCTCCATATTAATTGCTTCCTATGGGAAACATTAGCTTTGAGAGTATAAAGAATGATAATTATGAATGAAATTTAATGATGTCAGCTCAAGCTCTTGGCCTGAAATGATGCAGTGCACCTCTCCATGATTGTTTGCAGCCAAAATGTAAGAGCCAAGGCAACTAGAATCCAAATCCTGCACACCCATACTATTTCCTGTCTTTTAGGCCTAGAGGATCCAGTTACTTGATGTAAAGAAGAGTAGAAAATAGAGTTCTTAGCGTATAATGAGAGCTGGTCTTGTGAATGTGCTTATAGTGGGTGGAAAGGGACTGGAGATGCTGAAAGATTGGATATGTGTTAGTTAAAGTTGCAGTTCTGCATCATTTGGGAACAGTGAAGGATCTCTGAATGTGGTTTGATGGGAAAGATTGTTAAGTCCACAGTGTGGGCAGCTGGTGATTGCCTGTGGCAGCAGAGGACATAGGTCTGCAGGAAATCTGCAGTGGGCACAAACAGCTAACTAATAGTAGGGGAATTCATGGATTCTGAGACCCAGTCACAGGGCCCTCTATGATTCTCTCAGACACTCCTTCATCATCATCCAACCCTTTTCCTATTTAATTTTTTTAATTGAATCATAGCGAGATACACAACTTCCAGGTTGTTTATGTTTGGGTTTGAGTTATATAGCATTCCAACACCCATCCCTTCACCAGTGTACACAATCATTTCCCACCACAAATGATTTCAGTGTTCACCCCTACCCTACCCCTCCTGCCTCTGTGGCAAGCACTTTTCTTCTCTCTCTCTACCTTTAGACATTATGGCTTGCAATACAGATACTGTAAGGTTATCACATATATCTTTTTACCTATTTTCAGCAGTTCTTGTCCAGAGCAATAATTTCTAACTATTACGGTCATACTGGACCCTTCTCTATCCTAACTATCCTTTCACCCCCACACACTTGTGGCAAGCTCCAAACCATTGATTAGTTCTCCTGACCCCTGTTTTACCTGGTTTTAGATATTAGTCTCATACTATTTTTTAAAATATCCCACAAATGAGTGCAGTCACTCTATATCTGTTCCTCTCCTTCTGACTCATTTCACTCTTATAAGCAAATTTTATAACTTACTTTTTACTAACAATTGCACAATATTCCATTCTGTAGGTGCACCATAGTTTCTTTAACCATTCATCTGTTCTTGGGCTCTTAGGTAGTTTCCAGATTCTGGCTATTGTAAATAGTGAACATACAAGTGCAAATTGGTTTTCTGCAGAGTGTTTTTGCCTACCCAGGCATATTTCCAGAAGGGGTATTGCTGTTTCAAATGGGAGCTCAATTTCTAGTTTTTGGGGAACGTCTGTATTGTTTTCCCAAAAAAGCTATACCAGGCAACATTCTCACCAGGGAATGAGAGTCCCTTTCTCCCTGCATCTGTGCCAACACTGGTTATTCTTGTCCTTTGGGATATGTGCCAGTCTCTGTGTATGAAATGACATCTCATTGTTGTTTTGATTTTCATCTTTCTAATGATTAGTCAAGTAGAGCATTTTTATGTGCCTTTTGACCATTTGAATTTCTTCTTTGAGAACCCTTTTTCTTTTGCTGCCCCTTAAGCAGAAGCTTAACTCATTTGAGTGGTCCACTTGAAAAGAAAATCAGTTAAAGTGATCCTTTCCCTTAAGAGCATTCTCCCTTGGTTCCCCCAGGTGGCTTCCTGGAGGTCTTGATAACCCCTGCTTGTCCCTTCTGTGCTTTGGGCTGTGATGTTGTGTATGCCATGGAACAGAGGGGAACCCCTAGCTGCACACATGACCAACTTTTATAAAATAGCATCTAGGGTACCCCACAAATAAAACAGTCATGGACCACTAGTGTATTTTAAGGCTTAGAGTCAGAAGACAATTGCAGGGTTAAGCAACTCCATATCATCCAGCATAGCATTGAACTGCTTGACCAGATGGGCTATGTAAAAGTTGACTCCTCAATTCCCTGAGCACTCCTGATAACCCCACTTCACCTTAAAAAAGAAAGGTGGAGACTGGAATGATAGTACAGTGGGTAGGGAATTTGCCTTGCATGTGGCTGACCTTGGTTCAATTTCTGGCATCACATATGGTCCCACAAGAACACGGATCCAGGAGTAATCCCTGAGCTTGGCAGATCCAAGATAATAGCTCACATTTTTTCAAGGTCAAAATCTTTTGATTCCTTTTAAAAATGCATTTTTATTTTTAGCTTTGTAGTAAAAGGAAGAATTAGGTCAAGGGGGAGGCAATTATTTAATTATATTTCCTAAGCAGTATCTGTTTGAGGAAATGTCTCATGTGGTTGGAAATTTGTGTACTAAACAGATATCTGTACTCACAAAATGATTTTGCTACTCATATGAAAGAAGTACATGAAGATATGAATCTTTAATTGATAATTGTTTTTTGTTTTCTTTTTATAAAAAGATATCCCTGTATCCATTAATCTGTGACTGAATTTGGATGCACAGGAAAATTCAGAAAAGCGCCAGTATTCCTTGAAGTCTGAACCTGGACTCAGGGCCAAACATAACCAGTCCCTATGGGCATCCTTTGCTTTCCTTCCTAATAAAGATGATCTCAGAATAGAACCATTTCTAATATAGAAGCAGTAGCAATTTAAATTACATTTCTAAATATAACATCTTCAAGGCAGTGATTAAAAAAATTCACATCCAAACTCAATTTGCTGTAATCTTTACCCTTTTATTCAAAGTGCTTCATGAATTTTATAGTATTCTTTCCTTATTCATTATTGTAAGTTATTTGATCATTGTGCACTGTACATTCTTGGTAATTAAACTTTCAGGTAATCTTGTTGAGTCTAAATTCTCTTTGGTAGTCTTACTCTGATTTGACAGAATAAGCACCATATTTTTTCCTGCTGTTTTATGTGTACCAACTACAGTTGAGGAGGGGGAGAATGTATTCTATGGTATAAGTTGTATAATATACTGTAAATTGTTTACTATAAGACTTTTGTCAATTAATTAAAATAAAAATTACCACTCAGAAATTGTGTTTGTTTTCTAGGGACACAACCAAATCATAACATATAGCAGACCAATCTATTTTTGTGTGCTGTGTGGCCTTATTTTGCTTCTTGATATAGGGGCCAAAGCCAGGCACCCATCCTCTTATGTTATCTATGGCCTGAAGCTCTTCTCTCCAGGGTCCCTCCAATCAGCTAGGGACCTCTTAATAGGTGAGTTAATGTGGGGATGGTGGGGGTTATAGAGGATGGAGAATATCCCTCCCTGTGTCTTCAGAATCCCAAACCATACATATCTATATGATTACTGGATAAAGAACTGATGTTTCACTCTTGACTTGCACACACTCAGAAGATTGTCTAGGAACTGGAATCCCAAAGCACACAGTCATAGAATTGTTATGAAGAATTTTGATATATATGATCCAGAAGTTGCAGTACAATAATATCTGCTTTGTGCAGAGTGCCATTTGAACCTGCCTGGGTGATTGGTTTTGCCCTCGGAGAGTAGTCCCAGAACTGTTTCACATAGATACTTTGATAAGCCATGAATGAGCCTCGTTCTCAATCTAGACAGATATGCTTGTCACTGACCTTTCATTCTTACATTTTGCTCATGGTAAAAGTCCTTAGTCAATCCTTATTCTTGTGATGAGACATATTGGTGACCTCTGGGTAGGAATTTTTATGACTAGAATATTGAGTAACTTCAGCAAAAGTCTCTGAGGGAAACTGCCTTTATATCTTTTGGACGAGAAAGTCAAGAAGTCTGCATTTCTTAGTAAACATCTACCAAAAAGGGTTGTAACAGAGCCAGATTTCCCTTTGGAACACAGTAACATAAACTGTACTGTCTGGAGAAAGGGCATGGAATAAAGATGTTCACCCTAGAGAAAAAAAATATGCAGGTGCTGGAGTTACCCTCAGTGCTGCCAGGTTGAAATGAGGAAGGGACTTTGTTCTTTTTTTTCTGTTGCTGTTCAACCAACTTGCTGCTTGCATAGTATGAGTGAATTGCAGTTCACTGGGTTTTCCCCAGTTTTTTCAACCCTCATAACTCCATCCCCACTCCCTCCCCCCGCCCACAAAACCCTAAAACAACAACAACAAAAACCCAACTCTGAGTTAAAGTTTTCCTCTAGTAGCATTTATTTGTGGGCTCATAAAACCGGGAGTTCTCTGACATGAAAAGAGATATGGCCAGGTGAGATAGCTGTGTTGAGAGTTCCATGCACTGAATACTTTCCTAAACAAATGTCCTGTGCTGTCCTTGTCAGATCTAAGAACTTTATGTTTTATTTTAGTCTTCAGGAGCCCTCACTCCTGCCTATAATAATCCATCATCAATAATATAACCCTTGGAGACAAGTGGAGGTTTGTTAGCAGTTATTGGCATGTACCCACTTTCTTTGCACCTTACATTTCTATGTTTTATATAGACTAGTTTCCCGTCCCTGCAGTTTGTGTGAGGACAGTTAGTGAATGCACAAATATGGCACATTGGAGGCAAACAATGGATATGTTCACATGAACCCTACTGTGTTCATTTTCATATTTTCATGCTATTTTAAGTCTACATAAGCTCATCCCCCAACCTGTAAAAATAGTAATGAATAATCCTATCCATATTTAAACTAATAAAATGTTTTTTATTTAAAGTTTGGCTTGAATGAAAATTAAGCTGTGCCAGTAGTTTCTGCACATTAAGGAAACTGAGGAATTTGGGAAAAAAAAACATGAGGAAATTATAGACCCTCTTAGTAATGTGTTAAAAAATAAATAAATAAATAAATAAACTTTGTTCATAGGGTTCATGGTTAACCAGACACTTTATTTTCTATTCTTGGGAGTAAAAGGAACAGGATATTTCAGCAACTTCAAGGGTAATTTTCTAGACCTCTTCCTAAAACAATTAGCATTTGTTGCTTTTTCTTTGACATGAACTGCCACCTGGCAGTTGAGCTCTCCTAAACTCTCACTCCTTGTCCCCCAACTCTACCTTCATTGTGCTTTCACTTCATGTACCCTTACTGTGCTCACTTCCTATTTAGACTAGACGTTTCTTCTTCTCTTGAGCTCTGGAGTTTTAGATTCTGGGCCTCCCCATGGACCACTGTTCTTTCTCTGTTGTCACATTAAGTTATAATTCTGCACACAGAAACCCAAACACATTCAGTTAAGACTTTCTGGTATATCTTACCAATTTATTTCCTTCATGCCATCCTTTATTGTGACCCAATTCTACCTCATTGGTTCAAGTTTTATCTATAATTATTTTCTTTTGGGGCCACGCCCAGCAGTGCTCAGGGATTCCTCCTGACTCTGAACTTAGAGATCACTTCTGACAGGCTCAGGAAAGCAAACTGGGTGCCACGGGTCAAATCAGGTTCGCTATCCACAAGGCAAGTGCCATACCAGCTGACAGTCTTAATACTTTCATTTCATACTTAATTTTAATACATAGTAGATAGAGAATTTGACACAAACACGCTCATTCCTACAATTTTTTATGTAAAGTTTGAATTTTTAATTTTTTGTTTTTAAAATTGCTGAGGGGTTGGAGCGATAGCACAGCTGTTAGGGTATTTGCCTTGCACGTGCCCAATCCTGGTTTGATCCTCAGCATCCCATATGGTCCCCCAGCACCTCCAGAAGTAATTCCTGAGTGCATGAGGCAGGAGTAACCCCTGTGCATCATGGGATGTGACCCAAAAAAGCAAAACAAAAACCATAAAATTGCTGAATCTCTTTTATCATTCCTATTGACTTCAGTGTGGTTTATATATAGTGTTAGTACATAGTGACTTGTCCAGGCATATTAAATTTTAAATCAAACTTTTTTTCATTTTATTAAGGTTTACAAACATTAAAATTCATTGGCATTTTACCCAATAAAATGATATAGAAAGACGGACTGTTATAATATGAATATATATATATTGAGTTTATATAGAGAGTTATATATAACACTATATAATATATATTTATATATAAACTCAAATTGAATAAAATTGAGAAAGGAACTTCCTATATATGCTCTCTTAAATATTATCTCTTCTCACAAATGATCTCTGTGATGCATTGAATTGTAACATGGGGATTTTTTTTTTATCCATATCGAACTGCTCTATCCAATTGTTTTTTTCTGGCTTGAGGAGACAGCACCATCTTCTCAGGTAGGGCCACCTTCTTTCATAAGTCACCCTGTCGTTCTGTGGAATCAAGCATCACCATGTGTGAAGATTCTTGGTTAATCACTACAGTCCCTCACTCCTCTTCAGTTCTTTGAATGCTGCAGTCGGTACACAGCAACTCAACTGTTGGAGGTGACAAAAAAAAATAAATTGAGGTGTCTCCTTTTGCATCCTCATTGAAGAAGAAATCTGCCTATTTCCGGTGCTTGGATTTTGCATGTTAGCTTTCTCATCTCTCATCTCTCTTACTCCCACCTTTATTCTCCCAAAGTCCAAGTCTTGAACCCAGGAGATGGTCTACTCTTACTGCTCAGTCCTGGTCTTACCTGCATTCCTTTTCTCAGAGCAGCAACTTCTACAATTTCTTTTTCTTTTTCTTTTTTCACTTGAATCACAATGAGATTCACAGTTACAAAGTTGTTCACAACTGGGTTTTAGTCATCCATTTTTCAACACCTTACACCAGTGTACATTTCCCAGTAGCAACGCCCCCAGTTACCTTCCTGCCACTCACCCCGACCATCACCCTCAGCCAACATCTATGGCAAGCACTTTTCTTCTTTCTCTCTGTCTTTCTTACTCTTTTTCTCTCTCTTTCCTTTTGGGCATTATCGTTGGCAATACAGGTACTAAAAGGTTTATTATGTTTATCCCTTAACCTACTCCCAGCAACACAATTATTGTCCAGAGTGTATAGTGACATTTAAAACTCATCCTCCAGCCTCTCTTCTCTGTGGGTGAGAGGAGTCCACTATTTCCTTTGGGTTTCCAGTTGGAAGGGAGGGTGGCAGGATGGCTGCGGGAACCTAATCAACAGTAACTAAATTTTTATATACCATCCATCTTGTCTGTTCAATTTTCAGTGTTTTTATATTGCTTTCCTGCAATTTCCCTTCTTGGACTCTTCCCGCAGATCAACACTTTCTGCATTTATCTCTTGGAACAAATTGACATGCTGTTTTTTGGAGGATCAGGTAAGTCATTTATTTTCTCCTCTTTTTATGAAGTTCAGAAAAGGGTACATAATCATAAAATGTTTGTTCCAAACATTCAAACTTCAGATTGAGTCAGTCAAGTTAATAGTGACTCTGTCTAGAATCAACCAGGCAAAGTGAATGTTGGTAGAGAAAAGCCACAAGCAAGCTTGGCAGAGAAAGGGCACAAACAAACAAAGAAGAGAGTATCACAAGAGTTCTCTGAATTTTAATCTATGTTTAATATGTGTACTGCATGTGTTCCTTTATACACAAAATATCTGTACTATATCTCTAAACTGACTCTCATTTTGTACAGCACTTTTGAATCAGATCACAGTTGAATAAAACCTTATCTAATGCTTAGAAATTTGATGCAAATCATTTAATTTAATCTAAATATTTTGGGTACAGTACTGTTAATTTCTTTTATTTTGAGGGTTAAAACCAGCTGTGTTCAGGAGTTACTCTTGGCTCTGTGCTCAGGGATCACTCCTGGGCAACATATGCATTCTGGGGATTGAAGCATGGCCCACCCCTTGCAATGTATACATTACTCTGTACTATCTGGTCCTCCGTATGCTTTTTATTACAGCTATTGCACTTTCATCACCAGAATTCCTAAGACCTTCTACCACTGTCCTATGTCACTCTAGAAAACCCCTTAACTTACTCTTCTCTAAACGAAAATAAATATACAGATCTCACAGTGTTGCTATAAAGATTAAATTAAATACATAAAAAAATCGGGCTGGAGCGATAGCACAGTGATAGGGCATTTGCCTTGCACGCAGCCAACATGGCCGACCCGAGTTTGATTCCTCTGCCCCTCTCGGAGAGCCTGGCAAGCTACCGAGAGTATCTTGCCTGCACGGCAGAGCCTGGCAAGCTCCCCGTGACGTATTCAATATGCCAAACACAGTAACAACAAAGTCTCCAATGGAGACGTTACTGGGCCTGCTCGAGCAAATCGATGATCAACGGGAGGGTCTTTACCTTTTTACTTTACATAAAGAAATGGGAGTAAAGATTAATCATTATTATTGCCACTTTATTATACACACAATACACATGTGTACAGAGAACCTCCTTGTTCTCTCTCCTTTTTTCCTCTCCCTCATCCTTATCTATCTCTTTTTTGTCTCTATCATTTCTCTTCCCTTTTCATTGAAATCACTGTCCATAATCTTACTTGCCTGTAAAATAAGTTTCTGTTGTAAACAATGGTCATCTTTCTACCATCACACAGACACATTGGTATAGTCTTCTAAGATTTGTTAAAGGTTCTTAAGTGTTCTCAGGTCTTTTTGTTAAGTGACCAGTCGCTGTGCATGGTATCCCAGTGCTTTTTGATTGACCCATAGATTTATGTTTTGCCTTTGGGCAGGCATTTTGCATGGGAAAACTACAAACTTCTCTTCACTTTTTTTTTTTTTTACATTTATTGATTGTGGAATTTTCCAACCTAGAAACATGTTTGTGTTCCAGCCGTTTCAGGGATGACATCGGCGGTTTATAGCATGGCCCGGAGTGCTGCAGTTGTGGCTCTGCTTCACGTGTTCTGTTTTAGTGCAGTGAAGGTAAGAGTGGACTGGACTCTTCCCTTCTTCTCACACTCATTTATGAAAGAATGATTTTAGAATGCAAATGTTTTCTCCATTCACAACAGAGATGAGTCCATCAGTACTTAGCAGGGTATGGCAGATTAGGCCTCGGTGAGAAGACACAACACACTACCTGATAAACTGTGACATATGAGTTCAACTGGCTACAACCTTTTCCACTGGGGTCTCTCTGGTACTGTTAGAGAAGAATCAGAGAAGCTTCTCGTTCACACAGTGCTTAGCCAACTATGTGTATTCATCTGCACTTCCTTCTGAACTGCCATTCAAAAGTCAGTGGAGCAATGTTATTGAATCCTGCTCTATATAGGTAGAGGCAGGGGAAGGATACAAAAAGAACAGAATTTTAGAATCTAGAGGACAGGTGGACTGGATTTATCCAGATGGAGAAAGCTGAATCCTAAGGTGGTAGATATATGTGTACCTATAATGATGCAGAAAGAAGACGGGCATTAAGTTTAGGAAAAATAAAAAGTTGTATCAGCAAAGGAATATAACATGTACATTGTACCAACATGATACAGCTATGATCAAGTTTTTCTATTTCTGATTATCTGAATAATCACTTGATCACTTGACTTCCTGTTAATCGTCGATTTGCTCGAGCAGGTGCCAGTAACGTCTCCATTTGTCCCTGTCACGTGCTAGTGAAGCCCAATGGCTTCTGTTCGTTCTAGGAACACGAAGAGCCTCAAACAGATCGTTCATGATCTTGATGAAGAAGTCTGACCATCTGGTAGGTGGGCGGCCACTCAGTCTTTTGACATTCTGTGGAATCCAGTCGGTAACGGCTCTAGTCCAGTAGTCATCTCTAAATCTCATTACGTGACCAGCCCATCTGATTTTTGACACCTTGAAATTAGACAGTGTCCCTGATTCTTGAGCATCAACGGAGGTCAGAACTCTGGATTCTTTCTCTCATTTGAGTGAAACGTGATACTCCAAGCATAGCTCTTTTAATTCCTCTTTGGGAGACCCAAATAGCGTTCTCATCCTGTTTGCATAGGGCCCAGGTCTCTGAGGCATATGTTAATGCAGGAAGAACAGTGGAATCAAAGAGATGTGTCTGGAGCCGGAGGTTCTTTGTCCTCTTATCTATTTCTTTGACACTCTTGAAGGTGTAACAAGCCACTCTCTTCCTCCTGCGCAGCTTGGGTGCCAGGTCATTTGTCATGTTGACTTCTCGACCTAGGTACACAAAGCTGTTGCATTCGGAGATGGTCGTTCCGTTGAGAGCAAATGGGGCATGAGGAACGGCTGCTGTTTCTCATAAACATTGTCTTCATAAGATTCAGTTGTAGTCCGACCTTTCCACACTCACGGTCGAAGTCGGCAAGCATTTGTGCCACTTGACTAATGTTTGGTGTTATTAAAACAATGTCATCAGCAAAGCGGAGGTGGTGCAGTTGCCAACCATCTATCTTCACTCCCATTCCTTCCCATTTCAGTCATCGCATGATGTTCTCGAGGGTGGCACTGAAGAATTTCAGTGAAATGGTATCACCCTGCCGAACCCCTCTCTTGACATCAACGATCACTTCTTTGTAGAATGGTGAGATCTTGGTAGTGAATCCATAATACAGCTCACGGAGGATCTTGATGTATTGAGCTTGAATACCCTGATTGGCTAGGGCTTCAATGACTACTTCCGTCTCAACAGAATCAAAGGCCTTCTTTAAATCAATGAATGTTAGACAGACCGGCATCCTGAACTCCCAAGAACCCTCAATGAGCTTGGTTATCATGTGGATATGGTCGATGGTGCTGAATCCTTTGCGGAACCTGGCTTGCTCGCATGGTTGTCCTTCATCTAGTGTTCTGCCAATCCTATTGAGGATGACTCGAGTGAACAACTTGTAGATGACAGACAATAGGCAGATCGGGCGATAGTTGCCAATGTCATGGATGTCTCCCTTCTTGAACAATAGTACAGTCCTGCTGGTTTTCCATTAGGACGGAACCTTGCATTCATATAGGTAGCATGTGAAGAGCCGAGCCAGTGTATTGATGAGTACTGACGGCAGGTTCTTCAGGTGTTCAGGTCTGACCTTGTCTGGGCCGGGTGCTGTTCGTTTCTTTACTGACAAAATGGCATGTCGGATTTTGGGAGGGAGAACAGGGGGAACGACATATCCATCCTGTGGAATTTGGTATGTCGGTATGTGGACATGGCTATTGAAGAGATTTGAGTAGAACTCATGGATAATCTTCTCCATTGCCGTTCTGGAGGATGTGATAGATCCATCAGGATGTCGGAGGGCAGTCATCTTGGTCTTGTAGTTGGCGAAGGACAGGCAGGCATTATGAATACTTTTCCCGGCTTCTGCCATGTCTACCAGTACTTCTGCTCTTCTCTCTTTGAGGTCTTCCTTGATCGCATCTCTGCACTGCTTTGCGAGCTCGGACGTTTGCTTGCGGTTGTTTGAGGCATGCGCCAAACCACATAGTAGTGCTCTTCTTTTCAAATCAATTTCTGTATTCTATCACAGGACCTCAGGAATTAAATTCAGGCAGAGTACTTAGGAAATTTTTGTGTCTTTGTCCAGTTTTATTTTGGTGCCTGTAGAATTTTGTGGTCGTAAGTTTTTACTTGCAGAATCCTTCATATGCTGATCTGATGAGACTTTAGTGTTTATGTGGGTTTTTTTATTAATTTAATTTAAATATGTTATTGGTAAACAATTCACATACTTGAAATTCAGCATAATATGTTAATGTATCAAGTTTGATAAAAGTAATTAAATCCACAATCAAATTATAGGACATCATCAAAGTTATGACATAGAACACTTACTTTTCTTTCATTTGCTTATTTCCATGTGTTTTTTATTTTTTAAATATTTTTTGTTTATAAATAAACAAACAAAAATATAAAAAAACAAAAAATATTGTTTGAAAATAAAGAATATCTATTTTCATGAAGGTATTTTCATACCTTCCTATACCCAGGTTTCTGCAGATTAATATAAATGGAATTATGTGACATGTAGTTTTTGACTCTGATTTCTTTTGCTAAATATAAGCATATTATTGCATATATCTGCAATTTGTTATATTATTGCTGCGTAGTATTGCTGAAGAAATTATCAGTTTTTGAAAATTATCACTAAAACGTGTATAAACATTTGTATATAAGTAGCAATGAAGTATGTCTGTATCTATCTCTGGTAAATTCTGTGGGGCGGGGTAGTTGGTTAAAATAATAATTCTGTATTTATATCTAGTGTTAGACCATTTCCTGTTCACTTACTTTGGGTATAAAATTATGGATAACTTCATAATTTTGGGATTTCCAAGTGTTCTGAATTTTTTTCTAGGTTAAAATTTTCTGTATTGCTTTTGTTATTAGGGTTTTTTCTTCCTTTTTGGCAATCCTAGGAATTTAACCAAAGGGACATATGCAAAGAAATTTGATCATTTTTTAAAATTAATAGTCATTCTGGTGATCAGTTTTTAAAATTAATAGTCATTCTTGTATGTCCTAGTGTCTAGTTTATATTTTAATCTGCATTGTTTTTATAATAAAGTTGTTAAATATATTTGCTTGCCATTGTAAATCTTCATTGGTAAAACTCTTTGCACATTAAAACTGTGTATTTTGTATTCATTTTGAGATATGAAAAAGTTTAAAAATAATTTGAATGCAGCACAGCGGTAGGTATTTGCCTTGCACGTGGAGGACCCAGTTGGCCCAGGTCTGATTTCTGATTTTTTTTTATGCTTTAGCCAAGCAGAGGGGTTGAGTAATCATTTAAAAATATACCAAAGCATTCTATTCCTTGATTTAACAGTTCCCTAGCCAAAGATAGTGTAGAGGGTGGGGCAGAAATAGTACAGCAGGGAGACATGAGCCTGACAAGTTTCAATACCTACCATCAGGTATGCCTATACACCAGAAGAGACATGACTCCAAGTTGGTCCATGAGTGATCCCTGTTTACAGAGCCAGCAGTAATCCCTGAGCATAGCTGGGTGTGGGCCTCAAAAAAACTAAAATTATTTAACAATTACTGGAAATAATAACTAAAATTATTTTAAAGCAAAAATATTTAAGAACTACTGGAACATTTTTCAAAAATCACCTTGAGATATAGTTACAAAGTTGTTCATAATTGAGTTTCAATCATACAGTGTTCCAACACCCATGCCTTCACATTTCCCACTACCAAAGTCCCCAGTTTCCCTTGTGACACCCCCCAAACTGCCGCCCCCTCCCACAACCTACAGTACGGCAGATATTTTTCTTATTCTCTCTGTCTCCTTTCAGGCACTGTGATTTGAAATATTTTTACTGAAAGATTATCACGTACATCACTTTACCTCCTTTCTGCACTCTTTCAGAGAATATATGGCAAGGAGGAAGAGAATGTCCAAATCCAATTTTACAATAACATTTTGTTGCTGAGAAGGGGATACCCAAATTTGACTAGTTCATTCTAGCCTTTATGTCTAGGATAACATGAAAAGGAAAACTCAGAAATATTTATGAAGGTTTAGTTCAGAGACAGAGACTCATTAAAAGACTAAAAGTCCTAGTCATAGGGTTGTAGAATATAACTGTTTTTACATCACTGTATCACTGTATCACTGTCATCTCGTTGATCGTCGAGTTACTTGAGTGGGCACCAGTAACGTCTCTATCCCTCCCAGTCCTGAGATTTTAGCAGCCTCTTCTTACTTGTCTTTTCCCTATGATTGGAGGATCTTTCGGGGTCAGGGAAATGAACCTGTTATCGTTAACTGCATTTGGCATATCAAATACCCCACGGGGAGCTTGCCAGGCTCTGCTCGTGTGGGCAGGATAATCTCGGTAGCTTGTCGGGCTCTCCGATAGGTATATATTTATATTTTTATCTATATGATTTGTTGCCTACTGTCTGAAT
The DNA here is from genome assembly GCF_029834395.1 of Sorex fumeus. Classification (NCBI taxonomy): domain Eukaryota; kingdom Metazoa; phylum Chordata; class Mammalia; order Eulipotyphla; family Soricidae; genus Sorex; species Sorex fumeus. Next base: position 3,046,370 of record NW_026606078.1, on the reverse strand, counting down.
TCCATTTGATGTGGTGTAGTAATTATGGAAAATGGGTAGGAAGCGTCAAAATATACAGAAAAAAGCCTGAAGTGAGGTGGCGATTGGGTAGTGAAGTTCAGCCGTAGGGACTGGGTCCCTTGGGGTGGGGAGGGCTCTCACCCGCCCCACAGCCTGGTGTGGAGTCCGGTGGCACGGTTCGGGGGACCTCATTTTATATTTCCATCTGGAAGGATCATCTGTGAGTTCTAAACTGTTTTTAGATATGATGAGAATTTTAAATATCAAACTGGATAACTCTTTAATATGCAGCTGATTCTAATCAATAAAGTAGAATGCATGCAAGGACAGTTGGGACAGTTGTAAGCATAGAGTAGGAAATTGTAAGAAAAAATCCCCAAGTAACCAAAACTTAAAAAATGGACACTAAAAACACTATAACAGATATGGAGAATAACTTTGATGAATTCATCAATTAGACTGGAAATAGCTGAAGAAAAATATCTAAGCTGAAAATTATGTTAACAAAGTCCCTCCCGTTGGTCATCGATTTGCTCGAGCTGTGTTTGGCATATCCAATACGTCTCGGGGAGCTTGCCAGGCTCTGCCGTGCGGGCGAGATACTCTCGGTAGCTTGCCGGGCTCTCCAAGAGGGGTGGAGGAATCGAACTCGGGTTGGCCATGTTGGCTGCGTGCAAGGCAAACGCCCTACCGCTGTGCTATCACTCCTCCTAAAATATCAAAGATCTAAGAAAGACTGATATAAGCAGACTATCCAAGAACTGTGGGACAATCTATAAGGAAGAGGGGTGGAAACAGAAGCAGTATGATTTTGAAGGAATACCAAGTATATGCCCCAAGTTAATATCAGATTCTAAACTATAGATTCAAGAATTTCTGAGACCTTCAAGTATGATAAAAGCCCCCAAATCCAAGAACATTCATCTTATATTTAGTCTGCTAAAATTCAAATATAAAGAAAAAAACCTTGAAAGATAAAAACCATCAGTCACTTTGCCTTTAGAGAATCAAAGACAAGAATTATATCTGATCTCCTTTCAGAAACTATTATGGGCTGATGTGATAAAATCCATTATTTTGAACTCCTAACACCAAATGTGTTATTTGGAGAAATGGGGCCTTGGGAAGATAATGAGGCTTAGATGTGGTCCTTGTCAAGGAATGAGGTGCTTTGGATGGTTAATACCCTTACTAGAAAAAAGAGAGATACTAGAGCATAATCTCTTTCTACTCTTCTTCCCCTCATTCCTTCTTTCCTCCCTTCTGCCTTTCTATCTGTCCCTCTATTTTTCCCTCACCCTCCATCCATGTAAAGATATATGAAGTGGCATATTGCTATTTGGAAGTGAACTTGGATTAATAGTAAATGTATATTTCAAACTGTAACAACAACCACTAAAAAGGTTTTTGTAAAGCATAACATAAATGAACAGAGCAGAGGAAAAATATAAACTTAAAAGCCTCAAAGACAAAAAATAGAGTGAACAACTGTCACTATCCTCCCATTGTTCATCTATTTGCTTGAGTGGGCCCAGTAACGTCACCATTGTGACAATAGTTAAGAGTGGACAACAATAATAGGAAAAAAGACGAAAGGCAGTAAATTAAAAAAGCAACAAGTCTTGTAGCTATTAGTCCAATAACATAAATACTTATTGTACACGGTATTTTTTTGTATTTTTTAAAAATTTTATTGAATATAGTAATGGTTTTAAATAAACCAATTATTAGGTAGAGATTGTCAGAAAGCACCAAAATACAAAACTCAGCTTTAGTTTTCTTCAAGAAACCTACTTGTTAAGAAATGCAGATGTATCTTAAATAGTAAGTGTATGGAGAAAGATACTGCACTAAAATAAAGAAAAACAATGAGTTATGTAATTTCAGGAAGAATAGATTTTCGATCAAAGGATGTTATTGGTAAAGAAGTGATACATTATATTAAAAGAATCAATTCTCCAACAAGATATCAGGATCCTTAGAGTGTATGCTTCTAATAACAGGACATTAAAATGTGTGAAAGTCAAACTGATAAATGATATGAGAAATAGATCAAAAATGAAAAAATTAATCCAGCAAGCACATAGTGAATAATGACCTATTATTCAGCAACACTGTTAATCAGTGGGATAGATCAACATTTGTGGATTAATCTAATAGTAAAATAATTCATGTTCCTCTCTCCAGAATAGACTCCACAAAATATGTCTTAACAAATGAAAAGGAATTTAAATTATATGACAGATGCTGTCAGACAGTAATAAAATTTAACTAGAAATCAGTACCAGGAAGATAACTGGAAATTCTAAAATACATGGATACTAAACAGTTCGTTGATGTTTAACTTCATGTGTTATGATGTCTGCCAGCACCAAGGACCGCCTCAATTTCAGCCTTTTTGCTCCTCTCTGATTTACCTGATATCAGCATGGATTAGCAAGATCTCAGATGGCAAAGTGGAAATTGGGGTCAGATGTCAGACTTCAGAACTGTCTTTCTGTCTAATCTCATCTATAAGATAAAATCTGGAATAAATCCCTCGGGGCCTATAACTTATGCACTAGTACTTTTTATGCTTCCCAGAGAGATTTTTGATTTTTTTGAATACTTTATTGGACACTAAGAAAGGGAAAGCTAGTTTTCTCTGTTCTTAATGCCGTTTTGGCTAGGGCCTCATACTTCTTCAGTCCCTCTTTGCAATCTTGAATAATCAACAGCATGTTACATAAATATTCTTTGTAGGAGGAGAAACACGGAAGCTTTCTTTAACTGAGAAAGGAACTAAAATGTTTGAATTCTCTAGTAGTCAAAAATTAAATTTATTGTTTAATAATGGCTCTGTTAGATTCTACAAAGGTGTGAAAGGAAAAAGTTTTTTTTTCTGATGAATTTAAGAGAAAATCAGCTACAATTGTGATATTCCGGATTACTCACATTTTTGTTATAGAGATGAAGACATTATAAGTATGCAGTTGAGCCTTTGAAACAGTTTAGTCAGAGTTCAAATACTAGCCATGATGTAGAATATTTGATAAGCAAATTTAACTTACTTATGGTGAAGGAGAGAGATTATATATATGGATAGAATGCACCAAGTTTATGGATAATTTAAATTGCAAGTCTAAATTGTATATTTTTTATATGGAGGACAGATTACATAAATCTAAATTGTGTATTTTTATATGGAGGGCAGATTACATATAATGAAATATGAGTAACATATATGAAGTGATGACCTCAGTGGTGATGGAAACATGTATTAAAAACATTTCACCTGCTGACTTTTTGCGATTTAATTCACTTTACCTTTATGATTTTCCATCAGCTGTTTCCCAAGCTTTCTCTGTTAAAAGGTACCTGCTAATTCTCAATATTTGACAAATTTATTTTATGCCTCAGTACTATTAAGTAGGTCAGATTCATTTTGTAAGTGAAAAAGAATTGTTTGATAATAGTATCTTGGTTGAATTTTTGGAGAACAGAAAGTTCTATCTTCAGCATGCTTTCCACAAAGAACAACTCAAGGGACTTCTTAGATTAATTTCTAAAGAAGTGTGCTCAGGAAAATCCATTTTCTTTGACAAGCAGTTGAAGGCTCATTATTACCAGTTCAAATATTATTAAAAGTAATGTACTCTCCTGTGAATTATACTAAAAACTTGAAAAGTTTGTAGAGAGCTTTGGAAACTATCAAAGAATATAATAGTCACAAACACTGTAGTTTTTCTTGGCATTCTACCTTGTTGTGGAATAGGTGCTATTATTTTTCTTTTCCCTTCAAACCTCTTCATTCCATACATTGCTGATTGAGTACAGCATATTTACTTTTTTGATTCACTTAGGTCACTGGAACCTCAGTATAAATAAACAATACTCAGACAACCAGTACCAGCTGGTTATAAAAATCTATATACCATCTGGAGCGATAACACAGCAGGTAGGGTGTTTGCCTTGTACACGGCCCACCAGGCCAACACGGGTTTAATTACTCGAACCCTCTTGGAGAGCCTGGCAAGCTATCTAGAGTATTTTGCCTGCATGGCAAAGCCTGGCAAACTACCTGTGATGTATTTGATATGCCAAACACAGTAACAATAAGTCTCACAATGGAGACGTTACTGGGCCCACTCGATCAAACTGATAAACAACAGGAGGACAGTGTTACAGTGCTATATACCATCTGAGCTGAAACTTCTGTTTATTTCTATTTATGGTATGGTATAGCACTGTATCACTGTCCTCCCCTTGTTCATAGATTTGCTCTGGCGGGCCAAGTAATGTCTTCATTTTGAGACTTCTTGTTACTGTGTTTGGCATATTGAATATTGAATACTCTCAGTGGCTTGCCGGGTTCTCTGAGAGGGGTGGAGGAATCGAACCCTGCTCAGCCAGGCTGGCTGTGCACAAGGCAAATGCCCTACCTCTGTGCTATCGCTCTAGCCCCATGGTATGGTAAAGTAAAAGTAAAGTAAAGTAAAGGCCCTCCCGTTGTTCGTCGATTTGCTCGAACGGGCCCAGTAACGTCTCCATTGGATATTTTGTTGTTACTGTGTTTGGCATATTGAATACATCACGGGTGGCTTGCCAGGCTCTGCCGTGTGGGCAAGATACTCTCCGTAGCTTGCCGGGCTCTCCCAGAGGGGTGGAGGAATCGAACTCAGGTCAGCCATGTTGGCTGCGTGCAAGGCAAACGCCCTACTTCTGTGCTATCGCTCCAGCCCAAGAAGTGGGTGAATTTCTAATACTGACATAATTTGTGGATATTCTTGCAAGAATGGGTTTCAAAAATAGCACTCATTTTGTAATTCAATTGCTAGAGTATTTTAGTGCGGGCATGGGAAATTGGAAAACTTAGTGTGTAAGTTAAATTAATTGTAAAATAGTGCATGAAGTTACTTAAATGTGGCCAGTTTAGGACAAGTTTTCAGGGGTTGTTTCACTTAGCTATTAGATTTAGTTGTAATTGTCTTCAGTTTTCAGTTCTTACCCCTGTTGGCACCATGTCTTTATTTGCACAGAGGACCATATACTTTTCACTATTTTTTTTATATTGTTACACATTCAGTGCTGTTTAACATTGTCTTTGGCAAACTCTTGTTACAATTTTTGTTACAATCTTGTTGCAATCTTTGATGTCCTGTGGAAACCATGTCAAAATTTCATGTGGAAACCTCATTTTTACCATGATAATGTACAATGGCTTAATTATAGATAGATATCATATCACCTTTTTAAACAGCGTTACTAAATTTCAAAGTTTTAAGATAATCGAAGCATGCAAGAGAAAAGAAAGAGCATGCTGAAGGATAATCATTAGTTCCTACTAGACATTTCTTTTATCAAAATTAAAAGACAACATTTATGCAAGGTACAGTGTGAATCTGCTTTAGCTCTACCCTAACTTTAAATTAGGTAAAATATACACAATGGCTGTTTTTGTGGGTGAAGAAAAAAATTGATTAGCTGTGTTTCAACCCAACATACATATACACAATACTGCTTTTTGTTAGGGATGGATAATCATGTTATGGATAGGTATATTGGGTTACAGATATGTAACACTGCTTTTTTTTTTCATTAAAAAATTTTTTTAATAGTGAGACATCATGAGATACAGTTGCAGACTTACACATTTTTGTGCTTGGGTTTCAATTATACAATGATCAAATACCATCCCTCCACCAGTGCCCATTTTCCACCACCACTGATTCCGGTATCCCTCCCACCCCCCATCCCCCCCATTCCACCCTAACTCTGTGGCAGGGCATTCCCCTCTGTTCTCTCTCTCCTTTTGGGTGTTGTAATTTGCAAAAGAAACATTGAGTGGCAATCATGTTTGGTCTATAGTCTACTTTCAGCATGCTTCTCCCATCCTGGGAGGGTCCTCCCAACACCTTTATTTGGTAACACTGACTTTTTAGAATTGTTTTTCAGAACCTATAGAATGTGTATATAAGTATGCTTCTTGCCTTGGTAATTTCTATAACTACATTTTAAAAGTAATTATTTTGGAGGTTTTGGGGCTAGGCAAGTGGTATTCAAAGACTATTCCCAGTGACTGCTCAGGTGTCCGAGCCAAGGTCAGCTGCGTGTAAGAACTGGTGTGCACTGTCTTTATGTTCTTTCTTAATGTGTTTTTAAACATTTTTTAAATTATTTATTTTAGCTTTGGGCCACACCTGGTAATGCTCAGGGGTTTCTCTTGGCTCTGCACTCATGATTTACTCCTAGAGGTGTTATGGGATGTCAGGGATCAAATCTGGGTTGGTCTTGTACAATGTAGGAGCTTTAACTGCTATATTTTTTCTCTGGCCCTGCCATTAAATTAATTTTTAAAAAATTTTTACAGGTTCACAATAATACATTCAATATTCCAACACCAACCCCACCGCCATTATTTTGAATTTTCCTACCACACTACCCAAAGCCTTTACCAAAGGTGGATCCTAAATAATTTATTTTGTATTGCTTGTTACGAATGTTCTGCTAAAAATGATCCCCAAAAGTTTCCTTAGAGGAAAGTGTGAAGATTATTTTCTCACCCTAGAGGCATTACCCCTTGTGTAAGAGATTAGCAACATGTTGCTACAGGTCGAGCCTTTTGTGTACTAATTTTTTTTTTAAATCAAGATCGGTTGCCTTCTACATTATACCTCATCAAATGTAGTGTGCTACTTTTGGTACATCAATGGTAGAGTATGAGATGTCAGAGTTTGTTGCTGTACACTCCAGGAATTCTAACATTTTAAATAGGGTTACACAGCTGGAGTTAAATTTTTAACTGAATGGTATGGTATACATATAAAAATTTGGGGATTTGTATAAATGGAATCAGTTTTGAAACCACATTGCCAACTTTGTGATTGAAATAGACACTGCAAATACTCTGTGGTTTACTTAGGTGTAAAATATTTTTTAAACCAAGTAGAAATGGTTATTTTTAAAAAGCTTATTTCATATCAGAAAGCTATATACTTCCCTTCCTATCATGGATTAAATATCATTTGTAGTGAACAATAGGTCTTCTATTCTTGTAAAATATAAATTTTCTACCTATGTTTTGAAATAACTTTTGGCAAAAATAAAACAATTTGCATCTGAGAGATGATACTGGGACAAGACACTTGCCTTGCATGTTGCCAACCCCAATTCAATCCCAACCAGAGATTATTCCTGAGCACACAACCAGAAGTTAGCAAAACCTAAGCACCATCAAGTGTGGCCCCCTCCCCCACAATAAAGCAATTTTCGTGTTTTTCTTTCTCATTTGTAAGTCTTAAATTTTCTAATGACTATAGATGGACTTCTTAAAATGTAGTACCTATTAAATGCTATGGAATGAATTAATTTACTTACAAATTGGTAAGCGAGTTCTTAGGAAAAGTATAAAACCTTATCCACCTTCAGCCTACACTCGTAGGTATCATTAAATATGTTATTTATAGATGCTTTTATTTATGCCTTTTGTGCTTGTTCTTTGCATCACTATAATTGATTTTTTTCTTTTATTCTGCATCAATTCTGATGGATTGATAGACCATTTTCAAACTGTCAGCAGCTGCCTTTCCAGAGATATATTTCTATATATGGGTCTTGATATGCATTTATGTCTTTTATTTCCATCAGCCTCCCTTGAGCGACACAGATGAGGGATTGTGAATTCATTTCACTATTTGGAATATTAATTAGAGGAATTTTTGATTCCTCCGTAAATTTTATCTTTTATTTGGTGGTAGAAAGTAATGTATAAGTGGAATCCCTCACTGACATTAATCTCTGACAGTGATATAAAAAAATAATGGAATATTTGTTCCCTTGAGAAATGGCTCAATAGTTAATTAGATGAATTTCATATGTCTGGGTTAAACCATTATTTTTATTTTTTTATTATCTTTTATAATGAGATTCTATTTTGGTGATGGCAGGGGATGTAGTGGTTGAGGTAAATTATAAATTTCCCTGTGTTCTTCTAAGTACATTTTTTTCTGTATGTGAAATTTAAATAAATTCACCATAAAAATTAGTTGTGTTAAAACAAAAGTCCCTATCTCTTCAGATCTCAAAGGAGTAATGCTTACCTTTAAGTCATTCTGGACTGAATGAATTCAGGTAACTGAGAAGCATAGTTTATGTCACTATATTACCAAAATTATACATCATGCATTGGTGTGTGTACACTTATTTACATTTACCTATGTTTGCTACAGATAGATTTTAATGTGTAGGACCTGTCTGTATTGCTTGCTGATATATTACTTTCCCCCACCTCAATACTTATTCCTAAAAGAAAATTAGTGTTTTGAATTATAAGCATATAATATTTTTTACCAAAATAAAAAAACAGCAAGTAAAAATTGTTCTTAATAAACAGTGAAGACTGATTTGTCATATTGGTTAATATGGTTACTTCCTACCTGGCTATTAGTAGGAAGTCTACTTAGACTCAGAGCTGGGATCTGGGGTGTAAGTAACAGCATGGTAAGTAACATATGGTAAGTAACAGCATCAAGGGATGCTATGGGGAATACATGTAGGTGCTGGTGACTCAAAACATACCCAGTACATACTGAGCTGAGCATGTGATGAGCATGTGATGAGCCAGGAATGGTATGAGAAATGTGGGGAGAGCACATGGTAGAAGCACTGGGAGACAGTGATCATTGATCCTACTAAAGTAAGACACAGATTTTACTGAATTTCTGAAACTTCAGGGATACTGAGAATCTTTCAAAGATAGAATTCTTATTAGAAATAGACCTCTAAATACAGCTTGCATTGATAATGTAGCTCTTATTTTAGGATTCATAAAAACATGGATTTTTAAAGTGATCTTGTGTTTCTTGATCTAATATAATTTCTTAAACTTTTTCTTAAAAAAGAAAGTATGTAAGCCTGATAAGGCATAATTACAGTGAGAATTTGTTTGCATTCACTCTATAATCAAACCTTCAGTCTTACCCATAAAATCTTATAAATGTCGACAATTTTCAAGGAAAAAAATGCTGAACCTAAGATTATCTTTAGAGAATACTTTTATATAAAACTCAACTTCCCTGTGCATTTTCATCAAAAAGAATTCCAACATGCATATGAAATCTACCACTTAATTGTAGGACTCAGTTTTATTTCTGCCGCATAAAAATACTTCAAAGCCTCTGAGAATTTTATGAATCCAGTTCTCATCAATCCATATCATACCCAATTCTGCGGCCCAAGAGACACATCACAAAGCAATTAAGGATGTTAATTTGGACTAAACTGTCACATTATATACACTTCATTATCAGTGGGTGATAGAGTGTTTAAAAACTTATCTCCCTCTAGAATCTTCATATATATATATGTATCCATTCACATGCATGAGTGTTTGTGAGCCTAAAAAGAAATATTTAAGCTAAGAAATAATAATTAATATATACATTTAATTTTTAAAACTTATTTAAAAGATTAGGCAGTGCTTTCCTGCCTCTACTTTGCTCTATATTAAGTAGAGCTGAGTTCTGAACTTAGTCTTCTGAAGAAAATATTTGGTCCATTTGATCATTTTTTCTAAAATTCCCTGTTGGGGTTGATAGTTTTCTTCTTCAAATGTCTTTTCTATCCCAAAATAAAACTTAAAATGAAAACATTCTAAAATTACGGGTTTTATAAACATCTCTGAATTGACAAGTTCAAACTTTTAGAAATGTAGCTCCAAAACTTTCTGAATCTGTCACATTCCACCATCATGTTATTGTCTGTTTTTTTTTTTCACAGAATTTTTGTTTTTCACAGAATTCACAGACTTTCACCTGTTCAGGATGCATCTGCTTAAACGTTGGACAGAGAAGCTTGTGTCAGAAGAGAAATATAGGTGGAGTGATTGACAGAACAGCCTGGAGAATAATGAGATTAAGGAGAAAGAAATAGAAAAATAGGGCAAAGGCAATATATCTTTATTCGGGGGTGGGGAGTGGGGTGATTTCCACTCCCAATTCTTAATTAAATAAAATAATTTGGAATAGTTCCAATTTAGTTACAGTGTGTACTTTGGTGTTTGTACTTTATGTTAAATTTGGGGCAGTATTAAAATAGTAATATATTTTACACTCTAAGCAGAAGAAAAATTTTAGAGTTTCTCTACCTTCTCTTCATTCAAGCTTGCTTCCTGCCTTTCCAAGAGAAAATATGTTCTTAAATAAGTTGAGGGTCCAGACCAATAGTACAGTGGTAGGGCATTTGCCTTCCATGCTGCCAATCCAGGTTCTATCTCCAGCATCCCATATGGTCCCCCAAACTCTGGCAAGAATAATTAATTCCTGAGTGCAGAGCCAGGAGGAGTAACCCCTAAGCAAAAATTGTAAAAAAAGTTGAGGGGAACATTATTTTTAATGATGAAAACCTTCTTTTTATCATTAATATGAGCAAATTCTTTTTTTAATTTTTTTTTGCTTTGCTTTTTGGGTCACACCTGGCAATACACAGGGGTTACTCCTGGCTCATGCACTCAAGAATTACTCCTGGCGGTGCTCAGGGGACCATATGGGATGCTGGGAATCAAACCTGGGTTGACCACGTACAAGGCAGGCAAACACCCTATCTGCTGTGCTATCACTCCAGCCCCTAATATGGGCAAATTATTTCATCACTAATACGGGCAGTTTATTTCATGAAACTTTATTTTACCATTAATATGGGCAACTTGTTCCTTAGATTACACTCAAATTGCCTGGCTAATTCTGAAACATTTCCGCGACTAATGTCTCTCTAGAGCTGATGGTATCTAGCTGTCTTTGCATCCCAGAAAAGCACAAAATTGTAAACAGAAAAGGTCGTTTCCCTTTCATGTATTTTCTCCAAGTATTTATCTATTCTTTTAATCTTCATATATTTTGTATGAATCTTCACAATGACATACATCCTGATGCACAAACAGTGCCTCCTGGAGAGCAGACCTAGGCAGTCTGAAAGCATGGCATCTTTCCTTGACTTAGAATGTTTCTCCCAGGATTCTTCCCTAGCTTCCTTTATGACTCGATTACTTGCTGAGTTCTCCATGAAATGAAGCTTCCCCTGAGATCCTTCCAAATTATTTCTTCCTCTGAGCCATTGCTCTACCATGTGTTACACAACCATTGAAAACAGGAAGTTAACTGATTTATATCCAACACTATTGAATGAGGATAAAATCAATAAAATAATTCGTGAATCTGAGAACTTTTAATTTATAATCATTGTTTAAAATACACTAACTGCCGCCTTTATGTAAAGCAGTGAGATGCCTACATATATTTTTCATCTAGATATACAAACATGTAGGCAGTGGAGTGTATTCCTCTTGGAGGAATTCATCCTGTCTTGCTACTATGGGTAGATCTTGTCAATTCTTCCTCTCTTCACACTAGGTCAATAACGATGCTGACTTGATATCAAAGCTATGATATCCCTTTTAAAGCCAAAATAATGTTTTCTGCAGATTGCATGGATTTTTCAATTTTGACTCTGCACAAAAAGATTAATTCGTTGATTAATGAGAAATGTATATGTACATATGTGTAAACTCTTCGGGGGGCAGCAAGGGAGGAGTCGGATGGCTCTCCCCCTCACCACCTGAGTTTGGGGGACAGGGGCTGGGCCGCTCGCTCACCCTTTGGGGTCGGGGCCATGGGGCAGATGGAGGAGGAAATGAGGACCAAGCCAGTTGGTTGGTCAGATGCCTTTTATTCCATTTTACCTCTATGTGCCTGCTCCAGTCTCTCTGAGCCTCCCTTTGTAGTGTCACACTACTCCCCATTCCCGTTTCCTCCAGTCTCTCCCACTCATCTCTCCACTCCATCTCACAGCCTGGGTTCTCTCTCTTCAGTTCCTGTATTCTTCTACATCCTTCTCCCTCTGTCCCCTTGGTAGTCTCTCCACACTCCATCTTGCCTCACTGCTCTCTCATCTCTCCTGCTCTCCCTTCCTAGCCCCTCATTACTCCGTCCCAGCTCTCAGGATTCTGCCCTCTACCCCATTTGACTCTCCACCCCAATTTGTCTCTTCACCTTGCCCTCCAGCCCTATGCTACACCGGTCTGGTAACAAAATCAACATAAGAAAGCCCTTCCTGACTGCCCATCAGGCTCAAAGGCAGAAACACCACCTAGGGGTTATTCCAAAGCCCTTCCTGACTGCCCAAAGGAAAAATACCTCCTAGGGTGTTTTTCCCCTTTCCTCAGTCCAATAACTATATCAACATCTTAATACTAGTTATTTTTGTATGGATACAGTAAAGATACATTGAGGCTTGTAGGGCATCTCTCTTGGGAACATCTTGCCACAGACTCAGACTAACGAGCTCAGACCAGATTAATCTTTCCTAACCCTAGCAGGTTCCAAATCTAGTTATTACTTTTTGGATCATGACAGCATTTGTCCATGACCAAGCTCTTAACTTATAATAAGTTAAGCATTATGGCACTTTGACCAGGCTCATTTCAAAGCCGGGTAGCACATAGTTTACCACTTGCCTTGGTTCCATCTAGTCCCTTGTCGGGATCCTGCTTTTGAGGGTACAAGAAAGTAAGGGTGGCTGAGGCTTAGGTCGAGAGAACAGATGCCCAGGAGTGCTGCAGACTGGCTCGGTCGAAGACCACCAGGCTGAGGGGAGACCAGGCGAAGGTGCACAGGAAAGCAGGAGATTCGGCGCGTTGGACAGACAGACACCAACACAAGAGAGGCTGAGTGCTGCTGCGGTTTATTGCATCCAGAGTTCTTCTTTTTATACAGTTACAGAAACAACGTGGCAAGGCACACATTACATCAGACCATGGGTCATGTTCCCAAAACATCAAGGGGCACGTACACGTTCCGCTTTAAGATTAGGACAGAACATCCGCTTGTCCCAATAAAATATCTGGGTGAAATATTATGTTCCTTACTATTCCTCTATTGTCTACTTTCACTGACATTTAAGTTTTTACTTCCCTAAAAACGCCTACCCATAACCTAAAAAAATCAGGACTTTACAGAAACTAATATTAACTCTATTTTACTAGCAAACATAATTCAAAGACTAGAGGTTAATCAAAACATCTTAATCCAAGCTATGTGATTAATCATCAGGAATAGCTAACAGGCAGGCTCCTATTCCCACAGAATGGTAAGGGAGGACTGCACGCCAGAGGCGCTTTCAAAAACAGAAGAGGGGGCTACCGGAGGCATAGACCCGTGGGCCGCGAACCTCCCATTCCCAGGGACCCAGGCCCTTGCCTGAGCCCCCTTGCAGCATGTTGCTACGTGGGCGACGCCGTAGCCGGCGTGGCACAGGAGGAAAACATCATTTAGAGTCAAATGACTCCCGTGTTACAAAAACATAGTATAGTCTTCCTGTGCCCATAAAAAAGGACATTTCTCTGAATAAACTATGCAAAGGACTTAGGGAGAAGGAAAAAAAATATTTACGAGTCAACAGAGCACAAAGAAAGAAGTTACAAGTAAACACAGAGGAATGGGAGCACTGTGACGGGAGTAACCAAATAAACCTAAGCTACCTGAGGCTATACAGGAAGGACAAAACAATATTATCCTACATATGTACATATATATAAAGGTATATGCAGCTATATAGATGCAGATATAGATAGATATAAAACCACATCTATATAGTATATATAGTATATGTATATAGCATATATATACATATATATATAATAGTGCCACAGTATGAGAAGATTAATTTCAAATTTTCTATAGGAGTTCCTCATCTCTGGGCCTGCAATACTGGCTGTGTCCTCCAAACAAATAAATAATAAAAATTAACATATATCCTTGTTTCCCTTCTGCACGTATTATATAAATAAAAAAGATTTTTAAAAATCTATAGTAATAGGGCTGGAGCGATAGCACAGCGGGTAGGGCGTTCGCCTTACAAGCGGCCAACATGGCCGACCCGAGTTCGATTCCTCCGCCCCTCTCGGAGAGCCCGGCAAGCTACCGAGAGTATTCGATATGCCAGACACAGTAAAAGGGGCTGGAGCGATAGCACAGCGGGTAGGGCGTTCGCCTTACACGCGGCCAACATGGTCGACCCGAGTTCGATTCCTCCGCCCCTCTCAGAGAGCCCGGCAAGCTACCGAGAGTATTCGATATGCCAGACACAGTAACAACAAAGTCTCCAACGGAAACGTTACTGGGCCCGCTCAAGCAAATCGACGATCAACGGGAGGGCCTTTACCTTTTACCTTTTATAGTAATCATTGATGGGTTTTCATTTGTTTTGGTATCTAGAGATGAACCATACTTGATGTCAGATCTAATATTCAAAGAAATTTGACTTCAGCATTATCAGTGTTCTTATGTATCTGCGATAATGTGAGTGTTGTCATCTTGTGACTCGGATCCTGAAATTCTAAACCCAAAGTGATGGTATTAGGAGTTGTAATGTGATGGGATCTTTAGGGTTTCACTCTCATGATTGAGGTTTAGTGTCCTTATAAAAGAAGCATAAAAAATATTCCCTTGCCCCTCTGATCATATGGAAACCCAATGAGAAGGCTCCTTGTAAGCCAGCACTCAGATTCTCACTATTCGTCATCCCGTGCCATCATATCAAAGTTTCAAGTTTCCCAAACCTTGAGCAATAATGAATATATGCTATCTATACGCCTTCCACTGCATCATATTTTGCTATAGCAGCCCTACAGTGGTTAAGGTGTTGGACTCGAAATCCAATGGGGTTTCCCCGCACAGGTTCGATCATAGTAATAGCAAACATTTATTATTTTGCACTTGCCACTGCTTTGCATGTAGTAATAAGGCTGGAGCAATAGCACCGCGGGTAGGGTGTTTGCCTTGCATGCGGCCAACCCAGTTGTCCTGGGTTTGATTCCTCCACCCTTCTCAGAGACCCCGGCAAGCTACCAAGAATATCTTGCTCATACGGCAAAGCCTGGCAAGCTACCCATGACGTATTTGATGTGCCAAAAGCAGTAACAACAAGTCTCACAATGGAGATGTCACCGGGGCCGCTAGTGCAAATCGATGAACAATGGGGAGGACAGTGTTACAGGATAGTGCTACAGTGCTACTTTAAGTAATATTTACAAGAACCATGTGGTGTATTCATTGTTAAATTATCATAGATAAGGAAACTGAATCTGAATATCTTAGTCACTATTTTTGAGCAAATAATCAGAGGTGGAATTGAAGCTGATAGTCCTACAATAGCACTTACTCCTTGAACTACCTACCATTCGGCACTACCTTCTGGGTACTTACCAATACTTGAATAAAACGGTACATTCCATTTATGTATTCAAGGTATTATTTTATGAGTTAATAGCAGTAACTGAAGTCTAGTGTATTTTTCTTGCATATTTGGTTAAGTGATTAGTTCAGATGAAGTAGATGAGTCATTCTGTCTTGTCTGTGGCTATCTTAGTGGAGAGATCAGATGTTATTCACAGTCACACATATGCAATCATAGACAAAAAGCACTTGAAAGTAGAGGGACGGAGCAAGCATCACTCACCTATAACTACTTTCTTTAAAAAGTTTTAATAGGGGCTGGAGTGATAGCACAGTGAGTAGGGCATTTGCTTTGCACATAGCAGACCCGGGTTTGATTTCCAGCATCCCATATGGTCCTCCGAGAACCTCCAGGGGTAGTTCCTGCATGAGCAAGGAGTAACCCCAGTAACCCCTGTGAACCACCGGAGTGACCCAAAAAGCAAAAAAAAAAGTTTTAATATCTTGACTTATTTGGCTTAAGTATTATGGAATTTCAAGGATTTATTTTCACATTTCAGAATGAGTATAATTGTAACCATTCCTGCCACCAAAGTTTTAGTGCTGTCCTTCCCCTAAAATAGACCCTGCTCTTATTTTTCCCACCTTCCTCCTCATTCTCTCTGATAACCATGATAGTGTTAACCAACTTTAAGTGCTAGTTTTGTTTGTTGTAGTTTTTTTGCTTTACCAATTCTATTACTCACATGAGTGAAACCATCTGACTATTGCTTTTTACATCCTTACTTATTTAACTCAGTATAATCACTTCAAATTCCACCCAAAGGTCCCAATTTTGTCATTTCTTTTTGCTTTGTTTTAAAACACTAGCCCCTATTCATTTTATAGAAAGTGACCCTCTCATTCTACATCTGCCTTATAGTGACTTGGTTGTCTGATGTCTTTTCCTTAGGAGCCGTGGAGTAGCCAACACATCCCAGCGCTATTTTCAACATTTTGTGGCCTCCTGGTTGCTCTTTCCTATCATCTGAGCAGGCAAAGCAGTGATCCCTCAGTGCTCCTGTGAGTAACAGAAACACACACAGAGTTTCACAAACAAGCTGCAAGAAACACACTTGTAACAAATGGATTTTAACAAACATAATTGTATGAACCAATAATGTGTGGTTCTGTCTTCTTGCTCTCTTCAAAACTTGTGGTTTGGACTCTTGATATTAATCTAGCTGATCTCTGAATAAGGTTGAGAAAATATATGGAACTATCCAGAAATTAATAAAAATAAATTTTCACTAGAAGGATTAACTTCCAGTGAATGTTTAACCTTTGCTCAGATGCTTTTGAAATACCAGGAAGAGATGGCTATTGGTACCTGAGCACTGTCATTGATTATACGTTAAATGATGAGACTCCTTCACCTTTCTATGAGAATATCTAATAGGTATGCAAACTTGGTTCATAAATTGCAATTGTTACCTTTTTATGTAGAAGTACTGCCATTTATTTAGCCACTGATTGAGTTGATTGAAGAAGGCATGAACTCTGCTTTACTTTTTTTCTCTTAATTTAAAAAATTTTTAAGTTTTCATAAAGTTGTTCACAAAAATTGTTTACATTCAATATTTCAACACCAATGCCACCACCATTGTATCTTCCCACCACTATTACTTTGAATCTTCCCACCAACACCCCAACCTGCCCCTTAGGCAGTTACTAAATATTTTATTTTGTATTTCTTGCCATGAAAAGTATGAGGTGTCAATTGACCACAAAAGTGGCCACTTGCTCCTGAAATTCTAAAAGTTTTAAATATTTGGGGTCTGGAGGCGTATCTGTGGCATGCTGCTCTCTTCTGAGATTTTTTTGTGTCTCTGAATCATGGCCCTTAATGTGCTTAAAAGGTAAGCAGAGGCAGTTTTGGGGCATGGCTTCCAGGAAACTGGAAGTGCGAGGAGATGGGAGAGTTCATCCATTCCTGACTCTATGAAGTCTGGAGTTTTCAGTTGCTGGTCCCACATACCTGGGCTTTTCAGTAGATACGTTCTCATGCGTTCAGTGGATACGTTCTCCTTGGGCAGGCTGTGGAGGTTGCCTGTGAGCTGGCAGTGATTGGATTCTGGAGGTTTATGACTGCCAGAGTTCATCTGGGGCAGGTGGAGGAGCACACTTGCTGCCTCTGAGGTGCCCCAGTGAAATCAGCCTGGCACAGGGTGGGTAGACATCTCCGTGGTGTGCTCCTCTCCTTCAAGATTCATTTATGATTTTCTGAATCATGGCCAGTAATTCACTAACATGGCCTGCTTTTGATCTCTTTTGAGATTTATTTATGGGTCTCTGAAGCACAGCAAATAAATGAGCTTGTATATCTGAGCCAGAAGTGGTCTGTGGACGTGACTCCCACATACCTAACTTTTGGCCATTTAATTTTTAGGGAATCTTGGTCCCAAGGGTACAGCAGCAATTTCAGGGTATCAGGAAGCCTGAATGGACTATCAGGCTGCTGATACACTTACCCTGCAGGTACAGGTTGACCTGCTGGGCAGTATCATATCCCCTGGAATTGTTACCTTTAATCTAGGCAACTACTCTTGGGAGACTTGACTGTTAACACCTTTGAAAGCAGAGTTTTTCCTCTTTATTCCAAATATGGACAGTACTCTAGGTTTAAAATACAGTATGCACTGAAGTTTTAAAATATATTTAATAATTATCTTTAGTCACTTGGAAACTATATTTTCAGTCTTCCCTTTTAAATTTTCATTAATATGAACTTTGGAACTGAAACATTTTATATGATGACAAAGTTTCAGATATCAATAAACTGTAATCAGGTATCAGTCATTTCATGTAATTTATCTAAACTTAAATTATTTTCACTTAAGTTAACCATGATTTGAGTAAGAGAAGTTATAATTTTAGGATGTCATGTACAGCAAGACAAAGACATGGAAAAATAGGGCAAAGTTAAATACGGTTTATACAACATTTTGTGTCAAATATATTTTGCTGGAATGTTTAGCTTTGCTGCCATTGTTTTTTTAAAAATTTTTCTATATAAAACCCCAATGGACTGACAAAATAGAGAATCTGTAAGCTTAGTTAGCTGTTGACAGTTAGGGATACTAATAACATCTGACATTTTTGGCTGTTTTTATTAGTATGGAATTTGAAAATCCAACCTTTATCTTTGTGATCGCATCAATAGGCACCTCTTTTGTTAAAATCATGAATTATTTAAGAAGGAGCACATGCATTTATCATAAGTGAACGGGAGGTTCAATGTGGAAATTGCTTATCTCAAACATTGTAACAGGTACAAAATTTTAAAAGGTAAAAGTTTTTTTTTTAATTTTCAGGTCCTTTATTAAATGCAAATTGTTTCCTAAATTTTTACATCAAAATATAGAAGAGTTGGCTGCAGATCCTCTTCCAAAGAAGATGAAAGATTCAGTGGTGAGACTTTTGTATTGTAAAATGTGTGCAAGCCAGTAGGAATTTGTCTGCAAAGTTCAGTTTTTCAGTGCAAAGTTAGCTTGAAGGATATTGGAGAAATTAGTTCTGAAAGAGTTGCCTTGTACTGACCTGAATCTGACACATAGACCATTGAGCTGCTTGCAGGGACCCTTACTCATTACGGCTTCCCAAAGGTGAATGTTGTACAGATTAGATACCTAGTTGGTTCTCAGTTTACAGCAGTTCAAGTGAACCATATTTGACCAGACTTTCCCTTTATTAACACCAAGCAACAGGCAAGCTCTGCTTACCAAATAAACATTCTGCCAAACTATATTCCTGATGTACTTCATACAGTTTTCTTTTTTACATCTTTTTGTCAGAAAAGCTCAGAGTATTCTTTCCAGGGTCTTTGTGTTAAGATTGGAATATTAGTTGTCCTTATTAGGAACCCTTGGGCCTGAGCTTTATGCCAGGAATTATAAAAACAAACCTAGAATATTGGTTGGAGTACATAAGTAGAAAAGGAGGGAAGAAGAAAATCCATAGAGTGTAAAACAAATCCCTAGAGTGTAAAACAAGAATGCCTTTTTCTTGTTCATTGGGAAGATGGCTTAGGATATCTTCAAAATTTTCATTCACTTGTGTCTTAAACTTGCAACTATGTAATGTCTTCCAGTTAAAACATACCTTTTCCTGTGTTTTTTAGAAATGAGAGTTAACAGAAAGGCAGTTCATCACCTATTGATTACAATTGCTCTATGCACAAAATACATGCCATTTTTCTTAAGCTCCATGTTATCAATCTTGGGCATAATAAATGCTCAGTTTATTTCATTTACACATGTTAAATTACAGCCTATTGTAGCACTGTAGCACTATCCTCCCGTTGTTCATCGATTTGCTCGAGCGGGCCCAGTAATATCTCTGTTGTGAGACTTGTTACTGTGTTGGCATATAAAATGTTTCACGGGTAGCTTGCCAGGCTCTGCCATGTGGGTGAGATACTCTCGGTATACTTGCTTCAAGAGGAACAGAGGAATTGAACCCGGGTCGGCCGCACCGGCTGCATGCAAGACAAATGCCCTACCACTGTGCTATCATTCCAGCCTGTTATATATGACAATGTACAGCATTGGTCAACATTGTTACATTAAATAAAAGTTCCTCTTCAGTCCTCTGTCCCTTTGACTGTGATCTCAATTTAAGTTAAATTATTGAGGATATCTTGTTATTGCAATGGAATTAAAGCACAAATCTCTTAATTGAGTAAGGGCATGGCAATTTTAAAGACAGGAACTCTTTTTTAAAAAAAGGTAAAGGTAAAGGTAAAGGCCCTCCCGTTGATCATCGATTTGCTCGAGCGGGCCCAGTAACGTCTCCATTGGAGACTTCGTTGTTACTGTGTCTGGCATATCGAATACTCTCGGTAGCTTGCCGGGCTCTCCAAGAGGGGCGGAGGAATCAAACTTGGGTCGGTCATGTTGGCTGCGTGCAAGGCAAACGCCCTACCCGCTGTGCTATCGCTCCAGCCCAAAAAAAGCTATTTATTTATTGATTTTTGCTTTAGGGGATATATTCCATGAATGTTCAGAGATTATTCCTTGGCTTTGCATCCAGGAATTATTCCTGGTAGTGCTCAGGGGACAATATAGGATGCTGGGTATTGAACCCGGGCCTTGCCAGCACTGTACTATCCTGCTGTACTATTATGCCAACCCCCCAAAGCAGGAACTCCTTTGAAAGAATTCTAGGTGAGGATGCTAGGAATTATAAGAAAAACTAAAAAGAAAAATGATATTTTACATTCTTAAAGTGTCGATAACCAGATATTTATATCAGGAGACTTACAGGAAGACCAAATTACCATTACTAAAATCATAGGGGGGAAATAGAGAAAATAAGAGGGAAAATGTTATAATTCTGCAAAAAGCTAGTATTTCAAGTCTACTTAAAATATCTTTCCATGTATATCTAACAAAAGCTATCTCTTCAAAATATATCTTGATTTCATGACTGATGATAATATGATTTACTTGCAACAATAATAAACCATAAATTACACAAAAATATAAATAATTGGCCTAGCAGACACTGACAGCATTTTATTAGTATAATTAGATGTGATGAGTTAGGTGTTGCTTGACTCGTTTTCATAGGCTTTGAAATGTTCTGTGCAATGTAGAGCACATAACTTGTAGGTAATTTAATTTGATATGTGTGTTCATTTATCTGAAAAGTCTTACTGTCTAATTATACTATTTTAATGGGATTATCAGATTCAGTTTTTACAGTTTGACTATAGTACTGTTTGTGCCATAGCATAAGTGTTAAATTTCCCTCCTGTTGTCTCTGATTTTGCTTTTTTATGTCTCTCTTTGGACCACTTATTCTTTTGGTCTTCTCTTCTTAAATTTATCTTGTATGAGAAGCCCCCCAGGAACCTCATTAGATCCCAAATTTCCAGCCCTTCCTCCATTTTGTTCCTTTGACTGAGACTGGGTTTTCATAATTATAAAACTTTCCACCCAGATCATTCTATTTAGGAAAACCATAGGCTGTTCCTTAAAAGACATTAATCTAGAAATAGACATACCTCAGATCCATCACTGCTTGTTCTTTAATATATAAATAACATTAGTTATACATGTTATTAAATCACAATTTCATTAACTAATCACAATTTCTATTAACCAATATTTAATTAATTCTTAAAAACTTTTTAATTGAATCACTGTGAGATAGGATATTTAATAAAATTACTCCACCTATTTAATAAGTTAAACAAGTTTAACAAGACAGTGTTTCCCCCATATATCTTAGTACCAGGATCTTTTATTTATTTTGGTTTTGGTAAGTGGCCACACTCAGGTGTGCTCAGAGCTTATGCCTGTTCTGTGCTCAGGGATAATTCTTGGTGAGTTTGGAGGACCATATAAGGTGCTGGGGATCAAACTTGGGTTGATCACATGCAAGGCAAAGCTACCCACTGAGCTGTCTTTCTGGACTCCATTAGTAAGGCCTTTTAATATTAGTCCTTGCTTATCATCCTTTTCAACCCTCTTTTTTTCAATCTATTTAGATCTGTTACTATTACTTTGTCTAGTTTTCTGGGTTCTGATAAACAAAAACAAACATTTTTTTATATTTACCTAGATTTCATCTGTGAAAAGTAAGCACTTCTTTTTAACCACTGATTGTTCGATCATGATTACGATCATCCTGTTGTTAGTCGATTTTCTTGAGCAGGCACCAGTAACATCTCCATCTTTCTAGCCCTGAAGTTTTTTTTTCCCTTTATTTTATTTTATTTTTTTTTACAGTTGTAGATTTACAATTTTTTGTGCTTTGGTTTCAATTATACAATGATTAGATACCCATCCCTCCACCAGTGCCCATTTTCCACCACCATGGATAATATCCCTCCCACCCCCATCCCCCCATCCCTCCTGTCTCTGTGGCAGGGCAATCCCCTGTGTTCTCTCTCTCCTTTTGGGTGTTGTGGTCTGCAAAAGAGGCATTGAGTGGCAAACATGTTCAGTCCATAGTCTACTTTCGACATGCATCTCCCCTCCTGGGAGGATCCTCCAAACATCCTTTATTTGGTGCTCCCTTCTCTATCTGAGCTGCCCTTTCCTCTAGAATGCCCGGCTGGCCACTAAGCTATGGAATAATCCTCCTGGTGCTGATCTCAGCTATTCTTGGGTATTAATCTCATATTTTGTTACTTTATATCCCCCAGATGAATGCAATCTTTCTATGTCTATCCCTCTCTTTCTGACTCATTTCGCTTAGCATGATACTTTCCATGTTGTACCACTTGTATGTGAATTTCATGACTTACTCTTTTCTAACAGCTACATAGTTCTCGATTGTGGAGATGTACCAAAGTTTCTTTAACCAGTCATCTGTGCTTGGGCATTCAGGTTTCTTCCAGTTTCTGGCTATTGTAAAGAGTGCTGCAATGAACAAACAAGTGCAGATGTCACTTCGACTATACATTTTTGCCTCTCTGGGATATATTCCCTGGAGTGGTAATGCTGAGTCAAATGGGAGCTCAATTTCTAATTTTTTGAGAATCGTCCATACTGTTTTCCAGAAAGGCTGAACCAGTCGACATTCCCACCAACAGTGAAGGAGTGTCCCTTTCTCGCCACATCCACGCCAGCATCGGTTGCTTCTGTTCTTTTGAATGTGGGCCAGTCTCTGAGGTGTGAGATGGTATCTCATTGTGGTTTTGATCTGCATCTCCCTGATGATTAATGATGTAGAGCATTTTCTCATGTGCTTTTTTGCCATTCGGATTTCTTCTTTGAGAAAGTTTCTGTTCATTTCATTGCCCCATTTTTGGATGGGGTTGGATGTTTTCTTCTTGTGGAGTTTAACCAGTATTTTGTATATCCTGGATATCAACCCCTTGTCAGATGTGTATTCGGCGAATATCTTTTCCCATTCTGTGGACTGTCTTTGTATTTTGGTCACTGTTTCTTTGGAGGTGCAGAAGCTTCTTAGTTTAAGATAGTCCCATTTATCTATCTCTGTTTTCACTTGCTCGGCCAGTGGCGTGGCATCTTTGAAGACACCATTAGCTTCAATGTCACGGAGGTTTTTGCCAACTTTGTCTTCAATGTACCTTATGGTTTCTGGTCTGATGTTGAGGTCTTTAATCCATTTTGATCTTACTTTTGTACATGGTGTTAGGCAGAGTTCTGAGCCCATTTTTTTGCATGTAGCCATCCAGTGATGCCAGCACAATTTGTTAAAGAGGCTTTCCTTACTCCACTTCACTTTACTTGCACCTTTATCAAAGATTAGATGAGCATATGATTGAGGGGAGATGTCAGTGTATTCAACCCTGTTCCATTGGTCTGCAGTTCTGCCTTTGTTCCAGTACCATGCTGTTTTAATTATTACTGCTTTGTAGTACAGTTTGAAGTTCGGGAGGTTGATTCCTCCCATTTTCTTTTTCCCAAGAATTGCTTTAGCTATTCGTGGGGGCTTATTGTTCCATATAAATTTCAGGAGTGTTTGCTCCATTTCTTTGAAGAATGTCATGGGTATCCTTATAGGGATTGCATTGAATTTATACAATGCTTTTGGCAGTATTGCCATTTTGACAATGTTAAGTCTCCCGACCCATGAGCAGGGGATATCTTTCCATTTCCTCATGTCCTCTTTTATTTCCTGAAGTAGCGTTTTGTAGTTTTCTTTGTACAGGTCCTTTACTTCCTTAGTTAAGCTGATTCCTAGGTACTTGATTTTCTGGGGCACAATTGTGAACGGGATTGTTTTTTTCATGTTGCTTTCTTCTCTCTCACTGTTTGCGTATAGGAAAGCCATGGACTTTTGGGTATTGATTTTATAACCTGCAACTTTACTATACGAGTCTATTGTTTCTAGGAGTTTTTTGGTGGAAGTTATTGGGTTCTCTAAGTAGAGTATCATATCATCTGCGAATAGTGAGAGCTTGATTTCTTCCTTTCCTACCTGAATGCCCTTAATATCTTTTTCCTCCCTAATCGCTATTGCAAGTACTTCCAGTACTATATTGAACAGCAGTGGAGAGAGTGGGCATCCCTGTCTCGTCCCTGATCTTAGAGGGAAGGCTCTCAGTTTTTTCCCATTGAGGATGATGCTTGCTGTAGGCTTGTGGTAGATGGCTTTAATTATGTTGAGGAAGGTCCCCTCTATACCCATTTTGGCTAGGGTTTTCATCATAAAGGTGTGCTGGATCTTATCAAATGCTTTCTCTGCATCTATTGATATGATCATATGCTTTTTATCTTTTCTTTTGTTGATATGGTGGATTATGTTGATTGATTTCCTAATGTTAAACCATCCTTGCATCCCTGGGATGAATCCTACTTGGTCATGGTGTATGATCTTTTTGATGAGTAGTTGGATTCTGTTTGCTAGTAGTTTGTTGAGGATCTTTGCATCTGTGTTCATCAGGGATATCGGCCTATAATTCTCTTTCTTTGTGGTATCTCTGTCTGCTTTTGGTATCAGTGTGATATTTGCTTCATAGAAACTGTTCGGAAGTGTTTTTGATATTTCAATTTCGTGAAAAGCTTAAAGAGCATTGGGAGTAAGTCCTCTTTAACGATTTGGAAGAATTCACTAGTGAATCCATCCGTAGCCCTGAAGTTTTAAAAGAACCATTTCAATGCTCTTTCAGGATTAGGGGAATGAGACCTATCATTATTACTGGTATTTTGCATATTGAATATGACACGGGAAATTTGCTAGACTCTTCTGTGCGGGCAGGATACTTCTGGTAGCCTGCCAGGTTCTCCAAAGGAAAATAAGATAATAAGATGTCGCACAGCCATGAATGGGGCAGCCTGCGTCTGGGAGCTGGGTTTTATACTCTCTGTGTCTTGGCCATTGATAGGACCAAACTGGCGCTGGCAGCAGCTAGTGGGTGTGACGCCTACATACTGGATGATGGAGGGTCTAGGTGGAGAAGGCCCAGTCTCAATCCGTGTAGGCTTAGAGACCTCAGCCCCAGGACCCACATGCCTGGGTTCTTCTGCCAGTTCTTTCATGCATGAGGCCCGTCCGGACGTGTGGAGAGTGGTCCCAGCATGGCCGTGGCTGGCTCCGAAGGTCCTCAGCTGCTGAAACTCTGCTCGGGGCAAGGGGTGAGGGGAGAGAAACTCAACCCTCCCCCCTCCAAGGGGTCCCAGTGAGGACAGCCAGGTGCGGTGGTAGGAGACTCTGCCACAATAAATTGTTTTTCAAACACAGTGCTAAGTCAATTGAATATGTAATGTTAAACCAGGATATCTTCATTTTCTTATTTTAAAATCAGAGCATAAAGGGATTCATAAAAAGAGCCACAATGGATTTTATATGTTGATATACTAAGTGATAATATTGATATTCATTAACTCATCATTAAAACATCAGGTGCAGCACAATTGAATGTATTATTTTAGAATTTCTGGCAAGTAAAACAAGTAGATCATATTACTATATGCATATAGAAGATGCAATAATGTTTATTAAAATTGATTGTGATTGATTTGGTATTCTATAAAAACCACCAGGGGAGAGAAAATTTTGAAAAGCAAAGGCATTCTGACATATCTGAAAAAAATAATTTAGGAGTTACAATAAAATAATCACACTATAGCAACAAAATATCCAGATAATAGGGATAATGTGACAAAAACAATAAAATGTGAATGAAATATCTTGCCTAAATTTAGGTGGATAGAAGACCCTAGTGGAGTTAGGGTAAGAAATTCTTTTTGACCCAACAGCAACTTGGGTCTTAGTCTGGGACCCTCAAAATGTGAAGGAAAGAAATTAAATCCAAGGATGCCCAGTGGTGGAGAGTATCTACTCATCAGTCTGGGACTCATAAGGGCTTAGCTCTCAGGTTGAAGGTGAACCAGAAGAAATTAGTTGATCCTTCCCTGTGCCAGGGGGGATACCAACAAGCTCACCTTCAATACTGAGTACAGAAGAATTGTTAGACTGGGAGATAGCTCAATAAGCTGTTTTGCATGCTTTCCAGAAAGGACATATAGGTTTGATCCCTGATAGCACATTGAGCTCTCAGGTCCTCTGAATACTTTGAGCAACTTCCAAGCATTGACAGAGCTTGAAATATTCTCTGAGCATGGCTGTATGTGTACCACTCCCAAAAGGAAATAAAGTATTTATTTTACAGTTAGAATGTTACCTTAAAAATAAAAAAAAATACCTTGAATGCTTGAGATCTTATTTTGATTGAGAGAGAAAGAGAGAGAGATTGATTCTAGGGAATTATTGCTAATTAAATTTTCATGGATTTTTAATTCTAAGTTCCAATATCTGGAAGACTAAAGACCATTGACTTTATAAAGCTAGTTTAAAATTGTTCCCAAACTAAGAGCATCTCATTACAAAATAATAATAATAATAATCTTGAATCATCTCTAAAAGAGTTCATCTTCCGAGGTTTCAAATGATTCCTTTAACGAACTTTCTAAGTGAAATGAAAAACTTGCAAAAAAAAGAAATGAAACAAAACTATAGAAGACAATAAGAAATGAGCAAAAGTAGGTGTACAGATATTTCATATACTTCATTTCATCACACAAATATTTTAAAAAACAATTCTATTTTCTATGTTTAAGAATTAAAAAGATAAGAACAAAATAATAGAAAATATTTAAAATTTTAAGCTTATTTAAAAGAGAAGTAGAGCTTTCTTAACAAAAAGCAAATGAAAATATATTAAGAATTTTAAAACGGGTCAAAATATAGACAGAGACAGAGCAGAGGAGAGTTCACTCAAAAATTTAGTGAATTGAAATCAAAGGTAGAAGGAAGTTTCTAGAATAGACTTGAACTTAGAAAATATGAAGAAAGATAAAGAGACATGAACTGGGAGTAAGAAAGCTAGAGTAAGATAGTCTGGTACTTATATAATAATAATTCTGTAAAGAGAACACTTGATGTTATAATTTCTGTTAAAATTTGATATTCAATACTTAGTGGGTGAGCACGAAGTGTGCGGATGTGGCATGTGCTTTCAGTACCTTCCCAGGCTACTCCAGCAGAGAAACAAAGAGATGGTAAAAATGGCCCTTTTAATGCAGAGGTGTTAGCATACTTATAGAAAATCAAGGTATAGGACTGCATATAGGTGTGATTGATCATTTACAGAGTTAAAGCATTCCAGCAGAGGCAATTATCTTGGAGGGATTAACTCAAGGAGATGCTCAGTTTCTCAGGGACACCTATTTTGATTTTCTCTTTCCCTTTAGTTGTACATATTAAACAATTATGTTTAATTTTTATTAATACTTGCAGTTATTTGGATAAATACAGTAAGATATATAGATTCCAACTCCTAGTTCTCTGGGCTCTTGAGGGCAAGCAAGTCTTTTGCTGTAAATCCCAGACTCAGTCTTCAGACCAGTTCAGCTTGTTTTTCCCTATGGGCGTCCTGTCTCTTAAGTTATAACAGTTTGCAGCAAGACCATGTTTTTATGATTTCTAGACTGTTCCTATTTGGATGACAGTATAGCTTTGCCACTCGCCCAGGGTCCATGCTAGTCCCATGGCCAGACCTTCTTTTGTGAGGTGTTATTAACTGAATCCTGGATCAAGTAATTATGACGTATGCCCAAAAGTAGATATATTTCAGAGTGAATCAACTTCTAAATATTAGGAGCACATCATTAACAGTCTTTCTGTATTTAAGCAAAGAACATTCCTCTATAGTAAAAAATATAAAAAGGGGAAATAGAAAAGCAGGTAATTCACAACTAAGTTCAGACTTCTCAGAAAGTTTTGTCAACCAAGACTGACTTGGGGAATAGTGACAATGAGAGATAAAACACAACGGAAAGGTTAAAGATAAACTCAGGGTATTAGGGGTGCTCACAAGAGCACTGTAAGTTTCTTTGGGTGGGAGTGGGGAGGAAAAGGGACAATTCACTGATGAAGCCTAAAACACTTAGGATATTAATCCAATAAGTGTGGTGTTTTATGAAAGTTTGTTAGAATTATTGAAAGGCAGATCTAGAGATTTGAGTTCCAATGAGGGCCAGAGTGATTGTATAGGGCATTTGCCTTGCACGTGGTCAACCCCGGTTCAATCCCCAGCAACCCTAATGGTGCTCTAAGTACCTCCAGGAGTAACCCCTGAGTCTTTCTGGGTGTGACCCACAAAAAAACACAAAAATTCCAGTTACCCCAAAGTGTTCTCTGGAGCTTGCTTGGAACCATCTAGGGAAGTAGGAGTACTCTTGGGCGCAATTCATAGGCATTTTGTGTTTGTTCAATTAAAAAAGTATATCTCTAGGGTAATATACTTTAAAAATTAAAATGAGTATTTTTTTTCTGTTTAAAGTCCTATACATCTGGGAACCTAGTAAAGGCAATCACAAATGACAACTGTTTAATGTATTTAATATTCGAAAGAATGTAACCAAGTTACACACTAGAATTCCATACTCAGTTCAAATATCTTTCAAAAATTAAGAGATCAATGAAAATATTTTTGACAAGAAAAAACTGAAAGAACCTCACTAAATTTAATTCTCAAAGATGAACAAAAAAATTATTTCAGATTCAAAGTCGAATTTTAAAAAATAGCACTGTAGCACTGTAGCACTGTCCTCCCATTGTTCATCGATTTGCTCAAGCGGGCCCAGTAACGTCTCCATCATGAGACTTGTTACTGTTTTTGGCATATTGAGTACGTCACGGGTAGCTTGCCAGGCTCTCCAAAAAAGGCAGAGGAATCGAACCCGGCTCGGCCAGGCCGGCTGCATGCAAGGCAAACACCCAACCACTGTGTTATCACTCCAGCCAGAAAAAAAATCAAATTGCAGAAACACTGTAAAAGTTTATCTAAATAAACATTAACTAAAAAATCCATTGTTAAAATGTGTTTTTGGCTTTAAAAAGCAAAAATAGAAATACAAATACATGACATTCAGTTTGGATGGGAAGAAAAATGATTCCCAGACTTGAAGTTTCTTACTAATGCCTAAGAGATAAAGATACTGATTTACTTTAGATTATAGTAAATTGAAGTGTATACATGAAATAGTTTTGTAACTATTAAGGGAAACAATGTAACTTTCAATTCTGTATAAAGAGGAAAATGATAAGAGGAAAAAAAGAAGTCCTTCATATGTAACAAATGATAATAGGAATTCTATGTTGTCCTATACATAAATGTCAACTTTATTGAACAAATCAAAATCTTTGTTCAAATTAAAGAGAATTAATTTCTAGACATAGAAACTTTAGCACTGTAGCACCGTCCTCCTGTTGTTCATTGATTTGCTCGAGTGGGCACCAGTAGTGTCTCCATTGTGAGACTTGTTGTTACTGTTTTTAGCATATTGAATACACCACGGGGAGCTTGCCAGGCTCTGCCGTGCAGGTGGGATACTCTCAGTAGTTTGCCAGGCTCTCCGAGAGGGATGGAGGAATTGAATCTGGGTCAGCTGCATGCAAACAAATGCCCTAACTGCTGTGCTATCGCTCCAGCCCAGACATAGAAGCTATAAAATAAAACTAAATAAAACATACACACTCTCTTAGACTTAGGTTAAGTTTGAATTCCTAAATTTTCCTCATCATAAAGGTAAAAAGGTAAAGGCCCTCCCGTTGATCGTCGATTTGCTCGAGCGGGCCCAGTAACGTCTCCATTGGAGACTTTGTTGTTACTGTGTCTGGCATATCGAATACTCTCGGTAGCTTGCCGGGCTCTCGAGAGGGGCGGAGGAATCGAACTCGGGTCGGCCATGTTGGCCGCTTGTAAGGCAAACGCCCTACCCGCTGTACTATCGCTCCAGCCCTCCTCATCATATTCAGTTAAAAATCTTTCATTTCTACAGGGCTTGAGAGATAGTACAGTGGGGAAGGTCTCTTGCCATGCTTGTGGCTGACATGGGTTTGTCCCGAGCATCCCATATGTTTTTGAGCACTGCCAAGAGTAATTTCTGAGTGAAGAACCAGAAGTAAGCCCTGTGTACATCCAGGAATGACCCAAACGGAAGCAAAAAAAGTAACAAAAATGTTAACTTCTATATGTAAGAAAATGATATAGGTTTCAACATGATCAACAGAACTGGGTACTAGGAAGTTAAGGTTGGTAGGGATGGGGTAGGGTGGGTAGACCTTGATACAGTGGTGGAGGGACTGACACAGCAGCACCACAAGTCAAAAATTACAACTTCAATGTATTGTTATCTATAGTACCTAATAAAAGCTGATTAAAAAATTAATTTAAATTTTAAATGATTTAGTATAACATTTATTGCTATTTTGAAAGTTAATATCGTAAATCAACATCTCTTATCATTTCATTTTTAAATTCTAGGCAAATAAAATTGATATATATGATTTATAAACAAAATATTCAGTCGCTAAATATTCTATATAAAGAAATGTAAATATATCTTTTTGTTGTTGTTCATTTATATTAGCACAGAATAAATTAATGGCATTGCCAATTGTGACAAGATGAGATCTTTTAAACATTGTTTGAATCTGTGTAAATTACAACCATTAGGGAAAGCATAATTTGTGAAGTATTATAAAATATTTATAACATGTTGTAGCAAATCTACATCTCAGAGTTTTCCAAGAGAATTAAATCAAGATATAAAGAAGTTTTAGTTGCATAAAGATCTGTCACTGTCAAAAGAACAAAAGCAACCGATGCTGGCGTGGATGTGGCAAGAAAGGGACACTCCTTCACTGTTGGTGGGAATGTCCACTGGTTCAGCCCTTCTGGAAAACAGTATGGACGATTCTCAAAAAATTAGAAATTGAGCTCCCATTTGACCCAGCAATACCACTCCTGGGAATATATCCCAGAGGCAAAAATGTATAGTCGAAGTGACATCTGCACTTGTTTGTTCATTGCAGCACTCTTTACAATAGCCAGAAACTGGAAGAAACCTGAATGCCCAAGAACAGATGACTGGTTAAAGAAACTTTGGTACATCTACACAATGGAGTACTATGTAGCTCTTAGAAAAGATGAAGTCATGAAATTTACATAAAAGTGGTACAATATGGAAAGTATCATGCTAAGCGAAATGAGTCAGAAAGAGAGGGATAGACATAGAAAGATTGCATTCATCTGGGAGATATAAAGTAACAAAGTATGAGATTAATACCCAAGAATAGCTGAGATCAGCACCAGGAGGATTACTCCATAACTTAGAGGCCAGCCGGGTATCCTAGAGGAAAGGGCAGTTCAGATAGAGAAGGGAGCACCAAATAAAGGATGTTTGGAGGATCCTCCCAGGAGGGGAGATGCATGTCGAAAGTAGACTATGGACTGAACATGTTTGCCACTCAATGCCTCTTTTGCAGACCACAACACCCAAAAGGAGAGAGAGAACACAGGGGATTGCCCTGCCACAGAGACAGGAGGGATGGGGGGATGGGGGTGGGAGGGATATTATCCATGGTGGTGGAAAATGGGCACTGGTGGAGGGATGGGTATCTGATCATTGTATAATTGAAACCAAAGCACAAAAAATTGTAAATTTACAACTGTAAAAAAAATAAAATAAAATAAAGGGGAAAAAAAAGAAATATAAAAAGTTAAGAGCACAGTCAAGGAACAAACTCTGTCATGATCCCAAAAGCAGTAACTGACCCACAAAAGAAGTAACTGAATGAGGAGTGTGATGGGGTTAGGAAAGACTATCTAGACCTGAGAACTGCAGTCTGGAATATATAGTGAGTTGCCCCAGGAAGAGCCAATCTTTAAGCTTAATATATCTCTTACTGTATTCATACAAAATGACTAGAAACACTAATAAGAAGTAAATTTAATATTATCGCTTAAATAGATTACCAGCTAAAGAAAGGAGAAAGTAATATGCTCTTAGATGGAATCCAGCCCTTGAGCAGATCTCCTAGTAAATTAGACTGCTGAATCCCCAGGTGAGATTTTGTCCTTGAGTTAATCTCCTAGAATAACTTCCCCTGAAGGGGAGGCTTTACATCTGTTTATTGCTAGGATAATGTTCAACCACACCTATGTGTACCTCAATCTTCATGATTTCTGTATAACAGCTAATGCTATGAGACAAAAATGAAAATAGATTACTTAGCTAGTAATCCTTTCAAACAATCATATTAAATTTACTTCTTATTACTGTCTTATTTAATAAATAAATAATCACTGATTACTAAAAAAAAAAAATCTGTCACTGTCACTGTCCTCCTGTTGTTCATCGATTTGCTTGATCGGGTCTAGTAATGTCTCCATTGTGGGACTTATTGTTACTGTGTTTGGCATATCGAATACGTCACAGGTAGCTTGCCATGCTTTGCCATATGGGCGAGATACGCTCGGTAGCCTGCCAAGCTCACCGAGAGGAGTGGAGGAATCGAATTCGATGCATTAACATAATGATAATTTATTATGATTAAAAATGAAATGCAACCTGATTTTTAGCAGTCAAGGATATTTGCACAAACTATATAGCATATTAATTCCATCTACTACAAGAGTGTTTATATTACCCACTGTGTCACTGTTTATATATATTTGTACGTGAAGATGAAAATTTATTTAACCATTAATCACTATTACTGTCACTGTCATCTCGTTAATCGTTGAATTACTTGAACGGCTACCAGTAACATCTCTATTCCTCCCAGTCCTGAGATTTTAGCAACCTCTTCTTATTTGTCTTTTCCCAACCACTGGAGGGTGGGTCAGGGTCAGAGGAATGAGACTTCTTGTCGTTACTGTATTTGGCATATCAAATACACCATGAGGAGCTTGCCAGGCTCTGCCCGTGTGTGCGGGATACTCTCAGTAGCTTGCGGGGTTCTCCGAGAGGCATAAATAGTAGGAAGGGTCTTATAATGTGTCCTGCAGCTGCTTTGCGGAAAGCGGTATGGAGCATGGTGGTGGTTGGGCAGTGGAGGTCAGCTGCTGGAGCTGGGTCCCTTGGGGTAGGGAGGGCTTTCACCTGCCCCACAGACTAGCTCAGAGTCGGAACCATTAATAAGTCAGCTTATATAACAATGTATATTATGAATTGTATAATATTATAAGTTGAATAATTAAATATTACATATTATTTATACAGCTACTTAAGTTCCTGCTTATGAGCTCATTTCAAATTATTTACACATACTATGTAATACCCCAGAAAATAATTTTGAAAAAGAGTATTATATGGAACTAGATTAGGTCTTTATAAAACATGCATGAAGAAAACTTATGTACATCATGACGCTAGAATCCTGGTTCAGGGGTTCAGCATTAACAAGTAAAATTTCTTGCCCAGAACATGTAAAACAAGTGAAACACCATGAGGTACACTTGTAGATTTACAAATTTTTCTGCTTGGGTTTCAGTTAAACAGTGATCAAATACCCATCCCTCCATCAGTGCCCATTCTCACCAACCACTGAACCCAGTATCCCTCCCATCCCCCATCTCCTCCTCCCACACTGCCTCTGTGACAGGGCATTCCCCTTTGTTCTCTCTCTCCTTTTGGGTGCTGTGGTTTGCAAAGGAGGCATTGAGAGGCAACAATGTTCAGTCTAAAGTCTACTCTCAGCACGCATCTCTCATCCTGGGAGGATCCTCCCAACACCCTTTATTTGGTCCTCCCTTCTTTATCTGAGCTCCCTTTTCCCCTAGTGTGTGCGGCTGGCCTCCAAGCTATAGAGTAAACCTCCTGGTACTTATCTCGGCTATTCTTGGGTGTTAGTCTCCTATTTTGTTACTTTATGTTCCCCAGATGAATGCAATCTTTCTCTGTCTGTCCCTCTCTTTCTGACTCATTTTGCTTAGCATGATACTTTCCATGTAGTACCACTTGTATATAAATTTTATGACTTCATCTTTTCTAACAGCTTCATGGTACTCCATTGTGTAGATGTACCAAAGTTTCTTTAACCAGTCATCTGTTCTCAGGCATTCAGGTGTTTTCCAAATTCAAGCTATTGTTAACAGTGCTGCAAGGAACAAAAAAAGTGCAGACATCACTTCAACTATACTTTTTTTTGTCTCTCTTGGATATATTCTCAGGAGTGGTATTGCTGGGTCAACTGGGAGCTCAATTTCTAATTTTTTGAGAATCACCCATACTGTTTTTCAAAAGGGCTGAACCAGTCGACATTCCCATTAGCAATGAAGGAGTGTCCCTTTCTCGCCACATCTGTGCCAACACCGGTTGCTTTTGTTCTTTTGGAGGTGGGCCAGTCTCTGTAGTGTGAAATGATATCTCATTGTTGTTTTGATCTGCATCTCCCTGTTGAAAATGATGTAGAACATTTTCTCATGTGTATTTTAGCAATTCAGTTTTCTTCTTTGAGAAAGTTTCTTTTCATTTCATCACTCCATTTTTTCATTAGTGAGACATTATGAGGTACAGCTGTAGATTTACAAATTTTTGTGCTTGGGTTTTAATTATACAATGATCAAATACCCATCC
Organism: Sorex fumeus; assembly: GCF_029834395.1. Classification (NCBI taxonomy): domain Eukaryota; kingdom Metazoa; phylum Chordata; class Mammalia; order Eulipotyphla; family Soricidae; genus Sorex; species Sorex fumeus. Next base: position 3,011,776 of record NW_026606078.1, on the reverse strand, counting down.
CTCCACCAATGCCCATTTCCCACCACTATGGATCCCAGTATCTCTTCCACCCCCCATTCCCCCCATCCCACCCTGCCTCTGTGGCAGGGCTATCCATTTTGTTCTCCCTCTTTTATTGGGTGTTGTGGTTTGCAAAAGAGGCAATGCTGTCACCCCATTTTTGATGGGGTTGGATGTTTTCTTCTTGTAGTGGTTCAACCAGTATTTTGTATATTCTTGATATATCCTTGTTGGATGGGTGTTGGGAGAATACCCTTTCCCATTCTTTAGACTGTCTTTGTATTTTGGTCACTGTTTCTTTTGAGATGCAGAAGCTTTTTAGTTTAAGATAGTCTCTGTTTTCACTTGCTTGGCCAGTGGCATGACATCTTTGAAGATACCATTAGTTTCAATGTCATGGAGGGTTTTGCCCACTTTGTCTTCAGTGTACATTATGGATTCCGGTCTGATGTTGAGGTCTCTAATCCATTTTGATCTTACTATTGTACACGGTGTTATGCAGAGATCTGTGCCCATTTTTTTGCATGTAGCTGTCCAGTTTTGCCAGCACAATTTGTTAAAGAGGATTTTCTTGCTCAACTTCCCATTTCTTGCTCCCTTATTAGATGATCATATGCTTGGGGGGAGATATCAGTATATTCAACACTGTTCTGTTGGTTTACATCTTTGCCTTTGTTCAAGTACCATGCTGTTTTAATTATTACTGCTTTGTAGTAGAGTTTGAAGTTAAGGAGGTTGATTCCTCCTATTTTCTTTTTTCTAAGCATTGCTTTAGATATTCGTGGGGGCTTATTGTTCCATATAAATTTCAGGAGTGTTTGCTCCATTTCTTTGAAGAATGTCATGGGTATCCTTAGAGGAATCGCATTGAATTTGTACAGTGCTTTGGGAACTATTGCAATTTTGACAATGTTAATTCTTCCCATCCATGAGCAGGGGATATTTTCCCATTTCCTCGTGTCCTCTTTTATTTCCTGAAGTAGTATTTTGTAGTTTTCTTTGTACAGGTCCTTTACTTCCTTAGTTAAGCTTGTTCCTAGGTAGTTGATTTTCTGGGGCATAATTGTGAACGGGATTTTTGGGTATTGATTTTATAGGTTGCATTCTTTTTTTACATAAGATTTAGCATTGTAAATTCACTTTTAGACTTAAAATATTTATCAAAATAAAATATTTCCAGAATTGCTATTCATTTTTAAAATTTTTTGAATTTATCACCGTGAGGCAGCTACAAACTTCCATGATTAAGCCTCAATAATATGAGAGCACCTATAATGATCGAGCACCTATCCTTCCACCAGTGCACATTTTCCACCACCAGTGTTCCCAGTATTCCTCCTGACCCCTAGCCCCATCCTACCCCCTCCCTCTGTGATAGGCAACTTCCTTTTTACTCTCTACTTTTGAATATTATGTTTTGCAATACAGATTTTAATAGGCTATCATGTTTGGTCCGTAGTCTAATTTCAGCGTACAGCTCCCATCCCAATCGATCCCTCCAACCATCATTTATTTAGTGGTCCCTTCTCCATATCAACTGTTCCCCCCCCCCTTCCCCAGCACATGAGCCCTGCTTCCAAACCATTGAGCAATTTTCACTGTACAGATCTTGCACAGATTTTGGAAGCCAAATTTATGTTAACATAGTTTATATATTTGATGCTATTGTAAAAAGTGCTTTAAGGATTTAGTATATGAAAATTGCTCAACATTATTAGTGACTGGAAATTCAAGGGAAAGCTAAAGACATTATCTGATTCTACAATACCAATATTTTAAGACTTCACAACGTTGCATGCTGACATTCTTGACCTGATAATTCTGTTGTCAGAGATGATCTTGTTGACTTTTATTCATTCCATGAATTTTATTCATTAGATAATAGCATTTTTTCACTGCATTACACATCCACTGAAATGTCTAAAATAGAAACCCTGACTATGTTGTTAGTAAAAATATCGAGCAAGCCCTGAGCCTCTTCCTGTTTGTCCTGAACGCCATGCCCAGTTTTCTTTTCCTCCCAGGTTGTAACCCCCCCAAAACACACACACACACACACACACACACACACACACACACCAAATACTCGTAGGTGGTGTGGCCTCTGCAGATGCAGGCATGGCCTAATTTTGTGCGAGGACACTCACACAGCTGCAGGTAAATTATAACCTCGTTTAAACATCTTAGTCTCCATATCACCACACCAACATGAAGAAACAATGCAAATCCCAACCACAATGAGAGGATGATGAAAAGAATCCAGAAGCCTCATTAGCTGTTACTCACGTAAGGAAGCTCTCTTAGAAAGAATTCAGATATGAAGTAATGAAGATGTTCAATTAATTCAATGAAACAGTGAGACAGATATCGAGTAAATTAAAGGAGGACATGAAAAAAACATTTGAGAAAATACAGGAAGAAATGAGAGCAGAAATTGGAAAGCTATGCACAGAAATGTCACGAATTAAAGATTTTGTAGATAAAATAAAAAGCTCAGTCTGTGCCCTCAACAGTAGAATGGCTACAGCTAAAGACAGAATCAGTGAGACGAGCTGCAGGAAGCTACAGGTAACAACAAACAATGGCAAGAGACCTCAAAATACCTCTAGAATGAATTAGAGTAATAGGGGATCATTCCAAGAGGAACAACATTAGAATCACTGGAGCAACAGAAAGTAAGGGAAACAGTCCCAATGAAAAATCCATGGTTATACAAATCATTGCTGAAAAGTTCCCAGAGCTGAACAATGCAGTCATCCATATTCAAGTAGCCCGAAGAGTGCCAGCTAAAAGAGCCCCCAACAAAAACACTCCAAGGCATATCATAGTTAGAATGATGGGTGCCACGGATAGAAACACAATACTGCAAGCAGCAAGGTCAAAGAAGGAAATCACATACAAAGGAGCACCCCTTAGATTCACAGCAGACCATCAGAGGAAACCCTCCAAACCCGAAGACAATGGTGGTATATAGTGAAAAAAGACTCACTGAAATGAATGCTTCACCAAGAATACTTTATCCGGCTAAACTCTCACTCAAACTTGAATGAACGGTACACTATTTTGTGGATAAACAACAGCTCAGGAACTTCATAGGCTCAAAACCAAACCTAAAATAAGGGCTAAAGGGGCTACTATAAGCAAGAAAAACCCCTATGAGCACAACAATCCCTTACGGAAAGATGATACTAAACCCCATGACAATAATCTCTCTCAACGTCAGTGCTTTAAATTCACAATTAAGAGACACAGAGTGGCAAAATGGATTCATGGATATTATGAATTATGAGAACTAAACATTCTCCTCCTACAAAAAACACATCTGAACAATTAGAACAAACATATACTCAAAGTCAAAGGATGGAGAACAATCCTGCTAGCAAACAACCCCCTCAAAAAAGCTGGAGTGGTCTTACTAGTAATGGACAACATAGATTTCAGGTTGAAAAACATTAGAAGGGACAGAGAAGGCCATTTTTTATTAATCAAGGGATTAATGGGCTGGAGTGATAGCACAGCGGTAGTGCGTTTGCCTTGCACACAGCCAACATGGCCGACCCGAGTTTGATTCCTCCACCCCTCTTGGAGAGTCCGGCAAGCTACCGAGAGTATCTCGCCCGCACAGCAGAGCCTGGCAAGCTCCCCATGACGTATCCGGTATGCCAGACACCGTAACAACAAAGTCTCCAATGGAGACGTTACTGGGCCCGCTCAAGCAAATCGATGATCAACGGGAGGGCCTTTACTTTACTTTACTTACAAGGGATTAATACAGCAGGAAGAAATCACACTCCTAAATGTATAAGCATCCACTGAAGGACCAGCCAAATACCTGCAACTGCTAACAGACCTTAAGAAGGACATTGCAAGCAACAAAATAGTAATTGGAAACTTCAACACAACCTTATCACCACTAGATAGATAAAGAAGATTAAAACTTAGCAAAGAAATAATGGCTCTGAAGAAAGAAATAGAAAACAGACAGCTAATAGATCTATACAGGACTTTATACCCACCAAAAAAGAATACACATTCTTTTCCAGTGCACATGGGACATTTTCCAGAATAGACCATGCACTGGGCCACAAAGCATACCTCAATAGAATCAGAAAGATAGACATTGTGTCAACTACCTTCACAGAAAACAGTGTGCTGAAGATAGAAATTAATCATGTACAGATGCAAAAAATCAAATCAAACACCTGGAAATTAAACAACTCAATGTTGAACAATGAGTTGATTAGGAAAGAAAACAAGGAAGAAATCAAAAGATATCTGGAAACAAATGAGAATAAAAACATGAACTATCAGAACTTATGGGACAAAGCTAAAGCCATGTTAAGGGGGAAAATTATAGCTCTGCAAGCATTTCTCAGGAAGGAAGAAGAGATCCCAATAAAAAACTTGACTTCACAGCTCAAAATCTTAGAGAAAAGGACCAACAAAAAAAGTCTATACCAGGCACAAGGAAAGAGATCATAAAACTTAGAGCAGAAGTCAACGACATGAAATTCCAAAAAACAATCTGAAAGATCAATGAAACCAAGAGCTGATTCTTCAAGAAAATAAATAAGATAGATTTATCACTAGCAAGACTCACAAAGAAAGAGAGAGAAAGAACCCTAATAAACCGAATCAGAAATGAGAAGGGTGATATCACCACAGAAACCAAAGAAATTCAAAAGATCATCAGAAACTACTTTGAAAGTCTGTATCTCACGAAACAAGAGAACCTAGAAGAAATGGATAAATTCCTGGATTCCAATAATTTCCCAAGACTGAATCAAGAAGATCTAGAGTACCTGAATAGTCCTATTAATATTAATATATCTCGAGAATCCTAAATCCTTTACCAAAAAACTCCTAGAAACAATAGACTTGTATAGTAAAGTTTCAGGCTATAAAATCAATACCCAAAAGTCCATGGCTTTCCTATGTGCAAACAGTAAGAGAGAAGAAAGGTACATGAAAAAAATTCCATTCACAATTGTGCCCCAGAAAATCAACTACCTAGAAATCAGCTTTACTACATACAAGTATCTCTACATGGTAGGTATCATGCTAAGTGAAATGAGTCAGAGAGGGACAAACATAAAAAGACTGCACACTTCTGGGGAATATAAAGTAACAGAATGGGAGTCGAACATTCAAGAATAGTTGAGATAAGTACCTGGAGTTCTGCTCCACAGCTTGGAAGCTGGCAGAACATGTTGGGGGAAAAGGCAGCTCAGATAGAGAAGGGAATACCAAGTAAAGGATGTTTGGAGGACTCGCTCAGAATGCGAGAGCATGCTGAAAGTAGACTATAGACCGAACACGATGGCCACTCAATACCTCTATTGCAAAGTACAAGACCTTGAAGAAAGAGTGAGCAAAAGGGAATGCCCTGCCAGAGGCGAGGTGGGGTTGAGGGGGTTGGGGTGGGGAAGTGGGAGGGCTACTAGGATTATTGGTGGTAGAGAATCGGCACTGGTGGTGGGATGGGTACTTGACAATTGTATAACTAAAACACAAGCATAAGACTACAACAGTACCTCATGGTGTTTCACTAATTAAAAAAAATGGAAACTAAAAGCATGGTATAATCATTGTGATAAAAAATAAAGTTACTTATTTTAAAAAATATTGAGCAATTGGAATGTTCATAAACTATTGGGAATGCAAAGTGCTTGCAGTGTTAGTATAGGAAAAGTCTGGGGTCAAGTACCTATGTGTCAAATTTTCTAACACTCATTATCAAGAATTAGTGAGCCTCCAATGATTTAATGGATTCTGTTGGTGTAACAAAATTATAGGGAAACACTAGACCAAATCCTCTCAGCCACACACATTTCTGCATGGGAAGCTAGGTCCTACCCTGAGACAATATTCTGACCAAATAAATCCCAGTGGAAGAAGAGAAACACATCTAGAGGTGTAAGCTCAGAACACCATATCCATCCCTCTTTTTTTCTCAAGGCTATCTTTTGCTTTGACTTTGAGCTATACCGGGCACATTGGTAACTTTTATTACAGTAGCAATGCTAGGTTATAACTGCCAAACATATGCCATAGTAGGAAACCAACAAAGCCTTTTAGACTTTAGCTTTTGAGGAAAATATCAAGAACAAAACCTGCTTTTCAGTTTGAACTTGAACCTGGGATCTGGGATTTTATAAAAATACATAGCCAGACCCCACTCTTGGGAATTTACAAAAGAACAATTTTTTAAAAATTTTTATTAGTGAAACACCATGAGATACAGTTATAGACTTAGAATTTTTTGTGCTTGGATTTCACACAATGATCCTGCAGCATGCTTTACAATAGCCAGAATCTGGAAAAAACCTGAGTGCCTGAGAACAGATGACTGGTTAGAGAAACTTTGGTACATCTACACGATGGAGTACCATGTAGCTGTTAGAAAAGATGAAGTCATGAAATTTACATACAAGTGGTACTACATGGTATCATGTTAAGTATCTTGTTAAGCAAAAGTCAGAAAAAGAGTCATATAGACATAGAAAGATTGCATTTATCTGGGGAAAATAAAGTAACAAAATAGGAGACTAACATTCAAAAGTGACCGAGATTAGTACCAGGAGTTTTGCTCCATGGCTTGGTAGCCAGCCACACACTCTAGGCAGAAAGGGAGCACAGATAGAGAAAGGAGCACCAAATAAAAGGGTTGGGGGGATCCTCCCAGGATGGAAGATGTGTGATGAGAGTAGACTATAGACCGAACATGATTGCCACTCAATGTCTCTTTTGCAAACTACAAAAGAATAAATTTTATGACCTATTTTGTCTTTACAGAAGGAGATCTTAAGATCGGACCTCATTATCTGCTCATTGGCTGCTGTTTTGTCATTTGCAGTCAGTGCCAGTACTGTGTTCCTGTCCTTGAGAGTATGTATTATTCAACCTATGTCTCTTCCCACCTCTGTTTTCTTAAAGCTCCCATTGGGAGTTCCAGTGTATTGCAGGAGAGTGAGCCCAAGGGAAAATCTTGTCATTTGGACAATAAAGGTACGTTCATGTACCATTAAGAACAATGTCCAAGGTAAGATTTGGTTCCCATCACAGATTTGAATCCCTTGTTTAAATCTTATTGCTTTTCCATCTTGAGAATTTAATGTGCAAGGGATGTTGGACATCTTCTAAAATCCTTCGTAAAACCAGTAAGTAGGTTGATAATAAGGCATGCTAGCGGCAGTTTTCCTAAGCAGAGGAAAAACTGATTGGTTATCAGGAATGTTAATGGTTATTAACAAATGGTTATTAGAACATTATTATTAACAAAATTATTATCAAAACCTGATTATTAACAAAATGAACATGATTATTAACAAAATGGTTATTGGAACATGATTATTGGGACATGATTATGATTATTGGAACAAGAGTTCAGTTAGAAACATAAAAGTAGAGCATTTCAGATGGGATTTCTGGGTTAAACATCTTACAGAAAGTTAACATCTCTCTGTAAAATTATTGTGCATATTAGGAATATATTCATGAATATATATCATAATGGTTTGATCCAAAATCTTATGCCTTGTGAATTAAATATAAAAATGTACATGTTCTATCTTTAACAGGAAAAGTTTATTAGGTAAATTTGTTATCCCTCACCTCTTTTAGGGAAAAATAGCATTCCAATAGACAGAATATTCCTTTGGCCTCTGGACTTGCACAGATTTATTCTCTGCATAAAGACGGGTTCTTTATGCTTAGCAGTTCCAGAGATGTTTTATGCCATGTGGAAGAAGTTCAGAGGTTTGCCACAAGAGTTGGGTTTGACTATTTTTAAGGAGGAGTTGGGGGAGGGTGACAAGAGTGTGTTGTCTTAGTCATTTGCATGCCCCCTTCCTTTTCTTGTAAACTAAATAATGATTTTTTTCTCTCTTTTATCACAGCCATTTCTCAGCATTGTGCTGTTTGGCCTTGCTGGCATGGTGGGATTTGTGACCCATTACATGCTCCCTCAGCTCCGAAAGCATCATCCATGGATGTGGATTTCGCACCCTGTTCTTAAAAACAGAGAGTATCAGCAACAAGAAGTGAGAGGTTAGTAATACAGCCCTCAAAAGAAAAAGTGTGGGTCCAGAGTATTGGTACAGGAGTTGACACAAGGCAACCCCAGTTCAATCCATGCACTGCATATGGTACACCACAAATCATGGGTGCAACTGCACAGGTGATCTACACCCCAGCACCATATTGCCAGTCCCACTCCCCCCATAGCCCCCACACTTTTTGGAAGCTCCTCTCTCCTCCAAAGTATTGTTTGGCATTCTTTTCCCCCTAACTTTTCAAAAGAAAAAATAGATTGAGGTACTGTGATTTACAGTATTGTTAATGATGGTTTTCTGTGCACATAATTTGAGCATCACACCCATCTCAAGTGTGCCCACCTCCCTCCTTCAAGGATTCCAATGTTCCTTCCTTTCTACACCAACCCCACTCCCACTCCCAGCCCAAAAACTTATTTCGTGGATCAGCTCCCACTTTGTGTTGTCTTTGGTACTTTGTTGCAATATTACCATATTACTGTGAACTTTAAGTCTCACATATGGAGAGATAATTCTGTATCCTTTGCCTTCTGACTTTCATTCAGTATGACATCTTCTAGTTCCAGCCATGATCGATATACTTTATTTATTATTTATTCTTAATGTAGGAGTCTTGCTATTTATTAATCCATTGATTAAGCTCATTGAATTGGGCATGAACGTCACATTACTTTTTTAATGCAGAATGTTAATTTTATTTATTTGTTTATTAAATCGGGGCTGGAGCGATAGCACAGCGGTAGGGTGTTCGCCTTACAAGCGGCCAACATGGCCGACCCGAGTTCGATTCCTCCGCCCCTCTTGGAGAGCCCGGCAAGCTACTGAGAGTATTCGATATGCCAAACACAGTAACAACAAAGTCTCCAATGGAGACGTTACTGGGCCCGCTCGAGCAAATCGACGATCAACGGGAGGTCCTTTACTTTTACCTTATTTATTGAATCACTGTGAGATATAGTTACAAAGCTTACCTGTTTGAGTTTCAATCATATAATAATCGAACGCCCAACCCTCCACCAATGTCCCCAGTATCCCCTCCCATCCCACCTCTGGCAGACAATCTCTCCTATACTCTGTTTTGTATTGTTTGTTATAGACTTTGCATGCCGCTTGCTACTGCAATTCTAAAATTTTCGATAATTAGGATCTGGAGAAATCTCTGCAGCAAGCTGCTCAGTTCAGAGATTCTTTTATGTGTCTCTGGATCATGGCTGTTAAACAGCTTGCGTAGCAGCCAGAGGCAGTTTGTGGGCATAACCTTTAGGGTCCCATGGGGATGGGGGTGGGATGAGAGGGATCGGCCCATTCCCTATCCCTTCAGGTCTGGAGTTTGTCGTCACTGAACTTGCAGATGATATTGCACTTTTCATTGGGTTCTGGAAGTTCGCAGTCACCAGGGTTCTTGGGGGGCAGGTGGAGGGACAATGCCTGCTCCATCTGAGGCACCCTGGAGGCATCTCTGCAGTTGGAGATTCTTTTGTGTGTCTCTGAATCATGGCCCTTGTTTCCATCTTTTCCAGAGTAATAAACTATTGGCATATGCCCGCAGAACTTTCCCACTTGCTGTAGCAAGCCACACCGTTGGCCTTAACCACAGCTTTTGATCTTTTTTGAGATTTATGGGTCTCTGAAATAAGGCCAATAAATAAACTTTTATAGCTGATCTGGAGGTGTTTGTGGGTGTGACCCCCACATACCTAACTTTGGGCCATTTCTTGGTAAACTTGGCCCCAAGTTGTTGTGATCTGAACAAAGGCACATAGGCAACTTGGGGGTGTCAGGAAGCCTGAAGGCACCATCAGGCTGCTGATGCACTAATGCCACAAGTACAGACTAATCTGCTGTCAGCACCATACCCCCAGTTGATATACTTTAAATGGAGTATATGGACTTTAAATGGAGTGTGAATGTCCTCAATGATATACTTTAAATGGAGTGTGAATGTCCTCAGTGCTATAGAATTTTATATTTGCACATGACTCCAATGTAGTGTTACATTTGAAAATTTAACCACATTCCTTTCTTTTTTTAGCAAAAAAATTTTCAGTATACAGTATCATTCCCAGAACAAAGGAGCAGAATAAAATATAAGTATGGGTTATCGAAATAACAAGTGGTTTATCAAATAACAACAAATTAATAAAAAATTAATTTATAGTACTAAGACATAAAGAGTATGCTTCTCCGGTGTAAAATTATTAGTGAGACCAGGCATAATGAAAGAGGAGATCGTTTGTAGAGACTGTCAATTATGTAATTGAGAGAAAAAAATTAAACCAAATTAGGGCTTTGAGTCCTTGCAGCAGATTAGCAGGTGGAATTCAAAAAGAAAGATCAGAGTGAGCAGTTTACAATTTAGGAAACTAAAAACTAAATTTTAAGTATGGTTATTTTCTTTCCTGAAGTATAGCAGAGCTTATTTAAGTAAAATCATTAAGATATTTAAATCCTCCTAGTATTTTCAGTACAAGATTTAACAACAAGTAGTTGTTTTGTGAGTTGATTCTTGAATAGACAAGTAATCAGATGCCTGAGGGTTTGTCCTACAAAGCAGGCCAGAAGTTCACACCTATTAGAGTAGTCTCCTGCAGAGCCTACATGAAATGCTCCGCACTTGCCTACAACAGTTGTTTATAAGTCACCTGAATTCTAGCCAAGAGTAATGAATTTGACCTATTAGGCTTCTAATGAGAAACATTCCATTGCAAATCTATGTGTTTTGAAAGAAAATGCATATACTTAAGTTGGTTTGAACTTACTGAAGATTGATCTTGATATTCTGAGTTTTCCTGCCTCATCTTCTTGGCCTCTGATTTTTAATGAGAAAACTATGCTCAAATCTTCTTTCTTCTTGGGCTGTAGACTATAATAACCAGAAAAGAAGGATGAACAGAGCAAGGCTTCCAAGTCTCAAGTGGATGACCAGAATTCCTTGGTTTTATAGCAGACTTTGCTAATTGAGAGCATCCAAAATTTGGATCCACAGCAGATACATAAATAAATCTATGATAAAACTTTTATTGAAGACTATATTTTTAAGGCAATTTTTTTCCCTCTACCAATGTCACTAGGTTCCATCCCACCCCACTTGCCTGCATCTTTAACAGGCTACATTTTAAAGTTTGGTTGTTGTTGTTGGATCTCATAAATATACAGTGTTGTTGGCTTGTGGAATAACCACGAGATTATATTGGATTGTAACAGGTTTTAAAAGACATTTAGATACAGCATTTTAGGCAATGAATTGTTAATTTATTCACAAAAAAAATGTTTTTCATGTTTTATTGATTTGTTGTTGTTTTGGGGTCATACCGGGAAGAGCTTAGGTCTTTCTTCTCACGCTGTGCTCAGTGATCACTACTGGTGATGCTTGGGACCATATGTGGTGCTAGGAATTAAAAGTAAGTCAGCAGTGTGCAAGGAAAGCACTCTAATCTCTGTACTATATCTCAGGCACCTTATTACTTTTTGAAAAATATACTAAATTTCCAAATGACCCAAGTCTGTGAATAAATGAGATGGGATGACTGAAACTTGGTTTCTGCCACTGGATTTCTCGTTATATAACAATTTTTTAAGTAAACTTTTGGAATTGCTGTAGTTTCTACACAATGATGGACACAAGTTCTGTCGTTCATTCAGAGTTAGGAGAAGGCTCACATCTTAAGTGCTTTGATTTTATTTCATATTTATTCATTTATTTATTTTGCTTTTTATATCACACCCAGCAATACAAAGGGGTTACTTCTGGCTCTGCTCTGAGGAGAGTGTTTAGGAGTGCTCTGCTCTCCTGGTGGTGTTCAGGGGACCATATGAGATGCTAGGAATCGAACCTGGGTTGGCCACATGAAAGGTAAACACCCTACACACTGTGCTATTGCTCCAGCCCCATTATTTCATATTTATTGATTAAACTTTTACAACTGCTTGATTAATACCTGGTTCAGCATAATAGGTGCTCAACATTGGTTGAAGAAACAAATTATTAATTCTTTGTAAATTTAAGTGACTTGATTGGAGACAGCTTTGTTAGGTAAAGGCTGGTTTGAAGAAATTAAGAGTACATGTATATAGTAAAATTCATTTTAAAAAAAAGTTTGTGTTGGAGCTGGAGCAATAGCACAGCAGGTAGGGCGTTTGCCTTGCACGCAGTCAACCCGGGTTTGAATCCCAGCATTCCATATGGTCCTCTGAGCACCGCCAGGAGTAGTTCCTGAGTACAGAGTCAGGAGTAACCCTTGTGCATCGCCGGGTGTGACTCAAAAGGAAAAAAAAAGAAAAACGGTTTGTGTCTTTTGATTTTGATTCTCAAAACTGATTCACCAATGAATTCTGAATTTGTAATTTCTAAGGTTTACTTTGCCTTTCAAAAAATCTTCCTACATAGACATTTTTTGCATATACGAGGCATTATTCTGAGATATCTTTGCTTTTACCGATATTTTTGGTGTACAAGTAATACACAGAGTAAAAAAATCAAATAGAATCTATTGTAATGAACAGCTTAGAACTGTACGTTGTTCTGTCTCTGATTCTCTCTGCATTGTAGCACGGTTCTCCTGTTGTTCATAGATTTGCAGTAGCAGGCACCAGTAATGTCTCCATTGTGAGACTTATTGTTACTGTTTTTGGCATATCAGTATGCCACGGGGAGCTTGCCAGTCTCTGCCATGAGGGTGGGATACTCTTGGTAGCTTACCAGAGTCTCTGAGAGTGGCAGAGGAATTGAACCAGGGTCAGCCACATGCAAGGCAAACGCCCTACCCACTGTGCTATCACTCCATTGTTTAGTTCTTGTGGTATAAAGACTATAAAATTTGAGGAGTACAGCTTCACACCATTGTAAGTGAATAAGCCTTACCATACCTATCACCAGGTGATTATCTAGTGCCTTACCACAATCAAATTGACCTCCCCTATGTAGAATTTCCTTCCTTTCTCCCTTCACCCGCTGGAAACTTCATAATTTGAATAGAATGTAGGAGTTAATGTTTATTGTGGATAGTTGTTTGCTTTGATTATTCATATTTCACAAATAGGAAAAATTATTGTGTCTTTTACTTCCTGACTTTCCTTCTTAGCATATTCACCTCTAGCTCCATCCATTTGGTTTCATATGGTACAACTTCATTTTTCTTCTTTACCAGTTTTACTGGGGTACCATGATTTATAATACTGTCAATTATATTTTTCATATCATCTAAATATCACACATATCACCAGAATGCTAGTGCTCTAAGGGTCACTTTAAGCCAACTCTTCACCACTATGTAAGATCAGTTCTATAGACAAAATCTTCAGTTATGATGCCTTTGACCATTTGTTGTTCTCTACTTTCTTTCTCTTTCTACTTTTTATTTATGTAGGATTACTGCTATTTACTCAGCCATTTATTAAGCTGATTGAATTAGACTTGAACTCCACGTTACTTTTTAATTTTAATTTTATTAATATTATTATTATTATTATTTTAATCATCGTGAGATACAGTTACAAAGCTTTTCTGTTTGAGTTTCAGTTACACAATGATCAAACAGCCAGCTCTACACCAGTGCACATCTTCCACTACAAAAACCTTAGTATTACCCCCATGCCTTTCCCTACCTCTATGGCAAACATACTCTCTTTTGTATTGCTTGTTATGAATAGCATAAGATGTTGCATGGCTGCGAGAGCAGCCGCATGCTCCTGGAATTCTAAAATGTTAGATAATTAGAGTCTGGAGAAATCTCTCCAGCGAGCTGCTCATTTTAGAGATTCTTTTGTGTGTCTATAGATAATGGCCATTAAGGAGCTTAAGTAGCAGCCAGAGGCAGTTTGTGGGTGTGACTTCCAGATCTCATTGGGATGAGGGGGATGAGAAGGACCACCCATCCTCTTATCTCTTGAGGCCTGGAGTTTATGGTCACAGAACCTGGGCACCTGCACTATTTCATTGGGTTCTGGATGTTGGTGGTCACTGAGGTAGGGGGCAGCTGGAGGGACAATGCCTACTCCCATATGAGGCACCCCAGCGAAGTCAGCTTGACTTAAAGTCTGGAGGATCTCTGCAGCAAACTGCGTCAGAAATCAGTCTGTTGGTTTGAACGTTATCTTATTAATGATTCCTTATATGATTGCTTTCAAAAATGAACTATTGCTCTCCTTTCCCGTCTGTTTCTGCTACTCTGACTATACATTCACATTCCACATAATCTTTTAGTTTACCAGGAAACATACCTTTAATCAATTAAACATACCTTTAGTCTAGATGGGGTTTCAGGAGACCAGCAGTGAAGCCAGGTTTGAACTATAGTAGGGAAAGGTATAAATGAAATTGCATTTTCTCAGCTGAAAATAGAGAGATGCAGGAATAGCCTAAAGAAGTAGAAACCAGCCCTGCAAACAATATAAATAAAAATAGCTTGGAGGCAGAGCTCAATAGACAGATGCCCATGGAAAGATTTTGCCTCTTCGAAAGCAATAGGATATCTACCTAAGCATACATTGGGATGCCAATAATTGGAACAATATTAAAACACTAACATGATAAACCATGAAGTGTTGAAATATAGCATGTGATATATGCATGATGATGCTGCAGACAGTTTGCATGCCTCAGCTGCAGGCCATGAGGCCACTGTGTTGACTCCTGATTCAGTCTCTCTGATGTACATTATAGATATGACTTAAAGGGTAAATTTTCTATGATATTTTGATAGAATAATATATGGAGATTGCAGTCATCAAGTGGAGAAGGTGTTTAAGTAATATTAGAATTTAAATGATACAAATTACACTTTAACTGGAGAATTATTGAGAAATAATTGTGAACTTACTATGTACTAAAGAATCTATAGTGCAAAGAAATGCAAATAGAAGTAAGAATTATGATTCTTGGCAAGGTTGCTATTCTAAAAAGCATCTACTTTCATGTGCCTTTAATTAGAACATCTGAAAATTTCTCCTATTCCTTTTTCATTTTGTTGTTTTGCTTTTTGGAGGACACATCTGGATATACTCAGGGCTGACTTCTGACTCTGTGTTCAGGGATCTCTTCTGACAGACTTGGGGGTACCATATGGGGTGCCAGGGATTGAAATCAGGTTAGTTACGTGTAGGGTAAGGTCCCTAACTGCTGTACTATTACTTCAGCACTTACTCTAAACTTTTTTTGCGTGTAAAAAATTGATAAATGATTTCATCAGCATTTTCTGCTTTAAATATTAAGTTCTGTATTGACTAAAGATCTTCAAGGAGAGACATTATTGCATTCATTCATCA
Source organism: Sorex fumeus (assembly GCF_029834395.1). Lineage (NCBI taxonomy): Eukaryota > Metazoa > Chordata > Mammalia > Eulipotyphla > Soricidae > Sorex > Sorex fumeus. The sequence continues at coordinate 2,996,459 of NW_026606078.1, read as the reverse complement.
AGGAATTTGTTCAACTTTTTCAAGAGATGTGAGGGGTACACTTTTATTCTCACTATGTTAATTGGAAAAAAAGATAGTACAATGAATAAAGTGCTTGCTTTGCACATGGCTGACCTAGGTTCAATCCCAAGTACCCCATATGGTTTCTTGTTTCCTATAAGGAGTGATTCCTTAGTCTAGAGTTAAAAATTAGCTCTGAGTACTGCCAGTTGGTTTTGGGAAAGAGTTGAACAGTTTTAAAATCTGAGTTAGACTTTTCAGCAAAAAAATTCCAGATGGATTAAAGATATTTTTTCTTTAAAATGGTTGAAGAAGTATAAGAAAAGCTAGAATAGCAGAAACAAAAACAAACAAAAAAGCCCAAGGTCTTTCATAATTTTTGATGGGACAGAAACAAAAATCTCAGTATGATTACTAAATCAATTTGTTTTCTTTGTATTTGTTTTGTATTTCTCTGAGAGATATACCATGATGTTAAACCTAATGGTAATTTCGATCAACTAAAAAATAATTACACAAAACCTAACATGTGCCAAGTTATGTACAGAATACTAGAGAAGCACTGGGAAACAAAGGCTGCTCTACATCTCCCCAGGGAGAGAGGTGGTGCCTTTTATGGTAAGGGGAATGGTAGAGCCAGTAGTCAAACCCAGAAGCCATAAAAAGTAGGCAGTGCCTATAAAGTGATTTTTAGATGTCTGCTTTAATTAGTTAAATTTCTTTTTCAATCAGTTAATCAGGAAGTTTTACATTATTTATTTCATATTTAAAAAAATTTTTTTTTGCTTTTTGGGTGACAACTGTTGATGCACAGGGATTACTCCTGGTTCATATGCTCATAAATTACTCATGGCAGTGCTCAGGAGACCATATGAGATGCTGGGAATCAAACTTGGGTCAGCCACGTGCAAGGCAAACGCCCTACCCACTGTGCTATCGTTCCAGTACTGTATATAGGGTACAGTATTAACTGCTGAATATGATGGATAATGCAAGCCGTAGATGCCTTAGAGGATGGAATTTCATCACAGCGATGACTATATGTATATGATGTTTGAAGTTCAGTGAAGGAAAAACAGGCAGCTATGAGGGTGTATGAAGTTCTAATTTAGATGCTAAAGAAATGTAATGGCTTCTGTAAGGAATTAACATTTAAATTTAAACCTGATGAATAAAAAGGCATTTTCTCAAAGTGGAGAAAACAGAACCCAGGCATGAGAAGAACTCATGAGTATTCAGAGTCAAGTTGTTTGAGGATGGAGAGGTAACAAAGGACCACGGGTTTATACAGAACCATGGGTTTATGCAGAACTATAGGAATTTGAAATGCAGGTTTACATTTCAGAATGTAAATTGCTTTACATTTCAGAATGACCCCTGTTCATGCTAAAAAAGCTTGTTTCTGAAGAATAACAGTCCATAAAATGTTAATGCTAAAGACTTTCCAATCTGATATTTAGGTCAGCAAAAAAAGGTGAGAGTAAGAAATGCTTATATAAGAAAGCAATTGTCTTAAATAAGGGAATGGTCATAACCTAGATGTAGGAATTCCTTTAAGTAGGAACTTTTGATTGCCCCAGGGTGACCAGCTGAATAGAACTGCATTCATATTCAAGTGTTCACAAACATGTTTTGTCCCAATAGAACACAAATTCTTGAATCCTTGAGGCTTATAGATAATAATTTATGAGTTGGGCTGAAGAAAATTATCTTCTTACAGATAAAAAACATTTTAAGAATTCTTTGATTAACTTTTAATTATTGAGACTTTTTTTAGTAATATAAGTAATCTAAATAAAACATCCTGAAAAACCATTGAGAATTTAAAGTATTCCCTCATAATAAGTCATACATAAGCTTGTAAATAGCATAGTTAGTTTGCATACTTCTTCTCAAGGACCTAATATTCTGGGGGAAAGAGAAATAATAATGTTATTAAAGTAATGTATTTTATGGTCTCTTTGCATATTCAATTACTATTACTGTAACTGTCCTGTTGTTCATCAGTTTGCTCGAGCAGGCCCAGTAAGATTGCTAGACTTGTTACTGTGCTTGGCATATAGAATACGTTATGGGGAGCTTGCCAGTCTTTGCACTGCGGGGTAATTACTCTCGGTAGCTTGCCCAGCTCTCTGAGAGAGGCAGAGGAATCGAACTTGGATCAGCCCAGTCGACCACGTGCAAGGTAAACGTCCTACCCGCTGTGCTATCTCTCCAGCCCCATAAAAGCACTTATAAAATTTTTCAGAGCAGTTACAAAGATTTTCTGTTTAACTTTGTATGAATACTGAGGTAATTTGGGGACTTGAGACATGTAATTGTCATGTTTTTATACATTTACAAGCTTTCCATTTTATTAGATTTTCAGAGTCACTCCTAAGGAAAGGATTAAGTTTGGGCTTCACAATTCAAAATTTGAAATTTAATATTTCTGTTTTAGCTTCTTCCAACATTGTTGTCCATCCATTTATTTGCTTCCCATCTATTTCAAATATAAATATTAAAAATAAGTGGTTTATTTTAGGGTAACTGTTTTCTACAATCTATAAATTATAGCATTACCTAAGTAAATTACTGAATTTCATAGAAACACATTAAGGATATGTAATAATTAAAGTGGAATCAAAGTCTTGTCTTATTCTTTCTTTTGGAGGACCCACGAATTGAAATCAGTCCTCACACAAGCAAGTTTAGATACCCAAATCAGTTTTCTGTCAGGTTTAGCAGAACATGGGATCAAAAGTCTGGTGTTGGTAGTCTCCATAATTTTCTCTCTAATCTGCTCTAATTTCTCTCTCTCTCTCTCTCTCTCTCTCTCTCTCTCTCTCTCTCTCTCTCTCCCTCTCCTTCTCCCTCTCGGAGAACCCGACAAGCTACCGAGAGTATCCCACCCACACGGTAGAGTTTGGCAAGCTCCCTGTGGTTTATTCGATATGCCAAAAGCAGTAACAATAACGGGTCTTATTTATTACTCTGACCCTGAAAGAGCCTCCAATACGGCACTGCTGGGAAGGACGAGTAAGGAAAGGCTGCTAAAATCTCAGGGCTGGGATGAATGGAGATGTTACTGGTGCCTGCTCGAGCAAATCGATGAACAACAAGATGACAGTGAAAACAGTAGTGATATATATATCACTATATATAAAATATATATATATCACTGTATATAAAAATTTGCTCTATTTATTTTAATTTCTTTGCAACATCTTTTTTCTCCCTTGCTTTGACTTGAGGCTATATTGAACACTTTTGAAGAACCCATGCCTTGTGCTGATCTTCTACCTAAGATGTTTTTCCCTTAATATACAATGCATATGCTCATGCTTGTTAGTGTATGCAGGCAGTGTAAACTGTGTTTGCTGTCCTCTCTGGCGATTAAGAATTAATCAACACAAGGCATGTGAAAGTTTTGCATCACATTTAGCTATTAGCAGTGTCACTTTTATGCTCTCCTGTAGTACTTCAGGTAGTGAACTGCAGCAGAATTTTTCTGGGTAGCAGAGGTTCAAATTCTGTTTCTTTTTTTGGAAACAAATAGATTTTATTTGGAGGATTCTTAGGTGCTGAGGAGAGAGAGAGAGAGAGAGAGAGAGAGAGACCACGGGCTTCTCCAAGGGCGGAGAGAGAGAGAGCCCCTACATACATCCTAGCATTAGACACGAAAGCATAAAAGTACATATCTCAAGAGAAGATGCAGGCAACACATGTTCTCGGGCACCACATGTGCTCAACCACGTGGACGTAAGCACATATGGGCTCAGGCAGCAAATTCTGTCCTTTTTTGTGACTCTGAGTACACTAGTAAAAAAAAAAAAAAAACCATGGTGAAACAAATCATTGCTGAAGTATTCCCAGAGCTCCACAAAGCAGCCATTCAGGTTCAAGGAGTACAACGGGTACCAGCTAAAAGAGACCCTAACAGAAACACTCCAAGACATATCGTAGTGAGAATGATTGATGCTGCCAATAGAGATACAATACTACAAGCAGCAAGGTCAAAGAAGGAAATCACATACAAAGGAGCACCCCTTAGATTCACAGCAGATCTATCAGAGAAAACCCTCCAAGCCCGAAGGCAGTGGCAAGATATAGTGAAAAAAACTCACTGAAATGAATGCTACCAAGAATACTCTATCTGGCTAAACTCTCACTCAAAATCAAAGGAACGGTACACTATTTTCTAGACAAACAGCAGCTCATGAACTTCATAGACTCAAAACCAAACCTAAAACAAGGGCTAAAGGGACAACCATAAGACAAGACAAACCCTACAACCACAACAAACCCTTACAGAAAGATGACACAAAATCCCATAACAGTAATCTCTCTCAATGTCAGCGGTCTAAATTCACCATTTAAGAGACACAGAGTGGCAAAATGGATACAGAGACAGAACCCAACATTCAGCTGCCTACAAGAAACTCATCTCAACAGCCAGAGCAAACACAGACTCAAAATCAAGGGATGGAAAACAATCCTGCAAGCAAACAGCTCCCTCAAAAAAGCTGGGGTGGCCATACTAGTATCCGACAGCATTAATTTCAGGCTGAAAAATATTAGAAGGGACAGCGAAGGCTATTTTCTCTTCATCAAGGGACACATACAACAGGAAGAAATCACACTCTTAAATGTATACGCATCTAATGAGGGAACGGCTAAATATTGGAAAAAAATGAGAATGAAGACACGAGCTACCAAAACTTATGGGATGCAGCGAAAGCCATTTTAAGGGGAAAATTTATAGCTCTGCAAGCATATTTCAAGACAGAAGAAAGGATACACATAAACAACCTGACTTCACAGCTCAAGATCTTAGAAAAAGATCAACAGAAGGACCCCAAATTGGGCAGAAGGAAAGAGATCATAAAACTTAGAGCAGAAGAGAAGGAACACATGGAGGGTGCGGGATCCCGGAGGAAAAAAAAAAAGAAAAAACAGGTTCCAAAAAGAGCCGAGAGCACCGGCAAGTTCCAGATGGAGTAGGTGCCGCATTCCGCCTCCCCCAGATGGAACCCTGGTGACCAGAAGCCTCTACAAACACAGCTCGAGTATGCGGGAACGAGGACTTTTTCTCAAAACCGCGCGGCCGCATATGCAGCCGCGCGACATCTTTCTATATACAAAGTGATCAATGAGAAGTAAACGACCCAATCTTTCTCCCTGAAAATCAGAGTTAAGTTTGGAGCACGGCCACAGCCCCAGAAACACAAGGACTTAATGCAGAACCCAGCAGCTTAGAGCAGAAAAGTGAATGGACGATGAGTTAACCCAGGCCATCATTTCTGCCCAGAGGGGAAAGGGTGTTGCCCCATTCGCCCTCTCTTCTCTGGAAAGAAGGATGGCGGCCGCATGGGAGCCTTGTGGACAGCAGGTATGAGCCGGGGGTGTGGGGGCGACTAAAACCTCATGGGAAGGGGGGCGTTTCGGTCCGCCCTTCACGCCCTACCGAGGTCACCAGTTGCCCCCCACGAGCGGCTCTCCAGCACGGCCATAGCCCCAGAAGCACAAGGACTTAATGCAGAACCCAGCAGCTTGGAGCAGAAAAGTGAAAGGACTATGCGTTAATCCAGGCAATCATTTCTGCCCAGAGGGGAAAGGGTGTTGCTCCCTTCCGCCCTCCTCCCTCTGGAAAGAAAGATGGCGGCCACATGGGAGCCTTGTGGACAGCAGGTATGAGCCGGGGGTGTGGGGGCGACTAAAACCTCATGGGAAGGGGGGCGTTCCAGTCCGTCCTTCACGCCCTACCGAGGTCACCAGTCACCCCCCGTGAGCGGCTCTCCAGCACGGCCATGGCCCCAGAAGCACAAGGACTTAATGCAGAACCCAGCAGCTTGGAGCAGAAAAGTGAATGGACTATGCGTTGATCCAGCCCATCAAGTCTGCCGGAGGGGAAAGGGTGTTGCCCCATTCGCCCTCTCCTCTCTGGAAAGAAAGATGCGGCCACATGGGAGCCTTGTGGATAGCAGGTATGAGCCGGGAGTGTGGGGGCGACTAAAACCTCATGGGAAGGGGGGCGTTTCGCTCCGCCCTTCATGCCCTACCGAGGCCACCGGTTGCCCCCTGCGAGCGGCTCTCCAGCACGGCCACGACTCCAGAACACAGAAACCAATTTCTTAACTATCTGACTTTCAGTAGAAATACTTCCAGGGTCAATAGGTAAAATAGCAGAAATCCAAAACCAACATTTAATTCTTGAACCCAGCTGTAGAAAGCAAATCACTTCACAATGCTTTTTCAGCATGTCTGATTTGGGGGGGGGGGGGTAAACTCTAAATAATAGTGGTGAATCTTTTATTGAAACAATGAATCTAATCAAAGCAGATAGAGTGTTAACTAGAATTCATCTGCCTCACAGGGACGGGGAGGGGTGGGGGGTGGGGTTTTATTGGGGTTCTTCATGGTAAAAAATAAGTATTGGTAAAGGGAAATGTGTTTGATATTTGCATGACTGAGACATAAACCTGAAAGCTTTGTAACCTTTCCCACAGTGATTCAATAAAAAAAAAAAAAAAAACTTAGAGCAGAAATCAACGACATGAAAACCAAAGAAACAATCCGAAAGATCAATGAAACCAAGAGCTGGTTCTTCGAGAAAATAAACAAGATAGACAAACCACTTGCAACACTCACAAAGAAACAGAGAGAGAGAACCCTAATAAATTGAATCAGAAATAAGAACGGGGATATCACAACAGAAACCAAAGAAATTCAAAAGATCATCAGAGACTACTTTGAAAGTCTGTATGCCATGAAACAAGAGAACCTAGAAGAAATGGATAAATTCCTGGATTCCTATCATCTCCCAAAGCTGAATCAAGAAGATATAAAGTACGTGAATGGACCTATTCACATCAAAGAAATTGAAACTGTAATCAAAAGTCTTCCCAAAAACAAAAGCCCAGGTCCAGATGGATTCACTAGCGAATTTTTCCAGACATTTAAAGAGGACCTACTGCCAGTTCTTCTCAAGCTTTTCCAGGAAATTGAAAAAACGGAAACACTCCCAAACTGTTTCTATGATATCTCTCTAATACCAAAAGGAAACAAAGTCACCACGAGAAAAGAAAACTACAGGCTGATATCCCTGATGAACACGGATGCCAAGATTCGCAACAAAATACTAGCAAATAGAATTCAACTACTCATCTAAAAGATCATACACCATGACCCAAGTAGGATTTATCCCGGGGATGCAAGGCTAGTTTAACACTCGGAAATCAATCAACATAATCCACCATATCAACAAAAGAAAAGATAAAAATCATATAATCATATCAATAGATGCAGAAAAAGCATTTGACAAGATTCAGCACCCATTTATGATGAAAACCCTAGCCAAAATGGGGATAGAGGGTCTTTTCTCAATATAGTTAAAGCCATCTACCACAAACCTACAGCAAACATTATCCTCAATGGGGAAAAACTGAGAGCCTTCTCCCTACGATCAGGGACAAGACAAGGATGCTCACTCTCTCCACTACTGTTCAATATAGTACTGGATGCACTTGCAATAGCGATTAGGCAAGAAAAACCCTTTATGCTTAAGATATATATCTAGATTTTTTGGTTATACGTGAAAAATTTTTTTTATCTCATTTCCATATCTACACCATTCTGGTCTCACTATCACTATCTCATTCACTTATTTACCATCCCTATCTCATTCACTCATAGATTTCTTTCAAATTTCTGTTGCAAAAACACTTTTTTAAATCACAGTAAGATGGCTTTTATATTTTTGAGTCATAAGGATAGTATAGTCTTGTATAGAAAGATAAACCACAAAAAGAAGAAAAGTTCCTAATATGTGTAGTATGTGTAGTGTTGTGTTGCTTCCTAAAATCCTTCACATACAGTCCCAGTGAAATATGTTGGAAACACTTCAGTATTCTCCTATTTTTGAATGAGACAACTGGAAAGAACAGCTTCTAATTGCCAAGGTCATTTCTATACAGTCAGTATGACTTGTGAGTTGATTCCTGTGTATATTGGAACTTAAATCTATAATTATAAGCTGTAGGAGAATACAGCTGCAAGAAACGTACCCCTGGGCACTCTTAGACTTTGGACAATGCAGTGCTTAGCTTATCTGTCTTAATTGTCCAGTGGTGTGTGCCATTTGCTTTGTAAAGTAAATGGCAATGTAATGGGGGAGAGAGGGAGGTTGGAAATTTGGAAGTTTTTGCCAGAGCAGGATTTGTCAGAGTGGTAGTGCGGTGGGAAGGGCGATTGCCTTTCATGCTGTCAACTCAGATTCTATCCTGTGTGCCCCATATGTCCCCTGAGTCTACCGGGAGTGATCCCTTAGCACTGCTCCAAAAGTAAGCCAGATGTAGCCCAAAAACTATTTTTAAAAAGTTTGTGAATTTGCGTACAACCCCACTCCACCTTCTACCCCCACTTTTAAAAAGAAAAAATGGGGAAAAACACTTCAGATACACACTCCACATCACTCCACCTTGAAGAAGAAAGCAATAGGAATAAAACAAAATTGATTTCCCAGGAACAGCGTTGGATGCCGGGATGGTGCCACAAAGCAGAAGCTCAGAAGATGAAATCATAATCTCACATAGTGGTTGCCAGAAACTGAAGCCCAGCTCTGAGTGACATAATTCCTTAGTCCTTTGTGAGGAGTAACACTATTTTTGGTGCTTCCTTTGTGGTGAACAATCTGAATGTAATATTCTTACTGATACAGGTTGGAGAACAGCTTTCTCTATCTGCCCAGGGATTTGATATGGAATTTAAAGATGAAACTCTTCCTAAGAGTAGAGAAACAGAGACTAGCTCTAGAGTTCAGAAGTGTTTAGACTAACAAGGAGATAGAAAATCTTAGCAAGATTTTCTTCTTTCACTTTCTACTCTTATTCTGCAATGACCTGGAGTTAAACACTGTGTTGGTTCTTATAACATTTATAAATAGAAAAAATCAGCTGACCTGAAAAATTGAGATCCTGGTCTACAATAGGAAGTATTATGTATAAAATGCTGAGAATTGCTGCCTGGAAAGAAAATTCGTGTACCATATGTAGTATTTAAATTTCTACAAAACATTTTGAATTAATACAGCTTGTTATTAGATACAGTTAAGACATTTTGATCAGTAATACTTCTAAGTGGTTTTTGTATTTCTTTCAGATGTTGCCCATTTAATGTGGTTTGAAAGACTCTATGTTTGGCTTCAGTGTTTTGAAAAATATATCTTGTACCCAGCAATAATTTTAAATGCCCTCACTATTGATGCATTTTCAATAAGCAATTACAGGAGACTTGGTACTCAGTAAGTAGTATTTTATTCTTGTTATGATTTGGATTGTGATGTTTGTAAATTCTAGTCAATGGAGCGATAGCACAGCGGGTAGGGCGTTTGCCTTACAAGCGGCCAACATGGCCGACCCGAGTTCTATTCCTCTGCCCCTCTCGGAGAGCCCGGCAAGCTACCGAGAGTGTTCGATATGCCAGACACAGTAACAACAAAGTCTCCAATGGAGACGTTACTGGGCCCGCTCGAGCAAATCGACGATCAACGGGAGGGCCTTTACCTTTACCTTTCTCTAAAAAGGCTGTATGTAGCATTAGCCAACTTAAACTACTAATTAAAAGCCATGGTGCTCTTTTACTCAAACTCACCAGAGAAATATAGTTATTGTAAAGTGACTGGGTACAAATGAAATTAGATCTGCTTGAAATAATGTTTTGAATGAATGTCAGGAAATTTGAAAATCATCCTGAAAAAGCATAGTCAGTGATTATTACTATGATGACACAGTGTGATCTGGGTTCCTGGAGTTTGTACCATTATGCTTAAATCTGTATAAATTTACTTGTGTCATTTCATTTAGACTAATCCTCTATCAATTTTGAGCTTTATAGATGGGGAAATTAATCATTTTTACTTGCAATCTCTGCATTTAACAGGAGGAGACCCAGAATAAAAATTGGAGCATGATTATTTCATGGCATCAGGAGACCCTTTTGTTGTTTGCTTTTGAAGGGGCGGCATACCAGTGTTCAGGGATTATATCTGGCTCTATGCTCATGGATCTCACTTGGTGGTCACAAAATTAATTTAAATTATAAACAATGAAAATAAAGAAAAACATAAACTATTGGTAGTTAATAGGTAAAATTTTAAAATAACCTTATTAAAATACTGAGCTTTTTCTTTTGTCAGAAACTACATGTCTATCATTGCATCATCTTCAGTAAGATTTTTTTGTGATAATGCAGTATTCCCTTGAGCAAGACGCTAATAGGGGCCACAAGATCTGGGTTTTCTCACACGGGGTCAATTTTTCTGTGAAATCTGTTATTGTTGCAGTCCTTCATATAAGCTTTCGAGGAGCTCTGGGTACTGAATCTTAAGGATTAAAAACTACCCTTGAGACCATAGACAAGTTACTCAAACTCAGATTCAATATCTTCCTCTGTCAGAAGTGGAGAAAAACAGGGTTCTCCCTTTTGAATTTTGTTTTGATTGTTTCTAAAGGACATAATGCACGATCAGCACTCAGAAATTCTTGTGTTATGACCAGAGTTTCCCCACAAATTGATTGCTTCTTTACTTTACTTTCCAATAGCTGGGACATCTTTCTGATGATCATTGCTGGCATGAAACTGCTGAGGACTTCTTTCTGCAATCCGGTTCACCAGTTTATTCATCTGAGCTTCACTGTAATCTTTTTCCATTTTGACTACAAAGATTTTTCTGAGAGTTTCCTACTGGATTTCTTCATAGTGTCCATTTTATTTAGCAAGGCAAGTTATTCATCTTTTCTACATTTTAAGATTTTTAGTACACTTTTAGTAAAGTGCATTGTGTATTAAACAGTTTCTTTAAAAATATTATACTATGAAATAAAATTGACTTTCACATGTGTCTTATATTTCTGCTACCGTTTTAGAAACATTTCCCATGGAATTTAAATAAGCCATTAATTTGCCCACAATTGCTAATTAAAATGAAACAACAGTTAGTGAACCTTAGAATTTTATGCTCTTTATCTCTTTTAACATTCTCAAGATAGAACTTCCTAAGACCTCAAGATGCTCTTATTTCATTATTATTGACTAGACATTTTTTTTTCTTAACCCAGCTAGCATTTTGCCTTGAAGTAAAATTTGAGAGCTGATACTCTAGAGTGTTGTGTATTGTCTGTATTTCCTCTACTGTAGATAAAATATTGTAGTTTTTCTTCTTTTTTTTAAATTAAATACCATGACTTACAAAAATGTTCATAATAGTTATTTCAGATGATTCAACATCAATCCCATCACCAGTGTAACCATCCCTCCTCCAGTGTCCCCTGTTTTCCATTCTCACAGCGGTGAAACCCTTAGGAGGCACAAAATAATTTGCTTTATATTGCTTGTTACAATAAATATCTCACAATGGTGTTACTAAAGTCACTGTCTCAGGATTTACTGAGCTGTTTGGTACTAGGTGAACCTTCTTTGTTGTGGTTCTCCTTCACTGAGCTTTTGGGCTTCTATTCAGCTTTCCTATCTAATTTGCTGTGCTTCTACTGGGATGTCAGTACTGTGAGATCTGGAAATGCTGTGTGCCCACATAGTGTTCCAGGAGATATGGAACTCGGGTGATTCTACAGCTTGGTATCTCTTTGAGATTAGTTTTTGTGAAGCTGTGAAGCTGGACTGTTTACATGCTGGAGGATGTTGGGTATGGATGGGGAGGCTAAGGCTCTTGGCCTGATAGAGACTTGATCCAGCCCAATTCTGAAAAGGTCGAGAATTCTGAGACAGAGACTGAGCTTACCTGGAATGACTCAGTGGCTGCAACATTAGACCTGTAAGTTCATGGGCTGTGGAAAATCTTAATCACAATCCAGACAAATGTTGGGTGTGATTCGTAATGCATAACGAAGGAGAAACGACTTCTTTAGATACTCTCCTGAGTGTCCTCTGGGCCTCATAACAGAGCTGAGATCTTCTGCTATTGGGAGCTGGGTTGTAGGTAGTCTCTCCAGTAGTTCTCAGAAGTGTGGGTGCTCCATGCAGCAATTCGTGGCCAACAGAGATTTTGATGCAGGACACCGAGGATTTGATGCTTCTCCAAGTTTACAGTAGCTGGACACTCCAGGCTACCCTGGCACTGCTCAGGGGTTTCCAGGGTTGCACCCTACAATGCTTCAGTAGCTCTGTGGTGCAGGGAATTGAACCAGGGTTATGTTCTAATCACTGTGCTGTCTTCAGATTGCATATTTTAATCTTTATTCATTACTCTTTTCTTCCAATGAATTTCTCTTTGTTGGTTTTAAGTAACAACATTTCAAAACCCTCATATTATCCAAAAAATTCCTTATTGGTAGTTGTCCTCACTCTATAACTTAATATGCATTTCCTGTTACAACTCTGGATGAAAGTTGATTTTTCAGTTACTGGATTCTCACTTTGTAATTTGTACCATTTGTAGTTTGTTCCTTATTGTTACTTCTACAGCTTTTCACATCAGAACCATAGGTTTGGCCCTTTCCACACAAGAATTTATTTAATGTTTGTATAAATTCCATTATGCTGGAGCGATAGCACAGCAGGTAGGGCATCTGCCTTGCACGCAGCCAACATGGCCGACCCGACTTCGATTCCTCCGCCCCTCTCGGAGAGCCTGGCATGCTACCGAGAGTATTCGATATGCCAGACACAGTAACAACAAAGTCTCCAATGGAGACGTTACTGGGCCCGCTCGAGCAAATCAATGATCAACAGGAGGGCCTTTACTTACTTACTTACTTACTTCCAGATAAATTTATCACATTTTCCTGATAGTTCAAGTCAGAATCTGTATTTTCTTTTCTTCCTTGTATATAGCTTTTTGTTACTCATGTCATAATTGTAAAGTTGTGTCCTGTGATATTTAAAGAATCTATGGCATTGTTATAAATAATGCTGCTACTCTCATGGGTGAAAACCAATTATCAATACAAAATGAGCTGGGCTGGATTAGGATGAGTCAAGAGGATGATTCCTAATTTTGACTCTGACATTTACATAGTGATATTTCAGTCCTACCTAGGTGTGAGAAGATTTAATATTTCTATAAAATAAGTGCTTAATGAGATATACTTTTAAAATACGGAGGAATTTTAAATGCTGTTGCAAATAGAAAAAAGAAAAGTTACACACCATATTTGTGTAAAGGAGGCAGGCTGGTTCATGTTGATCTGTCAAAAAAAATAGGAACCTATAAAGTGAAAGCAGATAAACCTATAAACCAATAAAACCTTGAAATGCAGAGCATGACCAAAAACAGTAAGAGACTAGTAGTAAAAAATCTCAAAGAGAACAGTTTTTGTCATAGGAAAACTAACTCATTTGTTGGAGTCCAGGTGTGTTTTCCCCATGGGGCTACGGACAACCGCAAACAGATATCAGCTAAAAATGTGTAGCAGGATATGGACATCTGTGCAGAGAGGCTGCTGGGGTGACGAAAGAAGAATGAAGCATCCTGATCTCTCTTTCCCTTTGGAAATACTCATTGTCTTCCCATGCAAGGCATGGAGGGAAATCTCACAAATGTCTGAAAGCAATCCATGAAAACTTGGCTACTCAAACATCTGAATTTGTTTTTCTTACCATCTCTTTCAAAGCACCATTAAAAATAGTAATTATATCAGGAATTTCCAGTGACAACATTCTTTCTTTAATGAAGACAGCATTAGCACATCTAATTTGATATTTTTCAGATTGGGGAGAATAAATGACTTGAAAGTCAAAACAAATAAATAACATAGAAAAAGCAAAATAAGTGGGGCAAAAGTCAAAAAACAAACATCGTGACTAGTGAGTTCATTTTGACCTATCTCTATTTCTCTGTGATACCTGCTCACTTTTAATCTCAAGAGAACAGGCAGCAATGTATTTTCTGGAATAAGAAACAAGACTTGATTGCCAGTTATAAATCTGGTTTTAAAAGAGACAGAGACCTTTCTGATGGCAAAAAAGAAGTTAGTAGAAATCAGTGGCAAGATGGGGAATGCAGGTGTAATGAAGAAGCCCATAGTTAATATTACCTGTAAAACAATCTGCCCATCAGTCCTAACTCATGCTACCTTCTCATTATCACTTTTGTATATTTTTCCCCCTCAGTACATTTCCTAGAAACCTCTGCTACTTGTCTGCATGCAGAACTGCCTTTAGAGTGATTCATTGCACCGTATGAAATTGTATTTGTCCATTAAAATAATCCAGAGCCCTACTTAAATTTTACTCTTTTGTCTAATTCAGAAATTTATGGGTCCTTTATCCATTCTTGCTCTTGTTCTGCAAACTAAAGACACTATTATAGACATATCTGCAGAGTAAGATAGATCAAAGCAGCAGGAGACCAGAGAATGAAATACATGGTTTCTACAAGGCTTTGCTTATGTCTCATTCTGTGCCACCCTCAACCCCTGAATAATACTTGAGGCCTGTAATAGAAGTATTGGTGAGTTCCTTACTCTTTCTGACCTGGTAGAAAATGAAAAATAATGAATCTTAGGGACAGAGTTTAACCAGCAACATTTAATGTAATCCATTAATTGATGTGGAGGTTGAGATATTAGTAGTGGATGAAATCTTGTGCCCATGTGTGTAAGAGCTAGAGAGCCCTACACATCTTATCCAACCAGTCATAAGAGCTTATCATTCTATGACTATAGCGTTATGAACAAATACTTCTGTAAACTCAGCGTGGTTTGGCGCATGCCTCAGGCAACTGCAAGCTAATGTCCGAGCTCACAAAGCAGTGCAGAGATGCGATCAAGGAAGATCTCAAAGAGAGAAGAGCAGAAGTGCTGGTAGATGCGGCAGAAGCTGGGAAAAGTATTCATAACGCCCGCCTGTCCTTTGCCAGCTACAAGACCAAGACGACTGCCCTCCGACGTCCTGATGGATCCATCACATCCTCCAGAACGGCAATGGAGAAGATTATCTATGACTTCTACTCAAATCTCTTCGATAGCCATGTCCACTTGCCGACATACCAAATTCCACAGGATGGGTATGTCATTCCCAACGTTCTCCCTTCTGAAATCTGACACACCATTTTGTCGGTAAAGACATGAACAGTACCCGGCCCAGACAAAGTCAGACCTGAACACCTGAAGAACCTGCTGTCAGTACTCATCAATACACTGGCTCGGCACTTCACACGCTACCTGTCTGAATGCAATGTTTTGTCCCAATGGAAAACCAGCAGGACCGTACTACTGTTCAAGAAAGGAGACATCCATGACATTGGCAACTATCAACTCGATCTGCCTATTGTCTGTCATCTACAAGTTGTTCACTCAAGTCATCCTAAATAGGATTGGCAGAACACTAGATGAAGGACAACCATGCGAGCAAGCCGGGTTCTGCAAAGGATTCAGCACCATCGACCATATACAAATGATAACCAAGCTCATTGAGTTTTCTCGGGAGTTCAAGATGCCGCTCTGTTTTACGTTCATTGATTTAAAGAAGGCCTTTGATTCTGTTGAGATGGAAGCGGTCATTGAAGCCCTAGCTAAGCAGGACATTCAAGCCCAATACTTCAAGATCCTCCGTGAACTGTATTGCGGGTTCTCTACCAGGATCTCACCATTCTACAAAGAAGTAATCATTGATGTCAAGAGAGGGGCTCGGCAGGGTGATACCATTTCACCGAAACTCTTCAGTGCCACTCTTGAGAACATCATGCGAAGACTGGAATGGGCAGAAATGGGAGTGAAGATAGATGGTCGGCAACCACACCACCTCCGCTTTGCTGATGACATTGTTTTAATAACACCAAACATCAGCCAAGCGGCACAAATGCTGGCCGACTTTGACCGTGAGTGTGGAAAGGTAGGACTACAGCTGAATCTTACGAAGACAATGTTTATGAGAAACAGCCTCGTTCCTGATGCCCCATTTGCTCTCAATGGAACCAACATCTCCAAATGCAACAGCTATGTGTACCTAGGTCGAGAAGTCAACAAGACAAATGACCTGGCACCCGAGCTGCACAGGAGGAAGAGAGCAGCTTGGAACGCCTTCAAGAACGTCAAAGAAATAGCTAAGAGGACGAAGAACCTCCTGCTCCGGGTACATCTCTTTGATTCCACTGTTCTTCCTGCATTAACATATGCCTCAGAGACCTGGGCCCTATGCAAACAGGATGAGAATGTTATTCGGGTCTCCCAAAGAGCAATTGAAAGAGCTATGCTTGGAATATCACGTTTCACTCAAATGAGAGAAAGAATTCAGAGTCCTGACATCCGTCAACAATCAAGAATCAGGGATGCTGTCTCATTTGCCAAGGTGTCAAAAATCAGATGGACTGGTCACGTAATGAGATTTAAAGACGAGTTACCGGCTGGATTCCACGGGATGTCAAAAGACCGCGTGGCCGCCCACCTACCAGATGGTCAGACTTCTTCATCAAGATCATGAACGATCTGTTTGAGGCTCTTCATGTTCCCAGAGCGAACAGATGCCATTGGGCCACACTAGCACGCGACAGGGACAAATGGAGACATTTACTGGCGCCCGCTCGAGCAAATCGATGACTAACGGGAAGTTAAGTGGTCAAGTGACTTTTCACCTACATACCTTTTTTAAAAATGGAACATGCCAATTAGAATTTTTTATTTCAAATAGCTGAAACAGTAACTGCAATCAATTGGTAAAAGTACTAGTCTCCAGATTGAACTCTTTATAGAATTTCATTTTAACTTCATTGTGGAATTGTCCCCATAGTACTTTTAAAAGTCCTACTTCTACAATTACATAGTATGAAAAAATTAAGACAAAATAGACTTGGTACTAGTACACAGAGATTACTAATATTAATAATATATAATGTCAAATTCTAATTTGATTCTTTTCAGGTACCAGTCATTAATTTTAGCAATTTGCTCAGATTTACCTCCTCAGTCCTCAAGACAGCTTTTTGCATGATTGCTCTTCATTGTAGGGATGAGGAAATGAGGCAAAGAAATCAAATTATCTGAAGATGTCACAGCTACCAAATGGTAGAACAGGATTCATCTCTGAGGGATTGCTATGTGATCATGACATCTTTGTCCAGTAATCTGGAAAGAAGGTAGATACGTAAGAGATAATTATGACAAAGTCTGATAATGGAAGTGAGAATTTTAAGAGCACACAGAACACTGGTGCCCTAAGTTACCTGGTAAATCTAAAGGACAATTAATTCTTTTCTTGAGTTTTGAAGAATGAGGGAGTGAATCAGACAGGGAAGGCAGGAAAAAGTGAACTGCACACAGCACAGTGCCAGTGTAAAGGCAAAGCAAGAGAGAACTTGGCACACTTTAGGAGCTGCAAGATATTTCAAAAGTGTGAATGTGTAATATTGAGACTGATGAGTGCTTAGAAGTGTTGAATTAGTTCATGCAGGGCCCTACTGAGTTTTAACTTTAGTAACAGCATTAAGGACAAAGTGCACACATTCAGGAAGTGCTCTTAACACTTACCTGTACTTACCTCTTAAGTACACATTTAGCAACTATTTGGATAGTGAGACAAAGCCGTGCAACTTCTTATTGTGTAGTTCTCACTCTCATAACCCGGCAGGCTAGAGCATCCTGCCCGCAGGGCAGAATTTGGCAAGCTTTCCGTGGCATATTCAATGTGCCAAAACCCAGTAACAATGATGGGACTCATTTCTCTGACTCTGAAAGAGCCTCCAATATGGCACTTGCTAAAATTTCACAACTAGGATGAATGGAGAAATTACTGGTGCCTGCTCGAGGAAATCGATGAACAACGGGATGACAATGATACAGTATTTGGATAGTAAGAGAAGTATACTGTGAGGAAGAACCATATCTGAGTGAGTAGTGTCACAACTGGGTGAACTATATTAGATATTATTTTTGTTGTTTTGGGGTCACACCCAGTTATGCTCACGCTTTTCTTCTGACTGTGCTCATAGATCACTTTTGGTGATGCTTTGGGACCATATGGGAAGTTGGGAATTGAATTTGGGTTGGTTGTATACAAGGCAAGTATCCTCCCTACCCATTATACTTTTGCTTTGGCACCAGTATTAGGAAGAAAAACAGAAAAAAAACTGTTGTAGAAAAAGAATATTGGCTTTAGATGTGTTGAATTGTAGAATGAGAAGCAATGAACTCCAAAAGTAAAAATGTAATAAAAAGTATATCTCCATTGAAATGTTTGGCTGTAGTAAAGGTGAGGGGAATGAGTGGGAAGAAAAAATATAGTGTATAGAAACTTTTCTGTTGTTTATTATTTTGTGTTGGAGAACACCTGGTTATGCTCAGAACTTACTCCATACGGGGTGCTAGGAATCAAAGCCAGGTTGACTGCTTGCAAAGCAAATGTGTTCTCTTACACACTGCTCTCTTGTCCTTAACCTTTATGTTCATCTAAATTCAGCAAGTGAATAAAAAATCTTAAGCATTTATATTGATAAATTGCACACACATTTTTAAAATTTTTTTATTAGTGAAACACCATGAGGTACAGTTGTAGATTTACAAATTTTTGTGCTTGGGTTTTGATTGTACAATGATCAGATACCCATCCCTCCACCAGTACCCATTTTCCACCACCATGGATAATATCCCCCCCACCCCAATCTCCTCATCCCCCTTGCCTCTGTGGCAGGGCAATCCCCTGTGTTCTCTCTCTCCTTTTGGGTGTTGTGGTCTGCAAAAGAGGCATTGAGTGGCAAACATGTTCAGTCCATAGTCTACTTTCGACATGCATCTCCCCTCCTGGGAGGATCCTCCAAGCACCCTTTATTTGGTGCTCCCTTCTCTATCTGAGCTGCCCTTTCCTCTAGAATTCCCGGCTGGCCACTAAGCTATGGAATAATCCTCCTGGTGCTGATCTCAGCTATTCTTGGGTATTAATCTCATATTTTGTTACTTTATATCCCCCAGATGAATGCAATCTTTCTATGTCTATCCCTCTCTTTCTGACTCATTTCGCTTAGCATGATACTTTCCATGTTGTACCACTTGTATGTGAATTTCATGACTTACTCTTTTCTAACAGCTACATAGTTCTCGATTGTGGAGATGTACCAAAGTTTCTTTAACCAGTCATCTGTTCTTGGGCATTCAGGTGTCTTCCAGTTTCTGGCTATTGTAAAGAGTGCTGCGATGAACAAACAAGTGCAGATGTCACTTCGACTATACATTTTTGCCTCTCTGGGATATATTCCCTGGAGTGGTAATGCTGAGTCAAATGGGAGCTCAATTTCTAATTTTTTGAGAATCGTCCATACTGTTTTCCAGAAAGGCTGAACCAGTCGACATTCCCACCAACAGTGAAGGAGTGTCCCTTTCTCGCCACATCCACGCCAGCATCGGTTGCTTTTGTTCTTTTGAATGTGGGCCAGTCTCTGAGGTGTGAGATGGTATCTCATTGTGGTTTTGATCTGCATCTCCCTGATGATTAATGATGTAGAGCATTTTCTCATGTGCTTTTTTGCCATTCGGATTTCTTCTTTGAGAAAGTTTCTGTTCATTTCATTGCCCCATTTTTGGATGGGGTTGGATGTTTTCTTCTTGTGGAGTTTAACCAGTATTTTGTATATCCTGGATATCAACCCCTTGTCAGATGTGTATTCGGCGAATATCTTTTCCCATTCTGTGGACTGTCTTTGTATTTTGGTCACTGTTTCTTTGGAGGTGCAGAAGCTTCTTAGTTTAAGATAGTCCCATTTATCTATCTCTGTTTTCACTTGCTCGGCCAGTGGTGTGGCATCTTTGAAGACACCATTAGCTTCAATGTCATGGAGGGTTTTGCCAACTTTGTCTTCAATGTACCTTATGGTTTCTGGTCTGATGTTGAGGTCTTTAATCCATTTTGATCTTACTTTTGTACATGGTGTTAGGCAGAGTTCTGAGCCCATTTTTTTGCATGTAGCCATCCAGTGATGCCAGCACAATTTGTTAAAGAGGCTTTCCTTACTCCACTTCACTTTACTTGCACCTTTATCAAAGATTAGATGATCATATGATTGAGGGCAGATGTCAGTGTATTCACCCTTGTTCCATTGGTCTGCAGTTCTGCCTTTGTTCCAGTACCATGCTGTTTTAATTATTACTGCTTTGTAGTACAGTTTGAAGTTCGGGAGGTTGATTCCTCCCATTTTCTTTTTCCCAAAAATTGCTTTAGCTATTCGTGGGGATAGCACAGCGGTATGGCGTTCACCTTACAAGCGGCCAACATGGCCAACCCGAGTTCGATTGCTCCGCCCCTCTCAGAGAGCCCAGCAAGCTACCGAGAGTATTCGATATGCCAAACACAATAACAACAAAGTCTCCAATGGAGACGTTACTGGGCCCGCTCAAGCAAATCGACGATCAACGGGAGGGCCTTTACCTTTACCTTTTATTGTTCCATATAAATTTCAGGAGTGTTTGCTCCATTTCTTTGAAGAATGTCATGGGTATCCTTATAGGGATTGCGTTGAATTTATACAATGCTTTCTGTATTGTTGCCATTTTGACAACGTTAAGTCTACCGACCCATGAGCAGGGGATATCTTTCCATTTCCTCATGTCCTCTTTTATTTTCTGAAGTAGCGTTTTGTAGTTTTCTTTGTACAGGTTCTTTACTTCCTTAGTTAAGCTGATTCATAGGTACTTGATTTTCTGGGGCACAATTGTGAACGGGATTGTGATTTTCAAGTTACTTTCTTCTCTCTCACAGTTTGCGTATAGGAAAGCCATGGACTTTGGGGTATTGATTTTATAGCCTGCAACTTTACTATATGAGTCTATTGTTGCTAGGAATTTTTTGGTGGAGATTATTGGGTTCTCTAAGTATAGTATCATATCATCTGCGAATAGTGAGAGCTTGATTTCTTCCTTTCCTACCTGAATGCCCTTAATATTTTTTTCTTGCCTAATCGCTATTGCAAGTACTTCCAGGACTATATTGAACAGCAGTGCAGATAGTGGGCATCCTTGTCTCGTCCCTGATCTTAGAGGGAAGGCTCTCAGTTTTTCCCCATTGAGGATGATGCTTGCTGTAGGCTTGTGGTAGATGGCTTTAATTATGTTGAGGAAGGTCCCCTCTATACCCATTTTGGCTAGGGTTTTCATCATAAAGGGGTGCTGGATCTTGTCAAATGCTTTCTCTACATCTATTGATATAATCATATGCTTTTTATCTTTTCTTTTGTTGATATGATGGATTATGTTGATTGATTTCCGAATGTTAAACCATCCTTGCATCTCTGGGATGAATCCTACTTGGTCATGGTGTATGATCTTTTTGATGAGTAGTTGGATTCTATTTGCTAGTAGTTTGTTGAGGATCTTTGCATCTGTGTTCATCAGGGATATCAGTCTGTAATTCTCTTTCTTTGTGGCATCTCTGTCTGCTTTTGGTATCAATGTGATATTTCCTTCGTAGAAACTGTTCGGAAGTGTTTTTGATATTTCAATTTCGTGGAAAAGCTTAAAGAGGATTGGGAGTAAGTCTTCTTTAAAGATTTGGAAGAATTCACTTGTGAATCCATCCGGGCCAAGACTTTTGTGCTTGGGGAGACTTTTTATTACCATTTCAATTTCCTTGATGGTGATAGGTCTGTTCAGGTATTCCAGGTCTTCTTGGTTCAGCCTTGGGAGTCTGTAGGAGTCTAGGAATTTATCCATTTCCTCGAGGTTTTGATGTTCCGTGGCATAAAGCTTCTCAAAGTACTCCCTGAGGATCCTTTGAATTTCTGTAGTTTCTGTAGTAATGACCCCCTTTTCATTTCTGATTCGTTTTATTAGGGTTTTCTCTCTCCCTTTCTTTGTGAGTTTTGCTAGAGGCTTATCAATCTTGTTAATTTTCTCGAAGAACCAGCTCTTGGTTTCATTGATCTTTGGGATTGTTTTTTGGGTTTCCGTCTCGTTAATCTCTGCTCTGAGTTTTATTATTTCCTTCCTCCTTTCGGGTTGTGCTCCTTTTTTTGGTCCTTCTCCAAGCTCTTAAGCTGTGAGGTTAGGTTACTTATGTGTGCTCGCTCCACCTTCCTGAGAAATGCTTGTAGAGCTATAAGCTTTCTTCTTAACACAGCTTTTGCTGTGTCCCATAAGTTTTGGTAACTCGTGTTCTCATTTTCATTCGTTTCTAGGAATCTTTTGATTTCCTCTTTGATTTCCTGTCTAATCCACTCTTTGTTTAATAGCACACTGTTTAATTTCCAGGTGTTTGATTTAGTTTTCTGTTTTTGTGGAAAACACTTATTTTTTAAACTCACTTTTCTTTCTTTTTCTTTCTCTCGTCTGTCTCTCTTCTCCTATCTCCTTCCTCCCTCTCCTTCATTTCCCCTACCTTTGCCTGATTATTATTCACAATAACACAAATATAAAAACAGCTTAATTTTGTGGTTGTCTTGACAATAAAGATGCTTCAGCAAAAATGCTCTCTGAGTACTTACTCTCATAGGTCAACTGGATAGTTACAAGTAACAAAGAATCAATTATATAATCATGCATTCTAATACTCTAATTTCTTCCTCAGTTCTTTGATTAGAGATCATCCTTGGAAAACATATTTAATGTCTACTCATCTCTTCCAACTTTAACTCTACAGCACATTTTTAATTTGGTGGTGTCTGGGGGCAAGACAGGGAGGAGCACACCTGGTGATGCTTACTCTTGGAATTTACTCTTGGCTTTGCGCTCAGGGATCACTCCTAGTAGGACTCAGGAGACTTCATGGCATGCCAAGGATTGCCCATATGCAAGGCAAGCAACCTAACTTCTGTACTGTCACTCAAGTCCCAGATTTTTTAAACTTAACTATTCTAATAAGTATTTATAATGCTATTTCATTTTAATTTTACTTCTCTAATTACATATGATGTTGAGTCTTGTTTTCATATAATTGTCCATTTTATATCTTTATTTTTGTACTTAGCAGGAGGAATAGGGGTAGGTTTGACTACTTCAACTTCACCTTCCCAAAATGAAATCATAAGATTATATATATTATGAGCTAAATAACTCACCAAACAGCTCATTTCTAACTCAGAAACCTTATGACAGAGACTTTTTCTCTTTCTACCATGTTCTTACTCTTCTTTGGTAGCATTCTCAATTAGTTTTCCATTAAGTTCTAGCTTTCATGGCTATGTTTTTCCCTCTCTTATGAGAGATAAACTAGCTGAGAAGGAATTTCCTTTTCCTACTGGGATATGGTTAAAGGAAAGGTTTTTGTTTTCAGGGTTTGCTGTTCACAGTGGTTGATATTTCCTCAAATCTATAAAGGTATCTTTCTTAGCTCTTTACCTTGAGAATATATTGAGACTTTTGGAGACAAATCCTCTGAAAAATATGAAGTGGTCCCTAAAACTGAGGTCAATAGGAGTTTCACAATCTTATAGCAGTCTCCAGCTAGTATGAAAACACTATTTAATATTTGGACCAATTAGATCACCACTGTAGCAGTTTCTAGCCCAAGTAAGAAGTCTTGCTGATTCTTTGGATTCCCCTGTCTCTCCATATTCCAGAGTCATGGCTTTCCCTGTAATAGGAATGTTATGAATGGCCTCAGAAAAGTCATTGTTAAATTATTTAGATTTTTTTTGTTGCAAACATGGAAACTTCTTTTTTGGATTTAAGCTAGGCCAAAAGTCAATCAAATTAAAAAAAAAAACACAAACGTGTCCCTCTCTCTGCTTAAAACCTGAGTTTCCTATTTAACCTACAGGAAAAATCAAATGCTTATATTGGTCTACACACTGACACAATCTTGTTCCTTAATACTACTCCAACTTCCTCTTCTTTCCTCTTTGGTTGATCCAGCAGACTTTGAATTTCTTCCACTAAATAAGGCATTTTGAGCCTGAAAACCCTTTTTCGAACTCCTTGTCTCTTCTTATAGCTTCCTCCCCAGATACTTCACCCCAGCTCTCTTTCAAGATGTTTCTTATGTCTCAAATTTGAAATTAGACCACCCAGTGTCATAGTGTGACTCTCCTTCATTCTAATCTCTGTCTCTTGATCTTTGTACACAGAAGTACTTTTTTTTTCATTTTTTATAGTTTTATTTATTGAATCACCATGAAAGCAATTACAAAACTTTCGGATTTAAATCTCCGTCATGCAATGAAACAACTGTCCCTTCACCAGTGCCCATTCTCCACCACCAAAAACCACAGTATACCCCTATCCCACATCCTCCCCCACCTGTGGGACAGATGATTTCCTCATTACTCTCTCTCTACTTTAATTACATTCAATATTTTGACACCAAACCCACCATTATTATTTTGGATTTTACCCCAACACTCAGATCTGCTGAAAAGGCAACAGTAGACAATTTGTATTCTTTTGCTGGTTATGAAAAACATATGATGTTGCGTGGCTGCAGTAGTGGCCTCACAATTTTGAAATTCAGAGATTTTAAAACTTAAATCTGGAGGGATTTCTGCCAAAACCTGCTGGGTTCCAAGATTTGTTCCTGAGTCTCTGGGATCATGGCCGGTAAGCAGTTTGATCAGGAGCCAGAAAGGCCACTGATGAATGGTGGGGTCTTGTTGGGAAGAGGAGGAAAGGGCCAGTTCCACCCCCATCCCATGAAGCCCCGCATGTCTCATCACGGAGGGCCCAAACCTGACTTCCCAATTACCTCTGGAGGATGGCAGCCACCAAGCCGTCAAGGGGAGCAGGTGGAGGGACAACATCCTTTCCTCCCTGGGGTGGCCCGGTGACAGTAACCTACTGCGGGGTCTGGACGCATTTCTGCCAATAGCTGCTGGGTTTTGAGATTTGTTTCTGAGTCTCTGGGATCATGGCCATTAAGCAGCTTGATCAGGAGCCAGAGAGGCCGTTCGTGGGTGGCGACTCGGGGTCTCCTTGGGGTGGAGAGAAAAGGGCTTGCTCCGCCCCCATCCCGTGAGGCCCCATGTGTCTTGTCACTGTGGGCCCAAACCTGACCTGACTGTCCAGAAGCCTCTGGAGAATGGTGGCCACCGGGCCGCCAGGGGGAACAGGCCAAGGCACAAAACCTATTCCCACCTGGGGTAGCCCAGTGACAGTAACCTATCACCCTATCACAGGAACCGGACACATTTCTGCCAAAAGCCATTAGGTTTTGAGATTTGTTTCTGAGTTTCTGGGATCACGGCCATTAAGCAATTTGATCAGGAACCAGAAAGGCCATGTCTCCAATTAAGGTCATTTGTGGGTGTGTCTCCCACATACCTAACTTTTGGCTGTTTACTTTCTTGGTAAACTTTGCCCCAAGTTTTTGGGGTCTGGCCAAAGGCACAGCAGCAATTTTGGGGTATCTGGAAGTCTGAAGGCGCCATCAGGCTGCTGATGCACTCACCTCACAGGTACAGACTGACATGCTGGTGGTACCATACCCCCAACAGAAGTACTTTTATTTTTTTCTATATGTATTATGGTTGAACATACTGTCACTGAGTCATTTTACATTTTGCCTCAGTTACTAATAAATTCTGTAATGGTAAATATCTTTGCTTTGCTTGCTGATTATCTTGATTTCCAGCATAGGTTCAAGCATGCAGGAGGTGAAATGTAGAATGTTATTCTTTTGTATAGACTAATTATAGGACTATCTAGGATCACTTAATAGCAGAGCCAAACTTGATCCTATTCCCAGTCTACCACAGCATAAGAGGAAAGAAGGACATTAGTGGGAAAGGGATGGGAACATTGGTAGTAGAATTGGAGGTGTGAATATTGTAAGTCTGAAAAATTATTGCTAACTATATAAATATATAAATCAATGATGTCTAAATCTAAAGATAAAAAGGCTTGTAAAGCCCCCAAAAAAACCCCACCATTTCTGGGCTATCAAAGAGAGATGCTTATGTGTAGTGGCCATCCAAAATAATGAATGAAGAATTTCTTCCTTGCAGCTGGAAACAAAGGACACTATAGGTGTGTTTTTACCACTTCTTGTAAGAGCCAACAAAATGCAGGTGATAGTGATTTGTCTATACATATTAGTTGGGTTTGGTTGAGCTCAGACATGGAAAAACTGATTTTTGAAAAATGAAATTTCATCTTGCATGTTGTGGTTAGATACCAATTCAATATTCAGAGACATGATGATTCACAGTGGAGTGACAGAGAAGCATGTGGGAGGAGGGAAGATTTTAGATTAAGCATATGGGAAGACTTAGAGTTCTTTCTCCTCAGTCTTCATGTATATGTTTTGGTTTTCTTGGTTCCCCATACGTTTTGTTTAGATACCTCATTCCTTCATGCCATCCTGTTCAGTGCAAGGGGAGTTAACACATGGCTGGTAGAAATAGTTGCTCCCCTTTGAGTGGGTTGCTCTGTGCTCTGTAGTCACCCAAGACCCTATTGCAAAACTGAGAGAGCAAAACAAAATCTTCTCACTGTAGAAATACTCTTATGGTCACAGGCTGATGTCATAGAGTTGGCCACAATAGTAATTTTTCTCAGCTGTGTTGTATGACCTCTGAGAAGAACCCAAACACCTCCAAGTATCCTTTCTTCAAGATTTATGGCTTAATATATTAACTTTCCTGTATTCCATTCCCCAACACAGCACTGCAGCTTCAAAATCACCCCTGTCATCAATTAAATAATGTAAATAACTGCAATTCAAGTCCTGGAAAGGAACAGGGGGCTGAAATGAATACTGGCAGAACCTTCACACCTCAGTCTCCTAGTTTTGGGTTTCTTTTATTCCTATTAAAGACATATAATTTATTAGACAAGAATTATGTCCTTTTTTTCTTCATTTTTCTTTATTCTCATGACAAAGTCACTTAATCACTTAAGTGATCTCATGACAAAGTATACTATATTAATACATGAATTTAGTTATGTTGTTCAAACATCAACTTATATCAGTGCACCTTACTAATATGTTAAAAGTGTATTGTTGCCCCCACCAGGCCCCCTTTTTGAAGTGTACCACTTTTAAAAAGTAAAGATAGCTCTTCATTGGATAAATGTTATAGTCCCTTTCCTGGGGACGATAGTGATATTTATTTTCATCAAAGCAGAATCAGATGTTTACTATAAAAGTTCTTCATAGGAATTGTGTGTTTGTTTACTAGGCACAAAAAAGCATTATGTGTAACTTTAAAAAATAAATAATGCTATAGTCCCTTTGTTATCCATTTGGAGGAAGTCAAGAAGAATATTCTCTTTTGCAGCAAGCAAAAAGACTGGAAGATGATAGGTAGCTAAATTGCATCAAAGTGGTTATTTTGCCTTCACAGTCATGGAAGAGGTTTTTTTGATTTGTGCTTTTTTTGGGGGGTGGGGGGTGGCGAGGCATGTTTTTTTGTTTTGGTTTTGAGACCACATCTGATGATGCTCAGGGATTACTCCTGACTGCACTCAAAAATCACTCTGGTGTGGCTTGGAGAACCATATGGGATACCAGAGATTGAACCCAGGTTGGTCATGAATAAGGAAAATACCCTGCCCACTTTACTATCCCTCCTGTCAATTTATTCTTTTTCATTTTTAGGAGAAGTAAAAGAACAGGAAAGGAAGGGTAGGTTGCAGATTCATGAATTCTTGAAAAAACAATAAATTGATTCAATGAAGTCTTTCTTCTGATGCCATACCTCATCTCTATCTAACCTACACAAAGTAAGGGGAAAATGAGGAATGTTATCCTGACCTTTAGGTTTTTTGGACAGAAGGGAGAATAAGGCAAAACTAGTACCCTGTCCTCATTTTTTGGGGGTCAGTTTTAATCTCCAGAGTCATTTCTTCCTTTAATCTCCAGAGTCATTTCTTCCTCCACCACCAGAAGTGATGCCTCAACAGAAAAACAGAAATAAGCCCTAAGGACCTTCAGGAATGGTACAAGACACTTTCCCTCTCCCCGCCCACCCCCCACCAAAAATAAATAGAGGAAGGCACAAAATGCAGATTCTTTCTGCATCTCAGTCTTTCAGTCAAAGTGTCTTCAGATATCTTCTAATGGCAGGCTTTTCTGTCTTTAAAGTCTCTGGTGTCCTTGTGACTTTAGAAAAACACCAGTCTTCCTAACCCCTGTTTTTTTCCTAGCTATGGGTATTACTCTTCTACTGTATATATTTTATATACCACAAAAGAATGCAGTTATTTTATATCTGTCCCTTTCCTTCTGACTCATTTCACTCAGCATGCTATTCTCCATGCCCATCCATTTATAGGCAAATTACATGACTTCATTTTCCCTGAACAGCTGCATAGTATTCCATTGTAATTCAATCTTATATCTATCTCTACATGTTGGAAATGTGGATTCCAACTAATGTTCTTTACCTGGTGCTCATGGCTAGAGCATGATCTTCTAAATCATAGCCTTTTCTATTTTTCTTTTCTTTAGCTCCCCTTTTTGGAAGTGTGTGGAGTATGGCTTTTACTATATAACAAGATGTATCTCATTATACATACATACATACATACATATCACATATTAATCATGGAACGTTTTCCATAATTGAAGACAAGTTATCAATAAAACGAGATCATTGATACATAAGTTTAAAGCATTCAGGGAGGAAAAAGGGTAAGTACTCTTTTTTATATCAGGAAAAAACAATAGTCACAAAGATCTGACATGTTAAATATGAGACACAGGAAGCAATAAATAAAAGTTCACCAAGCTCCAGACTGTTCTAATCTTGGCTTACATTACTTGAGTTGGGAACATACTGAAATTTCATTCAGTCATTGTTTCACTTACTGCCAGAGGATCTATCCTGGGTTGATCACATTCAAGGGAAGCTCTATATCCACTCTACTATCTTTCTAGTTCCTTATTTGATTCCCTACAAAACATCACATGAGTAAAAACAGTCATATGTGTTTTGATAAGTAGTTCAGAAACATGGTCCTCACAGCTTCTTCTCGTGGAATTATTATGGGACTTACAGTGGGAGGAAGCCCCCCACAAACAAGGATCAGAAAGCTGCCTTTGCTTAAATAAAACTCAGGCAGGATAGAGAAATTATACATTGTGTGGAGGAGTTTTATGAAGGCTACCATGAAGTTAACGAATTGAAAATAAAGTATATAGTATATACATATATATAGAATGTATTATTTTTCTAGTTTACTTTGGGGTCAGTTTGGGTAAGGTGTTTTCGCCTAAATTTATGCTTGAAGAAAGATAAAGGGAATAACTCCATTTGAGTATTTTTAACCTAGATAAACCATGTTGATACTTTTGAGAATAAACCATTTAATCCCTATCAATCATCTTGGAGTTGTGCATTCAAGTTGTATAGATTTCTTTTTTATGATCCACTTGAGTGTCACCAGGCTTGCTGGAATTTCTTTGTTAAATAGGCCTGATAGATCAGAACCCTACATCACTGTTTACCTGAAGATAAAATCCCTGACTGTGTCTATAACACCATTTGTTATATCTGTGAGGTAACCTGCTCATTTTTTGATTCTCCTGAACTTCATTTTTAACAGAAGGCCTGGATAGAGACCATTTTTTAGTAGCAGCAGATTAGATAAGTTTTACTTTCTATGAAAAGGAAAGGAAAGGAATGGTTCACAGCTTTGAGGAAACTTAAGATTTGGTGATCAATAGATTAGTGGAATGATTGATCAGGAACTTCCATCTTTGGTTTCCCATGGCCCAATGTCTTGCTGTTTGAACTAAGTAGAACACTTAGCCTCTTTGAATCTAAACCAGGTTAAAAACATAAGAAGTCCTAGACTTTGTGTCAATTGTTTTAGAAAGAGCCTCATATTTCCTGATTGTAAATTAAACATGTTCTCAAAATGAGACATGTACATATGCTATAGCATTTATAGTTGCCAACACAAGTATTAATCTTATTTTAAATCTTATTTTACTTTATTCATTTAAATTTTTTGGTTTGGGAGCCAGACACAGCAGTAGGCAGGGCTTACTCCTGACTCTACACTCAAAAATCATTCCAGGCAGACTCAGGAGACCATATGTGGTGCAAATTAAACTCAGGTCAGCCATGTGCAAGGCAAATACCCTACCCACTCTGCTATCTCTTCAGTCCCCAGGTGTAAGTCTTTAAGAAATATAAAATAATTTATCCCTTACAATGCTGTGAGCAGTTTTGTTCTTATCTCCATGATAGGTAATACTTGAATTTAAATCAATACGTGGCAACTTTAAACCCTTGCTCTTAAATACTGCTCTCTGTCATAATTGAACACATTGTTTCTCTGGGTTGATTTTATGGAACAGCAGCAAATTATTGTGCAGTGGAGGAATAATTTATATGCAAAAAATAGGTATTCTAGATATTTGGATTTTGTCCAAGACAGTAAAATCTATTCTATGAACTTTGTATTTAAAATATTTTACAAAGATTAAATTATATTCCCCATAATGTGTGTATGTGTACGCACACACACATACACACACCCCCACACACAAAACCACTTTTGAAGGAAAAGAACAAAGATACCTGGGGCCTTCATTGCAATTAGAGCATGAAAGTGCATATGTCTGATTGCTGGTTTTGCTTATTTCTAAATACAAGTTGCTGTGCTAAGCAAAAAATAATTGTAATAGATTCGTTTAATCATCATGCAGCAAAATTTAGCTTGTTAGAGCTTTAAACTTGCAGATGAGGGTTTCCCTTGGGCTCCGGTCTGATTGTTATTTTTTTTTCTGTGCCTGACCTACTTATCAGCTTTTTCTGAAGGTGGCTTAAAAGCCTCCCAGTATATTGTTATATATGGAAAATGCAATAGATGTAACTATGAATAACCCATAATTCACATTCAGGAGATTTGGAAGGGGATCAACACACCACATAAAGAAATTTGTTCATATTTTCATTTTTCATCTAGATATGAGTCACCAGGTCAATTCTTAATAACCAGAAGAATTTTTAACAGTGGGGTTACTGGAAGGTTTCAAATCTAGAGGTACTTTATTTGATAAGTTTGGTTAAGCATAAATAAGTGGGTTAAATAAGTGGGTTAATTTAAGACAACCTATCCCAGGTAGTTAAGAGAACATATCCCAGCTTAATTCAAGAGAACCCATCTCAGGTAATTTTCTTTTGAAGTAATCTAGAATAACATGTTTGAATGGTTTTTCTTATAACTTCCATGGTGTTCCTTTGGAGACTTTCATAGTAGTTACAAGAAAAAGGCATTGGCTTTAAAAGGAAATAGCATGTTTTTAAACAACTGTGAGATAACAGGTGAAGTCTGTCTTAGAACTTTTGGTTTTTTCATCCATACAACTCACTTGATGACTAATAGAAAATACAATACTGGGAAGAAGACCTAAATTACTTCAATCAGATATAATGGAGTAGAATGAAATTCTCCACATCTCAAAGACACAGGAATGTGAAGTCCCTCCAGAGTAAATTCAGAAGACTGAAACCAACATCAGGTTTAAAATTAATGTGGTATTTTCAAAAGAATTAAAAAGTTAAAATCAACATTCTATGGCTAAGGCAAATGAATAAAAATGAAGAAAGTCAAATTATTTCTAGGGAAAAAGAAACCTAAATATCAGTTTTTTTTAATTTTTTGTGTTAATGAAGTAAAACAGCTTTATTTAAATAAATTTAAATAGATAAATGTGAGGAGAGAGAGAGAGAGAGAGAGAGAGAGAGAGAGAGAGAGAGAGAGAGAATACAGGCTTTTCCACAGTGGAAAAGTCAGAAAATGGCTTTTGGCAGAATGCTATGTTCAATTTATCCAATAGTCTTGGCCTGGAATTCTCTGCATAGGTAAGATTTAATCACGGTGTTCTCATAGGGAAAGCCTTGAACTCTTGAGGACCCTTTCATATTCTTATAATGACCTTTAGATTCTCCTGTAGTTTCTCCTTTTCTGAGAAGATCCAACCTTCTCTGTGGTGCCTGTTTCTTCAGCCAGATAGAGCCTCAGTTTCTCCAAAATTCTCAGTATCTGCATCTCAAAGGAATGTTCCCCTCATGCCTTAGAGCTATTTTAGGGTTATAAATTAGTTTTATAATTTTCTAAAACTTATTACCAGGACCCTTTACCTTTTTTTCTGCCTTGCAACATTATACCCTAGATATTTCACACCCTTAAATATTTAAGGGGTACATGGGTGAAAGTCCATATTATGTAATTGCTTCATACTGGCAAAGAACATAGTAAGGGAATAAAGGGAGTGTAATGAAGTGATAATAAGGGAGTGTAATGAAGTGATAATAAGGGAGTGTAATGAAGTTACTTCCCAGGTGTTTCACAATCAGGCCAATTTTTGGTTGGGTTCAATTTTCTATTTAGGTGAGACAAAACAGTGACTGTATTGATGAAGTTCCTTCAATTCCCTTTTTGGTGAGAGTTTTCGTCATAAACGTGTGCTGGATGTTGTCAA
The DNA here is from genome assembly GCF_029834395.1 of Sorex fumeus. NCBI lineage: Eukaryota > Metazoa > Chordata > Mammalia > Eulipotyphla > Soricidae > Sorex > Sorex fumeus. Next base: position 2,964,176 of record NW_026606078.1, on the reverse strand, counting down.
ATGCTTTCTATGTATCTATTGGCATGATCATATGCTTTTTATCATTTCTTTTATTAATATGATGAATTATGTTGATTGATTTCCAAATATTAAAACCATCCTTGCACCCCTGGGATGAGTCCCACTTGGCCGTGGTGTATGATCCTTTTGATGACTTGTTGGGTTTACTTGCTAATATTTTGTTGAGGATCTTCTCATTGGTATTCATCAGGGATATCGACCTATATTTTTTTGGAGGGGTGTTATTTGCTTTTGGTATTAGGGTGATATGTGCCTCATTGACACTGTTTGGGAGAGTTTCTGTTTCTTGTATTTCTTTCAAAATCTCAAAAGGCCTAGAAATAGTTCCTCTGTAAATATGTGGAAAAATTTGCTAATGAATCCATCTGGACTTGGTCTTTTGTTTTGGGGAAGACTTTTGATTACTGTTTCAATTTTCTTGATAGTGATATGTCTATTCAGTTATTCCAAATCTTCTTGGCTCAGCCTTGGGAGGTTTTAGGATCCAGAAATTTATCCATTTCATCTACGTTCTCTTGTTTCGTAGCATACAGACTTTCAAAGTAATTTCTGATGATCTTTTGAATTTCTTTGGCTTATATTGTGATGTCCCGCTTTTCATTTCTGGTTAGATTCATTAGGGTTTTCTCTTTCTTTGTGAGTCCTGCTAGTGGTTTACCAATCTTGTTTATTTTCTTAAAATACCGTCTCTTGGTATCATTGATTTTTTTGGCTTGTGTTTTGGGTTTCTATGTCATTAATTTCTGCTATAACTTTTAGTATTTCTTTCCTCCTGCCTCGTTTGGACATTTTTTGTTGGTCCTTTTCTAAGATTTTAAACTGTGAAGTCGACTTATTTATGCAGGCCCTTTCTTTGTTCCTGAGAAATGCTTGCGGAACTATAAATTTTCCCCTGAACACTGCTTTATCTTTGTCCCAGATGTTCTGGTGGCTTGCATCTTCATTCTCATTTGTTTCCAGGTATCTTTGATATCTTTATTGATTACCTCTCTGACCCCCTCATTGTTCAATGTTGAGTTGTTTAATTTCCAGGTGTTTTATTTTATTCTCTATTTCTGTGTGTGATTAACTTGTATCTTTAGTGCATTGTGGTCTGATAAGATGGTTGGTACCACTTCCTGATTCTTTTGAGATATGTTTTGTGTCCCAGGGCATGGTCTATCTTTGAAAATATTCCATGTGCACTGGAAAAGACTGTGTTTGGTTTTTGGGGAACAGAAAGCATGTATATATCTATTAGCCCTCTCTCTTCCATTTCTTCCTTCAAATCCAGTCCTTCCTTGCTGAGTTTTAATCTTGTTGATCTATCCAGAAGGTGATAAGGTAGTGTTGAAGTTTCCAACTACTATTGTGTTGCTACCAATGTCCTTCTTGAAGTCTATTAGCAGTTGTTTTAAGTATTTTGCTGGTCCCACATTGGGTGCATATATGTTTAGGACTGTGATTTCTTCCTGCTATACATATCACTTGATGATTAAAAAAATGGCTTTCACTTTCCCTTTTAATCTTATTCAGCCTAAAATATATGTTATCGGATACTTGTATGGCAACCCTGGCTTTTTTGAAGGAGTTGTTTGCTGAAGAATTATTTTCCATCCTTTGACTTTGAGTCTCTGTTTGATCTGACAGTTCAGATGTGTTTCTTGCAGAAGAATTTTGTATTTTTTAAAATCCATTATGCCACTCTGTGTCTCTTAATTGGTGCATTTAGACCATTGACATGAGAGATATTGTCATAGGATTTTGTTCCATCTTTCTGTGGAGGTTTGTTGTGCTTGTAGGGATTTGTCTTGTTTTACAGTAACCCCTTCAGTCCTTCTTTAAGTTTGATTTTGAGTCTATGAAGTTCCTGGGCTTTGTTTATCCATGAAATAGTGTATTGTTCCTTCAAGTTTGAGTGAAAGTTTAACCAGATAAAGTATTCTTGGTGAGTCATTCATTTCATTGAGTTTTTTCACTGTATCTCACCATTGTCTTTGGGGCTCAGATGGTTTCCTCTGATAAGTCTGCTGTAAATCTAAGGGGTTCTCCTTTGTGTGCGATTTTTTCTTTGACCTTGGTCTTGCAGTACTGTCTCTATCTGTGGTATCCTTTATTCTGATTACAATATGTCTTGGAGTCTTTTTATTAGGGTCTCTTTTAACTGGTGCCCTTCAGGCTCCTTGGATCTGGATGCTGCATTCCCCAGCTCTGGAAACTTCTCAGCAATGATATTTCTAACTGTTGCTACATCACTGGGGTTGCCTCCCTATCCTTCTGGTACTCTAATGATTCTTATGTTGTTCCTCTTGAGTTCATCCCCTCGCTTTCTCGCTCTAGAGCTACTTTGAGGTCTTTTCCCATTGTATGTTGTTCCCTGTATGCTTTCCGCAGCTCATCTTCAAGCTCACTGGTTCTGTCTTCGGATCTTGTCATTCTATTATTGAGAGCACTCACTGAGTTTTTCATTTCATTGACCGAATCCTTTATTAGTGTCACTTCTGTTTGTAGCTTTCTTATTTCTGTTCAAATTTCTTCCTGTATTTTATTGGCTGACTGTTACACTTTCTTTCTGTTTCTTTCAAGTCCTCCTTTAATTTACTGGATACCTGTTCTACCAGTTCTTTGAGCTCATTGAACATCCTAAACATTTCATCTCTGAGTTCTTTGTCAGAGAGATTTTATTCATGCATATTTGCTGTTGAGGCTTCTGGGCTCTTTCTTCATCCAATCCTTGTGGTGGGGATTTGCACTGTTTCTTCATGTTACTGTGGTAGTATGGAGGTGTGACCCTCCAGTTCACTATCAGTGTACCCCTTTGCTGAGAGAAAGGATTCTGGGTGAGCTCAGTCAATGGTGGTCACCTTTTTCCCCTTCTATAATACTACCTTCCTCTTTGGAGCTCCTCTGTGACTTATGTGAGTCTTATAGTGCAGCTTCAGAGGATGTGTTCTTTTATATTAGGCTTTTTCAGTTTCTTGTGTTCACCGTTATTTTGGTGAGATTGGAACAGGCTCTGGACTATTTGCTTAATGTATTTAGGATAGCCAGGCTGTCCTCCTCAGAATTAGGCAATGGATATTGAGATGTGAGTCCAAAGCACTGGGAAAGGGGAAAATAACTGCACCCCAGAGGTCACAACCACCACCACCCCCCACCTTGCCGTCTCTGTACCTGTGTAGTAGTTGGCCATGTAGATGCCTGTGCAGGATTAAAGTCCCACTTCTGGTGCAGTCCTAAAACTTGCCGGGATCCCTTCTGGCCTGGGTGTTCATAGCCGAGAAGGGGGTCTTTCTAGGCTCTCAGCCTAGAAGAGCTAAGGTAATAGGGGGAGCTAAGAATCAGATATCTTGATATAATTTTCATAAAGTAGAACCTTCATCCTAGCCTTTGGAAGTGAAAAAAAATCAATTTTCAGTCTGACCTGGGTAAGCCAAAGTTAAGAATTATTTCCTTAAATAACATTTTAGACACTTCTTTGTTTTTGTTGGTATGGGTGGAGGATGTTTTTCTGCACCCCGTAAAGGTGTCAATAAGAACCAATAGATATTTTTACCTAGAGAATTTGGGCATTTGTGAGAAGTTAAACCACCAGTCCTCCCCTCAGTATTTTACCAATGCTGAAGAGGTGGTGGTAAGAGAGGAGGCCTAGGGTTTTTGCTTGGTTTATTGGCTCATTAACAGCCCACCAAGCACAGCTTTGAATTACTTCTCTTATTGTTCTGTTTAAGATAGTGTTTACTAATGATGTTAAAACATCTCTTTCTATGTGGGAAGCCTCATTGTAAATCCCTTAACTATTTTCCACTGCATTGAACCAAGAATAAGTAGCTCTACTTGTTTAATAAACCAACCATCTATTATTTTTCTTTTTAAACCTTGTTGCAATGCCTATTGTTTCTCTCCTTCAGAGTACTCTGGATTTATAGAAATATTCTCTGGATTAGATAAAAAATTATATAACTGACTGAGATTTGAGGGAACTAGCTACCACATCAGCTTTTTGTTTTTTGCTTCACTTCAGTTTTCCTTTTTGATTTCCCCGAAATGCATAATTGCTATTTCTTTGGGGGCCTGCACTGCTTCAAATAGTTTTAGATTTTTTTCTTATGCTTTATTGGACTTTTTTTAGCTGTTAGATATCTCTGCTTTTTCCATATTGAAGTATGAACATATTAGAAAACATATTAGAATCAGGATTGGGAGGAACAATTAATCTTGCTTTTTGAGATAAAACTCTTCCTTGGCAAGTCTTCCTAACTCTCCTGGTCAGACTAATGACAATATATGCAACTTTTTGAGCCCCTTCATGAACTAGACTACCACCATTTGTAAGCCAAGATTTTTCTGGATTACCCAGAGGGGTTATTTTTTAAATCAGGCCTCATATAATACACTTATTTAATAACCTCTGTAAAACTAGAATCAGATTTCTACATAAGGCAAGTTACTGAAACAGTTTTCTCTCCACTTTCATCTTTAATTTGCTTTTGCTAAAGTTGACTAGTTATTTTGCATTAAAACAGCAATATTGGAGACTTTTCTATTTGGGTTACCCTGTTATTTGTTGAGCACTCCTGGAGATTTACTAAGAACTACAAATGATTCTCATATTAATAGTAAAATTAATATTTTTAATGTCATCACGTAAGGCTTATCCAGGGTTGACCAAGTAAAGATGTGAAAATCAGGTCAGCACAGTGAACTGGAGGTGTTCTTAGACCTCTAATCTTCTGTAGTGGTGTTCTGCAAATAGGAAACTATCTCATCCTTTTCTAGGACTGAGAGAGATCTGGGTTTCCAGAGCTTTTTTTTTATTTTGAGATTAGAGCCCCAGTAGTGGTTGCAATTCTGGACATTCTTTGCTTTCCATAGCAGGGATGTTTCCAGTTCTTCCTTGAGTGACCTTTAGGTTCTGACTGAAGTTGGCTGGGGATGAATCATAGTAACATAATAGTATTTGAACTTGCTTTTGTTGGTTAAACCCATCCCTTTGGCCTATATTTCCTTTAAAAAGTTCCTTGGGGTCCTGTAACTGGCTATTGAGATTCCCTATTTGTATTAGTGACAATGGGCTGGAGCGATAGCACAGTGGTAGGGCATTTACCTTGCACACAGCCAGCCTGGCCGAGCTGGATTCGATTCCTCCAACCCTCTCAGAGAGCCCGGCAAGCTACTGAGAGAGTATCTCGCCAGCACGGCAAAGACTGGCAAGCTACCCCTGATGTATTCAATATGTCAAAAACAGTAACAAGTCTCACGATGGAGACGTTACTGGGCCCGCTCGAACAACAGGAGAACCGTGACCATGATTAATGACAATGAATGACTACTACAGAGAGGAAAGAGTTCCTTTCTGAATTTACGCAAATACCTTTCTGTGAAGCATAAAAAGACATGCTGAGAGAAAATAGCAAATTTTCACTTTACTCACAGTGAAATGCAATTGACCTGTTTTTTGTGGGTTGTATGTCAAAAAGAAGAGTGTTTTAATATGTAGAGGTCCAACATATAGTTGTATACAATAATATTGTGTTTGTTTAAGCTATTTAGTCCCATGTTGAAAACCTTGATTTTTTGGTAACTTTTCTTTCACTGTGACAGCTCTGTAAAAGACTTTATTAAAAACTTTAAAGTCTTGCTAAAGACTTTCCTGAAAATCTCTCTGAAAACAAGGTGTCAGAACAATTATGTAAATAGGAAAAAACTCAAAGTTATTCATAACTATAAATTTTGTTACCCATAATGCATTTTACAAGAAAGTTTTCTTCACATTGTGAATTAATCAAATGCACTAGTTCTTAGTCGTTTCATAATTAGAATTCTAATAAAATTAATTGTTTTTTTCTGGTAACATATATAAATCTTTAAAATCTTTTAATTTCTGTGTTTTCTTAGAAATCAAGGGCATCTGTTTTTATTACTCAGAATACATATTTATTTTTTCTTCAAGTCCAATCATATTATCTTTCTCCATTTTCCTTTTTTTAAATAAAAAGTTTTTCCACCTCTTTGACTTCCAAATTTCTCAATTTTTCTCTATTTCTTTATATCCATGTAATTCATATAATTCTCTCCCTTCATCTCTTTCTCTCTCTCTCTCCCTCTATCCCTCTCTCTCTGCACATTCTCTCCTCTCTTTATTTTCATATCAGTCATAGAGTCCCAAGTGGGCACACATTCTAACCAGGGGTTCTAGCTATAAAAGATGCCTGCAGCTTCTTAAGAATTTAATTTCTCCCAAGAACTTTCAGGGTGGTCCTGGTGATCCCTTGAACTTCAAGGTCTAAACATGGCCTTTCCTTGTTTCCTTGGCCAAAATGAACTGGGAGAGTTCCCCAGGCTCCCTGAGCACTGTTTGGGAGGATTTCTGCTGCAAAGTAAGAATTTTATGTTTGCAATGTCTTTGAGATGTGTATTCACCTTCTTTTTGGGTCACACCTGTCTGATAGGGGTTACTCCCTAGCTTTGATCTCAGGAATTACTCCTGGTAGTGCACAGGGGACCATTTGGGATGCTGGAAATTGAACTCGGGTTGCCGCGTGTTACAAACGCCCTACCCACTGTGCTATCGCTCCAGCCCCATCAGGCTCACCTTCTATGGCCTGTCTAATAATTATTTTAATGCTTTTAGTTTAATGTTTTATTTTAATGTTTTTTTAACTTTTATTTTACTTTAATGTCTTTCTCCCGCACTCAGGAATTTGTGAGAAAACTTAGTTCATGCAAGAAAAATGAGGGGGAGATTTAGATAGTATTATAATAACCACATTTTTTTGCTTCATTACACTTTTCTTGTACAAATAAGAGCTATCTCAGTATTGGGTTTCACAGTCACAAGATTGTCCTTTCACTGAGGGACTGTGTTAACTTGACTTTTTCTTTAAAGGTTCTGTTTCCCATCCTGGACCTTCATTTCATCATAGAATATATCCCATGCAATAAGTATTGAGCCTAATTAGTAATTCTCCTTTCCTCTTCCATGTCAATGGCCTTGGAGAGTGTGTCTGTCTGTCTCATGATTGTTGACTGTTTAGTCACAAGTAACAAGTTCCTTTTGCCCCATGATGTTTTCATTGTGAATGAAAAGTGGATGTAGTGTTTTAGGCAACGTCATGGTAGAATACTTACCAGAATACTTATCATTATGTAGGAGTTATAGTAGAATGTCTCATCTGGGCTTCATCAAACATTTCTCCAGACAGTATAGATCTGAAGCCAGGCACTCAGGAATTACTTCTGCTGGTGCTTGATGTATTCTTCCCCTGCAATCTCATTGTGTCATTAGGCCGAATCTCCAGTCAAAACCACTGAGCTTATTTGCCCTTTATGTTGCATCTTTAAACCACAGACGATCTCTCTTCTATGCACAATAGGACTTCTTCCCTCAAATCTATTTTTGTGTGTGTTATTAACTTGTCTGCAAAATGTAACCGTTTTTGGGTTCTAGTTTAGCTTTCTGCAGTATTTTGTACATTGGTATTCAAAGGCATAGGGCTGTTTTCTCCAGCAAAAAAAAAACTTGAAAAGGAGTGATGGATCCAGTATGGGTCCCGGAGATAGTCCACTTGCCTTGTTTGCATGTGTCCTGGGTTCAATACCCTGCACCCATTTTGTTCCAGTTCAACCAAAAGTGGTTCCTGAGTGCAGAACCAGGGATAAGGCCTACACAGTGCCATGTGTGACTCCCCCTTCCTCCACATACACACACACACACACACACACACACAAAATTAAAAAGCTTGCCATAAAGAGGGATGTGAAGTGCGATTTAGGACAGGGGATGAACCACTATGACAATAATAGTTGGAAGTGATCACTCTGGACAAAAATTGAGTACTGAAAAGATATGCATGATGCCCTTTCAGTAATAGTATTGCAAATCACAGTTCATAAAAGGAAAAGAAAGAAAGAAAGAAAGAAAGAAAGAAAGAAAGAAAGAAAGAAAGAAAGAAAGAAAGAAGAAGTTTCTGCCATAGAATCTGGATGATGGGGAAGGGCAGGGAAGTGTGTTTGGGGAAAACTGGAAACTGGGGGCAATGGTGGCCAGATGGTGTTGGGACATTGTATGACTGAAACTCAATTATGAACAGTCTGGTAACTGTATATATCACAGTGATTCAATTGAAAGAATTATTTTTAAAAATCCAATACATTTAAGTAGTGAAAGTTTCTCTAAGAAAAGCAAGGTATTCCATGTATTTCATGTCTATGTACTGATATTTTATATATATATGGAAAACTTTGACTTGGAATATCAGTTTAACTGGGGAGATATTCTGATATTCAAGACTTCTGATATTCTTGTTGCTGTTTTAAAATATCCTTAAGTGATTGCCGAGTGTACAGGATAACAAGGTAATAGTATCTAATTACTGCCTTTTCCTTGTGGAGACACATATGCTTTGAATGACCTTTACACCTACCACTGTGATTGTCATCTCTGATGAATCTTTTCTCTTTTGCTTTCAGCTTGGGGACCTGCTTCACAAGCTACAGTTCGTCATGACATATGTGGCTCCTTGGCAGATGGCTTGGGGTTCTTCATTTCACGTGTTTGCTCAGCTTTTTGCAATCCCTCGTATCCTTTTTGCTTCTATTTTCATCACCCGAAAGCTGAGATTCACATTTTACAGATGCAAGCATTTTGTTGAACCCTGGCAATAAAAAAATATGTTAAGGTCTTCAAGATTACATTTTAATGGGGATATGGGAGGCATTGTGAATTCTCCTTAGGCTACTTAGTTAGCCTTAAAAGATATTTCTTAATTTTGAACTCTTCATGCTTCTTAATGCATAGTCAGGAGTTATTTTAGTTTTTCCGATTCTTTCATTTCCTATGCTCAGATCTTCATTAAGATATCCCTTGCTGGAAATTTACTGCTTAAATAATTATGTTGATTTGTGCAAAATAGTGTAAATGGATTTGCTATTATTAAGCATTATAGATGTACTTTGATTGTCATGCATTTAGCATGATATTCAGAAATCAATAATAAAATACATGCTTTGAAAAGTAAATATTTTTGAAGCCTGAAATATAATTGATGCTTTTGTTTTACAGTCACTGTTAGCCAAAAATCTTAGCTTTATTATTTTTAGCTTTATTTGTATTTTTGGCATTATTTTTTGTTTTCTCCAAAGTGATAGCTAGTTTCAATTTTAAAACAAATTTGAGCTCCTCCTTCTAAAAGATCAGTTTGTCTCTGCTAAATTACACGTGATGGGGGAGAAATGGAGACTATTTTTAAATAACTATTTAAATAACTATTTTTAAATATTTTTAAATAACTCCTGAAGGGATAACTGAGAAGTCTTCTTGACTCAGATATGTCTTCAGAGGCAGTCTTTCCCACTAAATCTATGCTTTCTAAATTTGTGCTTTCCAAAAAGCAGTGCAGGTACTTTTCATCCGAATTCTTGAAAGAGAGTATTTAAACTGGTGGATTTCAAACACATACTTTGTAATGATTACAATTTCAGAGGATATATCCTGGAACCACCATTAGGTTTCCTGGTAATTTTTATCTCACTGACATATGGACTAAGCCTTAAGCTCTGGCATTCCATTATATTAGCTGATTTTAGGGACTACTCAGAAGATTCACAAGGGTATTATAGCTGGTATGTAATATCTCCTGCAAAAATAAAAACAACTTTAGCATCTATGCACATTTCACAAAGTGAATGTTAAATCTTAACTACATTTGTAATGGGTGGACTCATCTTTTTAAGAAATTGAACACATTTGAAATGTAGGTTTACTGGGCCTTTGATACATAGTTCCCTCTTAGAATACTCAAAGGCACTCCATACATTGTTACTAAAATTGTTCCTAGTACTTCCTTCCTTCTGTTAAAAGGCAGTGCTGTCAACGTCAACACTGAGGCTGTGTCACAAGACTTTTATTTAGACTCATTCAAACCATTTAAAAGAAATCTCTTGTATATGAACTTCATGTGCAGGAATGTAATTAATTATACTTGGGAAAATCATTAAGTGACTATATATTCCCTATATTTTAAAATACTTTGCTCCCTACTCATTTTCTTAAAAATTATTTTAAGCTTACCAAGAATTGGCCCATAATGCATATTGTTTTATGTTCCTATTCTTAGATATGTATTGATATTTCTAGAGTGTTTCAAGGTTACTTGGCAGAACAAGCTAAGTGGGAAATTACAATAGCAAGCAAGCCAGTACCACCTTTCTCCTTTAACTGTAATTATTTCTATAATGTGAGTAATTTTAGTTTGTCTAAAAAACAGTCTTTAAAAACATATATAGCGAGTTAAATTGTTAAAGTGATTTTATTTTTTATGAGTCTCCATTTTAAAGCCTTATTAGTCAATGAAAATTATTACTGTGATACAAATTTGTGAGGCATTCAATAGAAATTTAAGAGTTAAAGTTATGATTCCCAATATTATCCTAACTTTGTTCTAACATGGCATTTGTTGTGGCTATTTAAGCCTTGTTAGGTGAGTTCAATACTACTAATTACTTCTTATAGTTCCGTAGCTGAGTTAAGATCATTTTGGGAGCCATAACTTTCAATTACCTGACCTTTATGTGTGTTGAGGGTGACACACAAGAGTATCATTGCTGGTATCTAATATCTCCTGTAAGAATAAAAACAGCTTTAGCATCTATCCACATTTCACAGAGTGAGTGTTAAATCTTAACTATATTTGTGATGGGTGAACTCATCCTCTTAAGAAATTGAACACATTTGATGTGTAGGTTTTATTGGGCCTTTGGTACATATTTCTATCTTAGAATACTCAAAGGCACTCCATGAATTGTTTCTAAAACTGTCCCTATTACTTCCTTTCTTCTGTTAAAAGGCAGAGTTGTCAATGTGAACAGTGAGGTTGTGTCACAATTTAGAGAGCTTTAGAACCCTCCTCTCCATTATCCAAAGACACCCTCTCATTCTTGATCAGTTGCAAAGATAGATAATTTGCTACGAGAAGGCCAGCATAATACCCTTCAGAACACAGTGAGATAAACAGCTTAGGCAACTTGGTGTGTGTGTGTGTGTGTGTGTGTGTGTGTGTGTGTGTGTGTGTGTGTGTCTGTGTGTGTATCAGGTTCCTAAATCCCAGCTCAGTTCTGAACTAATTTTGAAATGTTAATTATTTTACTACTCTATTAAGAAGCTGTGATTCCATCCTGCCATTGAAAAGGGACTAATTTGTTTCATTTTGGAATTGAATTAGTTTTCAGGCCAGTGGGGCACTGTTTAGTAAATTGCTTTTTCCAGTACTGGCATGTTTTCTCCCTTGATACTCTTAGTTTCTAAGCTTGTAATCTCTAGGGAAAGATACATACAGGGATCATGCAAAACCACTGTCTTCTAGTAATTAGGCAAATTTAGCCAGATTATCTGTTAAACATATATATGTAGGGCTGCTTTCTTTTTGAGTGGCTTTGAGCTTCTTATGTTATTTTTCAACTTTACATATTGGTATCAGTCTTATAATTTTAAATACAAAAAATATACCTTAAACTAGTAAAAAAATCACCATATACCTTTCAGACTAATCTCTTAGCTTTGGTGAAAGATAGAGGTTTGCAGGAATCTATTCTGAGAAGTTTCTAAACACCACCTAGTAAACAGCATCTCCAGACTTTTATAATTGCCTGGAAATGATCTTTAAATTTTTTGTATAATACAATTGATATGTTATACGAAATACATAATAAAATCTTTGAGGTCATCTGTTAAGTTTCAGTTTCATTTTTTTCCTCCCATACTGAATTTTGTTTATAGGCTAGCACACCATCTTCACATAACTTCTTAGATTCTGAAAACTGTTTGTGGGAATGCAATCATAATTGGAGAAACGTTTAGAATAAAAAACAAGGGCAATCCTAACTCCTCTTATGCTCTGTCTAGACTTCTAGACTTGACTCTGCTTAACTTTGCTCCAATTCCCTGTCCTCTGCACAGAATGCCCTCTCACTGTACAGAATGAACACACCAATTCTCCCTTCCTCACAAGAAAGTTTCCCTCTGACCCCTCACTCTCTTTTCCAATGTGTCTTTCTACTTTTACTCAATCACATCTCCCATTCAGTTTCCTTTCTTTTGGTGACATGGGCATTACTAATTTGGAATCTTAAGTGACTCAGGTCTCTAGGTATTTTTAGGTTTCAGAGAGGAAATTAACAAAACAAAAAAATTGATTTAAGTTCTACCATACTAGAGATTTTTTTAACCATTCATCCTCTTTATTGTTTTTATAAAGAGAGACCAGAAGTTACAGGGTAAGACTTGGCCTAACTATTAGGAACATAAACAGAAGTAAAAATGGGTCTAGGTATACGCAATATGAATCATTGAATATGGGAAGGACAAAGATAGGAAGGACATGAGCATGTGCTGATGATAGTAGGGGGTTTGGTCTGTAACAAAGGTCTTTTTGATAAACAATTCAACGTCAGAATAGTTTATTATTGAAAGATGTGTATTCTTTTTCTAGAAAACATTTAAAAATAAATACCGGGGCTGGAGCAATAGCACAGCGGGTAGGGGGTTTGCCTTGCACGTGGCCGACCGGGGTTCGATTCCCAGCATCCCGTATGGTCCCCAGGGTACCGCCAGGAGTTAATTCTGAGTGCATGAACCAGGAGCAACCCCTGTGCAAAGCCGGGTGTGACCCAAAAAGCAAAAAAAAAGAAAAAGAAAAAGAAATAAATACCAAAATTATAATAGTTATACCTAAAGCAAAACTTTGAACTTTAATCTACGAAAATGTATAGGTAGTACCCCCTATGGACAGAACCAGGCTCAGCTCTATTTTATATTCCTTTCTGTATTTACACACACACACATATATGGTTTTGACCCCATCATATATGACTAAAACCATGTCACTGATAATATGTGAAATATGCTTGAAAGCCTGAGTTCCTTCTCTGCTCTGACAGAAATGAGAAAGGAATGTTGTATCTCTGCCAACTATTTCTTTTTACCTTGCTTCTGATAGATTTTGAACAAAGAAGAGCTAAAGAAATAAGACCATTTTTTAGCATTGAGAAAGAGACATGTACTCATTAAGACAGAGAGATGTCATTTTAGATTTGGATCACAGAAATGCTCATTTCTACTGGAATGTAAAGGTTTCACTTATGATACAAACCCAAAGCAAATAATCACAATTTGAATTTATTGGAGAGAATCAGCATTACAACAATATAAGCATACAAATAAATTAAGTGTGCAGTAAAAAAGAGGAATGATAACATCATTTGACAAATCAGGAGACTATCACATGTATGGGTGTGGCTTCCATCCAGAGAGTTCATGGTGTCACTCCTTTCTCAGGGTAAGAAAGCCACGTCTTAGGGACATATTTTGGCATCTTCTACTATGGGATGACAGATACAAAGTCAGTAACACTTCAAATTGGCTTAATTCAATACCAAGATTTAAACTATATTTCACAGGAATATTATCAGAACTGCTTATTGATTTTTAACTTAGACAAGGTCTTTTGACACAGCCAGGTTTCTAACTTTTGTCTTTATCTTTCACAAGTTTGTTTATCATTTCTTCTTAAGTGAACATCTGTTTTTTTCAAAATTGACATATTAATTTTCTCAATTACCTCTATTACCTCCACTTTCTATAGTCAGCATCATAATATTATTAACACATACACCATCTTAATCAATCAAGATCATTATGGCAACATTAAGAACAAGGAAAAGAAATCAAATAAGAACTCTATTTCAAATGCACTATTTCCAGTTCTCACTCCACAAGAGAACTAACAGTGTGCATATATGTAAGACCTAGGTGGTCTGAGCCCCATTGATGTCATGTCTCATCCTCAATTCTCTCTTGCTTTTCCAACCACAAATGAGCCCTCAATAACATAGGGGTAATTGATAATTGGAAAGTTCTCCAGTGATTCAGTGGAACAAAGAAGGGATCAATCTTTTGACACCTTCCCCACATTACATTTCTGAAGACCTGATTTTGAAATGAGAGAGACCTAAATATAACAGAAACTAATCAAGGGTGCTTAAGAGGTGTCTTGTTCCACAAGTGTGTTTTCAGTTTATGAACTAGATATTACTTGAATTGCATTATCCATGCAATTTGAATAGGTATTCGAATAGGTATTTTTGGATAGTGGGATAAAGCATCCTTAGTAAACAGATGCTACCTTCCTAATTAATGTCATTTATTTGTTTTTAATTGTAATCATTTATACATCTAGTTATAATATTAGTAAATTCACCACAGTATGTTTTCCGCAGCTAATGAGGAAAAAGAGAAAAGAAAAAGTTTCCTTTTAACCTTAAACATTAAATATTTCCCATGAAGCATACTGAGACTGCTGGGATTTTTATGAGAAGCTTTTGGTTTTCTTGGTGGTAAATTGAGACCTAGCAGGATACTACTGAAAGTACATTTCCAAATATGTGTGATGTACATAGAGAGATAAAAATATATGCTTTTTTTAGGTAAGAAAATACCACTAATGTTTTTTAAGTCATCTGAGTAAATTTAGAGCTCTAATTGGCTCTATTCAAGTATTCATGAACTGGGAAGTCTTCCATCTAGCAATTAGAAAGGCACTGAGAGAAGTTGTGCAAATATGTAGTTTTTTAATCAAAACAAGAATAGGACAAGGTTATTAGCAAAAAGAAAAGAAAACTATTTCAGACAATACTATTTCTTTCTTAAGGAATCATTGTGTGAGAAACACTTATATAGGAACTCCAGATTAATTACTTTAAATTTTCACTCCTGTGAAAATTTTGTGTCAGGTCCTGAGTTAGTTCTTCTGGGACCATTACATGCCCGTCACCCACCCCACCAGAGTCACTTGATAGAATCTTTCAGCACAAGCCTTGCAACAAAAACAAGTATTTCCACTTTTGAGAGAAGTAAGAATTCCAGTTGGTTAGGTATTGATTATTGGTCGAACTTGGCATGAAGTGACCTCATTTAGCTCCATACATCCCTTCTTTCTTTTCCTTCCTTTCTTTTCTCTCTTTCTTTCTCTTCTATCTTTCTTCATAAACTAGTAAAATGTGAATATTTGGAAAATACCAATTAAATTTCGTTGGCCTTAACTCAAAATTCTCAGATTCTGCAATGCTCTTCTTCCAGATGATTGCCACTTCAATCTTTTCTACTCCATTGAGCCCATTTCTTGGGAGTGTCATATTCATTACATCATATGTCAGGCCTGTGAAGTTCTGGGAGAAAAACTACAAGTAAGATTTTACAATTGATGATAACTTCTTTTTGCTAATTTTTTTTCTTAAGGAATCCCCTTGTCTCTGAGAAGTTTTCTGCTTCTCCCTACTGGGAGGCAATCTAAGCTCATGGACTCACCATGGTGGCCTTGAGGTCATGGACAAAGCAAGGCTGACCTCAAGTATGCAATTAGGTTTCACTCTTTGTTCAGAAAAAATGAGTTATCACTGACAATATTTTGGTCCCAAAAAAGGCATGCAACTATTGTACTATCATTTGATGAGATGCCATTCTCCTCAAAGGAACATGTGACCTCTCTCTGTGGTGTCCCTTCTGCCAGCATTTTAATTACTCATGTCATGCACAAGTGTACATGCATCACAGCTCAAAAGAAAATAAACTACAGTTTCTCTGAACACCATAAGTCGATAGAAAATGATTTATGTCCCTTTTGTTAACTATGTGGACTGTTTGGTAGTGAGTTTCCTCAAGCAATGATGAAGTGGGGCAGCCATTTTTAAGAGAAGGTTAAAAAAAAGAGGAGTGATGGTTTACTAAGTGCTTTTCAAGAACTCTCAGTGATTTTCAGTGGTGAGATAGTGGAAGCTTGTAAGAAAAACAAGAAGAGAAGAAAAGCTTGTTGAGCAGGTCTATCTGCCTGGAGCAGAGGAGATCTCCTTTGTCTGGGGCTGGAGCGATAGCACAGTGGGTAGGGTGTTTGCTTTGCACACAGTCTACCGGGGTTCGATTTCTCCGCCCCTCTCAGAGACCCTGGCAAGCTATGGAGAGTATCTTGCTGGCACGGCAAAGTCTGGCAAGCTACCCGTGACGTATTCGATATGCCAAAAGCAGTAACAACAAGTCTCATGATTTGTTATGAGACTTTACTGAGGCCCAGAGGAGCAAATCGATGAACGTGAGGACACTGCTACAGTGCTACCCTAATTTACTTAGCCGTATCTTTACTGTTCCATATAAACCTTCATACACCCTCTGTAAAGTATCTTAATAGGCACCACTCTGGCACTTACCACTCAAACTTAGGAGCCAATAAACCAAACCAAGTCAGCTAATGGCAAATCAGTGCTGGGAAAATACAAAGAGGTCTTGTTCCTGATAAATTCTTATATGATAAGTGAAGTGGGTATTTTACAAGTGAACTTATATTGTACATACAAAATGAGAGCCTGACTTCATATTTGCTTAAAGAGATATCAAACTTATCTACAGAGACCAAGAATAAAAGAACGCTATCATCACTTATTTGCCTTTGGATTTTTATCTTTAGGAGAAAGATTACAGTTGGGGGTATATTTCTGGAGCTCTGGGGGGAGAAAAATCACACTTCTGGAAGATACAAATGCTTGTAAGTGGAGTGACTGAATAAAAATGGAAAGTGCAAGAAATTCAAATTTGATTGACACTAGCATTGAAGATTCCTAGACTTCTTTGGTCTACAGCGATCTTTTCAGAAAAAAAAAAATCAGTGCTTCCTGGAACTCTATCTTTTTTAATCAGGCAAAGAGAAAGCACCCAATTGTGTTGCAATGACCTCTTCTTCTATCTTTCAGCATCCTCTCTTTGGAAAAGGGAGTACAGTTAAAAATTTTATCTTTGTCTTTGATTCTTATGTAAATTGGGAAATCCTTCTAGCACAGGAGTATTTGAGCTTAAAAAAAGTGTGTGTGTGTGTGTGGGGGGGGGGTGTGATTAAGTGTTCCCAATAAAAAGGACACAGGAGAGAGCTTTGTTGTGAGGTTTAATTGCAGAGATGCATGTAACACATGTGCAGAGTTTTGTTTTATGGTATTTAGCCTCTTTGCTTCCAAAAGTCAGAGTCTTTCTGAGTCTAAACCATGGGTTACTTCAAAGTATGGTGTTTCATATCAAAATTTATGTGTCTTTATTCCATCTCACACAGAATTGATTCTCTTTTAGTCCCTTCATTTTCTCAACTGGGGACATTGTTAGATGTGGCTAGTTTGTCCTTGGATTACAAAGGAAATGGGAAAGGACATTCAGATTCTATTTAGTCTCTCTGAAAAAGCCAAGCCAAGTTGAAGAAAATGTTGTCTTAGGAGGAGGGAAATCCTGATACAAAATCCCGTTAAAGTTGTAAAGGCATCAGAATAGAGTCCAGGTGACTCATCTGCTGAAAAAAAAGATCAGTGATCTTCAGTTCTAAATAAAAAGTATCATTAACAATTTTTGACACTTTAATATCTTCCATAAAATTCAAAATACCATAGCATAAGGAAACATATTTACCTGAGAGAAAATTAAACTTTCATGATTGGTTCATGTCTATTATATTCTCCATATTTGTGTTGGAGCATTTAATCATTCAGGGCAAGCTAGACTTTGACTAATAAGGATAATACATCAACTCTTTGTTCTGTGTCCCTGGTCCCACTTCAGTCAGCAAGAAGATACCAGTGCAACTTAATCCTCAGTCTTTCTATATTTTCTATTTTCTATATTATCTTCTATGTTCAGCTTTTAGTTAAGTAATGTCCATACATATTTGGTTCCTGCAGTGTTCCTGTTCCATGTAAGTTGCCAAAATGGCAAAATGCAATCAGTGAAGGACATGTGTAGACCTGGTAACATCACCCCCACAGCCAACATGATGTGTGATGGTGCCTTCTGGAACTGTGTTTATTTTGATGCCAGTCACAGAGCCTGGTTTCTAGTCTTTGAGCATCAAGCTGCATTTATAGAGAAAAAAGACCTCTAACGTGTCTCTCTTTCACTGTTTGAAAATGTGAGACCAAAGCATAGGGGCATATCATGCATTTGGTGGCCAGCTCCCCAGGCCAGCCAAGGGTGATAGACAAACAAAGAAATGAGAAACAAAAGATTGGGGAATGAAGCAGGGGAGTGGGAGAGGGGAGAAACGAAGGAATGGGGCCACAGCCTAGTTGGTAATCAGTAGCCATTTATATCATTCTTACTTCTCTCTACTCCCGTTGATCATCGATTTGCTCGAGCGGACCCAGTAACGTCTCCACTGGAGACTTTGTTGTTACTGTGTCTGGCATATCGAATACTCTCGGTAGCTTGCCGGGCTCTCCGAGAGGGGCGGAGGAATCGAACTCGGGTCGGCCATGTTGGCCGCATGTAAGGCGAACACCCTACCCGCTGTGCTATCGCTCCAGCCCTGGAGCGTTCGCCTTACAAGCGGCCAACATGGCCGACCCGAGTTCGATTCCTCCGCCCCTCTCGGAGAGCCCGGCAAGCTACCGAGAGTATTCGATATGCCAGACACAGTAACAACAAAGTCTCCAGTGGAGACGTTACTGGGCCCGCTCGAGCAAATCGACGATCAACGGGAGGGCCTTTACCTTTACCTTTTTACTTCTCTCTACAGCATAGTTATATAGAAATGGTGAAGGGTGTCAAGTAAATATGATGATTGCCCAGAAATAAATGTTATTTGGAGTCAATTAGCTCTCATGTTACAAAAGCATAGCATGAACTGCCTTCCTGTTTCTATACGAAAAGGACTTGCTAATGCATGCAAAGGATATAAAGGAAGAGAACAGCAATATAGGAGTAACTCAATAAACCTAAGTTCCCTGCAGGAAGAGCAGGGACAAACCAATGTTATTCAACTAATCTCAGTGGTGTCGAGTGAACCTATCATAGTGTTATATTCCAGCTCTTTCTCAGAAATTATGTTCTTAAGTACAAAATACTAAGTTTATATGGCTGGCAAGTTAGTAGTAAAATATAAATGCACTGCACTGTCCTCCTGTTCATCAATTTTCTTGAGTGAGCACCAGTAACATCTCACAACAAATTGTGAGATTTGTTACCGTTTTTGACATATCAAATATGTCACGGGTAGCTTGAGAGGCTCTGCCATGCGGGCAAGGTACTCTCTGTAGCTTGCTGGGGTCTTTGAGAGGGGCAGAGGAATTGAATGTGGGTTGGCCACGTGCAAGGCAAATAGCCTTAACCATTGTGCTATCACTCAGCCCAGCAAAATATGGCACTATAATTAAAATTTGAAGTCACTCAGAAAGATTTACATTTTCCATCTAAGAATTAAGCTACCTTATAACTTATTTGACTTATTTAGGTTTTTTTAAATGATTCTGGACCATATTTAAGTGCTGTTAAGATAAAAGTCAATCTCCTTTATCAGTTTTCTCGGGTTATTAGAGCATTTACAGATTCGAACCTATGTTATATCCATTCTCAAGGTATATTGCTATTTATCATATAGTAAAAATGGAATAGGAATAAAGCAGCAATAGTAGCAGTATTATACTTTTCACCTTTTATTTTGTCTTTGTAGTATTTAGGGAATTTCTGCTTATCTTCTCAAATATATCCATTTTATTCCTTGCCCAACTTTAAAGGTAAAGGTAAAGGCCCTCCCATTAATCGTTGATTTGCTCGAGCGGGCCCAGTAACGTCTCCATTGGCGACTTTGTTGTTACTGTGTTTGGCATATCGAATACTCTCGGTAGCTTGCCGGGCTCTCCGAGAGGGGCGGAGGAATCGAACTCGGGTCGGCCATGTTGGCCGCTTGTAAGGTGAACGCCCTACCCGCTGTGCTATCTCTCCAGCCCGCCCCAACTTTGGAAGTTGAATTTATTTTTTCTTAATTTAACAAATCATTAAGGAAACACATAAAAGTGAATAACTGGCACAAGGTCAAAATCTAGTCACCAGCTGAACTCAGATATTAACTGAGACCTAGTCTAATTTCAATCCCTCAGCATTTTCCATTATGTACCAAAGCCTCTCAAATGTCATACATGTGCCTGCATGTACACACACACACACACACACACACACACACATCACAGAGTGAATGTCAGTGAAAACATATGTTTATTACTCAAAAGAGAAGCATTAAGAGCCCCATTCAGCCCAAGAATAGTCTTTCTGGAAGAGGAAGGAAGTTGCAAACAATGACCATGAGACCCCGGGGCTTTCATTTCTAAGGGAAGCTCTCTGTGGCCCCTCTCAGTAGCAGATCACAGTGTGTGTGTGGGTGGGTGGAGGAAACTACAAATGTAAACCTATTCCCTATCACCTTGAAAGACCTTCTCAAAGCATACAAATGTTCCTTCCTTCTGAGTGTTGAGTCAGGTGAGAACTGTTGTGTATCAGAACCAGTATGGTTTTGTGCATGAGCGATAGCACAGTGGTAGGGGGTTTGCCTTATGCACGGCCAGTCTGGCTGAGCTGGGTTCGATTCCTCCACCCCTCGCGGAGAGTCCGGTAAGGTACCGAAAGTATCTCGCCCTCATAGCAAAGCCTGGCAAGCTGCCTGCGACATATTCAATACGCCAAACACAGTAACAAGAAGTCTCAAAATGGAGACATTACTGGGCCCGCTCGAGCAAATCGATGAACAACGGGAGGACAGTGACAGTGACAGTGACTCTTTTTCAGATCACTAGGCTATATTTTCACACTGTGACAAGTGAACAACACAAGGCTTAGAGCTCAAAAGCTTAGAACCTTACTCCCCATCACGACCATTGTAAGACTATAAGAGAGCATGATAAGCAACCATGTCTGGAAAAGTAATCTATCTGCAAGTTTGTCTTTCTTTCTGTGTTTTCCAGTTATGGCTCAGGAATCTTCCACGGGTCATCTCATTTCTTAGATCCTGGTTGTGTGCTGCAGCCAGACCTTGTTCTCACCCCTCACACTTGTAGGGGTTCACCTTCAAGTGTGGTTTATTGACCCCAACACTGACAATGATGGGAACTATTTAGACTGGGAAGTTTGTGAGCCAATAATGTGAATGGGGTGATAATGTAGGTCTTTTGAGTTCTATGCACTGTAGCACAGTAGCACTGTCCCTCCCGTTGTTCATCCATTTCCTTGAGTGGGCACCAGTGATGTCTCCATTGTGAGACTTGTTACTGTTTTTAACAAATTGAATATGCCACGGGGAGCTTGCCAGGCTCTGTCGATCAGTTCAGTTCTGTACAACTACAAAATTAGAGCAGGAATGAAGGCTTCTGGGAATGAGTAGCCTCTTGACAAACCAAAATATTCTCAGGGCCAGAAAAGGAGTCAAATGAATTCAGATGAAAATTTCTTTATCAGAAGGCCTTAAAAATTTTCATATGAGGATTTTCTTTTTCAGATATTTTAACTTGAGATCACCATTTGCCTTTTGTTTCTCAGGTTGTTTAATAAATTCATAGACCTGAAAAATGGGTGAAACAAACATACACTTCGTAAGAACTAAAAGCAAGTTTTTATGAGTGTTGTCACTGTCACTATCACAGTCATTCTGTTATTCACTGATTTCCTCGAGCAGGTACCAGTAACGTCTCCTTTGTCCTAGCTCTAAGATTTTAGAAAGTGCCACATTTGAGGCTCTTTCAGGGTTAGGAGAATGGACCCATTATTGTTACTGGTTTTTGGCATATTTAATAAGCCATGGGGAGTTTGCCAGACTCTGCCATGCAGGCAGGATAATTTCGGTAGCCTGCCAGGTTCTCCAGAGTAAGAACTAGATAATAATATTATTAATTATTCTTAATTAATAATAAGATTAATAATTATTAATTAAGCTTCTGGGAGTTGGGTATTATAGTCTCTGGGTCTTGGCCGTTGATGGGATTACATGGCACCAGGGGCAGTTGGTGGGTGTGATGCCTACATACTGGAAGATGGGAGATCTGGGTGGAGGAGGCTCAGTCTCAATCTGAGCAGGCTTGGAGATCTAAGCCCCGGGTCCCACACACCTGGGTTCCTCTGCCGCTTCCGTCCTGTGTGAGACTCGTCCAAATGTGTGGAGAATGGTATTAAGCATGGCTGTGGCTGGAATCAGAGGTCTTAAGCTGCTGGGGCTCTGCTTGGGGCAGGGAAGGAAACTCAACTCGCCCTCCTCCAATAGGCCCTGGTGAGGACAGCCAGGTGCGGAGGCAGGAGACTCTGTGAGCATTATTCCTTAGAAATAACTCAAAGTTATTCAGCATGGATTTGCAAATATGAGCATTTAAACAAGTAAGGCTTAGAGGTCACTTCAGAATTGCCTATTTAGTAATCAACACAATCTAGCCAGGTTGGGCAATATCTGGAAGTTAGAGGGTCCTGGGACTCAGGGAAAATGAGAGTAGGAATATGGATCAAGTCTGACACATTCCAAAATAAACAGAAGTAAAAAGATACTAGTAGGAAACAGTTTTATAAAGTGAAGTATACATGCCAAGACATGTATACTTCATTGTTTCCCTGGAGTGCAAGTCACAGTAAGCAAGAAACAGACAAGAAGTCCACGAGAATGTGGTACAAACGTCCAAGTAATTGAAAGACCAAGTGTTATCACTCAACCTTTAACAACATATTAGTGATATCCTAAAGAATGTCTTAATGGCCCCTACAAAAACAGAACAATCTTCATACTGTTTTCTATATGAATACTTTCTTGTAAGCGTTCAGCGGTCCTTCATAACAGATAAAACAAAATATATTATTTCGGTTGTGCTTTGGACAGGGTTCGAGGCTTGAGATGGAAACATCCCAAATTTGGTGGTGGGAAGGAGTAATGGTGGTAGGATTGGTGTTTGAATATTAAATGTAATCAAATATTTTGAACTACCTTATTTACTTAGTATTATTTACTTATTACTTATTACTTATTTACTTAGTAGTTACTGTTTGGCACTATTGCGGCAACATGGGAAGATGCTGTCGTTGATCGACTGGTTCAGGACCTTCATGATTGTGCGAGGAGCGCCGAGAGAGAGATAGCCACAAAAAGATGCCATTTTCAAAAACTCTCGAGCTCGTTCACCGATGTGGCTTGGCGCAAGCCTCAGACAACCATAAGCAAATGTCTGAGCTCACAAAGCAGTGAAGAGAAGTGATAAAATGATACAGTGATAAAGTGCTCTTCTCAAAGAGCAGCAGTGCTGGCAGATGTGGCAGAAGCTGGGAAAAGCATTCGCCAACTACAAGACCAAGATGACTGCCATCAGATGACTGTCCTGATGGATCTATCACATCTTCCAAGAAGAGCAATAGAGAAGATTATCCATAACTTCTACTCAGATCTGTTCAATAGCCGCATCCACCTTCCCACATACCAAATTCTGCAGGATGGATATGTTGTTCCCAAAGTTCTCCCTTCCGAAATCTGAAACACCATCTCTTAGATAAAGAAGCAAACAGCACTGGCCCAGACAAGGTCAGACCCGAACACCTGAAGAACCTGCCATTAGTACTCATCAATACACTGGCTCAGCTATTCACATGCTACCTGTCTGAATGCAAGGGACCGTCCCAGTGGTAAACCAGCGGGACTGTTCTACTGTACAAGAAGGGATACATCCACAATATTGGCAGCTATCACCCGATCTGCCTGTTGTCTGTCATCTACAAGCTTTTCATTGAGTCATCCTGAATAGGAATGGCAGAACACTAGATAAAGGACTGCCATGCGAGCAAGCCGTGTTCCGAAAAGGATTCAGCACTATCAACCATATCCGCGTGATAACCAAGCTCACTGAGTTTTCCCGGGAGTTCAAGATGGTGCTCTGTCTAATGTTCATTAATTTAAAGAATGCCTTTGATTCTGTTGAGACTGAATTGGTCATTGAAGCCCTAGCCAAACAGGACGTTCAAACTCAGGACATCAGGATACTCCAAGAGCTGTATTGTGGATTCACTACCAAGATCTCACCTTTCTACAGGGAGGTGATCATTGATGTCAAGAGAGGGGTTTTGGCAGAGTGATACCATTTCACCAAAACTCTTCAGTGCCACCCATGAGAACGTCATGCGATGACTGGAATGGGAAGGAATGGGAGTCAAGATAGACAGACGGTCAGCTGATGACATCGTTCTAATAACAACAAACATTAGCCCAGCGGCACAAATGCTAGCCAACTTCGACTGTGAGTATGGAAAGGTCGGACTACAGCTGAATGTCATGAAGACAATGTTTATGAGAAACGGACTTGTTCCTGATGTTCCATTTGCTCTCAATGGAACAAACCACCAAATGCAACAGTTTTGTGTACCTAGGTTGAGAATTCAACATGATGAATGACCTGGCACCTGTGTTGTGCAGGAGGAAGAGAGCATCTTAGAACACTTTCAAGAGAGTTGAAGAAATAGCTAAGAGGACAAAGAACCTCCAGCTCCGGGCGTATCTCCTTGATTCCACTGTTCTTCCTGCATTAACATACACCTCAGAGACCTGGGCCCTGAGAGTTCTGGTCTCCCAAAGAGGAACTGAAAGAGCTATGTTTGCAGTATCATGCTTCACTCAAGTGAGAGAAAGAATTCAGTTACGACCTTCGTTGACAATCAAGAATCAGGGACGCTATCTGTTTGCCAAGGTGTCGAAAATCAGATGGGCTGGACACATAATGCGATTTAGAGATGACCACTGGACTAGAGCTGTTACTGACTGGATTCCATGGTTCATCAAAAGATCATGTGGCCGTCCACCTACGAGATGGTCAGACTTCTTCGTCAAGACCCTGAATAATTGATTTGAGGCTCTTCGTGTTCCTGGAGCGAGCAAACGCCATTTGGCTACACTAGCAATTGACAAGGATGAATGGAGATTGTTATGGTGCCCGCTCGAGCTAATGGATAAGTAACGGGATGTCAGGTGATGAAGTGATCAAGACCTTATAAAATAAAAAAATAAAAAAAATAAATAGAAAGACCAACTGTCAAATCTAGAGCCCCAGTAGTTGATTGTTTCTGCCTGTCCTGTGAGCTTTCTGGGACTTGGGAGGCCTGAAGGAAACACGGTCCTTTCTTTCCACTGCATTTAGTGATGTGGTTTGCAATCTGATGCTGCTGGCAGCCTTCTTATCTATTACAAGGCAAGAGCTGGTCTGAGAATGTAGCTAAACACAGTGGAGGTAAGGGCTAAGGGACATAGAAAAAAAATCTTGATCACAGCACTCCCCACCTCCTCCCCTATCCCTCTGATCCAGCTGGTCGAGTCAATATTTCAACAATGAGAATAGAATCTGGTATTTTGCTTGTCACTTCCAGTTGTATTTCCTGTCACTTGAGTCTAAAGGCTCTTAAAAAGTTCTGTGGCTCCAAGAAGTCTAGATGCCAGACTAGACACATCGTCTTTGTGCCCACAGGACTAAGTGGGAAATCAGCAGGTGGGATTCCTCCTGGCTTTAGACTTCTGTCCTGTGTCCGAGGCCAGTCCTTCCACCTTCGTTTTCTGCCTCAGATTTCCTCACCAGAACTGCAAGTGTGTGTCTAAATGTTGTAATGTCTGAAAAACTAAATGATGAATTGGATTGACTCCAGCCCACTGTTTTGCTGACAAAGGAGAGCACTCTCACACTCATACTCAAGGTTAAGGTTTGACACTTCAGGTGTGGTGATGAACTATTATGCAAATATACAACAAAAAGATGTTGGTTTTGAGGAATCCGGTCACCAAATTTCTTGGTTAGCACTGACTCAAACTATTTATTTATTATTCCGTGGTACATAATTGTACCTAGGGTCCTTTGATATTTTGCTGATCCCTTAAAGAATGTGAAAATTGCAGAGTCAAGAAGCTGACCAGATGCCTACAGGAAGAATCCAGCCTGCCACCTGCTTCCAGGCTGTCTGATGGTGCTAACTCAACACTTCTAGGTCACTCAGGAGCGAGGCTTTATGATGGAGTCAGGCTGATAGATAGTTTAAGGGACTGTAAGTCTACTACTGCATCGGGGCGGAAGAATGTCTTCCTCAAGCCTTGCAGGAGGGAGAATTCATAGCTACTCCAGCATTTTAGAGAAGTGTTAGAGGTGGGATTGATTTATACTAAACAAAGGAAGGCAGAAAATGCTCAATAGTAAGATATGCATGATTTCAAACCCCTTTATTTCAATGCTAGAATGTTCATAGTGCAGGAGACATATTGAACATCTCTAAGTGAAGTTTCACTCCTCAACGCCAGGAGCTTTTCATGCTTTAGAATTTTCATTTTGTTTTTTAAATAGTCTTTTTGTTTCTGGTAACACTGGGGAACTAATCCAAGCTCTGTGCACAGAGGTTATTCCTAAAAATGCTCAGAAGGGCATGAGTTCCTGGAGATCAAACCCAGGCTTCTCACACACACAAAACATGTGCTCAACCTATTGAGCTATCTCTTCAGCCTCCATATTGTTATTCAGTAGGGGAAAAGTCATTCTGGATCCTGAAACACATCTTTGCTTAAGGTCCTAAGTTAAACTTCATCCTCTCATGTTCTAGTGAACTTGTTAAGGGGGAGAGGGGAGTGATCACACCTGGCAGTACTCAGGGGATATTCTTGACTCTGCACCCAGGAATTGCTCCTGATGGTGCTTGGGGGACCATATGGGAGGCTGGGAATGGAACCTAGGTTGGCCACACATAAGGCAAATGCCCTCCCACTGCACTGTCATGCAGGCCCCTCAAGTAATCTTCAACCGTGTTACCTGTGGAATATTTTAATTTGTTTTTGGTCACACCTGTCAATGCTCAGAGCTTACTCCTGTCTCTATCCTGGCAGACCTCAGGATGCTAGGGATTGAGGCCCCGTCTGCCTCATGCAGGGCTAACATCCTACTCACTGTACTATCTCTCTAGCCCCAGATATTTAAGACTAAATTTGATCGTATGTTTCTGAAAGCCAACACCTTGCCAGGGTTTTATGGAGAGTTGGTGCTCCTTTATATACTCATTAGTAAGGCCTGATTTATATAATTGATGAATAAACTGAATTTAGAAAGTCAGCTTTTTTTTCCTCTTATCTCTTCACCCTGTAGGTCTTATAATGCTCTCTCACATATATTTAGCTCCTGTGAGCCTCTCTAAGTAAACGTATGCTCCCCTTCAAGGTATTTGCCTTTCATGTGACTTTCATTTGAGACCATATTTGATAGTTCAATCCTTGGTGTCCCATGTTTACCCCCAAATCTCCACCCCCAGCACCTCCAGGAATACTTTCTGAGTGCAGAGCGAGTAGTAACCCCTAAGCATCATTGGATATGGCCCCAAAACAAACAAACAAAAAGAAATACAAGCATGTGATAACAAATTTTGCATAGAATAAATTTGCTCACTTAAATGTTAGTCCATGTGACTGGCTTGATGGGTGGTTCAAGATCATTGTAGAATTAGGAACATAATTTTAATTGGATATGATTTTGTAGCAGATTTTAAAACTGAGCAGGAGCAAAATATAGTGTTATTAATTAAGGGCAAATAAAATTCTAAAAGAAGCGTGAAATCCACGTTGGTGGGAAATGTTGTTGATGTGATTTTGTCCCTCAGGACAGGACTGTCCCACATTCTTCAGCACAGCAGCATGAATTAATGGACTTTATATTTAGCAAACAGGTGTTCTAAATTTGCTATTCCTCTCAAGACAAATAGCCATGAAAGCTATGGGAGTGGAATTAACTCATCAATTTCATGTTGTCACTGTACAGAGAGCAACAGTTCCATTGTCAGGGACAATCGTTTCATTTGTGCTATAAGGTAGGCATATCTTGCTCTCAATTCTATGCATATCACTAGTGATCAATAAGAAAAAAGTTAATATGTTTCCAGTCCCAGTAGAAATTTCATCATTTAGACAAAACAATACCAAATACATAAATTTGGGTCTCATTACAGGAAGGATAATGCACCCAAAGTTAAAAACTTTAGACAAAACAATAGCACTTTGAATTTGATCAGTTATTTTTTAGACTTAATAACTTTTGCTTCTCCACTTATTCAGCTCCCAGACTGGTCAACTCTTTTTGTTCAATCTCTTATAAGTTGAATTTTTATTAATACATTATTAGTTGTATTTTTGTAAAAAAAAGAAATTCTTTTTAGTTCTTACATATTTATGACTTTCCAGTGAATGAAGGAATAGTTGAACTTCATATCCTGTATTTGAAGTGCTGTATAGCTTTAGATATTTTTTTTCAGTTTTATATATTTTATTTTCATAAAAGTAGTTCACAATAGTTCATTACAGTTAATATTCAAACACCAATCCCACCACCAATCACCTTCCCACCACCCAAGAGGGAAGTATGTAAAGGTTGTTATATTTCATTCTGGAGCTGTTTAAGCACAAATATAAGAGAATACAAGTAAGTATGTCAAAACCAAACAAATGTGTCCTACTTTTGGTAAGTAAGTGGGTTGGAGTATAAGAGGTCGCATGGCCATGAATGTGGCCACGTGCTCCAGGAAATTCTGTGGTGCTCTCTTCCGGAAGCTTTGGTTTATTGTCTCTGGATCTTGGCCATTGATGAGATTACATGGCACCAGGGACAGTTTGTGGGTGTGACTGCCAAGCTATTGGAAAACTGTGGACCTGGGGGATGGAGGCCCAGTCCCGATCTGAGTGGACTTGGGGATCTCAGTCATGAGTTCCTACATACCTGGGTTCCTCATCTGGTTCTTTCATGGGTGAGGCTCATCCAAGCATGTGGAAAATGGCCTTGAGCATGGCAGTGGTTGGGTTCTGGAGGTTTGCGGCTGCCAGGGTTCTTCTTGGGGCAGGGAGGGAAATTCAACCCGTCCCTCTCTCCACAGTGTTCCAGTGAAGACATCCTGGCCCGGGGTCAGGACTTTCTGCAGGCCTAGATTTTTCTTATTGAAATATGAGAAGCAATCTTCAAGCTGTAAGCAAGTTAGAATCAGATGAGAATTGTGAATTGTGTATAAACTCTATACATTCAGTCCTGTTATTAGGGAGATTTTTTTAAAATTAAACCTGTTTTTAGAACTTTTTATACATTCAGTTGGAAAAAAAAACTACAACGAGTTCCCATTCTAGCACTTCACAGGTATTAACCTCTTAAAAATCAGTCAGGATCTGATGTTCATCTGATATTCTGTCAAGATATGAAACATCCCATCACCACAGATCTTTTGTTCTTCCAAAGATACATTCTAGTGGAGTTCATGTCCAATTCAATCAGCCTAATCAGTGGCTGAATAAGTAGCAGTACTCCTACATAAAAAAAAAAGGTACATTCTCTCCCTTTCTGTGCCTACAGCTCTGTTTAATTCCTCTCCATTGTTATTCTGTTCTCTATCTGTGATTTTCGTCATTTTAGTAGTATTCTAGAGGACTAGAGCTAGATTGATCTAGTTTGATCCCTAGCACCCCATATGGTCTCCAGAGCCCCGCCAAGAGTGATTTCTGAGCATAGAGCCAGAAGTAAGCACTGAGCACTTCTAGGTGTGTCCTCACCCCCCGAACCCATCACACAGTATTTAATCTTGTGAGGTTGATTGATTTTACTCAACTCACTGTAGTGGCAATTCAGCCAGGTCATTGTATATGTAAATAGTTCACACATCTTTTATTGCTGAGTAGTATATATCAGTCTACTTAACAACTTTTTCAATGAAGACCATCTAGTTTATTTCCAGTTCTTTAAAATATTAAGAATAAAACTGCTATGGACATTTAACTATGGGGTGCTGGGTAAACGTAACTCTTCATCTCCGTGCTATATGTATTTGCTGGTCTTTATTATTTTATTATATAGTACTGTATATGTTTATGTTTTAGAAGTACCAATGTTAACACAGCATGCTTATCTCTAAATTGTTCATATCCCTCCACACTTGGCAGTTTTGTTTTTGTTCTGTTTTTCTTTGAGTCCTCTTAGGACAGTGCCCAGTGTTTACTCCCCTTGAAGTCTCCCAGACCTTGTGCTGGGAATAAAAACCTGGCCGCAGCCCATTGATCTATCTCTTAACCCACATCTATTGAAATTTTTACTCTCATTTTTACTGATGTATACCATGATTTACAATATTGTTACTGCATGCGTTTTTCTAACATCACACCCACCACCAGAATGTCTACTTCCTTCCACCAATGTCCTATAGTTCCCATCCATTTCTTCCTCCTCTCCCCGGATATTCAGTTCTGGGAACATATTCTCTAGTTCTCTAGCCTTTTGCCACTTGTTGCCACCTTAGTATGTCTTCATACCCCATATATGAGCTAGATGATTATGTTTCAGTACCTCTTCTTTTTTATTTATGTGTGGTTTGGGGCCACACCTGGCAACACTCAGAGGTTACTTTTGACTCTGCACTGAAGAATCACTCCTGGCAGTGCTCAAGGAACTAAATGGGATGCCAGAGATTGTACTTGGGTTGGCTGCACACAAGTCAAGCACCCTAACTACTGTACTATCTTTCCTGCCCCTCTACCTCTCCTTTTGACAACTTCTCCATTACATTTGAGATTCTTTGATTAATTTTATCACGTTTATACCTTGGCATTTAACTCTAATACATATCTTTAAAATTTGACAAACTTAAGTTTCCTTTTTTAGTGATTATATTTTTAAAAATTTATATTCATGCATGCATTGTTCATATTTATGTAGGAACACATTTATGTATGTTTTTCAGATTCTGCAAGTATCTCTGTAGATGATCTTTACATTTGCCAATATCTATTGATTTACTTCCTCCTTTATGCAATGTATGCCTTTTATTGCTTTTTTGACCTTGTTGCACCAGCTAAATAATCCATAATTGTATTGAACAACAGTTTTTTTGATATCCTTCCATTTCTGTGAATCTTATAAAAAGAGCTAATTTTTTCCCCATCAACAACAATATTTGCAATATTAGCAATAGGTCTTTATTAGGTGATTTTCATCAAGTAAAAATTTCCCCTTTTCCTATTTTCTAATTTTTAAAAATGTATATCCAGTTGTTTAAGGGTGGCAAGCCCTATACATGTCAATTAATTACAGCTTTTTCAGTTCCTAATTTAGGACTCTTGTTTCTTTTTCTTTTATTTTTGGGCACATGTGGTGGGGCTCAGGACTTACTCCTAAATCTGTGCCCAGGGATAACTGCTGTTTGGGCCCATAGAATCATCTGATATACAGATGATTCAGGAGATCAAATTCATGAGCCAGGGATTGAACTGGGTGTTGTTTTGATATTCTGTCTCATTGATCTGTCCAATGGTGAAAGTGGAATGTTGAAATCCTCAACATTCTATGTGTTCATCAATATACTTTTACAGTTTTGTGAGCAGTATCTTCATAGATTTTGCTTCCTCTTCATCTGGTTCATATATGTCGATGAGCATCAGAGCCTTATACCCTACTGATCCTTAACCAGTGCAATAGTGACCATCGTTATCCCATTACTCTGTTTTGTTTCAATGTTAATTTTGTCAGACATAAATATAGCTAACCCTGCCTTTTCCCCTCTACTATTAGCTTGTAGAACTGTTTTTCATTCTTTCACTTTGAGCCTATGTTTATCTCTCAAATTTAAGCATATTTCATGTTAGTAGCAGAAGAAAGATTTTTTTTTAAATAATGTAGGAGTACTGCTATTTGTTCAGCCATTGATTAAGCTGCTTGAATTGGGCATGAACTCCACTTGGTTTTGTTTCTTGATCCATCCAGGAATTCTATGCTTTATTAAGGGGGAATTTAGTTCACTTATGTCCAGATTATTGATATAAAGGAAATATTGCCTTTGTTTTCTGTGTGGAATTTAGTTGTCTTGTAATTGGCTATTTTCTTTTTTATAGGTACCTTTCTAATAATTTTAAAGGGTGGTTTAGTTGTAGCAAATGTCTCCAGCTCTTGTTTTTCTAGGAATGTTTTTCACCCCTCACAAATCTAAATGACAACATTTCAGGATAGTGGATGGTAGAAGGAAATGGATTTTTATTCAACATTTTGAATATGTCGTTCTGCTTTTCCTTCCTTTTTGTTGTTTTGTATGAGAGATCTGTTTTGATTCATCCGAATGGATACAGTTCATCCGAATGGATATTTTTTCACATTCTAAATTAATTCTTCTTTGATTTGATTGAGATTTTTTCCAGTACTTATTTAATTCCATTACCATGCATCGAATATTGATTTGAGATCCAACTCAACTAGGTTTGAGAATTTTGATGAACTCAAGGACTTAGTGGACTTCTGTCCCTGTTTTCCAATGCAGGTGAATTCCTGTGTTTACATTGTTCTTAGAGTTTTGTGAATAATGACTGTGGAGCTCTAGGTTCCTGATTATCTGAGTACTGATATGATTCATAATTTTACACTAAGAATCTACTCTTATGCCGCTGTTGCTATATTTCCATTACCATGTAATGGTATTTTAGTGCAACAGGCAGGTTTAGATCTAGTACCTTTATTTAATAACTAGGTGTTTTATGAAGATAATCTGATATTTAGGACTATGACGGTCCCATTAGCCCCTGCATTGTCCATATCTGGAGTCCATATTTGCTTAGGAGTTGGGTGGGGTAGAGCAGAAAGGGTCCAATCAATGCACCTGATTGTATTTTAAATTGTCCTCAGCTAGAATAGGTCCCTAGAAGTGGGTGGTGGGAAGACACTAGTGCCAGGATGATCCCTGAAGTCTCTGCAGCTAGGGAAGTTCCTTATTTTTTTTTAAAGTCTTGACTAAAATATGCCTTCATTTGAACACTTTGAGCTTATATTTAATTTCACCTTTCTTTATAAGATTCAGATGACAGTAATAATAAATCTTTGATCATAGCACCCCATACATCAGAAACTGTTCATTATTTTTCAGTCGTTCTCTCTGCTGCTTAAACTACACATCTAATTTTCTGTTTTCAATGAATTTTTTTCTAGCTCTATCTTGCTATCGAATCTTTAAATTGAGTTTTTTGTCTTGGTTATTTTTCTGCTTATAAAATTTTAATCCGGTTGTTCTTTACAACCTATATTTCTTTACTAAGACATTCACTTTTAAAAAAATTTTTTTAAATTTTTATTATTTTTAGTGAAACACCATGAGGTACAGTTGTAGATTTACAATATTTTGTGCTTGGGTTATTATACAATGATCAAATTATACAATGATCAAATACTAATCTCTCCACCAGTGCCCATTTTCCACCAACATGGATAAAATCCCTCCCAACCCCATCCCTCCCATCTCACACTGCCTCTGTGGCAGGGCAATCCCCTGTGTTCTCTCTCTCCTTTTGGTGTTGTGGTCTGCAAAAGAGGCTTTGAGTGGCAAACATGTTCAGTCCATAGTCTACTTTCAACATGCATCTCCACTCCTGGGAGGATCCTCCAAACACCCTTTACTTGGTACTCCCTTCTCTATATGAGCTGCACTTTCCCCAAGAATGCCCGACTGGCCTCTAAGCTATGGAGGAAACCTCCTGGTGTTGATCTCAGCTATTCTTGGGTATTAATCTCATATTTTATTTCTTTATATTCCCCAGATGAATGCAATCTTTCTATGTCTATCCCTCTCTGACTCATTTCGCTTAACATGATACTTTCCATGTTGTACCACTTGTATGTAAATTTCATGACTTCATCTTTTCTAACAGCTACATAGTACTCCATTGTGTAGATGTACTAAAGTTTCTTTAACCAGTCATCTGTTCTTGGGCATTCAGGTTTCTTCCCGTTTCTGGCTATTGTAAAGAGTGCTGCAATGAACAAACAAGTGCAGATATCACTTCGACTATACATTTTTGCCTCTCTGGGATATATTCCCAGGAGTGGTATTGCTGGGTCAAATGGGAGCTCAATTTCTAATTTTTTGAGAATCGTCCATACTGTTTTCCAGAAAGGCTGAACCAGACGATATTCCCCCCAACAGTGAAAGAGTGTCCCTTTCTCGCCACATCCGCGCCAGCATCGGTTGCTTTTGTTCTTTAGGATGTGGGCCAGTCTCTGAGGTGTGAGATGGTATCTCATTATGGTTTTGATCTGCATCTCCCAGATAATTAATGATGTAGAACATTTTCTCATGTGCTTTTTTGCCATTCTGATTTCTTCTTTGAGAAATTTTCTGTTCATTTCATTGCTCCATTTTTTGATGGGGTTGGATGTTTTCTTCTTGTGGAGTTCAACCAGTATTTTGTATATCCTTGATATCAACCCCTTGTCAGATGTGTGTTTGGCGAATATCCTTTCCCATTCTGTAGACTGTTTTTGTATTTTGGTCACTGTTTCTTTTGAGGTGCAGAAGCTTCTTAGTTTAAGATAGTCCCATTTATCTATCTCGTTTTCACTTGCTCGTCCAGTGGCGTGGCATCTTTGAAGATACCATTAGCTTCATTGTCGTGGAGTGTTTTGCCAACTTTGTCTTCAATGTACCTTATGGTTTCTGGTTTGATGTTGAGGTCTTTAATCCATTTTGATCTTACTTTTGTACATGGTGTTAGGCAGAGTTCTGAGCCCACTTTTTTGCGTATAGCCGTCCAGTGATGCCAGCACAATTTGTTAAAGAGAATTTCATTACTCCACTTCACATACTTGCACCTTTATCAAAGATTAGATGATCATACGATTGAGGGGATATGTCAGTGTATTCAACCCTGTTAGGCAAGAAAAAGATATTAAGGGCATTCAGGTCTGCAGTTTTGCCTTTGTTCCAGTACCATGCTGTTTTAATTATTACTGCTTTGTAGTAGAGTTTGAAGTTAGGGAGGTTGATTCCTCCCATTTTCTTTTTCCAAAGAATTGCTTTAGCTATTCGTGAGGGCTTATTGTTCCATATAAATTTCAGGAGTTTTTGCTCCATTTCTTTGAAGAATGTCATGGGTATTCTTATAGGGATTGCATTGAATTTATACAATGCTTTCGGTAGTGTTGCCATTTTGACAATGTTAAGTCTCCCGACCCATGGGCAGGGGATATCTTTCCATTTCCTCATGTCCTCTTTTATTTCCTGAAGTAGCGTTTTGTAGTTTTCTTTGTACAGGTCCTTTACTTCCTTAGTTAAGCTGATTCATAGGTACTTGATTTTCTGGGGAACAATTGTGAATGGGATTTTTTTTTCATGTAGCTTTCTTCTCTCTCACTGTTTGCATATAGGAAAGCCATGGACTTTTGGGTATTGATTTTATAGCCTGCAAATTTACTATACAAGTCTATTGTTTCTAGGAGTTTTTTGGTGGAGGTTATTGGGTTCTCTAAGTATAGTATCATATCATCTGCGAATAGTGAGAGTTTGATTTCTTCCTTTCCTACCTGAATGCCCTTAATATCTTTTTCTTGCCTAATCGCTATTGCAAGCACTTCCAGGACTATATTGAACTATGTTGACTATATTGGAGATAGTGCACATCCTTGTCTCGTTCCTAATCTTAGAGGGAAGGCTCTCAGTTTTTCCCCATTGAGGATGATGCTTGCTGTAGGCTTGTGGTAGATGGCTTTAATTATGTTGAGGAAGGTCCCCTCTGTACCCATTTTGGCTAGGGTTTTCATCATAAAGGGGTGCTGGATCTTGTCAAATGCTTTCTCTGCATCTATTGATATGATCATATGCTTTTTATCTTTTCTTATGTTGATATGATGGATTATGTTGATTGATTTCCGAACATTAAACCATCCTTGGGATGAATCCTACTTGGTCATGGTGTATGATCTTTTTGATGAGTAGTTGGATTCTATTTGCTAGTAATTTGTTGAGGATCTTTGCATCTGTGTTCATCAGGGATATCGGTCTGTAATTCTCTTTCTTTGTGGTATCTCTGTCTGCTTTTGGTATCAGTGTGATATTTGCTTCGTAAAAACTGTTCGGAAGTGTTTTTGATATTTCAATTTCGTGGAAACGTTTAAAAAGGATTGGGAGTAAGTCCTCTTTAAAGATTTGGAAGAATTCACTAGTGAATCCATCCGTGCCAGGACTTTTGTGCTTGGGGAGACTTTTTATTACCATTTCAATTTCCTTGATGGTGATAGGTCTGTTCAGGTATTCCAGGTCTTCTTGGTTCAGCCTTGGGAGTCTGTAGGAGTCTAGGAATTTATCCATTTCCTCGAGGTTTTGATGTTTTGTGGCATAAAGCTTCTCAAAGTACTCCCTGAGGATCCTTTGTATTTCTGTAGTTTCTCTTGTAATGAC
Source organism: Sorex fumeus (assembly GCF_029834395.1). NCBI lineage: Eukaryota > Metazoa > Chordata > Mammalia > Eulipotyphla > Soricidae > Sorex > Sorex fumeus. Next base: position 2,928,121 of record NW_026606078.1, on the reverse strand, counting down.
CCCCTTTTCATTTCTGATTCGGTTTATTAGGGTTTTCTCTCTCCCTTTCTTTGTGAGTTTTGCTAGAGGCTTATCAATCTTGTTAATTTTCTCGAAGAACCAGCTCTTGGTTTCATTGATCTTTTGGATTGTTTTTTGGGTTTCCATCTCGTTAATCTCTGCTCTGAGTTTTATTATTTCCTTTCTCCTGTTCAGGTTGTGCTCCTTTTTTTGGTCCTCCAACCTCTTAAGCTGTGAGGTTAGGTTACTTATGTGTGCTCGCTCCTCCTTCCTGAGGAATGCTTGTAGAGCTATAAGCTTTCTTCTTAACACAGCTTTTGCTGTGTCCCATAAGTTTTGGTAACTCGTGTTCTCATTTTCATTTGTTTCTAGGAATCTTTTGATTTCCTCTTTCTAAGCCTTTCTATGTCACTCGTTGTTCAATAGCGCACTGTTTAATTTCCAGGTGTTTGATTTAGTTTTCTGTTTCTGTGTGTGATTTACTTCTAATTTCAGTGCATTATGGTCTCAGAAGATTGTTGATACAATCTCTATCTTCTTAATTTTATGGAGGCATGTTTTGTGGCTCAGCATGTAGACCTTCACTTTTTAATCATAGTAAATTTCTATTTGTTTCAAATACTCTTAATTGATGCATTTTATGGTTCCTGTTTTAATAGTCAATAGATTTATTTTATACAAGAATAATATTTTACTTAATTACCACTGCATTTTTTTCTTGAGAGCATTAATTTATTTGGCTTGCATATTTCAAAATCAATTTTATTGATTTATGATTGGTTTGTGATATTATGTATCTATTAGAGATTAGATTTACATTTGATATGTGCATATGCTTTCCCCAACCACCCTCAAAGTTTCAATACAATCACAACATCAAATTTGTCCCATCTTCCGTTCTTTCAATTCTACTTCCCCTCTATGGAAATGCACTGTGTTTTTACAGAATGTGCTTATTTTGTGTTTTGATAATAATTAAATTTTAACATTTGCTGGATAATTGTATCATTTCTGTTATCTCAATGTTGAGATTTATTTGTTGTCTTTTTAAATTTTGATTGAGATCGTTACATTTCTTATTCTGAAAGGTAATTTTCTACTGAAATGTGAACATTCTGGGCACATAGGGACTAGTTTTTATTACCGCTATTGATCACTTGATCACTTGACTTCTCGTCAATTGTCGATTTGCTTGAGCAGGCGTCAGTAATGTCTCCATTTGTCCCTGTCGCGTGCTAGTGCAGCCCATGGCATCTGTTCGTTCTAGGAACATGAAGAGCCTCAAACTGATCGTTCATGATCTTGATGAAGTCTGACCATCTGGTAGGCGGGCGGCCATGCAGTCTTTTGACATCCCGTGGAATCCAGTCGGTAACAGCTCTAGTCCAGCAGTCATCTCTAAATCTCATTACGATTTTTGACGCCATCTGATTTTTAATGCCTTGGCAAAAGAGACAGCAACCCTCATTGTTGATTGTCAACAGAGGTCAGAACTCCGGATTCTTTCTCTCATTTGAGTGAAATGTGATAGTCCAAGAATAGCTCTTTCAATTCCTCTTTGGGAGACCCAAATAGCGTTCTCATCCTGTTTGCTTAGGGCCCAGGTCTCTGAAGAATAGTGCAATCAAGGAGATGTGAGCAGAGCCAGAGTTTCTTCGTCCTCTTAGCTATTTCTTTGACTCTCTCGAAGGCATTCCAAGCCGCTCTCTTCCACCTGCTCAGCTCGGGTGCCAGGTCATTTGTCATGTTGACTTCTCGACCTAGGTACACATAGCTGTTGCATTCAGAGATGGTCCTCCCTTTGAAAGCGAAAGGACTGTCAGGAACAAGGCTGTTTTTCATAAACATTGTCTTCATAAGATTCAGCTATAGTCCGACCTTACCACACTCACGGTCAAAGTTGGCAAGCATTTGTGCCGCTTGGCTGATGTTTGGTGTTATTAAAACAATGTCATCAGCAAAGCAGAGGTGGTGTAGTTGCCGACCATCTATCTTCACTCCCATTTCTGCCCATTCCAGTATTCGCATGATGTTCCCGAGGGTGGCACTGAAGAGTTTTGGTGAAATGGTATCACCCTGCTGAACCCCTCTCTTGACATTGATGACTACTTCTTTGTAGAATGGTGAGATTCTGGTAGTGAATCCGTAATACAGCTCACGGAGGATCCTGATGTATTGAGTTTGAATGTTCTGATTGGCTAGGGCTTCAATGACTGCTTCCGTCTCAACAGAATCAAAGGCCTTCTTTAAATCAATGAACGTTAGACAGAGTGGCATCTTGAACTCCAGAGAAATCTCAATGAGCTTGGTTATCATGTGGATATGGTCGATGGTGCTGAATCCTTTGCGGAACCCGGTTTGCTCACATGGTTGTCCTTCATCTAGTGTTCTGCCAATTCTATTCAGGATGACTCAAGTGGACAACTTGTAGATGACAGACAACAGGCAGATCAGGTGATAGTTGCCAATGCCATAGATGTCTCCCTTCATGTACAGTAGTACAGTCCTGCTGGTTTTCCATTGGAATGGAATCTTGCATTCAGACAGGTAGCGTGTGAAGAGCCAAGCCAGCGTATTGATGAGTGCTGATGGCAGGTTCTTCAGATATTCAGGTCTGACCTTGTCTGGGCTGGGTGCTGTTCGTTTCTTTACTGACGAAATGGCGTGTTGCATTTTGGAAGGGAGAACATTGGGAACAACATATCCATCCTGTGGTATTTGGTATGTTGGCAGGTGGACATGGCTATCGAAGTTCAACTTAGATAAATCAGAATACTTTCATTGATAATTACTAGATCAGAGGGAAAGAACGTTTTTTAAAGATTGCAGCACTGTTTACAATAGCTAGAATCTGGAAAAACCCTGAGTGCCCGAGAACAGATGACTGGTTAAAGAAATTTTGGTACATCTACATAATGGAGTACTATGCAGCTGTTAGAAAAGATGAAGTCATGAAATTCATCTACAAGTGGTACTACATGGAAAGTATCAAGCTAAGCAAAATGAGTCAGAAAGAAAGGGACAGACATAGAAAGATTGCATTCATCTGGGGAACATAAAGTAACAAAATAGGAGACTAACACCCAAGAATAGCCGAGATAAATACCAGAAGATTACTCCATGGCTTTGAGGACAGCTGCACGCTAGGGGAAAAGGCAGCTCAAATAGAGAAGGGAGCACCAAATAAAGGGTCTTGGGTGTTTCCTCTCAGGATGGAAAATGCGTGATGAGAGTAGACTATAGACTGAACAAGTTTGCCACTCAATGTTTCTTTTGCAAACCACAGCACTCAAAAGGAGAGAGATAACAAAAGGGAATGCCCTGCCACAGAGGTAGGGTGGGATGGGGCAATGGGGGATGGGAGGGATACTGGGACTGGTGGTGATGGATAATGGGCACTGGTGGAAAGATGGGTATTGAATCATTGTATAACTGAAACCCAAGCACAAAAATTTGTAAGTCTACAACTGTACCTCATGGTGTTTCACTAATAAAAATTTAAGAAACAATAAAAGAACAAAAGCAACCAGTGTTGGTGTGGATGTGGGGAGAAAGGAATTGTCCTTCATTGTTGGGGAAATGCCAACTGGTCCAGCCTTTCTGTAAAACAATATGGATGTTTCTTCAAAAAACTAGAAATTGAGCTCCAATTTGACCCAGCAATATCTCTTCTGGCAATATATCCCAAGGTTGCAAAAATGTACAGTAGAAATGACATCAGCACCTGTACATTCATTGCAGCACTGTTCAGAATAGCCAGAATCTGGAAACAACCCGAGTGCCCAAGAACAGACGACTGGTTAAAGAAACTTTGATACATCTACACAATGGACTACTACACAGCTGTTAGGAAATATGAAGTCATGAAATGTGCTTATAATTGGAATGTCATGGAGAGTATCATGCTAAGTGAAATAAGTCACAGAGAGAGAGAGAGAGATAGAATGACTGCACTCATTCGCAGAATAATTTCACTTGATCACTTGACTTCCCGTTAATCATCGATTTGCTTGAGCAGGCGCCAGTAATGTCTCCATTTGTCCCTGTCGCGTGCTAGTGTAGCCCAATGGCGTCTGTTCACTCTAGGAACATGAAGAGCCTCAAACCGATCGTTCATGATCTTGATGAAGATGTCTGACCATCTGGTAGGTGGGCGGCCACGCGGTCTTTTGACATCCCATGGAATCTAATCGGTAAAAGCTCTAGTCCAGCAGTCATCTCTAAATCTCATTACGTGACCAGCCCATCTGATTTTTGACACCTTGGCAAATGAGACAGTGTCCCTGATTCTTGATCATCGACGGAGGTCGGAACTCCGGATTCTTTCTCTCTTTTGAGTGAAATGTGATATTCCAACATAGCTCTTTCAATTCCTCTTTGGGACACCCGAATAGCGTTCTCATCCTGTTTGTGTAGGGTCCAGGTCTTTGAGGCATATGTTAATGCAGGAAGAACAGTGGAATCAAAAAGATGTGCCCAGAGCTGGAGGTTCTTCATCCTCTTTGCTATTTCTTCGACACTCTTGAAGGCGTTCCAAGCCGCTCTCTTCCTCCTCTGCAGCTCGGGTGCTAGGTCATTTGTCATGTTGACTTCTCGACCTAGGTACACATAGTTGTTGCATTCGGGGATGGTTGTTCCATTGAGAGCGAATGGGGCGTCAGGAACAAAGCTGTTTCTCATAAACATTGTCTTCGTAAGATTCAGCTGCAGTCCTACCTTTCCACACTCACGGTCAAAGTCGGCCAGCATTTGTGCTGCTTGGCTGATGTTTGGTGTTATTAAAACAATGTCATCAACAAAGCAGAGGTGGTGTAGTTGCCGATCATCTATCTTCACTCCCATTTCTGCCCATTCCAGTCGTCACATGTTCTCGAGGGTGGCACTGAAGAGTTTCGGTGAAAATGGTATCACCCTCCTGAACTCCTCTCTTGACATCAACGATTACTTCTTTGTAGAATGGTGAGATCCTGGTAGTGAATCCGTAATACAGCTCGCAGAATATAAAGTATCATATTATGAGACCAACACCCAAGGACAGTAGAGACAAGGGCCAGGAAGATTACTATTCCATGGTTGGAAGTCTGCCTCATGAGTTGGGGGAGAAAGCAGCTAGGATAGAGAAGGTATCACTAAAGGTATGTCAACAGATTGCTCAGGATGGGAAATGTGTGCTGAAAGTAGATAAAGCACCAAACATGATGGTCTCTCATTATCTGTAATCTGTATTGCAAATGATGAGCCCATAAGTAGAGAGAGAGTAAGAAGGCATAGAGGCAGGAGGAGGGGTGGGATTACGGGGGTGGAGGGAAGGATACTGAGGACATTTGGTGGTGGAAAATGTACACTGGTTGAAGGATAGGTGTTCTATAACTATGATTAAAACTCAAACATCAAAGTTTTATGATTATAGCCCATGGTGATTCAATAAAAAATAAATACAAAAATAAATACAGTACGGAAATGAAAAAAACGTGTACTTCAGAGTAAGTCCCCTCTTCTCCTGATGGAACAATTACTATACTTTATTCGTTTATTTTGTGGCCATACCCAGCAGTGCTCAGGAATTAGCCCCTGTTTTGTGCACAGGACTTAGTTCTGGCTCTGTGTTTGATAAATTACTTTCTTTTGGCTCAGTCTCACTTGAAAAATTGTTTATTCTCTCTCTGAAAAATCCATATGTCCTAGGTCTTAAGGCTAAATTAAAATTCCATTTAAGAACTAACTATACCGACATGGGATTTCAGTCTTCATTAGAAGGAATTTTCTTGTTTGCCTTATTTTTTGACACCCTGGACTCCTGTTTTCAAAGCCTATCTGAGGGTTAGTGGTAATATATATATATATATATATATATATATATATGCAGCAATGCAATAGATTGCTGAGGTAATCTTTGAGATTAACAGAATATCCTTATTCTGTGAAGTATCTACAGAATCTGTTCCACAAAGTTAAAAAACTGTCTTGCCTAGATGGGTCTTAAGTCTCACAGCCCACCTGAGTAAATATATGAATCACTGTATATCCATCCCACTGTCAAGATAACCCTCTCTGTCCATTCCTTTACCCCCTCTTCACTTTACTTCCTATAATTATATGTTTAATAGAGTCTGAGTGCAAAAGTAACTGAAGTTATTTTTTAAGAATAATTACCAACAAATAACCTGGCAAGCTACCCATGATGTATTTGATATGCCAAACACAATAACAGTTGTCACAATGGAGACATTACTGGGCCCGCTCGAGCAAAATCGATGAACAACGGGAGGACAGTGACTTTTTTGGTAAACTTTTCCCCAAGTTTTTGGGGTCTGACTAGCCTCTTTTTTGAACAGTGCCTGGTATATTGTGGGGGTCTCAGTAGCTTATTGGATGAATGGATTTCCTGGTATAGTTGACATGGAGGGACGAGGAGAGGTCTGATTAGCTATCAACAAGGAGTAGCCTGCTGTGTAAGTTCGGATGGGGAAACAGGGGCCAGAGCAATAGTAAGTGGGTAGGGCGTTTGCCTTGCATTCAGCCAGCCCAGGATTGATTGATCCCAGGTACTCCATATGGTCCATGAGCGCAAAACTAGGAGTACCCCCCCACCCCAGGTATTGCCAGCTGTGACCCCAGAACCAAAACAAAACAAGATGTGAGGAACAAAGAGTGGGTATGAAATGTTACTTAGGCTATCTAAATATATTTAATCTATAATGGGTAAATACTTCTGCATGGTAGGAAGGCCATTTAATGAGCAATAACCCTCAACCCTGACTCCATGTAGCAATTATTTGTAATAGTTTAAAAAATATTTTTGATGCCTAGGTACCATTCATAGATCACATTAATCAAGATTGTAGAGGACCAGGGATGTAGTTAACTTAAATGGTAAACTATCTGCTTTACACAAGTGAGGCCCTGGGTTTGATCCTCAGCACCACCAAAGAAAAGAATCTAGGGTATCCTGCTTACTATATTTATAAAGTGCCCCAGTTTATTTGAAAGTATTTCCTAAGTTTAAAACCACAAAATTAAACATTGGCTAGTAAGTTTATAGTTTATTCTGTGACTACTAGGGGGGCTGGAGCGATAGCACAGCGGTAGGGCATTTGCCTTGCACGCAGCCAGCCCAGCTGAGCTGGGTTCGATTCTTCCGCTCCTCTCGGAGAGCCCGGCAAGCTATTGAGAGTATCTTGCCCGCATGGCAAAGCCTGGCAAGGTACCCATGACGTATTCAATATGCCAAACACAGTAACAAGTCTCATGATGGAGATGTTACTGGGCCCGCTCGAGGAAATCAATGAATAACGGGAGGACCGTGACCGTGACCGTGATTCATCCTTTCTTAAATTCTATTCAGTTTGTCAAATATCATGTTTAATTGTAACCTACTAGTAGCAGTGAAGTATCATGAGATAGAACAAATTAATATTTATGACTATATTTGATTATTCATTTATTCGTTAGACATATACTGAAAGCTATTTATGAACAAAAATCTTGCCCTCATGGAAAGTACAAACTGCTATAAAAGCCAGCTATCATCAAATAACCATAAGAAGAAATGTATGACATTGTGGGGAACAGAAGTTTCCAGAGCTAGTTTAACCTGAATTTGATTCATGGCTCATCCCACCCACATGACCTTAGGCATGTGACTTAATCTCACTATGTTTCCTTTTCCTTCCCTAAGAGAATGAGTATAATGATAGTATGTACCTGGACAGAAAGTTGTGAGGATATAATGGGTCAATGCATGCAAAGTACTAACACAAAAATGTGTTCAGTAAATTTCAACCAACTAAAACTATAATTACTTTTAAAATAGCATTTGCTTTAAGGAGAAATATAATGTGGCACAAAGGGACATGAATTACACCTACAACACGTATGGTCACGGTCCTCCCATTGTTCATCGATTTGCTCGAGCGGGCCCAGTAACATTGTGAGACTTGTTACTGTGTTTGGCATATTGAATATGTCACGGGAAGCTTGCCAGGCATTGCCATGCAGGCGAGATACTCTCAGTAGCTTGCCGGGCTCTCCGAGAGGGGTGGAGGAATCGAACTCAGGTCAGCCATGTTGGCTGTGTGTAAGGCAAACACCTTACCCGCTGTGCTATCGCTCCAGCCCACAACAGGTACAATCAAACACTTCCCTGAGAAATTTTTTCTTGTTTTTTAAATTTTTAAGTGACATTCTGGAGTTTATAGTGCTATTAATAGTGGTTTCTTATGCACATAATTCCACCATACCCATCAACAGTGTATGTAATGTCTCTCCCAAAGACCCCAAAACCCTACCTCCCAAGTAAGCCCCCCCAACTTAATTTTATAAACCAGTTCTTCCATTTTTTTGTCTTTGGACCTTTTATTTTTTGCTATCTTGCTGTGTATATTTATGTTCCTTATATGAGAGAAATCATTCTGACTAACTTCACTCAGCATGATATCCTCTAATTCCATTCATGTTGTTGCAAATTTTATGATTTAGTTTTCCATTGTGTGTACATATGTAACAAATATATATGTATATATATATATATAACAATTTCTTGATCCAATTCATCTGTAGTTGGGTATTTGGGTTAATTACATATCTTAGCTATTGTACTAAGTGTAGTGAAGAACATAGATGCATATATATCCTTTTGATATATATCAAAAATAGGTGTGCATATATTCATTTCAATTAAATTTTTTTAAGTTTGAGGGGTAGATTCCAAGAAATGGTATCACTGGAACATATGGTAGTTCTATTACTCCTTTTTTGATAGATTTCCATATTGCTTTCCATAAATGCTAAACCAGACAACATTCCCACCAACAATGAATGAGGGTTCCTGAGAATCTGATTTTTGAACTCGAGTTGAAGGATATGAAGGGCAAATTAGGAAAAATGGGTGGCTTTATAAGGGAGTATTCCAGGTAGGAATATATCCATGAGGGCATAAGAATTACAAAAGTATAAAGGGGTGATAGGAACAGAAATTGGAGCCAAGTTCAAGACATAGGCCTAGGCCAGGGTGATTAGAAGACAGAAAGTAAAGGGAAAAGTATAAACAGAGGAAGGTCCAGACATTCTCATGATTTATTACATGCATGTTAGTAAAACCCTGTTGTCAAATGTTATATTTGTAATGAATACCATTTATTTTAATTTTTGTGGGCGGGACTCACAAGCAGTGCTCAGGAGTCATGTGAGCCACTCTCAGCCATTAATTGGCTTGATGCAGTTCATTAATTGGCACCTACATCAAGCCATTAATTGGCTTGATGCAGTTCATTAATTGGCCCCTACATCAAGCCATTAATTGGCTTGATGCAGTTCATTAGTTGGCCCCTACTTCAATTCTTTGGCCCAGTAATGTGGATCTGCTTGGACTCAACTCTCAGCAGTGAGGAGATGCCAGAGACCATGGTGCTCAGAAGCTATCAGAGCCACATTCAATGGGTCATGTAGTATGTAGGACCAAATTTGGAAGCCAGAGCTTCCTCTAGGTCTTTGAGCTGTCTCCCAGGCATGAGGCATTTGGTTTTAAGTGTCTTAGGTTTAATCATATGAAATCACTATTTCTTGGTAGGGAATAAACAGTTGTATACTGCTTATGTCAATTTCGTATTTCATCCTTCACAGAATGATAGGATTATCACTCATTATTTTATATAAAAAAACAAAAGCTTGTCAGATACCATCTCTCTGAGCAGAGAAGGCTGTGCATTATCAAGGGTTTTCAGTACAAATGAAATTCAGAGACTGATACCATTTTAGAGAAATTGGTGGATTGATACCATTTTTAGAGGCAGTAACTGGGAGAGACAGTTGCTGACTAGTCCCATTCAGAAGTTAAGAGTGTCTGAGCTGTACAGCTGCGGATATTCTTCCCGGCCAGAATGTTAACTTTGACCCGAGATACACACACAAAGTCAAGAATGAATCTGTTTCTCACTGCCTAACTTTAAGAAGTAGGAGAACACTATGAGTTACATGGTTTACAAAATCTGAATTGAGTTGCCGTAATTGCTCAGTTTAAAGGTTTAAAGATTTAAACCAAAGGTTTAAAGTAGGTTAATGTGACTACTTATGACTAAAGAAACAGACAATTCACATTCTCTGAAATTTGAGAGTGAATTTATTCTTGTGGTTCACTCCAGAACGACCTATGGCAACACATTGAACTCGGAAAAGCAAGTGATGGAGATGTTCACTACTCACCATAATTTTTTGGAATCATTTTGAAAAAAAATCATATGTTCACTGATCTCAAGTTCTGAAAGTGAGAGACATTTGTTGCAGTTATGTGCCTATTTTTTTGTGGATTTAATACTCAAAGTCACAGATCTTTTCCCCAAATACTAAGACCTCTTGCCTTTCTTCTTTTTCATGACACTTTTCTCTCTGCAGAATTGTCAAATTGGAGCCATAATCAATATTTGAATTCCATTTCCCACTCACACAAATTGTTTTATAAACTACTTCTTTTATTTGCAGATACATAGTCTTTATTTTTTTTTATTTTGTTCCCTTCTAGTACAAAGCGTGTGGATAATTCCAACACAAGGCTTGTTGTCCAAATTGAAAAGGATCCAGGTAAGACTATATCTTTCTTCTCTGTACTTAAATATTTATTTATTAATGGAGATGTGTAGAAGAGTTCCTTAAATTTTAAAATTGGGAATTAAGTACTCATTCTTTTTAATGTATAGATGAAAAACATGTCTTCTTAAATATGCTAACTCTAAACATAATACTGTAATTACTGGTTTTGGCATATCAAATACACAACGGATAGTTTGTGAGGCTCTGTGGTGCAGGCGGAATACTCTAAGTAGCTTGCCAGGCTCTCCAAGAGGGATAGTGGCTTTTCGGGCAACTTCTAATCGCCCTTGTTCTCCCTTCCGAAATCTGACATGCCATTTTGTCAGTAAAGAAACAAACAGCACCCGGCCCAGACAAGGTCAGACCTGAACACCTGAAGAACCTGCCGTCAGGACTCATCACTATGCTGGCTCGGCTCTTCACATACTACCTGTCTGAATGCAAGGATCCGTCCCAATGGAAAATCAGCAGGACTGCACTACTGTTCAAGAAGGGAGACATCCATGACATTGGCAACTATCGCCCGATCTGCCTATTGTCTGTCATCTACAAGTTGTTCACTCGAGTCATCCTGAATAGGATTGGCAGAAAACTAGATGAAGGACAACCATGCGAGCAAGCTGGGTTCCGAAAAGGATTCAGCACCATCGACCATATCCACACGATAACCAAGCTCATTGAAGTTTCTTGGGAGTTCAAGCTGCCGCTTTGTCTAACGTTCATTGATTTAAAGAAGGCCTTTGATTCTGTTGAGACGGAAGCAGTCATTGAAGCCCTAGCCAATCAGGGCATTCAAACTCAATACATCAGGATCCTTCGTGAGCTATATTACAGATTCACTGCCAGGATCTCACCATTCTACAAAGAAGTGATCGTTGATGTCAAGAGAGGGGTTCAGCAGGGTGATACCATTTCACCGAAACTCTTCAGTGCCACCCTTGAGAACATCATGAGACGACTGGAATGGGAAGGAATGGGAGTGAAGATAGATGGTTGGCAACTACACCATCTCCGCTTTGCTGATGACATTGTTTTAATAACACCAAACATTAGCCAAGCGGCAAAAATGATGGCTGACTTCGACTGTGAGTGTGGAAAGGCCGGACTGCAGCTGAATCTAATGAAGACAATGTTTATGAGAAACAGCCTTGTTCCTGACACACCATTCACTCTCAACGGAATGACCATCTCTGAATGCAACAGTTATGTGTACCTAGGTCGAGAAGTCAACATAACAAATGACCTGGAACCTGAGCTGCACAGGAAGAAGAGAGCAGCTTGGATCGCCTTCAAGAGCATCCAATAAATAGCTAAGAGGACGAAGAACCTTCAGCTCTGGGCACATCTCTTTGATTCCACTGTTCTTCAGAGACCTGGGCCCTACGCAAACAGGATGAGAACGCTATCCGGGTCTCCCAAAGAGGAATTGAAAGAGCTGTGCTTGGAATATCACGTTTCACTCAAATGAGAGAAAGAATCCGGAGTTCCGACCTCAGTCAACGATCAAAAATCAGGGACACTGTCTCATTTGCCAAGGTGTCAAAAATCAGATGGGCTGGTCACGTAATGAGATTTAGAGACGACTGCTGGACTAGAGCTGTTACCGAGTGGATTCCACAGGATGTCAAAAGACCGCATGGCCGCCCACCTACCAGATGGTCAGACTTCTTCATCAAGGTCATGAATGATCAGTTTGACTGTTAATTCATATATTTCATTTGTATATAGTAAATGTTAAATGTACAACATTAGCCTTATTATTGATATTTTAACAAAATATTTGGAAACATCAGTATTATGATTTCCTTAAAGGTAATCTCAAGTTCCAAACCCAGAAGTCTTTTTTTTTTGAAAACTTGATATTGCCTCTTTTTTTAAAATTTTTTTAATGGATATTCCTTTTTATTTATTTTTTTGTTGTTTGTTTCTTTCTTTTTTTTTTTTTACAGTTGTAGATTTACAATTTTTTGTGCTTGGGTTTCGATTATACAATGATCAGATACCCATCCCTCCACCAGTGCCCATTTTCCACCACCATGGATAATATCCCCCCACCCCCATCCCCCCATCCCCCCCTATCTCTGTGACAGGGCAATTCCCTGTGTTCTCTCTCTCCTTTTGGGTGTTGTGGTCTGCAAAAGAGGCATTGACATTGAGTGGCAAACATGTTCAGTCCATAGTCTACTTTCGACATGCATCTCCCCTCCTGGGAGGATCCTCCGAACACCCTTTATTTGGTGCTCCCTTCTCTATCTGAACTGCCCTTTCCTCTAGGATACCCGGCTGGCCTCTAAGTTATGGAGTAATCCTCCTGGTGCTGATCTCAGCTATTCTTGGATATTAATCTCATACTTTGTTACTTTATATCCCCCAGGTGAATGCAATCTTTCTATGTCTATCCCTCTCTTTCTGACTCATTTCGCTTAGCATGATACTTTTCATATTGTACCACTTGTATGTGAATTTCATGACTTACTCTTTTCTAACAGCTACATAGTTCTCCATTGTGTAGATGTACCAAAGTTTCTTTAACCAGTCATCTGTTCTTGGGCATTCAGGTTTCTTCCAGTTTCTGGCTATTGTAAAGAGTGATGCAATGAACAAACAAGTGCAGATGTCACTTCAACTATACATTTTTGCCTCTTTCGGATATATTCCAAACCCAGAAGTCTTAAGAAATTTTGGTCAACAAACTCTGGGCAGATTTGCCTGTTATAAAATTATTTCCCTTTTTTATTTCTCATTTTAGCCACAATTTTTTTCTTCATAAGGTAAAGGTAAAGGCCCTCCCGTTGATCGTCGATTTGCTCGAGCGGGCCCAGTAACGTCTCCATTGGAGACTTTGTTGTTACTGTGTCTGGCATATCGAATACTCTCGGTAGCTTGCCGGGCTCTCCGAGAGGGGCGGAGGAATCGAACTCGGGTCGGCCATGTTGGCCGCTTGTAAGGCGAACGCCCTACCCGCTGTGCTATCGCTCCAGCCCTATTACTATAGATTTTTTCTTCATAACAGAGTGAAAACTATAACTGTTTTCTATTTTTATCTTCTTCACTCTCCTTTGCCAAAATTTTTGTCTAGGAACAATTATATCACGTCCATAATCTATATATGAGTTATATATATATGATTAATATGAAAATAAAGTTTTTCATTTTTATATGTCAGGCAGTGAGTTAGGTTTTTATGTTAAACTTAAATATTGCTAGAATTTGAAGCTAGAGGAGTACAAATATCTCAGATGTGATATCTCTATGACATTATAGGTCCAATGTTACTAAGTTTGTAGATAACTTCAAAATTTATTGTGTCTTTAATTATTAATAAGTGCTGTCTTATTTTTGTATAATTATATAAACATATGTTCAAATATATAGATATATACTTAAATAGTTGTACATAAAATAGATATTCCTTTAAGAGCTCCACTTTCAGTGTTTAAATTGTTTTATTTAAACATCAGTGTGAACAATTATGCAACAGTTCATTCTCTTGTTCAAATCTTTTCTATGAAATTGCTATTGACTCTAATTAGTGCCTCAGAATTCAGGCTAATTTATTCCAGAAAATGAATATAATGTCAGGTTAAGTAGGCTTAATTTTCAGAGAAGATTAAACATACTGATACATTATTAGGCTATATGACTTGACTCAGCTCACTGAACAGCTTATCTTTGTCCATTAATCATAATTAGGTTGGAAAGGTACTAAGTTCAATTCAGCTTTTATCTGTCATGAAATCCCAGAAATTATATTAATATTGCTATATTTTATATATTCTGCTAAGTAGAACACACAGGTGCATATGGGGCCTGTTTTCCCTTTTTGTTCCCCATTGATGCTCTGGTTTCTTGAGAGTACAGAGCAAGGGAGCTTCGTACAGATTTACAGATTTGTAGTTTTTATTTTGAATCTCCCTGTGTTTTTACCTCCCTGTGTTTCTATGTCCAATAGATATCCCCAACGAAATCCTTGAGTTTTGTTTTAGGTATTTGCTACTTTGGGAAGTTCAACACTTCTCTGACTTTCTTGGAGACATAATTTATTCCTCACAGAAAAGATAGTCCTAAAATTGAAGACAGAATGCAATCTTTTCTCACAGAGCCTTAGCTACCCAACTAAAGGACATAAATGAAAAGAATGTCTCAGTTCACCTAGACTTCTTTTTAAATGTTTTCTTTCTTATCAAAAAATATTCATTAAACAGAGGCAAGAGTTAGGGGAAAGAAAGTAAAGAACTTAGAGGAAATATACCATGAACACCAACTTCACATTGTGTCCTTCCATTGTAAAGTAGATATTCCATCATTCTATGTTTTTTTTCTATAATAGCCTTCCTTCACTTTTCCTTTGGCGTCTTCATTCACCCAATTAGAACACTATCACTGTTCTCCCATTGTTCATCGATTTGATCGAGCAGGCCCAGTAACATCTCCATCGTGAGGTACTGTGTTTGGCATATCAAATATGTCACAGGTAGCTTGCCAGGCTTGGCCATGAGGGCGAGATACTCTCGGTAGCTTGCTGGGCTCTCTGAGAGGGAAAGAGGAATTGAACCCGGGTTGGTCATGTTGGCCGCGTACAAGGCAAACGTCCTACTGCTGTGCTATAATATCTGAAAATACCAAGACCTTGGGCTGGAGCGATAGCACAGCCGTAGGACGTTTGCCTTGCATGCAGCCGACCTGACCAACCCGGTTCAATTCCTCCTCCCCTCTCGGAGAGCCTGGCAAGCTACCGAGAGTATCTCGCCAGCACAACAAAGCCTGGCAAGCTCCCCGTGACATATTCAATATGCTAAACACAGTAACAACAAGTTTCATGATGGAGACTTTACTGGGCCCGCTCGAATAAATCGATGAACAAAGGGAGGGCCGTGACCGTGACCAAGACCTGGCAAAGATGCAATAGGATTTTCCATCACTGTAAGTAAAAAATAAACAATTGCAGTCACTTTGGAGAAAAACATTCTTATTCCTCTTATTCTAAGGTATTCCCTCAATAGAAACAAAAGAATTTTCGGAAAATTTTGCTCAAGAATATTTTAGTTTACTTATTCATAATCACCAAATCAGAAAATAAACAAAATGTCCATCAACATGTAAACACATCAACATGTTAACAAGCTGTTGTACAAATGTACTCAACATAAAACAAATTGTCGATATATATAATGCTCCAGATTGAATCTTAAATTTGGTAGTGCTGATTATATACCTACATATTTTTTAAACATACTATATTGTGCCCCAAAAGGGTAAATTCTATTCTATACTGATTCAATGAATCTGTTTTCTAAAAATATATGATTTTTTAAAAAATATCATGGGATGGGATTCTGAGTGGTATGTAAGTCTTTTCTGAAGTGGCATTTGAGCTGAGATCTGAAGAAAAGTGGAGATAAGAATCTACAAAAGGATGAGAGGATTATGCATGCTTAAAAAAGCAGTATCCGAAAAGGTCCAGCATGTAAATGGGTGCATGCATCATTCAGTTGAATGTTCTGTACTGCTTCACATACAAGCTGCAGAGGGAGTTATTGTGAGATGGGGGTACAGATTGAATTCTGAAGCAGATCTCATTGTACTCTATCACTATATACCCTGGGTTCACTCAGGATAATAATTCTTTATACCTGTGAGTGGGACCCTATTCCTATAGCTGACGTTTAACATTTTTATCTCTATCTTAAAAGTTCTAAAAAAGTCACTATGGTTTTTAAGTAAAGGGATTGGATTAACCCTTAATTGCGCATTCAACCTTTCTATTAAAAAAAGCTTATTCCAGTTGTGTTCTATAGAATATTTTGGATAGCAGATCCCAGTAAGGATACATAGATAAATCATTGTTATTGTTCACTTAAGAAATAAAGTAGCTTGGGGCTGGAGCAATAGCACAGCGGGTAGGGCATTTGTCTTGCACACAGCCAACCGGGGTTCCATTCCCACCCTCCCATATGGTCTCCTATGCACTGCCAGGAGTAATTCCTGAGTTCATGAGCCAGGAGTAACCCCTGCACATCACCAGGTGTGACCCAAAAAGCAAAAAAAGAAAGAAAGTAGCTTGGAATAGAGTTGGGGTTGGTAGAAATGGAGAAAAGTGCAAAGATGAAAAAATATTTGAAGAAAACATAATTGTGAGGCATGAATATGAAAGTAGCAAGAAAAAGTTCTAAGTTGTGTTTGGTGAGGCTGTTCACTAAAGTTGGGAACAGACAAGGAAACATGACATGTACATGAAGTTTAAGAGCAATGTACACTTTACTTTTTGATAGGGGCCAGTCCCAACAATACTCTACACAGCAGTGTTCAGGGGCCATAGGGCTACATTGGAGAGCCATATTATTCCAGGTATCAAACTGAGGGCCTTGTACATGATATGCATGTACTTTACCACTTGAGCTATATCCTCAGGCTAGAAGTATATGCATATATATGTATATAATATATAGATATATAGTTAAATGCCAACTAAATGTACCAGTATAGAATTCAGACAGTACGTTAAACCTGGAGTTATAAATTTGAAAGACAAAGGAATTTAAACATTAATTCATCTACATTTATGTAGATGAAATGTTCTGAATATAGGCAAAACCCACGAAAATGGGCAAAAGCATCTGAAAAGCGTTAGTTACCCTTAAATTATCAAGAGCTCAGTTCCCTAGGTTTCAGCACATTGAAGATATTTCTTCAATATATTGATTCATTGATTGATGATCATATATTCACTGATTCACTGATCTCTCTTGTTCTGTGATTAGGAAATGATGACAACAATCTTAATTCTATCTTCTATGAACATTTGACAAGAGCCCTTCAGGAGTCCCTCTGTGGAGATTTGGTTCTTGGCCGATGGGGTAACTATAGCTCCGGTGACTGCTTTATTCTAGCTTCAGACTATCTCAATGCTTTTGTGCATCTGATTGAAATTGGCAATGGTCTCGTCACCTTTCAGCTTCGAGGATTAGAATTTCGAGGTAAGAATTTCTTCATTGTGGAAATTATTGTTGGAGCTTATTCTCAGGCCATTTTTTAAAATGAGAAGTAGCCATTGAAGAGGAAGAATTTAGTGTTCTGTAGATTAAGAATTATTGAGGAATCTTCCCAGTCCCCGAAAGAAAATGGTGGATGGAGGGGTCGGCCGGGAAGGGAGATGTGTGCTGAAAGTTGATAAAGGACTAAATGTGATGGCCTCCCAGTATCTGTATTGCAAGCCATAATGCGCTAAAGTAAAGAGAAAGTATGGGGGAAATCGTCTGCCATGGAGGCAGTGGGAGGGTGGGAAAGAGGGGTATACTGGGGCCATTGGTGGTGGGGAATGTACACTGGTGTAGGGATGGGTGTTTGAACATTGTATGATTGTAACTCTAACATGAAAGCTTGTAACTGTATCTCACGGTGATTCAATAAAAAAATAAAATAAATAAATAAAAAGAAAAAGAATTAGTGAGGAAGTAGAGGGAAAAAATAAGGAGTTTATTCCAGGTTAGGAACTGAGAAGTGCCAACTGAATGAATAGGGAGCAACTCAGAGCACTCCTGTCCCCAGGAGAACCAGAGCTAACTAGCTTGCTGGCACAGGATAAGGCTGGGGTCCTAGCCACATGGGTCCTCCTATCCAGAGTATAGTGGCTGCTTTTAATTCTCTGTATAATGTGGAATTATGTACAGGTTCTGGAAAGTGGGGTAACTGCGCTAATTTACAAAATCTTGAGAGATTTTTCTGGTAATTGTGTGGGAAATATGCTAGAGGAGGACAAAAGAAGAAACAGGAGGGCCATTTAGGAATATTTTGTATTCACCTAAGATGGAGAGAACTGTGGAAAAAGAGGGCTATAGAAATTTCAGTGTTGGAAAGAAAATTGTGTTTAGCAGTCAGGAAAGAGTGCCGTGCATCCGGGGGCTGGAGCAATAGCACAGCGGGAAGGGTGTTTACCTTGCATGCAGCAACCCGGGTTTGATTCCCAGCATCCCATATGGTCCTCCGAGCACCGCCAGGGGTAATTCCTGAGTGCAGAGCCAGGAGTAACCCCTGTGCATCGCTGGGTGTGAACCAAAAGGCAAAAAAAAAAAAAAAAAAAAAAAAAAGAAAGAAAAAGAAAAGAGTGCTGTGCATCCTCTGACTTCTACATTTAGGCCTATGGGAAGAGAGTCAATTTACTGAAACTGGGGAGCCCAGATGAGAAGCAAGACTCTGAAGTTTGGAAATATTCTCAAAAGCTCCATTTTGGATATTTTCATTTAAAATTCCCCTGAATTCTCAAAAAATTATATCAAATAACTAATAAGACATATGAGTCATACATTTAATCAGGGACATTTATTCAATACTGGTTATATATCTCTGCCCCCGTGCCTGGCTGTCCTCGCCGGGGCCCCTTGGAGGGGGGCGGTTGAGTTTCCCTCCCCGCCCCTACCAGAGCTCCGGCAGCTGAAGACCTCCCAGAACCAGCCACCACCATGCTGAGACCACTCTCCACACGCATGAAGGTACTGGCAGAGGAACAAAGGCATGCGGGTCCCGGGGCTGAGATCTCCAAGCCTGCTCGTATCGGGGCTGAGCATCCTCCACCCAGATCCTCCACTTTCCAGTAGGCAGGGGTCATACCCACCAACTGGCCCCCTGGCGCTGTGTAATCCCATCAACAGCCAAGATCCAGAGACTATAAAACCCAGCTCCCGGAAGTGCTCAGCCACATTTGCGGCCGCGGGACATCTTATTACTTTGGACAAACTGGTAGGCTAC
Organism: Sorex fumeus; assembly: GCF_029834395.1. Taxonomy (NCBI): domain Eukaryota; kingdom Metazoa; phylum Chordata; class Mammalia; order Eulipotyphla; family Soricidae; genus Sorex; species Sorex fumeus. The sequence continues at coordinate 2,908,792 of NW_026606078.1, read as the reverse complement.
CGAATGTAACCTGCCCACACGGGAGAGTCTGGCAAACTCCCAGTGGCATACCCAATATGCCAAATACCAGTTAACAATGATGGGTCTCATTCTCCTAAGACTGAAAGAGCCTTGAATATGGCACTTTTTAAAAATCTCAGGGCTAGGATGAAGGGCCTGCTCGAGGCAATCAATGAACAACAGGATGGTTATATATCAAGCTCTTACTGGGTACCCTGAATATAGCAATGAAGGTCCCATGTTAAGGAGCTTGTAGTCTTGCTGAGCAGGTACACTCAGAGAAAGGAGTGGCCTGACAACACCGGGGTGGGGGGTTACCACGGGGACCCCCAAACAGGCACTGACACCATACTAGGGACTGGGTCAGCCAGATAGAAGCAATGAGAATTTCTAATCATTTATTTTACAAATATCTATTTCTTTGAATAACATTCTAAAAACATATATTTATAAGAAATATGCTTATTTTCTGTGAGGAGTAAATTTTTATTTAGATATGAATTCTGTGCATCTTTCAAATTTTAGATATCTATTTTAATTTAATTTTTAAATTAAAAAATATTATTAAAGGGTTGGAGCAATACTACAACTGGTAGGGTGTTTGCCTTGCACATGGTCAACTCAGGTTCGATCCTTAGCATCCCATATGGTTCTCCAAGCACTGCCAGGAGTGATAATTGTGTATTGAGTTAGAAGGAATGCCTAAGCATCACTGTGTGTGACTACTCAAACTCCAAAAAATAAGCAAAAAAAATTTTTAAAGATTTTGTGTGGTCATATCCTACAGGTAAGTCAGAATAATTTCCTGAAATTTTGAGCTAATACCAGGAGAGTCCACAGGAGGTGATGGAAGTTAAGTGTCCCCAGTGCAATAAAATTATCTATTTTGAACACTTTCAGTTTTTCCTATAATTCAAAGAAAGAACATTCCAAGTTAGCATAAATGATTTACAATTTCGAATATAGAGTATAAATTACTTAACTTTTGGATATTTTCAGTGCTCTGTTTACCAGCTCTTTCTGACATATTGGTACGTTTTTTGGGGGGAGGGTGTCACACCCAAAGATGCACAGGGGTTCCTACTGGCTTTGCCCTCAGAAATTACTCTTGATAGTGCTTGTAGGATCGTATGGGATGCTGGGGATCAAACCCAGGTTGGCCGCGTGCAAGGCAAAAGCCTTACCCGCCATGCTATTGCTCCAGCCCTGGGACATTTCTTTAACCTGCCACTTTCAATAAATTTGGTGCCACTTATTAATTATTTGGGGGTCATCATAACCCAGTCCCACAAAAATGAATGGCTAAGGAACTATAAGGATGTGCTCCTCCTCACTGTTGTGTGGATCGGGGTAGTACTGGTGCTCTCACTACAGGTTATTACACAGCTGCCTTAAATCTGCATACAAACAGAATGAAGAAAGGACAACATCAGGACCTAGCTACCAGGTCTGGAATTTTGGATATCCTGCAGGTGCCTCACAGTCTCAAAATAAAAAAACTGGACTGGACATCTTTAATACTTGTGATCTTGCTTCAAAAGGAAAAACACAGACACTGCATACTTCCAGAACAGACACTATATCATTAACATTACATTCTATTGGTCAAAGACATTCCCAAGGGCAGCTCAGATTCCAGCAGAAGAAAAACCAGTCCAGATACATTACACGACTCAGTGGCAGCCAGTGTTACAGGGACATGCCTGATTTCTGAAATTTTATATGAGAAATGGAGGGAGACTCAGATTTGTCTGAGTCTCAGATTTATTTAAGATTAGTTTAACGATAGAAGCAGTGGTGAGGGTTTCTCTAGATGATATTTTATTCTCTTGCCAACTACAACTGAAATTTAAACTGGCTGTAAGTGTGGTATAAGTACAATAACATCCAGTGCAGTTTATTTCTTTGTTTTCCTTTGTTTTTCCATAGTCCTTGGAGTTCTGTGGGTGCTGACAGTCGTGGTTTGAGTTCCTTATTATCTAAGTGCAGATCTGATTCCTTATTTTACACTATGGGGCTACTGTAAATGGTCTTTTATTCTAACTATTCTCATTACCCTATATTGTTATTTCAGTGGAATAGGAAAGTGTAGGTTCAAGTCTTCCTATTTTTACCAGGGATTTTATGGAAGTATTTTGTGACAAAATTAAGACCCTATAGTTGCCCATAAGCCCTTAGACTGTGCCTTACATTGTGTAGAATAGAGTAATAAAGCAGTTCTGGGTAATTACTGAGCCACTAGGGCTACTCAGATTAAGTAGAAGTAGTCTTAGCTGTGCGGGTCACAATGGTAGACATGGAAGTAAAGAGGGCACCAGAGTCAAGGGACTGAGAAAGATCTCCTGGAACTTTCTGGAGTAGAAAGGGTAAGATTTAAAGTTCCTTGGCACACCTGATTGAATTCAGAGATGGAATTGGCTGGTGTAGATCCCTCCAGCAGGCTGGATAGCAGATATTGCAGTAAAGGAAGTTCCTAATATTTGACTTCATATCTAAATCATGGTGACAGATAATGCAGTTTAGAAGGTTAGAAGTGTAAGGATTACAAAGTTCAACCTTTTTTTTCTTTTTTAAATAACTGCAATCTATGGGCCCCTATGTCCTATTTAATCGTCATTCTGGTATGGAAACACAGAAAAAAATGGAGGTGTGAGCTAATGATCGATTATTCACTAATTTCTCTTCTTTTGTCAGCCAGACTATCTAGGTTGATAGGTTAGCTTATTTCTATTAAAAATAGATAAAAATTATAATAGAAGTCATAGTGCTATCAGTAACAAGTCAGGTAACTTGAATATACTGTCTGGTAAGACAAAGAGCAAGAATTAGAGCCGAAAAGAAAAGATACTAGATGAATTTATTGGTAAGATGCATGTGAGTTTCAAGTAAATGAGAAAGCTTCTATCTGTGAAAGTGGCATCTGATATCCAGTAGCACATCATTTATTTCAATTTAATGGGAAAACTGAGACCCAAGACGAATTCATAATTCTAGTTCGAGGAGCAAGCTAAGCAAATCCCCATGACTCATTATTATCTACAACTTCTCTTTCTACCTGACCATTTTCCACCTTATTTTATTGTATTTGTTTTGTTAATCTTTTGAAATTTGTAACATCATTTTTAGTTAGTTTATCAAACACTAAGAATATGGGGTATAATATCATTTGCCACTTGCACTAACTGCACAGAGCTCCAGTTGGCTTTCCACTTGGTTTTCTAGTGGCAAAATCAAAACAATTCTTAAAAGCCACTTTTTATCAAAATATTCAACAGTTTCACAGGTGAATTGGTCTCACAGTGTCCATATTTTAAGTTCCTTTTCAGTTCTGATGTTCAACAGTTCTTGAAATTAAAAGTGTGCTTGGGAAAAAACTCTATTTACCCTCATTGAAATTTGAGTAGAATTTTCTCCCAGGGAGTAGATGCTCTTGATGATGAAAATTCCAGTGTTTGATTTCAGAGCTGGTGCCATGGAGCGGAATTAGTAAAAAACAAGAGAAGCATTAATGGAGAATCATTAATAAAAAGCAAGAGAACATTTTCCCTCCACCTAAAACTGGTAGTAAAATATTTTATTGAAAATAATCAGCCCCATTTGGGAGAATTGCCAAGGGAATGAGATTTCTGTAGAGAATAAAGAACAGAATATTGGTAGAAGGTGGTGGGCAAATCATGAGTCCCAGCAGTTACAAAGAAAGAATATCAGCAGTCTGTGTCCTGGGGATGATGGGATGTTAGTCAGGAAATGTGATTTGCAAAACAGTATGAAAACAAAATTGCAGGGAATCTTGGCTTCTATGCAAAATGATTTGAAATGCAATAAAGCAATGCACTCATGGTGTGAAGTATCAGGTCCTATCTTCTGAGACTGGGTCATATGCATAGAAAATTTTGAGACTTGTCAGAATGAAATTTAGTTATGCATTCTAGTATGTATGTAGCCTCCATTATCCTCTTCAACATACTGCTGTATTTTTATCACAGCAAGATCTACTTTGCATAAATCTTAGTAGGAGAAGTATTAGGAAATATGAAAGCATAATTTTATAAAATGATCTTTTGAAAAGTTTAAGAAAAAAGGTGTTAATAGCAATGCATGGTATAATGTGGACATATACCCTTTCTATTTTCTATGTAACTATACATTTTATCTGTTAATTTTTTCTTTCAATAGTTCTTTATTTGTATATTCTCCAATCGTGTGTGATCAGATATATCCACTTGGAGGCAGATGTGGGGAGGGGTTGGTGCCATTCTGTCTGTGCTCAGGACCTACTCCTGCCTATCTCTGCTTAGGGCAGAGTTTGGGGCAGGTAAAGGTAAAAGGTAAAGGCCCTCCTGTTGATCGTCAATTTGCTTGAGCAGGCCCAGTAACGTCTCCATTGGAGACTTTTGTTGTTACTGGGTTTGGCATATCGAATACTCTCGGTAGCTTGCCAGGCTCTCTGAGAGGGGCGGAGGTATCGAACTCGGGTTGGCCATGTTGACCGCTTGTAAGGCGAACGCCCTACCCGCTGTGCTATCGCTCCAGCCCATATGTAGTGACAGGAACCAAAGCCAGGTTAACTGCATGCAAGATAGCAGGATATTTCCTTTTTTTGCTCATATATTAGTTCAAATAAGAAAACATAACCTTGGGACTGGAGAGATAGTACATCAGATAGGACACTTATAGTACTTATAGTAAAAAAATAAATTATAACCAATGCAGATTAGTTTCATCATCTATTTAAAACAAAGCTATCAAGAAAATTGTTTTTATTTATTGTACTATCTCTCCAGTCCCAAGGTTTTATGTTTGTATATGTGGATGCTGACTCCTTCAGATATCACTATTTGTGATACCACACACGTGAATGGTCAACGAACACTTACTGATTCTAAATAGTGCTGAATAATAATTTGAAAACTTAAGGCTGGTTTAAGTATTCTTGCATAGTTCTATATAGTCATTCACTCCTGCAGGATATGAAACAAATCAGCTAAAACTAGTTTTATTAGACTGTGAGACTCTCCAAGTCTCATTCCTTTCCCAGGTCCATCTCTCACTGTACTAACTGACTCAGCCTACTGGATGCCCATGGTATGTTTAGTGAGAAAGTAAAGGGAGTCCAAAGTTTTCTGTGCACTAATTATATGCCAGGCACCATATGAGTAATTTTACTTTATTATCAAAATATTATTTATAATCATCCCATAGAGTAATAGATGTTATTATATCTATTTCAGGCATAAGAGGATTGAGTGGATGAGACTCAGTCCAATACCTCATACACAGAGAGGGATACACAGTACCAGGAGGAGAAACCAAATCCTAAATCCTTGACCTTTGTAGAAGACTCACTGCCTTGTGGTGAGAGAGGAGAAATGGAGAGAGGGAAAGAAGTAAAGAGAGGATGAATACATAGGGAGAAAATATGAAAGAAAAGAGCAACAAACTATTTTTAACCTCATTGAAACACAAAAATAAAATATTTTATTGAAATGTGCTCCTAATTGTTAATATGACACCTCCACTTTCAATAGCTCAATTTCTTTAATTACCAACTGCCTTAGCAACCATGAAAACTGGATGACTTGCATATGAATAGGAAAGCAAATATTATTATCAAGGTGTAGCTATGGAGTACCACAAGGTCTGGAAAATATTTTTGATTGGTTTTATCTTGTTATCTCTGTAAAATGTTATCAACCATCTCATAATTTGGCTAACATCCTATAATCACTAGCTAGCGGGAAAATTTTTAAAATATATTTGCAATATAAATTTATCTAAAGTTAATCCAACCCAAACACTTATTCTAACTGGCTAATCCATGTAGAACCATAGCTCCATTACTAATCTTGAGACGATCTAGAATTTTCTTTTTTCTATGGCAATATCCAGGCCATTAGTAATTCCTTAGTTCACATATCTATATAACTTAAATAATCTGCTAAAGCCCTTGGTTTCAAACATTACCCATAAAATAATAGGTTCTCCACTCAGAATTTCTGAGTATGTATTTTCTTCATTTCAAATGATGCGACATGTTATGGGAGAGACAAAGCTGTAGTTTGTCTAGAGAGCAAGTCTGGGGAATAGGGTTTAGCAGTTAAATATTAACATCCTGCATATTTTGAACTTCGACATTCCAAAAAAGTGAAGTAGGTGAATTAGAAAGTACTGGGTCTGGAGAGAAAGTACAGGGGTTAGGAGTCTTGCATCTTCAGCACTGCATGGACTGTTGAACACTGTCAGATGTGGCCGCAGAGCAGAGTTGTACGTAGACATTCCCCGTGCCAGCACTTCTGGGTGTAGCCCAACCCCTCCCTGCCTCAAGAAAAATAGTATAGGACCTTTTGAGTACTGTCAAGCAAATTGTTTTTTTAATCTGTGATTAGGCTAAGAGTAGGTGGAAGACCATGTCCCTCACAGAGATAATTATATGTTTAAAATTATTTTTTAATTTTTTTTTTTGCCTTTTGGGTCACACCCGGTGATGCTCAGGGGTTACTCCTGGCTCATGCACTCAGGAATTGCTCCTGGCGGTGCTTGGGGGACCATATGGGATGCTGGGAATCGAACCTGTGTCAGCCATGTTGGCTGAGTGCAAGGCAAACGCCCTACCCACTGTGCTGTCGCTCCAGCCGCGATAATTATATATTTTAATATTTCTAATGGTTATGACTCAAACCCATTCCATAAGCTTATCATGTATATTAATCATGAGGCTCATTTTATCCTATCTGATGGTTTTAAAAACGTAAATTCAGGGCTGGAGAGATAGCAGAGCAGGTAGGGTGTTTGCCTTGCACGCAGCCGACCTGGATTCGATTCCCAGCATCCCATATGGTCCCCTGGGCACTGCCAGGACTGATTCCTGAGTGAAGAGCCAGGAGTAACCCCTGTGCATTTCCGAGTGTGACCCAAAAAAGCGAAAAAAAGAGAAAAGTAAATTCAGGGAAATTTTGCTTTAATTTGTCAAACCTCATTGACAGTATGTAGTAAGAGAAAGAAATACCAATTTTAAATTAAAAGGTAAGTTTCATTAAGGAACAAGTTGTTTTCAAGACTCAGTTTCAGTATTTATAAAAGATATTTTATACTTAAATAAAGGGTTGATGTATACATTAGAAAGATGTTATAAGGATATTATCTTTTAAATTAATATGCCATATAGATGATATTTTGTGGGGAAAAAGGTTTTCTGAGAAAAAGAATGCCATTTCATAGAAACATTTAAAGTAAATTTTGTCAAATAGAGGAAAGGACAAGTTATATTTTTATATTCTTGAGTAGTTCCAAAGAAAATTAAGGTTCCTGGGAGTATAAAATTGTTATGATTTTTGAAAATTTCAGCTATGTTCACAAAACAAAGTATGTTATAAAATATAGAAAAGCTTTTTTCCTCTATCACACACTGAATCAATATATGGTTATAAATTCTCAGTCTAATATTTAAAAAGTTCATGAGTCCAGTGTATTAAAAGAACAGAAATCGGGTAAGGGGGAATTGTCCAAAAAATGACAAATAACTAAATTTATTCTATTTTTCACCTTCAAAAGTAGATTGACTAAAGGCACATGGGATTTTAAAAATTGATGTTTAACAATTAAGAATCAGTAGTATGGGAGACTGTTACATATAAGTCTATTACTATTATAGTATTTCCCCCAATATTAAGTTTGTTGAGTTTTAGCAGAAACAAGGGTCTTCTCCCAGAACTGCTAGGTGGACAGATGACCTATGTTTCCCAAGCTCATATCCCAGGTATCTATCTCAGAGAACAAGTATGAGGAAGAGAAGGAACTTTGAAATACATTTAGTGATGGTGAAGCAGCAAAAGTTTAGGGGTGTATAGGAAGAAATCCATGTCACTGTGGTCTTCTGAAAAATGACAATTTAATAACATTTCAGACTTTCTCTGGAATTATTTCATTTAACCCCAAAAGGCAAAAGACAATGGTAATTTAAATTTCCAGTCTCAAGAAAAATGTGTGTGCCCTCCTTAAGCATATATCTCTGCCAGAAGATGTGTGGAGGTATAGGTCTGAAGGATTCTAAATAGGCTACCAGGACTCCCTGAGGATGAGTCCTGTCCCACACGTGGAAAGCTTGTTTTTTCAACATGTGACAGACTGTGTGAGGTCCAAATGTTCATGAATCTGGACTGTTCTGCACTTAGCAATGGCTATCCCTTTTGTGACCCTTTTCACTGATGGCTTTTGTGACCCCAAGCCATTCAGGAACAATCTTAACTGTGACCTTAGAAGCTAATTCATTTAATACAATGTTATAACACACGCATAATTACATCTCCCCAAGTGTTTGTTTAAAAACCCCATCTGTCACTTAAAAATCACTGGCATAACCATATTTATACCTAAATATAGTGCATTCCGTAAGCAGAGGTTGGTTGTATTTTGAAGGCAAGCCAAAAATCCTGTCAGTGCCCTCTTTTTGCCCTCATTGCATGACATTTGTAAATCATAGCCCAATGCCTGGCATGCTAGGCTAATGAAGGCAGCAAACATTTAAAAACTCCACCCCAGAAAATGTCTAATAAAGTTGTTAAACGTTGTTTTTAAACGTTTTTAGTGGATGACACCAAACAATAGTTTTGAGGGTAATGTTCTATGCAATCCAATTATTTGAAACTACTGAGATTTGAAACAACTTGAAATATGTGTCTTCTTTAGAATATGTTGTATATTTTTTTCTTATGTGCATGATCTTATTGGAATGGAATAAAGCAAACTAACAATTTCTTTCAGTGTAGCCTTTCTGCTGTAAGAAAGTGCTTTTAATGTGTCTCTTTGAAACCCACATAGTTTCCATGATTTCCTCTAACCCATTGGTATACAGTACCCTAGTTCATGCTCCATCATTGCCTGCATGAAATGGAACTGTGGATAATTGAGTCTGCCATCATTGATCTCTTCTCTTTTCTCCTGTGGTAGCTTCTTTCTCAAATACAATTTTAGTCTTAATTCTTTGATACTTAAAAACACCTACAGGGGCTGAAGCAATAGCACAGCTGGTTGGGTGTTTGCCTTGCAGGCAGCCGACCCAGGTTCAATTCCCAGCATCCCATATGGTTCCCTGAGCATCGTGGAGTAAATCCTGACTGCAGAGCCAGGAATAATCCCTGTGCATCCCCGGGTGTGACCCAAAAAGAAAAAAACTTACTGCCTAGTCTATCTGTTACCAACAAACTTAAATTCCCACTTCATTAGGAATTTCCTGTCTCCTGACCCAGGCTGCCCAGATAGAAAACTGCCTTCCCCTTGGGGTAATTTGGATTGGAAGGCAGATACAATTTGGGCTGAGTTTTGGTTACCAGATTTTCTGCTTTAGGCAAACATTTTTCCCTGATGTCCCAACCTTCCCAAGAGAATGTCAATTCTACCTAAAGCTTGGCTGACCATTAAGGCTGGTGTCCCTACACACCCAAGCCACATAGACTATCTGTACTCCTGCCCTTGTCAGGAAGACTACATTAAAACAAACTGTCACTCAGTATAGATATGAACTTCTCCCACTCTTCAAGAATCCCTACCTGTGGGTGACACCAGATCTCTGGAGAACCACATTAACCTAATGTTGAATTAATTGGACACCCTATAAAAATGGTTTTTCCTTATCATACATGGAACCAATTAACTTGCAATTGCTGTTTGTACTTGGCTTTGCGGTGCTATTAAGAATAATGTTCAGCAAAAACTTAATCAAAGATGAAATTCGAATGGCTAAAAGACACATGAGAAAATGCTCTACATCATTAATCATCAGGGAGATATAGATCAAAACAACAATGAGATATCATTTCACACCACAGAGACTGGCCCACATCCAAAAGAACAAAAGCAACTGGTGCTGGTACGGATGTGGCAAGAAAGGGACCCTCCTTCACTGCTGGTGGGAATGCCTACTGGTTCAGCCCTTCTGGAAAACAGTATGGACGATTCTCAAAAAACTAGAAATTGAGCTCCCATTTGACCCAACAATTCCACTCCTGGGAATATACCCCGGAGAGGCAAAAAAGTAGAGTCGAAGCTACATCTGCAGTTGTCTGTTCATTGCAGCACTGTTTACAATAGCTAGAATCTGGAAAAAACCTGAGTGCCCAAGAACAGATGACTGGTTAAAGAAACTTTGGTACATCTACACAGTGGAATACTATGTAGCTCTTAGAATGGATGAAGTCATGAAATTTACATACAAGTGGTACTACATGGAAAGTATCATGCTAAGTGAAATGAGTCAGAAAGAGAGGGGTAGACATAGAAAGATTGCATTCATCTGGGGAACATAAAGTAACAAAATAGGAGACCAACACCCAAGAATAGCCGAGACAAGTACCAGGAGGATTACTACATGGCTTTGAGGACAGCCGCACACGCTAGGGGAAAAGGCAGCTCAGATAGAGAAGGGAGCAGAGGAGAGAGAGATAACAAAAGGGAATGCTCTGCTACAGTGGTAGGGTAGGATGCAGGGAAGCGGGGTGGGAGGGATACTGGGACTGGTGGTGGTGGAGAATGGGCACTGATGGAGGGATGGGTATTCGATCATTGTATAACTGAAACCCAAGCACAAAAATTTGTAAGTCTACAACTTTACCTCATGGTGTTTCACTAATAAAAATTTAAGGAAAAAAAGGAATAATGTTCAGTATATTGCACTGTTTTCTATATGAGTGGCCTAGAGGTATCATCATTTGAGTGTCTTTACTAGAAATAGCTATGATCCTTCCAAGAAATATTTAAATTTTGTATTAAATGCATTAGAAAATTTTCAAGTTTTTTTTCCTAATTTGGTTTTCTAAATCAGACAAGTGAAATCTGTAGCTCACTTTTAATTAATCTAGAGGGCATCATAAAATGCAATTAAAGGTCTCTCTACATTATTCTGCTGCTATCATATTTTTATTTGCCTTTGAAACTTTATTTTATCATTTGGTTTTCTCCTTTGTATGCCTTTTAAGATAAGTTTCGTTACATTTTGCATTGAATGTAAATAAATAAACTAGGAATGACCTGGCACTGGTAGATTTGGGGAGCTTTACATTTCTTTAATATGTTTTCAAAATCTATCACTCCCTGGTTGCCCTTGATTTATTTTCACTTAATTCCAAAATTAAAAGTTTAACTGAAAAGGCCTACTACCTTTGGCAATAATGATATATCTGCCCAGCCTAATAATTCTTCATGGCAATTTTTTTATTTTATTATTTTTATTTATTTAATTGAATCACTGTGAAGTACATAGTTACAATGTTGTTCATGACTTGGTTTCAGTCATACAGTGTTCCAATATCCGTTTCTTTACCAGTGAACATGTTCCACCACCAGTGTCCCCAGTTTCCCTCCACCCACCTGGCAAATTGTTTTTAAACTTTTTCATCAATGTATAAGTACACTCATTTTTCATTGTGTATTGTTTATTTTCCTTGGATAGTGAAATCAAACTATGTATCATGTACACACAGACACACAGATTTCATATACATATGTGTGTGCACACCCACATGCACACATACACATACACACAAACACACACTATTTCTAGTTTGATGTAAGAAAAGAAAAAAAATGTTCAGTGCAAAATGATTAATGCCTGCTTAGATGGTTGATGAAGGAAAGAAAAATTGAAAGGAAACTCAGTTATCTGAAGCAAGTCATTGGACAATATTGAGAATCTTTGAGATGAAAATCCTCCTTCGTGCTTGCTTTTGGATTGTTTCTAAGAAGTTAAGAACTATATTCCATTGGAAAGGAGTCTTTTTCCTAAGTTATTTTTAGCTTGCAGGAAACCAGGGTTGTCTCTGTGCCACTTTGAAAAGACAAGATATACTCACCTCTGCAGCTCTTAGGTCCCAGTAAACAGATCAGTGAGGACATGGTGATCATGACTCATCTAAATGCCCCTGATGATGAATCACTTGCTGCTCATAGCTCTTCTACATGTTTCTCTACTTATTACCAGTGGGAGTAAAAGTTTCACATTTCACAATGAGCCAAGAGACTCCTGGAATATTGTTAAGAATAGAACTTTCAGCTAATGAAAACAATGAAGTCTTAAGAAAGGCATAGAGAACCACAGATCTGCGATCTACCCCCACTGCTTTATGTTGTTTCACAATCTTCCTGCGCCCCCTTCTTCACTTGACTTCTCTTTTCCGTGCAAACACGATTACTTGACATTTGTGGTTTTTTATATCTGATGATTGCTCCCTCCATGGTTCAGTGGTTCTAGTCCAAATATTGTCTTTCTTTATCTGCCTCCATGTGTTAAGGCAATGGAGCATGCTGCATCTGCAATGAATATTCACAATATCTATCATCTGTGCATACAGTGATCTAGACACAAGTTCTTACATTTGTCCATTTGATCATTCATTGAGTCATGCCACCAACCACTTTCTTTAGCACCTTTTTCGTATTGAGCATGATGAATAATTGTATAGAATTCTAGAGAAGAAGAAAATGGTATTTGAAATGAATGTTGGGATCATTTTCATGTTTGGGTCAAGTTAAAAAGGAATGTAAAAGGATTCAGAAACTTATCCTTTTTTCCAAGACAAAGTAGGAAGAAATGTAATATACTCCTTGCCATGAACAATTATAAAACTTAGGAAAATGTATTTGTAGATCCGGGATAAGTAGACCACACAGGGATCCAGGGCTCAGAACCAGTATGTATGGGATGCTTATTCAGTCCCTGGAAATATCCATGAACTTTGGTGTGAGTATAGCCATGAAGCCCTGAGCGCTACCAGAAGTAATCCTGGTGCTCCTGAGTATTGCAGGAATGCGAAAGTAGTCCTTGGTACCAAGGTCCTGAACAGCACTATACCTCTGGGCCCTAGCATTGAACCATCAGACCAGTTGAATTATCTCTGAGTGGCATCTAAGCCCTCTGAACCCTTGGGAGCTTTCCTAAAAATACACATGTATGTTTTTGTGTAAATATATACACATATGCACTGTGTTTTAGGTATACTGAACAACAAATAGTGCAGAGCCCAAGTAGAGTCAGTGGTCTTTTTTGAGCTAAGGAAGCAATATCAGAATTCTGGGCTGCTAAAGTCACAGAACTTTCTGGGTCAGAGAAGAGTAGCTTTCACAGAAAAGGAGATATAGAAATAGTATCGTGATTCTCTATAGTGATTGGATGAGCAGTAAGCTATTCTTGTATAGGGCAAGGTATGATATAAAATAGTAACTGGGGTGATAGAATTCCAGATTATATAGTCCACACAATTCAGAGAAATGTAAAAATTTCTATCAATGGAAAGATCCCACTGGACATTTTAGAAATTCAGCTGAGACCCAAGGAAGGCAAAACTTTACTAGGAGAGCTATTATCACCATTAAAAAAGGCTACTATAGACAATAAAAGATGAAAATAATTTTGAAAAAATTAATTTAATGAAGGGAACACTGTTTACAATAATATCTGTAATATAATAGTATCTATAATAGAACAGTTCTATTCTAGGTCACCCCATTTCTCCCCACCCTCACACCCACTGTTTTACTGTCATAATTCCTAGATTTGTTTTCAGTGGACACTGTTCACTCCCTTGCTTGTTTTTTTATACCACAAAGGAGTGAGATCATCAACAATTGTCCATTTCTCTATGACTTACTTCACTTAAAATGTCATACACTCTCTAGTTGCGTCCAAGTCATAGAAAAAGGCATATATACTACAATTTCTTTATCCACTCATCTCTTGTTGGACTTTGAGGTTGTAAAACTAAGTTTTGAAAGAATCAAAATGAGGCGATAGGACAGCAGATAGGGTGTTTGCCTTACATGGTCCCCAACCACAGCCAGGAGTAATTCCTGAGAACAGAGCCAGGAGTAACCCCAGAACATCACAGGGTGTGACCCAAAAATGCAAAAAAAAGGGTGGAGCAACAGCTCAGGGGACTAGAATTCATGTTTTGCAATGCAGTGAGCCCCAGGTTTTATTCCCCAGCAATGAATTGTTCTCTGAGTACCACTGCTAACTGAGCACTAAGAGTAGCCTTGACCATTGCCACATGTAGCCCTAAAACAAAACAAAACATAAAAGACAAAATTAAAAAACTAATGAATTAACTGCTCAACACTAAAATATTAACAATATCTAGCAAGTAAAACTTTAAAAAATATGTAAAAGAAGCAGAAAAATGTTGACCATAAGTCAGAAAACAAAACAGCAAGTGAAAGTAAACAGAGACTCACAAATGAATCTCACAACAGAGCATTTCTCTGCAGAAATGTCTCTGGACCTTGAGCCAGGCTGATTTCACCAGGGTGCCTCAGATGGGAGCAGGCATTGTCCCTCCACCTGCTCCAAATGAACCCAGGTGGCCACAAACCTCCAGACCCAATAGCCACCACACACATGGTTGATCTTTACAGGCTTCTCCCCAGCCCCTCACGCAAGAGAATGAATCAGCTGAAAAATCCAGGTATGCGGGACCAATGATTGAAAACTCCAGGCCTTAAGGAGCCAGAAATGGACCACTCTTTCCCATCTTTCCCTTTCAGGGTCCTGATTATCATACACACAAACTGCCTCCAGGTTCCATATAAGCGCATTAAGGGCTATGATCCAGAGACTTACAAATGAATCTCAGAACAGAGCAGCTCATTGCAGAGATGTCTCTGAACCCCAATTACTTAAAATTTTTGAATTCCAGGAGTGCACAGCTGTGAAAGCAGTTAAGTGACATTGCATACTATTTTTTTTTTTACTTTTTTTGTTGAATCACTATGAGATAGACCCTTACAGACATCTCATACTATTCCTAACAAGCAATACAAAATAATAATGATGGTGGGAAGGTGTAATGGCGGTGGGATTGGTGCTGAAATATTGAATATAATGAATCATTGTGAAGAACTTTATGAAAATAAAATTAAATTTTAAAAAATTAATGAAAATAAGCAGAAAGATGGAGTTATAAGTAAAAGTTATAAGTAAAAATGTTTCAAGTAGATATTTATACTCTTAGGGATTCAACAGTAAAATGATAAAAAAAGAATGAAAAATGGAGACTATCAGAGAGAAAATAAAATCAAGAAACAAATAAAAGATTGAAATGAAAATCTTAGAGGATAAGCTTAAGAGGAGAATAATCTTGAATGTAACAATAAATACTATCTATACTGATATACCCTGTCCCTCTCAGAGAGCCTGGCAAGCTACCGAGAGTATCCTGCTCTCTCAGCAGAGCCTGGCAAGCTCCCCGTGATGTATTCTATATGCCAAAAACAGTAACAAGTCTCGCAATGGAGACATTACTGGTGCCCACTCAAGCAAATTGATGAACAATGGGAGGATAGTACTACAGAGCTACATACTAATATAAATAATAGTTTTTTAAATCAGTGCACATGTAAACGATAATACTGGTTCTGTTAGGCTAATTATTAAATCATTGTGAATTACAAAGCCATAAAGTGATTCGTGATTCGGTTTCAGGTGTAAATTGCTCCAACATCAATCCCTTCACCAGTGTCCAATTCCCTCCAATTCGTTGTTCTATTCTATTGTAAAAAAAATTAAATTTAAAATTTTTTTAAAGGAAAGAGACCTAGTAACCTATTATATAGTATCAAACGTTGTGACAAATACGTCGTTAGAATTTCAAAGCGGGGAGAGAGAAAAAAGGGAAGAAAAAAACATCAAAAGAACAGTAAAAATTATCTAAATTTAATAGTAAATATCAATCCATGAATCCTATTTATTTATTTAAACTTTTTTTATTGAATCACTGGGAGATAGACCCTTACAAAGCTGTTCACAACTGGGTTTCAGTCATACAGTCATACAGTGTTCCCACCCCCTGCCTGCTTCTATGGCAGGCTCTTATCTTCCACACACCCCACACAGGACACCCCAACAAGAACAATAACAAAACCTAGCCAAATAGCCATCAAATTGTTGAAAGCTAAAGATAAATGAGTTCCCTAATGATGCCTTATTTTCTTATCATCATTTTATAAAGACCATGGGAGGATTTGTTAAAAATACTTATTACATGTAGAGAAACAACTGTGCAAATTATTAACTTCTTATAATAATGTAAATGATATAACTTTAAAATAAAAAAATAATATAAGTGAGAAATAAATGGATAATAATTATTTAGACTTTTTTGTTAATAGTAGGACTAATGAATGGTGATTCTGAATTCTGCAGCTATGTGATGCTGGAGATCTATCCCAGGGTCTCCCACCTGCAATGCATGTGCTCCAACATTGGAACCACATCCCTGGACTCAAAACACAGTAGCTTTTAAATGCTGAAAGGAAAATAAAGCTGTCTACTCAGAATTCTAAATCTAGATGAAAGACAGTTGAAAAATAATGGCACAATTTAAGTATTTCCATATAGAGAGCTGAGATAATCACTGAATAAACTGCTGAATAAATATTAAGATTCTTTTTCTGTTCAACAGGAAGATTGTTGGTAGAAAATAGATTATCTGTCAGAGAACAAATATCCCTAATAAAATAAAAAATGTGAACAAAGATCGTTTTCTTCTTTAAAAAACCCTTTAAAATTGATTGCTTAAAGAAAAAATAGCAATGTAGTATGGACTTTAAAGTATATGTTTAAGTAAAATAATTGATAACAGCAACACAAAGTTGGTAAATGAACCATTTTAGGACTCTAACATTATAGAAAAAGTGGCATACAGATCCATTTTTCTGATAGTGCATGACAGATAAGGATAAGATAAAAATGCACATTGTAATTCCTCGGGGGAGGGGGAGGAGGGAGAAATGCAAAAAATAAAGAATTACAGCTACTAAATAATATCTGATAGAAAATATATAACTAAATACTGAAAAAATATAAAACTAAAACTAAACACTGAAAGTTACTCAATCCAAAAATGTTTGGGAAAGAATTGCCACCAACCTTGCTTAAACTCCCTTAGAAAATGTAAAATATTTCTCAACTCATTTTAAAAGGTAAGAATAAACTCAACAAAAATACCAGACAAGTACATCAGAGAAAAACAATATACAAACCAATATACCTATGGAATATATCTGTAAAAATTCCAACCAAGTTATTCAAAACTAAATGCAGCAATTTCTACAGCATTTGTAGAAATTAATAATTATAATATGTATAAAATATATTCATATAATATGTTTTATTGTATTTGTTAAAATAAATGATATTACCAGAATGGGAAAAATGTACTATAATTTCTATAGTTGCTTTAAAAGCATTGGTTAAAATTTAATGCTTATTCTTGGTTGTATGCAAAGTTTTAGAAATCTAGAAAAAAAGGAAGATCCCTTCTCCTGATAATGAGCAAGTATGCTTGTGACTAGTTCCAGTTTTATCCTTGAACTACATATGATTCCCCAATCACTGTCAGGAGTGCTTTCTTAGCCAGGATAACTCCTGAGCACTGCTGGTGTGGCTCCAAATAAAATAATAAGAATAACAACAACCATTGCTATCATCTGTTAAGTAACAGTCTCATAATTGAGGTCCTATCACCCACTGTTGTTTCCTCTTTTCAGAAATCAACCAGATATCTGAACTCTAACATAAGCGAGAATGCATTTCTCCTAAGTTAAAACCATCTACATGTTTTCTAATCACTCCAAGTAGGGTCTGTCAGTCAGCATGCTCCCAGCCGATGTTCTGTTTGCTAGAGTTCCCACAGGTAACTGCGTTGACTGCTCCCTCATCCACAAATGTCTCCTCAGATAGCCTCGTGAAACCTCTGTGATCTCTTTTACAGTTATTTCCACTCAGCACACTCTTATCTGTTTTGCTGTTTAATTTTTCCTTATTTTTATAGAAGTTTATTTATTCATAATGAATACATATTTTATGCTTCATTACATATTTATGGGCTGAAGCGATAGCACAGCGGGTAGGGCATTTGCCTTGCATGCGGCAGATCCATGTTTGATTCTTCCACCCATGTCAGGGAGCCCGGCAAGCTACTGAGAGTATTTCACCCACATGTTAAAAGCCTGGCAAGCTACCCGTGACGTATTCGATATGCCAAAACAGTAACAAGTCTCACAATTTGTTGTGAGATGTTACTGGTGCCTGCTTGAGCAAATCGATGAACAATAGGAGGACAATGATACAGTGCTGTTGTTGGTGGGCCCCACGGGTGACTTATGTGAAGTGGGGAGGAGAAAGACGGTCACTTTCTCCCCACCCGCCTCTGCCACCCGGGACCCTGGGTAGGCTAGGACCGGTAAAGTCTGCAGTGAGCACCTGCTCGGCACGGGCCTAAGCCCCACCAGCCCCACAAGGTGGCCGTCAAGACACACCTGAAGTCCGCTTGATCTTCTCGGCACGGAAGTTAATCCCCGCCACCCGATTGCTCGGGGAGCCACAGACTTAAGTTGGGGCAAGAATTCGCTCTTTGCAGGAAAGGAGAGACCAGTCCCAAGCCTTACCCGGGGTTTCTAGGGTTCTTGTCTCGCTCGCAGAAAGGAATTTCAGGAGTAGACAACCAGTGAAGTAGCAGATTTTATTTGGAGGCTTTTGGAGAGGGAGAGAAAGGGATAAGCAGATAAGCAGGGGAGAGAAGAGAGAGTAACGCGTCCAGAGGGAACGCGGGCTTCTCCGAGGGTGGAGAGAGCACCAAGTGGGTTCTCGAGCTGGTTCTTATAGATCCTTCTGACTCAGAATGTTCTGGAATCTCCTTGGGGCTTGGTCGCTGGAGTTAACCGTATTGAAAGGGGGGTTTTCGGAAAGGAGGAATTTCATGGGGAGGAGGCCCATATCTTCAGGGTCTGGGGATGGTCTTATCAAGTCTTTATTCTCTTTGTCCACAGGGTGGGTCCGTCCTAGAATTCTTCTTCTATGAGACTTTGTTTCATTGCAGAGAGCCTTTCCCTATCTACCTGACTACATCAGTGCTACGTATTTATTATCTGCATCAACCTAGGCTTATAAGCAACATAAAAGCAGAGATATTTTAATTTTTATTTCCTTAGTGCATAGAAGTGTATGAGACCTAATTGTCAATATTTGGCTTAATTCGTTAGCTAATGTATATACTGAGTCATTTCTTTATATACATATATATTTATATATAATATATAACATATAATATAATGTGTTATTATATATTATATAATATATAATATATTATATATATTAAGTATAATATAATATATATTATATTATATTATATATTATATATTATTATATTATATAATATATTGTTACTGTATCTGGCATATCTAATACGTCACAGGGAGCTTGCCAGGCTCTGCCGTGTGGGCGAGATACTCTCGGTAGCTTGCCGGGCTCTCTGAGAGGGGCGGAGGAATCGAACTCAGGTCGGCCATGTTGGCTGCGTGCAAGGCAAACATATATATTTATATATAAGGTAAAGGTAAAGGCCCTCCCGTTGATCGTCGATTTGCTCGAGCGGGCCCAGTAACGTCTCCATTGGAGACTTTTGTTGTCACTGTGTTTTGGCATATCGAATACTCTCGGTAGCTTGCCGGGCTCTCCGAGAGGGGCGGAGGAATCGAACTCGGGTCGGCCATGTTGGCCACTTGTAAGGCGAACGCCCTACCACTGTGCTATCGCTCCAGCATATAGCTAATGTATATACTGAGTCATTTTTGTGCTTGGGTTTCAGTTATACAATGATCCTGTACCCATCCCTCCACCAGTGCCCGTTCTTCATCATTTACGTTTTTAAAAAAAATTTTTGTTAGTGAAACACCATGAGCTACAGTTGTAGATTTACAAATTTTTGTGCTTGGGTTTCAATTGTACAATGGTCAAACACCCATCCCTTCACCAGTGCCCATTTTCCACCACCACGAGTCCCAATATCCCTCCCACCCCCCCCATCCCCATTGTCCCACCCTGCCTCTGTGGCAGGGCATTCCCTTTTGTTCTCTCCCTCCTTTTGGTTGTTGTTTTGAGCCTTCTCTGGGCTGATCCACCAAAAGTTAATCAGATTAAAAGATGCAAATGTGTCTGAGGGCTGATCAGATCTTGTTTTCTTCCCAAAATTTTGTTGATCTAAATTTCATAGCCAAGGGCCTTTCCCTGTCTACCTGCCTACATCATTACTATGGCACTTACAATCCAGTAAAAATGGTAATTTATTAGGTGAGTAGTAATAACTCTACACAGGGCATTTTACTTGATTCTTAGCAGTCCACTTTAAAGATGAGGGAACAAATTTGAAAGGATCAAATAACTTGCTCAAATTCTCTACATTTTATTTTTTTTCTGTGACTATGTGTTGCATCCAAAGAAATAAAATAGGTATATTCTGACAATAACAATCCCTTTGGAAGTTATAAAGACCACATCTATTTTTAAAATATTATACTACTTCTTGTTCAAACAATTAAGCTACTAAATTATTTATTAAATATGCTGGTATATATTTGTAGATTCTTTAAAACTCTAGATGTTTGTGACTGCATCTATTCCTGTGAATTTCTAATGTTTTTTCACAATGCCATCTCTCTGCTAAAATAACCTAGTTCAGTAATTTTATTCTCTTCCCTTTTTGTGGTTACTGGGTGATGATACGCTTAGGGGCTTCAGTGCTTGTGATTATTCCATCAAAGCTAGAGATAGTACTTAGTAGTAATATGAGGTAGCGTCTTGGATCCTCTTCACATGTAAAAACTATGCACGCTGAACGTTGTGTGTTCACGGGCTCTCTGGATGGCTCTGTCTCACCGCCCGTGTTGGGTGCTCTTGAGTCACTGTGTGTGGTGTGGGTAGGGAAGGCTGTTGGCCAAGGGCAGATGAAGGAAGAGTCAGGTTGGTTGTTCTTTATTGCGTTTTTTTCCAATCCTCTCTTCATTCACTCCTGTCTCACCTCTCCTCTCTCTCCAACTCCTTATCTCTCCAGGCTGACACTGCATCAGTCAGGTAGCCAAATCAACATAAGAAAGCCCTTCCTGAGGGCCTACCAAGTTCAAAGGGAACACCACCTAGAATATTCCAAAACCCTTCCTGACTACCCAAAGGCAAAATACCTCCTAGCATGTTTTTCTCCTTTCCTCAGTCCAATAACTATTAACATATCAATACTAGTTATTTTTGTATGGACACTGTAAGAAATAACATTGAGGCTTGTAGGGCAGCTCTCCTGGGAACATCTTGCCACAGACTCAGACTACAGCGCTCAGGCCAGATTAATCTTTCCTAACCCTAGCAAGGGTCCAAATCTGGTTATTACTTTTTGCATCATGACAGCATTTGTCCATGACCAAGCTCTTAACTTATAGTTAAGCATTATGGCGCTTTGGCCAGGCCCATCTCCATGCCAGGGTAGCACATAGCTTACCACTTGCCCTGGTTCCATCCAGTCCCTCGTCAGGACTGCTTCTGGGAGCACTAGGAAGTAAAGGCAGCTGAGGGTTAGGTGAGAGAACAGATGCCCAGGAGGGAAATATCACTGAGAGTCACATTACAAAAGCATGTCTTCTTGTGTCCGTACAAAAAGTACATTGCTCTCAATAAACGATGCAAAGGACCTAGGGAGAAGAGAAAAACAATATTTACAAGTCAACAGAGCACAAAGATAGAAGTTACAAATAAACACAGAGGAATTGGAGCACTGTGATGGGAGCAACCTAATAAACCTAAAATACCTGAGGCTATGCAGAAATGACAAAACAGTGTTATCCTACACACACATATGCATAACAGGTACTCTGCCACTGAGTCACATCCCCAGGACCCCCAAATAACTTTAGATTATTACTCTGCATTCCAGAAGTATATGTTAGCTCCTATTATTAGCATGATGACTTATGTCTATGCTTTAAATCATTCTTAAAATTATTAAAGAATATTTTTATAAATCATAAGTATAATAATTTTACAAATTATTTCTTGTTTTCAAAAACTGCTGACAGCCTTTATCTTATTTATTTATTTATTTATTTATTTATTTTCCGAATTAACCTGCTCTGGTCCTATTCTCAGTTGTCTGAGATGTAGCATGGTCTCACAGTTTGACTGTGGAAGTTTTCCGGGGCATCCGTCCTGGTGAAACTTTCACAAATACCTTGGTGCCCTTGGTTGTATCACTGTATCACTGTCACCCCATTTTTCATTGATTTATTTGAACCGGCGCCAGTAATATCTCCATTCATCCCAGCCCTGAGATTTTAACAGCCTCTCCTTACTCGTCTTTCCCAACGCTGCCATATTTGGAGTCTCTTTCAAGGGTCAGGGAAATCAGACCTGTTATTTTTACTATTTTTGGCATAGCCATGGGTAGCTGTCTCAGGGGAGAGGTGCCAGGAATTGAACTTGGAATGGCTGCATGCAAGTCAAGTGCCCTACCCACTATAATATCGCTCTGGTCTCTCATCATCTTCACTTCTAGAGAAGGAATAAGGAAAGTCTATTCTTAACAAAAGTGCAGCTTCTTGTGTAACTTTCACCATGTTTGTACTTGGTCAGGAACCTACTGCCAGCAGAGAGAGGTGGAAGCCATCATGGAAGGTGATGAGGATGACAGAGGCTGCTGTTGCTGCAAACCAGGTCATTTGCCCCATCTGTTATCCTGCAATGCTGCCTTTAACCTCCGCTGGCTCACCTGGGAGATCACCCGAACACAGTACATCCTAGAGGGCTACAGCATCATAGATAACAACGCGGCTACCATGCTGCAGGTTTTCGATCTCCGAAGGATCCTTGTCCGATACTATATCAAGGTATGTTTGAATGACATTGCTGGGCTGTTTAAAGAGGTTTCTGAAATGGTTTTTGAAGAAATAGAGTTTAAAATTTCTCCTTATTTTCTGACTAAGAGACCAAAATAAGTTTGGGAATCACTAGTTTATGAAAAGTGTCAAGGGCTTTGGTTCATCCTGAGTCTGTGCCCCTTGTCGTATTCTCTCTCTCTCTCTCTCTCTCTCTCTCTCTCTCTCTCTCTCTCTCTCTCTCTCTCTCAATTCATATTACTCCGAAGGGTACCACAGTATATTCTTATGAGAGGCACAAAAGATAATCTCTCAAGGGTCCCAGAAAAAAAAAAACAGTTATCTAAATAGCTGTTGGGAACTAAATCTAAGAAGGAAGAAAAAGGGAGTTGAGAGGTAACTTAGAGAGTGATTTATCCAGTTCAAGGGAGACTCTTATACATAAATAAATTGGACAACTCTGGGCCTGAAGATAGTTGAAATGGTAGTTGAGTGTCTAGAATGTGCAACACTCTACATTTGATTCTTGGTGCAGTATGGTCTGAGCACCACCAGGTATGACTCTGTTGGTCCCAAGCAACACTAGTCCCTTGGGGCAAGCATTGCTGGGAATAGAACCAGGTGCTAGGTACTATCAGATATAGCCAGGAAGGAAGGAGTTGGAATGATATGTCTAATTAACATCTATACAGTAAAAGTTTCTAATAATCTTATAGTGAAAGCTTTTAAGATTTAAGCTCTTAACAACTTTCAATTAGTAATACAGTATTACTAACTGTAGTATTATTAACTATAGTACATCACCTCCTTAGGACTTAACTCAAAATTAAAACTTATGACTTATTTCCCTCATTTTATCTAACCCTAGATTTACCATGAATTTGTTCTTTGTATCTATGAGCATGGCATTGTGTTATTTTGAGTTCATATGGTATTTTTCTTCCTCTGATTTATTTCATTTAGTCTGATACTCTCAAGAGACATCTATTTTGTTGCAAATGAAATAATTTGGCTCTTTAATTAAATAATATTTAAGTATGTGTGTATATATATATCATATTTTCTTTATTCATTCTTCTATTGAGCCATAGCCCAGCAGGTAGGGCATTTGTCTTGCACGAGGCCAACCCAGTAGACCCAGGTTCGATTCCTCCGTCTCTCTCAGAGAGCCTGGCAAGCTACCGAGAGTATCTCACCCGCACAGCAAAGCCTGGCAAGCTACCCATGATGTATTCAATATGCCAAACACCGTAGCAACAAGTCTCACGATGGAGACGTTACTGGGCCCACTCGAGCAAATCAATGAACAATGGGAGGACAGTGCTACAGTGCAATGCTACAGTGCTATTGATAGACAACTGAGGTTTTTCCCATGTCTTGCCCAAGCTTTCTTTTGGCTAATATTTGCTAGTAATAACTTTAAATGTTCTGTCCCTGTATTTTATTTTGTGTGCATTCTTATATCAAAAGTAAATCTGCTATAGGCAGCATATAAATGTGATGGAAAACAGTTATCCCCAACATGCTTGGACACGTTGCACACACGTGGGGCAAAGGAAGACAAGTGCTCAGAGATCCCCCCTCCCCAGGAGCAGTTGATTGCCAATTACACAGGATTTTATAAAGAGTCTTGATTTATAGGAAGTCCAATCACATAGAGCTTTTAACACTACTGGCTTATCACTTTTTCCTCTCTACTTTGTCCAATCCCCTTCAAGTCAATAAGTTGTGGTTAGGATGATTTGCTTAAGGCATATGTGATGATTTCTTTGTTTCAGGCAAATGTGACTAAGAATTCCTGTGAGGCTCAAGGTTGGATACACGATGCAGACACCCTGTTTTGCTATCTCTGTCCAGTTACTCTCCCGTTGGAGGGTTTAGTTCAGGGTCACTTTACAAGGTCAGGTCAGGGTTTTCCTGCTCCAATGTCCATCGCTCTGCTCCACACAAATGTGTCATATATATATATATATATATATATATATATATAAAAATTCTCTGTCTTGACTTGAAAATTTAGTCCATTTACATTTAAAGTTATTATTTAGAAGCATGTATTGGTTATATTTTGTATTAATTTGTTCTGACTTAATTGTCCAATCAGGCATATTCAAAGCTTAGACACCAATAGGAGATTTATTCTCTTATCTATATCTGCTTCTTCAGTTCTAACACAGCATAAATTGCTTAATATAAGATCAGGGATAAATTAAAGCACTCTGAAAATTCTACCGAGCCTCAGTATTTACAATTTATAAATGTTAATGTTGATGTTCTATCAATAATCTTTGTATTCAGAAGTATTTTTGATACTCATAATAAAATTTAAAATAATAGCTTAATGATTCATTCAGAAGTAGTTATGACAGCCCTCCCACCTCACTTATATGGGACTAAACATCTTTTTTTTTTTATTAGTGAAACACCATGAGGTACAGTTGTAGATTTACAATTTTGTGTGCTTGGGTTTCGATTATACAATGATCAGATACCCATTCCTCCACCAGTGCCCATTTTTCCACCACCATGGATAATATCCCCCCCTGCCTCTGTGGCAGGGCAATCCCCTGTGTTCTCTCTCTCCTTTTGGGTGTTGTGGTCTGCAGAAGAGGCATTGAGTGGCAAACATGTTCAGTCCATAGTCTACTTTCGACATGCATCTCCCCTCCTGGGAGGGTCCTCCAAACACCCTTTATTTGGTGCTCCCTTCTCTATCTGAGCTGCCCTTTCCTCTAGAATGCCCAACTGGCCACTAAGCTATGGAGTAATCCTCCTGGTGCTGATCTCAGCTATTCTTGGGTATTAATCTCATATTTTGTTACTTTATATCCCCCAAATGAATGCAATCTTTCTATGTCTATCCCTCTCTTTCTGACTCATTTCGCTTAGCATGATATTTTCCATGTTGTACCACTTGTATGTGAATTTCATGACTTACTCTTTTCTAACAGCTACATAGTTCTCCATTGTGTAGATGTACCAAAGTTTCTTTAACCAGTCATCTGTTCTTGGGCACTCAGGTTTCTTTCAGTTTCTGGCTATTGTAAAGAGTGCTGCAATGAACAAACAAGTGCAGATGTCACTTCGACTATATATTTTTGCCTCTCTGGGATATATTCCCAGGAGTGGTATTGCTGGGTCAAATGGGAGCTCAATTTCTAATTTTTTGAGAATCGTCCATACTGTTTTCCAGAAGCCGACATTCCCACCAACAGTGAAGGAGTGTCCTTTTCTCACCACATGCGCTTTTGTTCTTTTGAATGTGGACCAGTCTCTGAGGTGTGAGATGGTATCTCATTGTGGTTTTGATCTGCATCTCCCTGATGATTAATGATGTAGAGCATTGGGACTAAATATCTTTATACTTTACCAAATATACAAAGCTATAATCAGACTGAAGGCATTTGCTAAGGGAAAGGTACAGGCAAGAGCAGGTAGGGTTCAGGAGAGTTTTATGATGGTTTCTACCCTGAGAGCACTCCGCATGATAAAAATTATGAACAGATGGCTCCATGTTTCAGTGCCACTCAAAGTCACTTGTCACTTGTCATCCATTTGCTCGATCATCAGTTTGCTCGAGTGGGCGCCAGTAATGTCTCCATTTGTCCCTGTCGTGTGCTAGTGTAGCCCAATGGCATATTTCAGGGTCAGGAGAATGAGGCCCGTTATTGTTACTGGTTTTGGCATATCGGATATACCACAGGTAGCTTTCCAGGCTCTGACACGTGGGCAGGATACTCTTGGTAGCTTGCCAGGCTCTCCGAGATGGACGGAGGCTTTTGGGGGCGGCCTCTAATCACTTTTACAGTTGTTCCCTGTAAAAGTGTTCCCAGTCTAGTGAATGCAAGCTTTTGGTCGACTGGTCGGCCTCGCTCCAGGAAAAACTGTGTTGCTTTCTTCCAGGAGCTTTGTTTTACAGTCTCTGGATCTTGGCCGTTGATGAGATTACATGGCACTGGGGGCAGTTTGTGGGTGTGACTGCCAGTCTACTCGAAAACCAGGGACCTGGATGGAGGAGGCCCAGTTCTTATCCGAGCAGGCTTGGAGATCTCAGTCACTGGTCCCGCATACCTTGGTTCCTCTGTTGGTTTCTCATGGGTGAGGTTTGTCTGAGTGTGTGGAGAGTGGCCTTGAGCATGACTGTGGCTGGGTTCTGGAGGTTTTTGGCTGTGGGGGCTCTGCTCAGAACAGGGAGGGAAACTCAACCCGCCCCCCTCCGAGGGGCAGGGATGAACATCATGGATACAGGACTCCATGTTTCAGTGCCACTCAAAGTAAGGAATCTTATACATCCAAGATCCCCAAATCCCTTCCAGCTGAGGCAGAAACCAATAATCAGCAAAAATGAGCAAATACAGTCAAAAGATTACTTGGGTTCCTGATGGCTTAAGAGGTTCTACTCACATAAAATGGAAGATATTTATAAAACTGTAATTTCTAACTCTTGTTGGAAACCCCAATATCTGCAGTAATGATGGCTAGAGTGTTTACTTTTACATGAACTAGAAGACAGACTGTAAAAGGGAAAAAGCTAGGTAACTTTTAACTATCATATCCAAGTTGACAATAACAAAAGAAAAATTGAGAAACTCTTTTTTTAAAATTGTTCTTTTTCTGATTTGTTTTAGCATTAAAAAATTGAGTCAATGTGAATTATAAAGTTACAATGATATATATGTTGAGCTTCAGGTATATATTGTTCACAAACACCAATCCCTTTACCAGAGTCCATTATCCTGCACCAGTATCCTCAGTTTTCTTCTTGTCCCCCACCTCTAGCCTGCCTCTGAGGCAGTCACTTGTCCCTTTCCCCCTTATCTTACTGTTCCCTTCCTTAACTTATCCACCTCACCCTGCCCCAGTGCCAAACTTCCTACTGAAGACCAGTTCTCCTGATCTTTGTTCCTATTGCCATTGGGTATTTGATATTCCCCTTCTGGAGAAACTCCTGTGACAGCACATTTACTGGTTCATATTCATCACTGTGTATGCTAGAGGAATTCTAAACTTAACTCCAAAATCTCACATAAAAGGATAGGTATCTTGTCCAAACTTAGGTAAATTGGGAAAGATTTGGGTATAAAACCAGAAAATTGTAACCCATTACCTCTAAGCTTCATGGTTTATTCCCTCAATCATTTTTTAAAAAATGAAATGATCCACTCTGGGCAAGCTCCTAATTTCAAGTAGTATTATATTTGGCAGCAGATCATGAAATGTCAGATTGGGGAGAAGTGTGTTTCTCCAACACATAAATTAAGGATCATCAGGGATTCAGGTTCCTTCCAAGTTCCCATTTTTACCATTTAAGTAGAGCTCCTGCAATATATATTGGTATATATTGGTATATATAGATGTATATTAAGATACATATATTATATATTAATATACATTTAAGTGTTTCTTTCACCTTCAAGTTGCAAGATTTAAATTCCTGGCTAAATGGATAGAGACGAGAACACAGGAAATGAAGATCAAGGGCATGCACTCACAGTTCCTTTTAAAACTTCTTGAAAATTGTCCCATCTCACTACTGCTGTATCTCATCGGCCAACTTCCAGGGACTCTGGCTTTTTCTAACACCAGTGTTTCCCTACTCTGGTGGTGCAAGGTAGTACAGAAATTTTACTCGTTACCTAGAGAAATTAGTTAAAGTAAATGTTAGAAATGCTGAATGGCTATTGGAACAGAAGAAAATAGGTGAATATTTTACTTCAAATATTTAATTTGTCCATTATTTGGCCAGGGAAATTGCCTTATACTGAATTTCAACAAGTATCAAGTTCAGTTTTGTTGTTTTATTGTTCTTATTTTGGACCCAAAAACTGAAAAGAAAGAAAATCTTGCAATAATTCCTTTAGACAACAGGACTTGTTTAATCTCCTGATAAACTGGGTCAGTCCTCCCACACGCACAATACCATGAATATATTTTAAATCATTTCCTGCCTAATGACTAAGTGTCTCCTCCATCTCTTCTCCATTGTTGTTCGAAATCATCATAGCAGTGGAGAAGTCAAGAAACCTTTATGCAAGGACTCGTTTTCCTGCTGCCATTATTTTTGCCCAGCTCCTTTAGAAAGGAGATGTGCTTATCACTGGCCTTGCAGGATGAGAAATGATAAACCCCATCATGTTGGTCTGCCTGCCAAGTTCCCCTTCTAGAATGAGTTGTTTGATAAGATACACTGATTAAAATGAGAAACAGAAGAATTCCTGCTGCAGGAGCCAGATATGGCAAATTAATTCAGAAGAGGTCCCACTTGCAACAAATATCAGCTCCACAAAATAAACTCATTTGCACTGTCCTTATCAGTTTTACATAGTATCATCTCCATTGCATCCTCCCAGATTCTGAAGGATTTCACACTGTTCATAGACTATGTCTCCCTGACAGGATTTCATCTTAAGTGAACTGGAAATCAGTTTATTTTGCAACCAGTTGTTGGGGATGGGGGAGGAAAAGGGGGTGTTCTGATACCTCCCATGAAAAGAATGGCTATGAATTCTCCCTGTGTGTAACAAAGCATCTGAGGTTAAGGCCAGAAGTCAACACTGCAAGATTTTGCCAAACCTAGAGGAGGAAGTTTTAACCTCTGGGATTCAAAGGCTTCCTTAGTTATTCTGACTTCATCCGTTGAGGAGTTATTTTTAGTTCCTTTGTAGAAATGAATGAAAATGTAAGCATCCATCTTTTGACTTTAGTTTGTTATTCCTCTCTGGCACATGTGATTAGAATGCATTGGGGGAAAAAAATCTAGACCACATGTTTGCCAGGGCCAGATGTTTATACACACCAGATTTCTTTTACCCCTTTCTCAACTGATGGCTTTGACCGCAGTTACTGGTTGCTTCACCCTTTGCTTCAAACTTTGGCCAAGCACGTAAAGTGTCTTTCTCTTGGAAGCTTTAAATTATTATGCCAGTAAGTAGATAATAGAAAAAACTCCCTATATTCTGATTTTATATTTCTGCATATTAGATGTGATTTTTGTAGTTACTGGTTTTGGCATATCGAATACACAACGGATAGCTTGCCAGGCTCTTCCGTGCGGGTGGAATACTCTCCGTAGCTTGCCAGTCTTTCCGAGAGGGATAGAGGCTTTTGGGGCGACCTCTAATCGCCCTTGTAGGTGTTACCATAGATGAACCCTATCAAATATGGTACAACAATTCCGGAAGATGGGTATTTAGTGTCTTATGATGTGTCTGGAAAGCGTCCTGGAGTGTGGCAGTGGTTGGGTAGTGGAGGTAGTGTCAATAGTGGAAGTCTGCCAGTGGGATATTTATCTGGGTAGGGTGGGTCTTCTGTGCGCAATCCAATCCCTGGGTGGCTGGTGGAAGCAGACAGGGCAGGGTAGGGTGGGGCTCCTGATTTGAATCCCTTTGTCACCTGTGCTTGGTGGGAGCAAGCAGAGAATCTCTGTCCCTGGGTCCACCGAGCCTGGAGTCCCAATACACTGGCTCGGCTCTTCACTCGCTACCTGTCTGAATGCAAGGTTCCATCCCAATGGAAAACCAGCAGGACCATACTACTGTTCAAGAAGGGAGACATCCATGACACTGGCAACTATTGCCCGATCTGCCTATTGTCTGTCATCTACAAGTTGTTCACTCGAGTCATCCTAAATAGGATTGGCAGAACACTAGATGAAGGACAACCATGTGAGCAAGCCGGGTTCCACAAAGGATTCAGCACCATCGACCATATCCACATGATAACCAAGCTCATTGAGGTTTCTCGGGAGTTCAAGATGCCACTCTGTTTAACGTTCATTGATTTAAAGAAGGCCTGTGATTCTGTTGAGATGGAAGCGGTCATTGAAGCCCTAGCCAATCAGGGCATTCAAGCCCAATACATCAAGATCCTCCGTGAGCTGTATTGCGGGTTCACTACCAGGATCTCACCATTCTACAAAGAAGTGATAGTTGATGTCAAGAGAGGGGTTCAGCAGGGTGATACCATTTCACCGAAACTCTTCATTACCACCCTCGAGAACATCATGCAACAACTGGAATGGGAAGGAATAGGAGTGAAGATAGATGGTTGGCAACTACACCACCTCTGCTTTGCTGATGACATTGTTTTAATAACACCAAATATCAGCCAAGCGGCACAAATGCTGGCCGACTTTGACCATGAGTGTGGAAAGGTAGGACTACAGCTGAATCTTACGAAGACAATGTTTATGAGAAACAGTCTCGTTACTGATGCCCCATTCGCTCTCAACGGAACGACCATCTCTGAATGCAACAGATATGTGTACCTAGGTCGAGAAGTCAACATGACAAATGACCTGGCACCCGTGCTGCGCAGGAGGAAGAGAGAGGCTTGGAATGCCTTCAAGAACGTCGAAGAAATAGCCAAGAGGACGAAGAACCTCTGGCTCTGGGCACATCTCTTTGATTCCACTGTTCTTCTTGCATTAACATATGCCTCAGAGACCTGGGCCCTATGCAAACAGGATGAGAATGCTATTCAGGTCTCCCAAAGAGGAATTGAAAGAGCTATGCTTGTAATATCACGTTTCACTCAAATGAGAGAAAGAATCCGGAGTTCTGACATCCGTCGACGATCAAGAATCAGGGACGCTGTCTCATTTGCCAAGGTGTAAAAAATCAGATGGGCTGGTCACGTAATGAGATTTAAAGACGACCGCTGGACTAGAGCTGTTACCAACTGGATTCCACGGGATGTCAAAAGACCGCATGGCCGCCCACCTACCAGATGGTCAGACTTCTTCATCAAGATCATGAACGATCAGTTTGAGGCTCTTCATGTTCCCAGAGTGAACAGATGCCGTTTGGCTACACTAGCACGTGACAGGGACAAATGGAGATGTTACTGGCGCCCGCTTGAGCAAATCGACGACTAATGGGAAGTTAAGTGATTAAGTGAAGTGAAGATGTGACTTTTGATGACCACTACATGCTTAGCTCTCTCCTAATGCCATTCTGTTTTCTTGCCACCTGCTCCAAAATTCTGGATGGCTGCTGCTGCTGCTGCTTACTTTTAATCTCTACCTAGCTAAATTAGTAAGTCATTCATGTAAAGATGCATTATATACCAGACCCTGTCCTTAATGGTTCAAAAACGCTAGACCTCAAAACAATGATTAAAAAGTGACTGTCATTAGCTTATCTTTCTCACTTGCTTCTCATCTTTCTTTGCTCTCCTTCTCCTCTTTGTTCCTCACCTCCATTTCCCACCCCTTATGTTGAAGGGATTTCCTTTTTTAAATATATTTTTTAATTGGGGGAGTATCTACATGTTACTCAAAGACCACTCCAGCTGCACAGGACAGGGGGACATCAGACTACACCAGCAGTGCTCAGAGGCCTCCAGGATTACACCTAGATGTGCCGGGGTGTGCAAGGGGCAAGACGGTAGGGAGAATGTCATATGGTGATGGAATTGAACCTGAGCTGGCATGTGCAATACATGTGCTCAAATGCCTGTACTGTTTACCCTGTCCCTGAGGGATTTTGTTAATGTCTGAAGCCTTGTTCTGAAGTGAGTGCTATAGAGATGTGGGGAATGCTTATATGCAATACTGAATTCATTTAAACTGGCTGCCTTTCCTGAGATTCCCACATTGTGGGGTCAAGTGCTCCATGGAACCTAATGGAGACTATGCTCAGTGAAATCAAAACCCTATATGCACAAAAGACCAGAAACAATAAGTATGGTTTGGGATGTGGAGAAAACAGAATCCTCGTACTCAGTTGATGAGAATGTCAATTGGTTCAACCTGTATGTGTGAAAAGTAGTATGTAGAAAAAGAGAACTACCATATGATTCTGAGATTCCATCATAGATATATATCCAAGAACACAAATACACAGAATAAAAAAGATATATGAATGCTGCATAGAAATAACTCAAGTGCCAG
This sequence comes from Sorex fumeus, assembly GCF_029834395.1. Classification (NCBI taxonomy): domain Eukaryota; kingdom Metazoa; phylum Chordata; class Mammalia; order Eulipotyphla; family Soricidae; genus Sorex; species Sorex fumeus. The sequence goes on along the minus strand of NW_026606078.1, from coordinate 2,876,220 downwards.
CAAAGATAAGTGATACATAAATGCAATGAAATACTACTTAACTATAAAAAGAAATGAAGGCTTATCTTTTGTGACAATATAGGTGGAACTGGAGAGGGTCATAAGAAGTGAAATAATTCATAAGGAGAAAGATAAATATTGGATGGTTTCAATCATATTATATGTATATGATATATATATATATATATATATATATATATATATATATGACACCACCATTCTTCCTGCACTAACATATGCCTCAGAGATCTGGGCCCTATGAAAACAGGAGAGAACACTGTTTGGGTATCCCAAAGAGGAATCAAAAAAGCTATGCGGGAATATCACATTTCACTCAAATGAAAGAAGGAATCCGGAGTTCCGATGTTCGTCGATGATCAAGAATCAGGGATGCTGTTCCTTTGCGAAAGCATGGAAAATCAGATGGGCCAGACAAGTAATGCGATTCGGAGATGACCGCTGGACTAGAGCTGTTACTGACTGGAATCCACAGGACGTCAAAAGAACACGTGGCTGTCCACCTACGAGATGGTCAAACTTCTTTGACAAAACCCTGAACAAAGGATTTGAGGCTCCTCATGTTCCTGGAGCGAGCAGATGCCATTGGGCTACACTAGCACATGACAGGGACAAATGGAGATGTTACTGGCACCAGCTGAAGCAAATCGATGATTAACGGGATGATGAGTGATACAAGTGATGAAATATAAAGAAACAAGACAAAACCAAACAAAAATAACCCCTGGATTCTGAATGCAGAAACGAAGATACCAGAGAAGAAGCTGGGATTGAAGATTATGGAAAGGGGGAGTGACTGATTGAATGAACTGTGGCAGAGGGAGACTGATAAGGTGGTGGGAGACTGATAAGGTTTGATGTAGTGACGTAATTGAAGAAGTGTAAAATTCTAAAAGCAATCTTGTTACCTTGATTACTTCTGTCATCTTGTTACCAGTGTTACCTCAATTCAATTAAAGAATAAAAAAGAAGGAGGTCATTTGCTATGGGCCACAGATTAGTTTTAAGAGCAAAGAGAGGCTGAGTCAGGCATTTGGACTGATTTATTCAGAATTCAAGTGTGTCTGTCTTCTCATGTGCTCAAACTCTTTTTTTAAAAAAATTTTATTTGTGAAACACCATGAGGTACAGTTGTAGATTTACAAATTTTTGTGCATGGGTTTCAATTACACAATGATCAAACACCCATCCCTCCACGAGTGCCCATTTTCCACCATCACGGGTCCCAGTATCCCTCTCACCCCCATCCCCCATCCCACCCTGCCTCTATGGCAGGGTATTCCCTTTTGTTCTCTCTCTCTCTCCTTTTGGGTGTTGTGGTTTGCAAAAGAGGCATTGAGTGGCAATTATGTTTGGTCTATAGTCTACTTTTAGCATGCTTCTCCCATCCTGTGATGACCCTCCCAACACGCTTTATTTGGTGCTCCTTTTTCTATCTGAGCTACCTTTTCCCCTAGAATGTGTGACTGGCCTCCAAGCCATGGAGCAAAACTCCTGGTACTAATCTCGGCCACTCTTGGGTATTAGTCTCCTATTTATGTTCCCCAGATGAATGCAATCTTTCTATGTCTATCCCTCTCTTTCTGACTCATTTCGCTTAACATGATACTTTCCATGTAGTACCACTTGTATGTAAATTTCATGACTTCATCTTTTCTAACAGCTACATAGTACTCCATTGTGTTCATCTGCTCAAACTCTTGAAATAACCTAAAATCAAATGCCTCAGCAACTCTGACATTAGAGCTCTGGAGTTCATGTCCCATCTAAATGAAGGGAAGGAGAGGAAGGTCAGCTGAGAAAAGTGCTTCCTGCCCACTCACCTGTAGCTGTTAGTCATGTGGGGCCTGTTCTCTCCATGCCCGATGTGTCTCATTCTGTGCTTGAGCTTGGAAAGAATGTGCTCTCTAAGCAGAAGTTGTCAATAAAGATATGATTCTCTGGCAGCTCGCATGATTCCCTCCTTGCTTCAAATATTGCCCATAATTGTCACTCATAATATCACGATGATCACGACCATCCTGTTGTTCGTCTATTGCTTCAAGCAGGCCCCAGTAATGTCTCCTTCATCCTAGCCCTGAGATTTTTTTTTAAAAAGTGCCATATTCAAGGCTCTTTCAGGGTTAGGAGAATGGGACCCATCGTTGTTACTGGTATTTGGCATATTGGGTACACCACGGGGAGTTTGCCAGACTCTGCCGTGTGAGCAGGTTATATTCGATAGCCTGCCAGTTTGTCCAAAGTAAAAATGAGATAAGATTTCTCATGGCCGTGAATGCGGCCACACACTTCTGGGAGCTGGGTTTTATAGTCTCTGGGTCTTGGCCATTGATGGGATTACACGGCACCAGGGGGCCAGTTGGTGTAGCTCCTGCCTACTGGAATATGGAGGATCTGGGTGGAGGATGCTCAGCCCCGATCTGAGCAGGCTTGGAGATCTTACCCCGGGACACGCATGCCTTTGTTCCTCTGCCGGTACCTTCATGTGTGTGGATATGTGAATAATATGTGAATGAGATATGACCCTGGATCCCAGGATCTGCCTCAGCTTCAGAATTATTGCACAGTACTTACATTTCCCTGTGATGAGGAAAAAAGTAGTGAAGTTTGAATCAAACTCTTTGACTCTGATCCTGTGACTATGTTAACATTAGACTTGGATGTCTATTTTTATGTCATAATTTTACTGCTGCTAGCCTTTTTAAAGAAAAATCAAACATTTTTTAAAAACACATAACAATATATTGAGTTGTATATATGGTAGTTACTTCCAGGTTGGTGCTTGGGGGTGACTCGTAGTGATGCTTGAGGGACTGTATGGTGCCAGAGATCAAATCTTGGCTTCCCATGTTCAAGGCATGTGCTCAGCCCATTGAGTTCTTTCTAAGGAACTCAAAAGTAATTTTTAATAAAGATGTCACTGAAAATATTAAAACATAAGCATAGAATTTCTCCAAGTTGGGAAATGCTATCACTATAATAAGAGAATATGAAGGATGGGGAAAACATGAGTTATTGTTTTAATAAATTACAGAGGCTCACTGTCTGACCACCCAGGATTACACAAGTAGATGCGTTGCAACAATTGTATATGATAAATACTTCCCATAAGAACTACATTGTCTTCATTCATTTAATCCAGGAAGAGGATCTTCTCCAATCTCTTATTTTTATATTTTATTTTGGTTTGGGGGCCAGACCTAGCAGTGCTCAGGGCTTATTTCTGGCTTTGTGCTCTGGGATTATCCCTGGTGGAGCTCAGAGGAATGTGTATAAAGTGCCAGGGATCAAACTCAGGCTGCCACATGCAAGTAAGTGTCCTGCCAAACTATTGCTATCTATTATCTATCTATCTATCTATCTATCTATCTATCTATCTATCTGTCTATCTATCTATCTATACATACATACATATATGTAGTATTATTGCTCCAATCCCTCCCCAATCTACTTTAGATGAATTGTCTGAGCATGGCAACTGTGGAAACCTGAATGAACCCATCTCTTAGAAATGGTAGGTAGGGCTGCCTGCCTTTCTTTCTCCCCACATATATTTTGTTGATGATTTTATTCTTCTCACTTCTGTCTTCCCACAGTGACATTTAAAATAAGGTACTTGAGAATGTTTATAGTAGATGTTAAGTTGCAAATCTAGCAGGAAATGATATCACATGTGGCAATTTCACATCTCATATTTCCTTAATATTGAATTAATTTTTGAGATACAATAAATAAAGTCTAGCTCTAAAGGGTCAAAATTTTGCTTTCTCTCTCTGCAGAGTATAATATACTATATGATAACTTCCCCTAAACTCTTCTCATGGATAAAAAATGAATCACTTCTGAAGTCCCTGCAGCCTTTTGCCAAGTGGCATTATATTGAGCGCGACCTTGCCATGTTCAACGTTAACATTGATGATGACTATGTTCCATGTCTCCAAGGAATAACACGAGCCAGCTACTGTAATGTGTATTTAGAATGGATTCAGTACTGTGCACGGAAAAGACAAGAGGTGGGTAAAGGAGATATTGGCTGGAAACTTTAAAAGTATAAAGACACAAGGAATGTTGTATCGTTCATCTCTTTTATTCTAGGTTAGACTCTAACAAAACAGAGAACAAACTTTCATGTTTGATTAAATATTTGGCAAAAATATTTGGCAAAATTAAATGGAAGAAATCTTATACCTTGTCTCCCCTAAAGTAGTATAGAATATATGTTTCTTGGGTCTGGAGCGATAGCACAGCAGGTAGGGCATTTGCCTTGCATGCAGCTGACCCAAGTTTGATTCCCAGCATCCCATATGGTCCCCCGAGCACCGCCAGGAATAATTTTTGAGTGTATGAGCCAGGAGTAACTCCTGTGCATCGCTGGGTGTGACCCAAAAACCAAAACATAAAAAAAATTTTAATTAAAAAAAAAGAATATATGTTTCTCTCCATGCTCTGCTCAGGGTCATTGCCGTTTGGTTTGCTAGTTTGGTGGATGGGTGAGTAGTCATACCTGGTAATACTCAGAGGATACTCCTGGCTCTGTGCTCTGGAGTCACTCATGTGGTACTGGTCAGCAAGCACCTTAACCCTTGTAACCTTTGTACTCCACCCTGTGAAGTTTAAAGCTTATATCCAAGATTTAAAACTCTGAAAACTGGGGCCAAAATGGGCTTATCTTGCATGCGGCTGACCTGAGTTTTATCCCCACCATCCCATATGGTCCCCCTATCCCCATATAAATCTCCAAGTAACCTCTGTGCATCACTGGGTGTGACCTCAAAACAAAACAAAATTTTAATTTCTGAAAACTTTTTGCTTAAAGATTCTTTTTGAGATGTCCACACAAGGTATATCTGTGCTGCAATACAGAAGATTCGTTGCACAAATTGAAAGAAGAATATGAAAAGTCAGATAGTCTGAGTTACCTCCACACTGGTCTTCTGCCATTAACACTCATATGCTAAAGATATTTATGGCAATAAATTAGCCTCTGAGCAGTGAAACCAAAAACAATGGGGGGAGAAGAAAGAAAATTGAGACAAAAGAAAGGAGGATGAGGAAAATAGGGTGGGAAGCAAGTGGGTGGTGTCTGCTTGCTTGGCTTCTTGATATTTAAAAAAAGCTAAACCAATGTGTTATACAGAGATGATAGATCCAGTTAAAAGCAACCATTTGGACAGGTGGTGAGTATGTAATATGACCTGTAGAGGGTACAAGGTATGACACGAGTCCAGGTTGTTGATCTTTTCCTGATTTATTAAGATCATGTGCTAGAGGAAGTAGATAGCTAAGTCTAGTTTCTCAGTGCAGGAAGAAGAGAATGTGTGAATGATCTTACCCTTTTTGGAAGTGTGAGATAGCTACAGCCTCTTGATATTCCTGGTTATCTCTCTGATGAGTCCCCTCTTTGTTTTTATTTTTTTATTTTTGTCTTTATCAGTTTTTATTATCACTGTCACTATCATCCTGTTGTTTGTCGATTTACTCGAGTGGGTGCCTCTGATGTCTCTCTTCCTCCCAGACCTGAGATTTTAGCAGGCTCTTCTTACTCGTCTTTTCCCAATGACTAGAGGCTCTTTCAGGGTCAAGGAATGAGACCTGTTATTGCTACTGTTTTTGGCATATCAGATATGCCACAGGGAGCTTGCCAGGCTCTGCCTGTGTGGGCAGGATATTCTCGGTAGCTTGCTAAGCTCTCAGAGAAGTATATATACATATATTTGTATGTAAATATATATAGTGTATATATATCTCTCTATGATTTGTTGTCTACTGTCTGAACCCCATCAAACATGGTGTGGTAATTATGAAATATGGGTAGGAAGTGTCTTATGACATGTCTAATGACCTGTTGAGCCCAGAGTCTAAGGTCACAAAATTCTGCATTATGAAGATGATTATTTAAAAAATTTTATTCAGTTTTTCCATTTATGTTTTTTATTTTTATATTTTTATTTTATAAAGTAGTTCACAATTTGATAACATTTAATATTAGAACACCAATCTCACCACCATTACACCTTCCCCCTCTTTGTTTTTAAATTGTTTCATTTTACCTACATAAAGGTATTTTGACTTTAAACTTCTCCTGCATTCCCGGCCCTCCTTTCCAAGCCGATTTTGGGTGGTTCCCTTTATAAAGTTCTTAATGGTATTCTTACAGTTCATTTAGTATTCTATTCTGTAAAGGGACAGCAGAAAGTCACTCATTTCATTTACACTGTCTCCCTAATCCTCATGTTCGTCCTCTCTCTGTACTGGAGGATATAAGTATTTCTTTTAAACTCATTTTAAGAGCCTCACAAAGCTTTACCTTTATGATTCTGTGTGTGTTTGGCAGCAGGTTGGGGGTGGGGGTGTTGAGTAAAGGGCGGGAGGGAGCATATGGTGGAATCAGTGTGAAAGTTGAATTCACATCCTTACTTTTCAGCCTGCAAAGAATGTGGAAAGTGATGAGGACTCTGCCTTGGTGACTCTGTCATTTGCCCTGTGCATCCTGGGGAGGAGAGCCCTGGGAACAGCAGCTCACAATATGGCCATCAGGTACCTAGGAAGCAGTTGGTAGAGGCACTGTAGTTTGTATTTTTGATGAATATTTTACAATCATTTTATTTTGGGCTGCTTATGCTTCCTTCAGATAGGTTTTTGCCACAATGCCTGCAAGGTCTGTGAGAAGAATTTTGGGGCCTTTGGACCAAAGGCAATATTTTGGAGTATTCAATTTAGCAATGAATTTACTATGGGACACTTGCAGTCTTGAAATAGGGTACAGAGGAATCTAGAGTCCTAGGATCCTAACAGATATTCTGGGAAGATTAAGTCAAGTTGTGCATGAAGTGCCTAGCAGGCATCTACCACAATTAATGTTCGTTAAAAATTGTTCCCTTTTCCTATTTCTCTTGATTAAAAAAAGAACACCATATCTGTGCTCAGACTTAAACCCTAACCTGTATCTGTGGACCTTTGATTAAATAGATATCCCTTCTGCTTTTTTTCTAATTATTTTTAGTATCTCATCCTCCTCCGTCTGCAAAGAGTTCCAACTCTCTCTTCTTAAGTAGCACAAAATCAAACTCTCTCCTGGTACCTTCCTCTCCTTATTTAATTTATCCTAAATTCACAAACAGTCTTTTGAATTTTCCTTCTCAGATGAAATATGCCCAACATTCCCCAGTGCCCTCCTCACAGTTTGGTCTCTGCTTCTGGAACTGGTAAAATTTCTAATTTGAGCAATTTCATCAGTCACCTTGTCATCACTCATATTGGTGGCTATTCCACAGACTTCTTGGAATTTGACCCATTAGAATCACCTCATTAGCACATATTAAAATCTTCTGAGGGACTTATTAATATCTGACACCCTGGGATCAGACCTGACCAAATCAATGATTTCACTGTCTCAATAGCTAGACTAACAGTATTTTTTCTATAGCATCACAGGGAATTTCAGTGTGTGGCCAAGACAAAATCATCCCCCAAAAGACAGGTAAAGGAATAAAAAATATCTTCAACTGACCCTCTTTAGAAAAAGGTTTCTCCTTGGAATTTCTTCAATATTCCTTTATTGTATGGTTCCTGTGGCATTTTGCAAAAGGGGTTCTTCTGATACTTATCTCAAGTGAATTTGGTATTATTGCTTTGCATCACAAGTTTCCTAGGGCAACAGTATTTATTTAAGGATCATTACAACCCCTGACCATTAGGTGGGCAGGGCCAGAGAGACTTGTTGACTATTTCCTTAAGCCCTTCCTGCAGGGGACAGCTGTGAATCATTACTGGTCATTTGCAATTTATGGGAAACCTTAATTATGTGTTGTGAGCTGATAAAGGGTAAAATGGGGTGATTCTCTTCACCACCTCTCTGGAGACTGCAGTTTTGAGTTGCAAAGGAAAAAAAAGGGAAAAACCATGTACTAAGAATTTGTGGCATCAGCTACCCTTTCAACTCCCACTTCTCAAGCTTTTATGATCTTTGTCAATGACACGAAATGCTGACTTGACCCCAAAATAGTGCACTAATATACTACCAGAAAAATATTCTGGGGAGTAGCTGACTGGCTTCTAGTCTCTCTTTTTTCTTCTGCCTGACTCAACCTCATGGTAGACATGAACAATTCCATTTGTGGAATTTCTGTAATTCATTTTTTGATTGTTTGAAGTTCTAGTGAAAAGCTCCTTCTTCATAGCCTCTGTAAACCATGTGATGTGTGGCTCCTACAGCGAGTTCCTTATTAAACTAAATACCTTTCAGAAGCCGACCTGGGCGACCCGGGTTCAATTTCTCCGCCCCTCTCAGAGAGCCCAGCAAGCTACTGAGATTATCCCGCCTGCACAGCAGAGCCTGGCAAGCTACCTGTGGTGTATTTGATATGCCAAAAACAGTAACAACAAGTCTCACAATGGAGATGTTACTGGGCCCTCTCAAGCAAATCAATGAACAACAGGACAGTGCAACAGTGCTACAGTGCTATCTTTCAGAAGGGCTACAGATTCTGAAGATTTTTGATTCAATCTTCAAATTATTTTTTCCAAAGCTTAGCACTGCAGTACTGTTCTCCCATTGTTCATCGTTTTGCTTGAGCGGACATCAGTAATATCTCCATTGTGAGACTTAGGTTTTAAAAATAAAATTTAACTTTTATTTACAAATTACAAATAACATACTTCAAAGATTCTGCTCTTTCAATTCCTACCTAATTTACTTCCCAAGAGGTTTTCAGTCAGATTTTTAGTTGAAGTTATTCAAATGCACCTGATTTACTTGCTTCTTGCTTGGCTTGCTTGCTTTATTTTTACCTTGATGAAGCACCCTGCTTATCAGCTGCTTATAAAAACCTTATTTGAATGGTATTTTCTTTGTTTCAATGAGTAGAGTCAATATCAAACATAGTGATGAGATATATCTGGAACATAGTGATCCAAACATAGTGATGAGATAAATCTGGAAATAATACTCATGCTATTCTAGGAGAAATCTAATTATATGGGACTGGTTAACTTTACTGAGGTCTCTCACCATAGTAAAGTCCTACCACATGCTTTCATTTCAGTCTTTGACATACAAAAGATAATTTATTTTACAAACTGCCTAAGGGCACTGGTTTGGGCCTGAAATCCATGAATTTCCTTATTAGTTAGGTATGTCACGGGTTGCAGAAGGGACATTGAATGGGAAGTTGAAACCTTGCTGGGCCCCTACCTCTCCTCCAACCAAACAGCTGTGTTTTACATTTTCTAAGCTATAGCTCAATGCAAAATTTTTTTTTTCAGAACTCAGAAACATTTTGTCATGCCTTATAGACACAGTCAAGTTATTCTCCAAATAGACTGCCATAATTTGTACCTTCAACAAATGTTTTGCCATGCTGTCCCTAATGCTTTGTATTTATAATTTTTTAATTTTTTCTCATGGGTAAAAAATTAAATTTGTTTTTATATGAAATTTCATTTCTCTTATTAGTCATAAAGCAGATGTTCCACTATGTCATCTTTAATTTCATAGGTGAAAAATTGCACATTGACTTTCATTTAAAATTTGTAAATTTTACATCAATTTCATAAAAATTATACTTTATTTGAAATTTCATTTCTATTATTAATCATGAAATAGACACTTTTCATTAATTCATAGTTATTTTTAGACTCATGAATGAAAATCTATATTGTTTCTATTTGTAATTTAATTTCTATTATTGATAATGAAATTAACACTTCATTTCTCATTTCTATTACTCATATTTTACATATTTATTGGTATCAGTTTTTTCCTGTGAATTCCTCCCCACTGACATACTTTATTCTGCTTTTTCTCAAGTATTTACTGATTTTCTTGAATACTATGCTATTAATATTAGTTTAAAAGTTCTTTTCAAGGGCACTTGCATTATATTTATGAAAATTATTTTTAATTTATAGATTTATATCTTTCTTAAAAATATTTTTGCTCCTACAAGATTTGTAAATACTAACTTCAGGTCAGGGAGGTAGCTGAAATTGCTGGAGCACATGTGTTGCATCCACTTAGCTCTTAATTTGATCCCCAGAACTTTATGGTCTTCCAAGTATCATCAGGTATAGTCTTGGTGTTCCCCAGCATCAGTGGGCCAGGGCCATCAAATATAGACAGCCAAGTCAAAAAATGACCTGCGTGGTCCTGGGCACTGTGAGGACTGCCCCCAAAATACTAGCCCCACTTCTCACCCCCCAAAAAATACTAACCTCAATTTTTCTCTGATGTTGTCTAATTTATATTTCTCATTCATTTATATTATTTCTAGTTAATGTAGCTGACTCGGGTTTGATTCCTCCGTCCCTCTTGGAGAGCCCAGCAAGCTACTGAGAGTATCTTGCCTGCACACCAAAGCCTGGCAAGCTACCCATGACGTATTCGATATGCCAAACATAGTAACAACAAGTCTCACAATGGAGACATTACTGGTGCCTGCTTGAGCAAATCAATGAACAAAGGGAGGACAGTGCTACAGTGCTACAGTAGAATATAATTATTACTCATGAAATTTTATTGCTTCTTTTGTGTTGGGTTGTTTTGGGGGTTATTTATTTATTTTTGGTCCGGTTTGGCTTTTGAGCCACACCAGCAGTGCTCAGGGGTTATTCCTGGCTCTGAGCTTAGGGATCACTCCTGGAGGGCACAGGAACTATAAGGGGTACTGGGACTAACCTTGGTTGGCATGCAAGGCAAGCACCCTACTGCTCTACAATCTCTCTGGCACTGATATATATTTGAATTCTGCCAGGTCTTGAGGTTCAATATAACAGTACTTATTGTTATTGTTTCCTGGATCCCAGTCTTATTTCTCACATCACAACAGCATGAAATAAGTGTATTTGTAGCAGTTTCCCTTGTTTCTGAGGCCACATAGAGGACACAGGACACTTGTTCTCATGATGGGAGAACACTGAATGCAGGAAACTCATCCTTGTGTAGCACTACTGTAGCACTGTTGTTCCTTTGTTCATTGATTTGCTTGAGCGGACACCAGTAATGTCTCCATTGTGAGACTTGTTGTTTCTGTTTTTGGCATATTGAATACGCCGAGCAGGAAAAATTCTCTCGGTAGCTTGCTGGGCTCTCCGAGAGGGTCAGAGAATCGAACCCGGGTCGGCCACGTGCAAGTCAAACGTCCTACCCTCTGTGCTATCGCTCCAGCCCCATCCTTGTGTAGTAGCAAAGAGAATGTTATTTGTCCCTCAAGGATGTCCATTGCAGACAGGACTGAAGAAATGGACTATGCCTAGGCATACCAGTAGGAGATGATGCAAAATGAAAACCAGAAAGTATGAATCCACACTGAATGCACTTTCAAACAGAATGGAGAGAGAGAACCATGTTTTTCTGCCAAAAGGAGAGCTAAGAGGCAGCCACCATAGCTCATCTTTAATGAGTCATCTTCTAAGACAATCATATTGTTTGGTTAGATTTAACATGCAATAAAATATTTATATGTGATAAAAATTTTATCACTGATAACTCATTTTGATAACTGATAAGCCCAGTGACTGTGTCTTTATGTTACTCTGTTTTTTTTATTTATCCATTTATTTCTTATTTGAAAGTCACACTGAGCAGTGCTTGAGGCTTACTCCTGGCAATGCTTGGAGGAACTATATGTGATGCCAGGGAGCAAACCCAAGTCAGCTGCTGGCTTGCCTGCCTGCAATCTCTCTAGCCCTTCTCTAGTCTTAAAAAATTCAATATTGCCACGCTTTTCTTGGTTCATTTTCTCCTTAGAAGAAATTTTGAATCACATCCTATAAAAACTTCTGTTGAAATTTTTATTGCGTTTATTGAATTTGCAGATTAATGTGAGAGGGGAAATGAACAGCACTGAAAAATTGTGGCATGTTTTTATAATCATTCCAATTTTGAAATATTCTTTCAGTAAAATGTGATGATGTTTTAAACATCAGTATTATCCACCTGAATTTTCTCTAGGTATTTTATAGTTTTATTATAATTATGAATAGGATATTGTTTTCTTTTTTTTCTCATTAGCTATTACCATTATTTAGGAAAGCTGGGTTTTTTTAAATATTGATTTTTGTTCTGGCACTCTATTTATTATATTGAGTTCTATTTATTATAAACATATTTCAGATAGTTCCTTTTGGTTTTTTTTCTGGTGGAAAGAAATATCTGAAAATAATGTCAATTTTAACTTCGTTTCCAGTATTGTCTAGTTGTTGCTCTCGGAGAACCTACCAGGCTACCAACAGTATCCTGCCTGCACGGCAGAATCTGGCAAGCTCCCCATGGCGCATTCGATATGCCAAAACCCAGTAACAATGATGGGTCTCATTCCCCTGACCCTGAAAGAGCCTCCAATGTGGTACTTACTAAAATCTCAGGGCTAGGATGAATGGAGACGTTACTGGTGCCTGCTCAAGGAAATCGATGAACAATGGGATGACAGTGACAGTGATAGAGTGATTCTAGTATTTATAACTATATTCTTTATTTGCTTATTTGTTTTGGGGGTCACATCCAGCCATGCTCAGGCTTGCTCCTGACTCTGCACTCAAGCATCACTCCTGGCAGGGCTTAAGGGACCAAATGAGGAGCTGGGGTTAAACCTGGGTTGGATACATTCAAGGCAAGCATTGTACCAAATTATTTATTAATTTCATTGGCTCTTATGTTCAGTGCAATGGTGGGACAGGGTATCTGTTAGTTTACTGTTGCTGCTGTAACAACCTACCACAAGCTTGGTAGATTAAAGCAACATAAATGTGACTGTATCTCACAGATCTGGAGACAGAAAGTCCAAAATGGATCTCTAGGCAAAAATTCACTGTATGGAGCACTGGATTCCTTCTGGAGGTTTTTGTTTTGTTTTTCAATGTAGGAGTACTACTGGGCTGGAGCGATAGTACAGAGGGTAGGGCATTTGCCTTGCACAAGGCTGACCCAGGCCCACCTGAGTTCGATTCCTTCGCCCCTCTCGGAGAGCCCAGCAAGCTACCGAGAGGATTCTGCCCGCTCGGCAGAGTCTGACAAGCTACCCGTGGCGTATTTGATATGCCAAAAACAGTAACAACGTTAATGGTACCCGCTTGAGAAAATCGATGAACAACGGGAGGACAGTGCTACAGTGCAGGAGTACTGCTATTTATTCAGCCATTGATTAAGCTAATTGAATTGGGCATGAACTCCACATTACTCTTTTTTTTTTTATTGAATCACTGTGAGATACAGTCACAAAGCTTTAATGTTCAAGATTCAGCCGTACAATGATCGAACACCCAGCCCTCCATCAGTGCACACTTTCCACTACCAGAGTCCCCAGCATACACCCCCAAAACCCATCCCAGTCCTCACTCTTCCTCCATGGCAGACAATTTCCCCAATACTCTCTCTCTACTTTTGGGCATTACATTTTGCTCAATTTTTCCCACCAGTATTCAAGCCTGCCTGCCAGAGCAGATGCTAGATCATTTATTGCCCATTGCTCATTTTGAATATCATGGGTGCCACAGTCGCACGCTTCCGGAATCCTAGATTGTAAGTGGTTGGCTTCCAGAGACATTTCTGTAGGACACTAATCCATTTTGGAATTCAATTGGGTATCTCTGGGCCAGGGCTGTTTTTGCACTATGATGGCACCCGGAGGCATCCTGTGGGTATGACAGCCAGGCCAACAAGCAGGCAGGGAGCCTGGGAGGGACACCCCAACACCACCGCTACCATGCGGCATAGAGATTTAGTTCTGGAACCCGCATACCTGTGCCTTGCTTGTGCAAGCTCATGGTCACCAGGAAGCCATCTAGAGTAGGCACCTTCTGGAGGTTTTTGAGGGAGAATCTACTTCCAATTCAACAATAAGCCCCCACGAATAGCTAAAGCAATTCTTGGGAAAAAGAAAATGGGAGGAATCAACCTCCCTAACTTCAAACTTTACTACAAAGCGGTAATAATCAAAACAGCATGGTACTGGAACAAAGGCAGAACTGCAGACCATTGGAACAGAGTTGAATACACTGACATCTCCCCTCAATCATATGATCATCTAATCTTTGATAAAGGTGCAAGAAATGTGAAGTGGAGTAAGGAAAGCCTCTTTAACAAATTGTGCTGGCATCACTGGACGGCTACATGCAAAAAAATGGGCTCAGAACTCTGCTTAACACCATGTACAAAGGTAAGATCAAAATGGATTAAAGACCTCAACATCAGACCAGAAACCATAAGGTACATTGAAGACAAAGTTGGCAAAACCCTCCATGACATTGAGGCTAATGGTATTTTCAAAGATGCCACGCCACTGGCCGAGCAAGTGAAAACAGAAATAGATAAATGGGACTATCTTAAACTAAGAAGCTTCTGCACCTCCAAAGAAACAGTGACCAAAATACAAAGACAGTCTACAGAATTGGAAAGAATATTCGCCGAATACACATCTGACAAGGGGTTGATATCAAAGATATACAAAATACTGCTTGAACTCCACAAGAAGAAAACATCCAACCCCATCAAAAAATGGGACAATGAAATGAACAGAAACTTTCTCAAAGAAGAAATCCGAATGGCAAAAAAGCACATGAGAAAATGCTCTACATCATTAATCATCAGGGAGATGCAGATCAAAACCACAATGAGATACCATCTCACACCTCAGAGACTGGCCCACATTCAAAAGAACAAAAGCAACCAATGCTGGCGTGGATGTGGCGAGAAAGGGACACTCCTTCACTGTTGGTGGGAATGCCGACTGGTTCAGCCCTTTTGGAAAACAGTATGGACGTTCCTCAAAAAATTAGAAATTGAGCTCCCATTTGACCCAGCAATACCACTCCTGGGAATATATCCCAGAGAGGCAAAAATGTGTAGCCAAAGTGACATCTGCACTTGTTTGTTCATTGCAGCACTCTTTACAGTAGCCAGAAACTGGAAGAAACCTGAGTGCCCAAGAACAGATGACTGGTTAAAGAAACTTTGGTACATCTACACAATGGAGTACTATGTAGCTCTTAGAAAAGATGAAGTCATGAAATTTACATACAAGTGGTACAATATGGAAAGTATCATGCTAAGCGAAATGAGTCAGAAAGAGAGGGGTAGACATAGAAAGATTGCATTCATCTGGGGAATATAAAATAACAAAATATGAGATTAATACCCAAGAATAGCTGAGATCAACACCAGGAAGATTACTCCATAGCTTAGAGGCCAGTCGGGTATTCTAGGGGAAAGGACAGTTCAGATAGAGAAGGGAGCACCAAATGGAGGGTATTTGTAGGATCCTCCCAGGAGGGGAGATGCAGGTTGAAAGTAGACTGGACTGAACATGTTTGCCACTCAATGCCTCTTTTGCTGAACACAACACCCAAAAGGAGAGAGAACAAAAGGGAATGCCCTGCCACAGTGGCAGGGGGGGATGGGGGGGATGGGGAGGGGAGGGATATTATCCTGGTGGTGAAAAATGGGCACTGGTGGAGGGATGGGTATTTGATCATAGTATGACCGAAATCCAAGCACAAAAATTTGTAAATCTACAACTGTACCTCATGGTGTTTCACTAATAAAAAAATAATAATAAAAATTTTTAAAAAAAGTATCTACTTACAATTCAATAAGCTCCCTGTGTTCCCATGGTCCCTTCCTGTGCAGCCAACAGTGCAACACTTCCAAATCTCACTTTGACTCAAACTTTCTCTTCCCCATCTGAATTTTACTTAGATGGGTCCTGTTTATATTGTGTCCATCCTTATATTCTACAATTATGTCCCTAACTCAAAAATTCTCATTATTTCAAATTTCTTTTACCATACAAGGTAGCATAATCACAGAGTTCCAGGGACTTGCACAGGAACTTATTAAGGGTAAGGGTAATAATTATGCCTACCACAGCTTCCTGACCTTAATACAGATATATCAATAGGAACAAGAACAAGGGAAATCTTTTACCACTCTTGACTAAGGACTGGGCTGGAGCGATAGCACAACGGTAGGGCATTTGCCTTACAAGCAGCTAACATGGCCGTCCCGAGTTCGATTCCTCTGCTCCTCTCGGAGAGCCCGGCAAGCTACCGAGAGTATCTAGCTCGCATGGCAGAGCCTGGCAAGCTGCCCGTGATGTACTCGATATGCCAAACACAGTAACAACAAGTCTCACGATGGAGACGTTACTGGGCTCACTCGAGCAAATCGATGAACAACGGGAGGACTGTGACCATGACCAAACTAAGGATTGCTGAGCACCTCCAGGTGTTGTCCTGGTGGCCCCTTGAATATAACCAGTTCTGAGAACCTAACCAATAGGCCTGATTGGCCAAATATGACTGGTAGGGGCCTGGGTCCCCTAGAAATGCTGGGGAGGCCTGTTCCCCCAAAACTAAGAGTGTGTGGATATGGGGAAGGGTTCGGCCACACCCAGTGGTACTCAGGCTTACTCTGATTCTGCACTCAGGGATCACACCTAGAGGGCTTGGAGAACCATATCAAGTGCTGGGAATAGAACCTGGGTCCGGTGCATGCAAAGCAAACACCATACCTGCTGTACTGTTTCTCTGGCCCAAATTTTTGTCTAAAGGTATTTATTAGGCCAGTATTATCTAGTCCTTTTCTTATTTGCTAAAGTTTTATCAGAGACGGATGCCCCATTCTTAAAAAATTGGGGACATATACTTGCATGATACTCTTCTCCTTAAATCTGTTAATAAAAGGGTTATATCAATAAGTTTCCTTAAGTTTAAATGTCTATAACATTCTGAGATTAGCTCTTTTTGGTAACGATATATAATTATTTTTATATTATGACAGATTGGCTTTTTAAATTTTATTTATCACAGTTATATCAATATTAAGTATGAGTGGTTCAGCCTATGTATGTGTGTGCATATATCCTATTTTTGTATTATATTAATATCAGAAGTACATAAAATATGTGTAGGTATATGAGATTAAATAATTCATACTCATCTATTTAATATTGAAGAGTAACAAAGAACTTTGAACACTGACTCCTCAGGTAAGCCTTATTGTAGCTATTTAGAAGGTTGCAAACTATGCTTCATTTGATAGAATTGTTGGATAAATATTTTGATACCTTGACTATATAATGATAACAATTATGTAGATTTAATGGACAATCCGAAAAAAGGGTACATGCAAAATTAGGAAAGGTAGATAGATTGAGCATTATCTTGAATTATAAGCTGAAGGCAAATGAGCGAAAAGAGTATAAGTAGATAAAAATGTATTACAGAGGTAGACTGGGTTAACATGGATGAGACAACAATATTGATAATATTTTCATTTTGGAATGGGATATATTTGGACTGGATAACAGTATCTCTCACTGAAGAAAGGCAGACAGATGTAAAAGGATATTTAGTAGAATGTCAAAATGGTTTTATTGATCTCAGAAACTAAGAGATGATTGTCTTTAAGTACACAAAAGTTGATAAATGTTTGTTGATGAGCTTTGGGTGAACAAACCAGCCAAAGATGCATTGTGTTGAATGCCTGTGATGGAAGTTGTGTGCCCTGATACATATATGACACTGTGATAGAGTATCACTGTTGCGATCTGAGGTCACAGCCACAATTTACCCACATGCACAAGAAAACTAGCATGTGTCAGAAACCCAGAATACAATCTCAGCATCTCTGCCCAATCTTTTGTTGGAGATGAGGCCCCAAATATGGGAAAGTCATTATATTAGATAGATTTGCAGAAGAGATTACTCTTCTCATGTAAGATAGGAATTAAAAACTAAGAAAAAAGATTCCAGATGAAACACAAAGTAAATATGATGCAAATACCTAACCTAGGAGATTAATATCAGTTTATTATATTAAAAGTGAAATCCTAAAATATATTTAAAATGTGAAAAAATATTTGCAAGTTAGAAAAAGTAGCAAGAATTCTTTGGAACCTTAACTAATAGCACTGTGTGGTAAAATTTCTGTAGGAGGGTGCATTGAACACCAGTCCAGGTTCACGGAATTCTTGCTCCCCTGGTGTGAGCAAACATTTTCAGGAAACGGGTTCTTTGTTACTGTGAGTCCCAAATCTGACTGTATCTCAGATCAGTCTGGACTGCTTGACCAAAATGTAGAGCTGTAGGCACCTTCACAACACCTATTTAAAATAAGAGATTTGTATCATAAAATCTATTTTTGATTTTGAACAAGCTATCAGGTGATTGAGCCTCCCACAGTCAGCCTAACACTAGATCATTTGTATATCATTAGATAATAGCAGTTGATCCTGTTAACAGGGGGCTCAGAAACATGGAGCTCTTGGGTGTTAAAGTACCAGGAGGTCAAATGTATTTTAAGAAAATCTTTATCAAATCTTATCTTTTAATTATTACTCTCTTGTGCATTAGTATTTTACAATTTATTTTAGATTTGTATAGTTATATAACTGACATTCATCATTTACATATTCATTCTCTGATGATTATATGGGACAAAATAGAAATAGCTTCAGTTTATAAATAAATTCTATGTTGCTTGGACAGGTAAGCTCACTGAACATGGAAGACGGGGTAAGCATTCTGTGAGAATTATGCAATCTCATCCTCATCCTCGTTGGAGGCATAAGGATGAGACATGTGCGGTTATTGGCCCAATATTGAAGTCAGTTAAAACATATGTTGTATGTTAGTGATATCCTATAGAATATCTTAAAGGCTCCTACCAAAATAGAACAATCTTCACACTGTTTCCTACATGAACACTTTTTTGTAAGTATGTTCAGCAGTTCTTCATAACAGACAATACTAAATATATTATTTCCGTTGTGTTTTAGGACAGGGATTGGGGTTGGGATAGAAACATCCCGAATTTGGTGGTGGGAAGGTGTAATGGTGGTGGGATTGGTGTTTGAATAGTGAATGTAATCAAACATTGTGAACTAATTTATTAAATTTAAAAATTAAAAAAAAGAAAAAAAGTAATGTGGAGTTCATGCCCAATTCAATTAGCTTAATCAATGGCTGAATAAATATCAGTGTTCTTACATTATAAAAAAAAAAGAAAAAAACGAATTGTGCAATGTTTATCCATGGTAGTCACAGACAGTCTCCTGTCCTGTTCCTAATTGCCACATATCTGTGCCATCTGCTCTGTAGGAATTCTTCAGATTACTCCTCATGTGTCATTCAGATATTCCATGGCTTCAGATATTCCATTGCTTCCCCCCCCCATTTTATTTTTATCTACATAAACTTTCTTTGTTGATATATCCCCTGCTGGATTTTGTTGCTGGGAGCTGCCAAAGGCCCTCTGGTGTCTGCATCATGGATACCCGAGTTCATCGTGGTCTTTGCTCTGAGGCAACCCCATCCTTGTGAGGGTAGTGAGGAGCACCTTTCTCTGTCCTACTGGCTAGAGCCTTTCCTATAGGAATTGCTACCTCCTTGCATTTTCAATGCCGTCATCTTTGTAGGTATTTTCTGTATTTTTCAGAAAACTTCATTCATGAGGACATGAATGAAGACTTGAGGTCTACTCAGCACCTCTCCCCCCACATTGACATTGCCTTCAAACCACACCTGTGCACTCAATAGAGAGATTCTGAGCAAGTCTCTTATCCAACTTGCACAACAACCCCTGTCATGCCTGATCTTAAGGAAAACAAACAATGAGAGGAAGAAAAGGTGATAAAGAACACAAGACATTTGCTCCAGTGTCAACATCAGTTTCAGAACCAAAATGCAAGCTTATGTGTGAAGTATCTGGCTCCCATCTCTCCAGCTTTTCTGGGTTACCTGCTGTCTGTATATCACCTGAACCCTAAAGCCAAGTAAAATCCTTTGGAGCTATGTGAGGAACACCACTGCTGCTTGCTTTCCAACTATTCTTTACCACATAAGATAACTCAGTGGTATCCAATCTAAGGAATAGACTTGATTTTAGAGTTAATAGGGTAACAGTCTGTTTAAAGAGCACATGAAAGAATTACTAAGACAACTCTCAATCTATTATATTTGCTGTATATACATATAAGTTTAAACTTGGCAAATTTCTGGAAACAGATCTCAGGAGAGTTAAGTGAGGATTGGGGGTGGAGGTGAGTTCAAATATTAGTCTCATTGGTTTTTTCACTGTGTGGCTAAACCAGATGAGATCAGTTCATTCTAACTAGTTCAACCTCTCAGAAGGTCTTTAAGAAGGTAAATCCAGACATGTATTTATTGTTCACTAGAGGTAATATCGTATTCCAGGTATTTCCTGGAAGTTAAGCCAGGAGTTAGAAAGATGAGAAGAACCAGCGTAAGTGACAATCAGAGCATCACTGAGACCAAAATGTATGGCCATTGATGTCTGTTAGGCAAGCAGAGCCACTACGAGGCAGAGGCTAGGGCAGCCTTTCCGCCCCACAGCACACATAAGCATACATGCACAAATGCACGCTCAGTGACAAATGCCAAGTCACTGCTTAAACTGTGACTTTGGTTAGAGTGAGATCAGCAGAGAAGGCCCTGGGGAAGCAGTAGAGTCATGGTCCCTTGGTGAAAAAATGCATTTCATGAGTCCAGAGAGACAATACAATAGGAAGTAAGTAAGGTACCTGCCTTGTATGCTGCTGACTCAGGTTTGATTCCCTATTATTCATTATGGTCCCCCAAGCACCACGAGGAGTTATTCCTGAGTGCAGAGCCAGAAGAAATTCTTGAGCACCACTGGATGTGGCCCCACAACACTTGATCACTTGACTTCCTGTTAATCGGCGATTTGCTCGAGTGGGCGCTAGTAACGTCTACATTTGTCCCTGTCGCGTGCTAGTGTAGCCCAATAGCATCTGTTCACTCTAGGAACACGAAGAGCCTCAAACCGATCGTTCATGATCTTGATGAAGAAGTCTGACCATCTGGTAGGTGGGCGGCCACGCGGTCTTTTGACATCCCATGGAATCTAATCGGTAACAGCTCTAGTCCAGCAGTCATCTCTAAATCTCATTACGTGACCAGCCCATCTGATTTTTGACACCTTGGCAAATGAGACAGTGTCCCTGATTTTTGATGGTCGATGGATGTCAGAACTCCGGATTCTTTCTCTCATTTGAGTGAAACATGATATTCCAAGCATAGCTCTTTCAATTCCTCTTTGGGAGACCCGGATAGCATTCTCATACTGTTTGCGTTAGGGCCCAGGTCTCTGAGGCATATGTTAATGCAGGAAGGACAGTGGAATCAAAGAGATGTGCCCAGAGCCGGAGGTTCTTCATCCTCTTAGCGAAATAGCTAAGAAATATTGAAGAAATAGATGCTCTTGAAGGCGTTCCAAGCCTCTCTCTTCCTCCTGTGCAGCTCGGGTGCCAGGTCATTTGTCATGATGACTTCTTGATCTAGGTACACATAGCTGTTGCAGTTAGAGATGTTCATTCCATTAGAGCGAATGGGGCTTCAGGAATTAGGCTGTTTCTCATAAATATTGTCTTCATAAGATTCAGGTGTAGTCTGACCTTTCCACACTCACGGTTGAAGTTGGCCAGCATTTGTGCCGCTTGGCTAATGTTTGGTGTTATTAAAACAATGTCATCAGCAAAGCGGAGGTGGTGTGCTTGCCAACCATCTATCTTCACTCCCATTGCTTCTCATTCCAGTCGTCTCATGATGTTCTCGAGGGTAGTACTGAAGAGTTTCGGTGAAACGGTATCACCCTGCCGAACCCCTCTCTTGATATCAATGATTACTTCTTTGTAGAATGGTGAGATCCTGGTAGTGAATCCGTAATACAGCTCACGGAGGATCTTGATGTATTGAGTTTGAATGCCCTGATTGGCTAGGGCTTCAATGACCACTTCCATCTCAACAGAATCAAAGGCCTTCTTTAAATCAATGAACGTTAGACAGAGCGGCATCTTGAACTCCCAAGAAACCTCAATGAGCTTGGTTATCATGTGGATATGGTCAATGGTGCTGAATCCTTTGCGGAACCCGACTTGCTTGCATGGTTGTCCTTCATCTAGTGTTCTGCCAATCCTATTCAGAATGACTCGGGTGAACAACTTGTAGATGACAGACAATAGGCAGATTGGGCGATAGTTGCCAATGTCATGGATGTCTCCCTTCTTGTACAGTAGTACAGTCCTGCTGGTTTTCCATTGGGACGGAAACTTTCATTCAGACAGATAGCGTGTGAAGAGCTGAGCCAGCGTATTGATGAGTGCTGACGGCAGGTTCTTCAGGTGTTCAGGTCTGACCTTGTCTGGGCCAGGTGCTGTTTGTTTCTTTACTGATGAAATGGCAAGTTGGATTTTGGAAGGGAGAACATTGAGAACGACATATCCATCCTGTGGAATTTGGTATGTCGGCAGGTGGACATGGCTATCGAAGAGATTTGAGTAGAAGTCATGGATAATCTTCTCCATTGCCATTCTGGAATATGTGATAGATACATCAGGATGTCGGAGGGCAGTTATCTTGGTCTTGTAGTTGGCGAAGGATAGGCGGGCGTTACGAATACTTTTCCTGGCCTCTGCTGCATCTACCAGCACTTCTGCTCTTCTCTCTTTGAGGTCTTCCTTGATCGCATCTCTGCACTGCTTTGCGAGATCAGATATTCGCTTGTAGTTGCCTGAGGCATGTGCCAAACCACGTTGGCAAATAAGCTCAAGAGTTTTCGAAGACAGGCGTTTTTTTGTGGCTATTCTCTCTTGGCATTTTGTGGCTATTCTCTGTTGGCATTACTCGCACAATCATGGAGGTGCTGAACCAGTCGATCGTATTACTCGTCAATGTTGTCAACAATGGCATCTTCCCATGTTGCCGCAATAGTGCCAAAGAGCTCCCAGTTGGTGGTCATTCTGGGAGTTCTCTTTTTAAACTTTGCAGCCCTTTCTCCCTGCTCTGTGAAGTAGAATTTTGTACGAAGGAGATGGTGGTCCGATCCCGTTTGGAATTTGGGAACAACAGCAACATCGGTCAGGCAAAACTGTCCATTGAATATGATGTGGTCTATTTCGTTGTGGAATCGTCCACCGGGAGACTCCCATGTCCAACGTTTAGATTTGGCCTTCTGGAATCTTGAGTTACCATGGATGGTCTTGGTCGACATGATGAACTCAGACAGTCTCTCACCCAGTTCGTTCCATTCTAGGCCATGGGTCCCGATGTGAAGTTCTTCGACTGATCTTCTCGATCCTATATTGGCATTAAAATCACCCACAATGATCTTGTAGAAGGTGTGGTCTTCTTTATAGAACTTCTCCAGCTCCATGTAGAACTTCTCAATTTCTCCTTCATCATAATTGGATGGGGCTGGAGCGATAGCACAGCAGTAGGGCATTTGCCTTGCACACAGCCAACATGGCCGACCTGAGTTCAGTTCCTCCACCCCTCTCGGAGAGCCCGGCAAGCTACCGAGAGTATCTCACTCGCATGGCAGAGCCTGGCAAGCTACCCGTGATGTATTCGATATGCCAAACACAGTAGCAACAAAGTCTCCAATGGAGACGTTACTGGGCCCACTCGAGCAAATTGATGAACAATGGGAGGACAGTGATCAACAGTGATCATCATAATTGGATGTAGGTGCATAGACAATGAAGATAGAAACTGCTGGCAGTGAGCCACATCTATTCAAATGTAAACGTCCGATTTGGGTTGTTAGGCATTCGAATGAATCAATGCTCATGGCCAAGTTTGTGTTGACAAGGACACAACAAAACAAAACAATTTAAAAAAAATTAAGAAGATTCATTTAAACAAAGGCTACTATACCAGTAAGGGGTGAGAGTGTTCCAGTGTTGTTTATATTTATCAAAACGTCAGAGAGAGAGAAAGAGAGAGAAAAGAGAGGGGGGGAGAGAGAGAAGAAAAGTGCCTGGCATAGAACCTTGGGGGAGGTGTGGTGGGAAGGAAACTGAGGGCACTGGTGGTGGGAAATGTACACCGGCGGAGGGATGGCTTTTGGAACACTGTATGACTGAAATCTGACCACGATCAGCTTGTATCTCTGTATCTCATGGTGTCACAAAAAAATTAAAACAAAACACTGTCACTGTCACTGTCCCTGTCCTCCCGTTGTTCATCGATTTGCTCAAGTGGGCCTAGTAACATTGTGAGAATTGATATATATATGTATGTATGACTTTGGTGAACAGCCCCTCGGGGTGGGTGTGAGGCCACTTTATTCCCCCTGAAACCCAACCCTGGACTCTGATGTAACACTGTCTCCATTCCAGCTGTTGGCCTGGTAGTGGGAGCCTATCATCTCCTGGTAGAATTAAAATAAGACACAAACCCTTAAGCTCTGAGTCAGAAATGTATTGCAGGTGTCGCAGAGACCTCTGCTCTCTCCCCTGCCTCCTGGTCTCCTCATATCTCTCATTGCCTTCTCTTTATTCTCTTGAGGACAAAGGGATAATGAAACACCTTCCTTTCAGGGCCTTTACCTTTAAGGTGCAAGGGATAATTTAACCTCTGGTAGTGGGAATCTCCTTCAGTCTTGGCTTTCTGCATTAAGAATCAACTTTAATGGAAGAACATTAAGCACCACAGTGTGTCATTTTTCTCTGAAAAAATTGATGACAAATAAATTTTCTAATTTTTGTTGAGGTGACTTAGAAGGGAACTCAGGTGCTGAGGCTTCCAGGAAAGTGACATTTTACAAGGTGGGAGCCTGTGATCGCCCTCACGTACTATCAAGCAGTTGAAGAACTGATGGCCTAAATTCATTGCTCCTCTCTTTCTCTTTCGCTCAGAGTTTTTGGGGAGAAACACAGTCAGTCTGCTCAGTGGTTACCACTAACTCTGTACTCAGAAATTACTCCCAGAGGGGCTCAGGAGACCATATAGGTGCAGGGAATCAAACCCCTGTGCAAGGCAAACACCCTATGCTTTGTACCATCATTCTGGCTTCCCTTGCTTTCCTCTTGTCCACAGTGTTGCTCATGGTCTCTAGAAAGTCCCTTTTCTACAAACTCCTTTCTATATTTCTTTGCTACCATCTCTGTCTGTCACTGTCACTGTCCTCTTGTTGTTCATCAATTTGCTCGAGTGGGCCCAGTAACATCTCTATTGTGACACTTGTTACTGTGCTTTGGCATATCATATACAACACAGAGAGCTTGCCAGGTTTTGCTGTGCTGGTGAAATAATCTTGAGAGCTTGCCAGGCATTTTGAGGGGCGGAGGAATTGAACCTGGGTCGGCCAACACAGCCGCATGCAAGGCAAATGCCCTACCTGCTGTGCTATCCTCCAGGTCATAAGGAATGTTTTTCCTTAATCTGTGCACAAGCAATGTGGCATTCTAAGTCTTTTTTTGTTTGTTTGTTTTGTTTTGTTTTTGTTTTATTAGTGAAACACCATGAGGTACAGTTGTAGACTTACAAGTTGTTGTGCTTGGGTTTCAGTTATACAATGATCGAGTACCCATTCCACCACCAGTGCCCATTCTCCACCCCCACCAATCCCAGTATCCCTCCCAACCCCCCATCCTGCATCCCACCCTGCCTCTGTGGCAGGGCACTCCCTTTTGTTCTATCTATCCTTTTGGGTGCTGTGGTCTGCAGAAGAGACATTGGGTGGCAATCATGTTCGGTCTATAGACTACTTTCAGCATGCATCTCCCATCCTGGGCGGATCTTCCCAGCACCCTTTACTTGGTGCTTCCTTCTCTATCCGAGCTGCCTTTACCCCTAGAGTGTGCGGCTGGCCTCTAAGCCATGTAGTGAACAACCTGGTATTTATCACAGCTGTTGTTGGGTGTTAGTCTCTTATTTTGTTACTTTATGTTACCCAGATAAATGCAATCTTTCTATGTCTGGCCCTCTCTTTCTGACTCATTTCGCTTAGAATGATATTTTCCATGTAGTACCACTTGTATGTAAATTTCATGACTTCATTTTTTTAAAATGCTACATAGTACTGCATTGCGTAGATGTACCAAAGTTTCTTTAACCAGTCATCTGTTCTTGGGCACTCAGGTTTTTGCCATTTTCTACCTATTGTAAACAGTGCTGCAATGAACAAACAAGTGCAAATGTCACTTCGACTATACATTTTTGCCTCTCCTGGGTATATTCCCAGGAGTGGTATTGCTGGGTCAAATGGGAGCTCAATTTCTAATTTTTTGAGAATCGTCCATACTGTTTTCCAAAAGAATTGAACCAGTCGGCATTCCCACCAGCAGTGAAGGAGGGTCCCTTTCTCGACACATCCATGCCAACACAGGTTGCTTTTATTCTTTTGAATGTGGGCCAGTCTCTGTGGCATGAAATGATATCTCACTGTTCTTTTGATCTGCATCTCCCTGATGATTAATGATGTAGAGCATTTTCTCATGTGCCTTTTAGCCATTCAAATTTCTTCTTTGAGAAAGTCTCTGTTCATTTCCTTTCCTTTTTGATGGGGTTGGATGTTTTTTTCTTGTGGAGTTCAACCAGTACTTTGTATATCCTTGATATCAACCCCTTGTCAAATGTGTATTTGGAGAATATCCTTTCCCATTCTGTAGACTGTCTTTGTATTTTGGTCACTGTTTCTTTTGAGGTGCAGAAGCTTCTTAGTCTAAGATAGTCCCATTTGTTTATCTCTTTTTTCACTTGCTTGGCCAGTGGCGTGACATCTTTGAAGATACCATTAGCTTCAATGTCATGGAGGGTTTTGCCAACTTTATCCTCAATGTACCTTATGGATTCCGGTCTGATGTTGAGGTCTTTAATCCATTTTGATCTTACTTTTGTACATGGTGTTAGGCAGAGATCTAAGCCCAGTTGTTTCCATGTAGTCGTCCAATTTTGCCAGCACAATTTGTTAAAAAGGCTTTCCTTACTCCACTTCGCATTTCTTGCCCCTTTATCAAAGATTATATGATCATATGTTTGAGGCGAGATGTCAGTATATTCAACCCCGTTCCATAGGTCTGTAGCTCTGCCTTTGTTCCAGTACCATACTGTTTTAATTATTACTGCTTTGTTTGAGTTTGAGGTTCGGGAGGTTAATTCCTCCCATTTTCTTTTCCCCCAGAATTGCTTTAGCTATTCGTGGGGGCTTATTGTTCCATATAAATTTCAGGAGTGTTTGCTCCATTTCTTTGAAGAATGTCATGGGTATCCTAATAGGAATCACAATGAATTTGTACAGTGCTTTGGGAACTATTGCCATTTTGACAATATTAATTCTCCCGATTCATGAACAGGGGATATTTTTCCATTACCTCGTGTGTTCAAGAAGCAGCGTTTTGTAGTTTTCTTTGTACAGGTCCTTTATTTCCTTAGTTAAACTAATTCCTAGGTAATTTTTTTCTGGGGCACAATTGTGAACAGGATTGTTTTCTTCATGTCATTTTCTTCTCTCTCACTATTTGCGTATAGGAAAGCCATGGACTTTTGGGTATTGATTTTATAGCCTGCAACTTTACTATACAAGTCTATCGTTTCTAGGAGTTTCTTGGTAGAGGATTTAGGGTTTTCTTTGTAGAGGATTTAGGGTTCTCTAAGTATAGTATCATATCATATGCAAAGAGTTAGAGCTTGATTTCTTACTTTCCTATTTGGATGTCCTTAATCTCTTTTTCTTGCCTAATCTCTATTGCTAGTATTTCCAGTACTATGTTGAACATTAGTGGAGACAGTGGACATCTTTGTCTCGTCCCTGAAATTAGGGGGGAGGCTCTCAGTTTTTCCCCATTGAGGATGATGCTTGCTGTAGGCTTGTGGTAGATGGCTATAACTATATTGAGGAAAGTCCCCTCTATCCCCAATTTGGTGAGGGTTTTCATCACAAACGGGTGCTGGATCTTGTCAAATGCTTTCTCTGCATCTATTGATATGATGATATGATTTTTATCTTTTCTTTTGTTGATATGATGGAATATGTTGATTGATTTCCGAATATTAAGCCAGCCTTGCATCCCCGGGATGAATCCCACTTGGTCATGGTGTATGATGTTTTTGATGAGTTGTTGAATTCTATTTGCTGCTATTTTGTTGAGAATCTTCGCAACCATGTTCATCAGGGATATCGGCCTGTAGTTTTCTTTTTTTGTGGTGTCTTTGTTTTCTTTTGGTATTAGAGAGATATGGGCTTCATAGAAACTATTTGGGAGAGTTTCTGTTTTTTTCAATTTCCTGGAAAATCTTGAGAAGGACTGGCAGTAGGTCCTCTTTAAATGTTTGGAAAAATTTGCTAGTGAATCCATCTGGACTTGGCCTTTTGTTTTTGGGAAGACTTTTGATTACAGTTTTGATTTCTTTGATGTTAATAGGTCTATTCAGGTATTCTATATCTTCTTGACTCAGCTTTGGGAGATGATAGGAATCCAGGAATTTATCCATTTCTTCTAGGTTCTCTTGTTTTGTGGCACACACACTTTCAAGGTAGTCTCTGATGATCTTTTGAATTTTTTGGTTTCTGTTGTGATATCCCCATTCTCATTTCTTATTCGGTTTATTAGGGTTCTCTCTCTTTGTTTCTTTGTGAGTGTTGCTAGTGGTTTGTCTATCTTGTTTATTTTCTCGAAGAACCAGCTCTTGGTTTTATTGATCTTTAGAATTGTTTCTTTGGTTTCCACATCGTTGATTTCTGCTCTAAGTTTTATTATCTCTTTCCTTCTACCCGATTTGGGCTCCTTCTGTTGATCCTTTTCTAAGATCTTGAGCTGTGAAGTCAAGTTGCTTATGTGCATCCTTTCTTCCGTCCTTAGATATGCTTGCAGGGCTATAAATTTTCCCCTTAATACGGCTTTAGCTGCATCCCATAAATTCTGGTAGCTCGTGTCTTCATTCTCATTTGTTTTCAGTTGCCTTTTGATTTTGTCCTTGATTTCCTTCCTAACCCACTCGTTGTTCAGCAGTGAGTTGTTTAGTTTTCAGGTGTTTGATTTGGTTCTCCGTGTCTGTGTGTGATTCACTTCTATCCTCAGTGCATTGTGGTTTGTAAAGATTGTTATATTAATTTCTATCTTCCTGATTCTGTTGAGGTATGTTTTGTGGCCTAGCACATGGTCTATTTTGGAAAATGTTCCGTGTGCACTGGAGAAGAACGTGTATTCTTTCTTTTGTGGGTGTAAAGCCCTATAGAGGTCTATAAGTCCTTTCTCTTCTATTTCTTCATTCAAAACCAATGTTTCCTTGCTTAGTTTTGTTCTTGTTGATCTATTCAGAGGTGATAAGGCTATGTTGAAGTCTCCAAGTACTATTGTGTTGATAGCAATGTCCTCCTTAACATCTGTTAGCAGTTGTTTTAAGTATCTAGCTGTTCCCTCATTAGGTGTTTATACATTTAAGAGTGTGGTTTCTTCCTGTTGTACGTATCCCTTGATGAAGAGAAAATGGCCTTCGCTGTCCCTTCTAATCTTTTTCAGCCTGAAATTAATGTTGTTGAATACTAGTATGGCCATCCCAGTTTTTTTGAGGGAGCTGTTTGCTTGCAGGACTGTTTTCCATCCTTTAACTATGAGTCTGTGTTTGCTCTGATTGTTCAGATGAGTTTCTTGTAGACAGAAGAATGTTGGTTTCAGTTTCTGGATCCATTTTGCCACTCTGTGTCTCTTGGTAGGTGCATTTAGACCATTGACATTAAAGATTATTGTCATGGGGTTTTGTGACATCTTTCTGTAGGTGTTGGTTGTGTTTATATGTGTTTTCCTTCTTATCTTACAGGAACTCCTTTAGTCCTTCTTTTAGATTTGGTTTTGAGTCTATGAAGTTCCTGAGCTGTTGTTTATCTACAAAGTGGTGTATCGTTCCATCGAATTTGAGTGAAAGTTTAACTGGACAGAGTATTCTTGGTGAGGCGTTCATTTCATTGAGTTTTTTCACTATATCCCACCATTGCCTTCGGGCTTGGTGGGTTTCCTCTGATAGGTCTGCTGTGAATCTAAGGGGTGCTCTTTTGTATGTAATTTCCTTCTTTGACCTTGCTGCTTGTAATATTCTGTCTCTGTCCACAGCATCCATCGTTCTGACTATGATATGCCTTGGAGTGTTTTTTCTGGGGTCTCTTTTAGCTGGTACCCTTCTGGCTCCTTGGATCTGGATGTCTGCATTCCTTAACTCTTGGAACTTTTCAGCAATGATTTCTTTGACTGTAGCTTTTTCATTGGGGTTGTCTCCCTGTCCTTCTGGTACTCCAATGATTCTAATGTTGTTCCTCTTGGCATCATCCTCTAGGTCTCTGATTCTCCTTAGAGCTATTTTGAGGTCTTTTCCTATTGCCTGTTGTTCCCTATGGGATTTCTGTTGCTCATCTTCAAGCTCACTGATCCTCGCTTCAGCTGCACTTATCCTATTGCTAAGGGCACTTACTGACTTTTTAATTTCATCTACTGAATCCTTTATTTGTGACACTTCTTTTTGTAGCTTTTTTATTTCTGCTCTCATTTCTTCCTGTATTTTCTCGACTATTTGTTCTATTGTTTCTTTCATTTCTTCTTTTAGTTTTCTGGATATCTCTTCCATCAATTCTTTGAGTAGATCCTTGAATAGAACCTTGAGTAGATCCTCTGCATTTCATCCTGGAATTCTTTATCAAAGAGAGCATAATTCTGGACAACCTTGGTTGAGGATTTAGCATTCTTTCCTTCATGTTCTCCTTGTAGTGGAGATTTGCGCTGTTTCTTCATGTTGTTTTGGTTGCCTAGAGGTAGAACCCTGAAATCACAGGTACTGTTCCCTCTTATCATGGGAAAGGATTTTAGATAAGGTTGTTCGATGGTAGCCACCCTTCTCCCTTTCTAGATTTCGACCTTCTTCTCAATCAGGCATTATTCTTTGTTTTATAACCAACATTGAGTGAAGCGTTGGAGGAGGTGCTTTTTAGTATTGAGCTTGTATAGCTCATTTCATACAGGTCTTTTGTTAGAAATGGAGTAGGCGAGTGAGATGTTGTTGTACTGTAGTAGAGGTGGTCAGAAATTTTTGGTTGGTATTAAGTGACAAAGTGTGGGTTGAAAGTCCTGAAAGCTCGGATTGGGAAGTATAACTGTGGCCGCCTTCCCAGGAGAAGGCCACACCCACTTCTGGGAGACCAAGCCCCCTACGTAGTGGCCACGTCCCCGTCCTGTCCCAGAGTCACTCCCACCCAGGATCCTGGAATGGAGGAGGGGATGGACAGTCCCACGGAGCTGCGGCTGGTATCCCCCGCTGGAGGCTGTCTGGTTCGGCGGGCCATTCTAAGTTTTTTCCCAAAAAAATAACTCAACCATTTTCAGCAGGAATCTAAGAATATGCATATTTTGATTTAAATAAAAAGATTATCCTCATTTATAATGATATACTTTTGTATAATCTATTCAAATTTTTATCATATCTTTATACATTATGTATCTACATAAACATATATTTTAGTTAATCCCTTTCCCGTTTTCTGTTGTTGCAATGACCAGGGGTCACACACACTTGGTTACAGTGTTCACAGGAGTCTCCATCATTGTCACCCATTTTTTTATGACAGCACTCTCCTTTTGGAACTTACAGTCTCTCTGAAGACAAGAGCACTTCAAATGTCCTCTCTGGAGAGCAGATCATTTTATTCTTATAAAGTTATACTCAGTGAAATCAGTCAGAAGGAAAAGCATAGGTACAGAATGAGCTGTCTCATATATGTGCACTAATGTTCACAGTAAGCTAGTAACAAAGCCCCAAAGACAGCAGAGCAAGAGAGTTGCGCCACAGAACTGAACTTGTGGCGGGGGAAGGGGAGGCAGGGCTGAAGAGGGTGGGGCATAGATGTTGAAAAGGAAGAGACTTGAGAACCTTAAGGAGGGAGGTGGCCACTCTGGGGATGGGGATGGTGTTTGAATGATGTATACAGGAAACCATCATTCACAATTTTGTAAATCATAGTACTTAAATCAATAGAGTTTTTTTAAGAGAGAGGGAACGATTCTACCTGGACATTCACCCTATAGAAGCTTGGCCCTATTCTCCTGGAACTCCCCACTCAGGTCTCCTGGAAAATGGCTAAAACACACAACTGGGAAGGCTTTGTTCTGTGTGTATGGAACCTTTTCAGGAAGGCTGCCTCTTGGAACTCTTTCTGGAAGAAGGTTCTGGGTTTCTTTCAGACACAATAGTTCCAGCCCTGCATGACTAACTCTTGGCTGTTCTATTTCCCACAGTTTCCTTTGACTTGAAGCCTCTGAATCTCTCTCAAGGGAGTTCTAGAAGGAAATTAATGATAGTGGTACATTTCACAAGGAAATGCTAAAATAGCAATCAGTGGAACTATTTCCCTGATGTGCAGGTCTAAAGCACTGTGTTGAATCAAAAGTCTTGCTCAGTGAGCCAACTCATTAAATCCTTATGAGCAGTCATCCTCAGAAATTCTCTTGCACACACATTTTTCTGATAGTCCTGTCCCAGTTCCCTCCTATCAGGGTTGCTATTTCTTTTACTTGCCTCTTATCTACCTCTCTTTGGATGTCCCAAAAACAACAACAAAAACCACTCTAGATTTTTCTAGATAACTTTTATTTTCTATTACTGGTATTTCTCAAACTTCAGTTGAGATGAACCAGCTGGAACACTTATTAAAACACAGATTTCCATGTAGAACTAACCCAAGTGCCAGTCAATGGATAGATAAGCTAATAAAACGCGATAGAAATATACAGAGGCATATTATTCCATCTTGTAAAAAGGAAGGCAATTCTAAACCATGCAGCAGAATAGATGAGTCTTGGGGGAAATTATGCTAATTGAGTTAAGTCAGTTTATAGTAAAAATACTATATAGCTCGACTTCTCAGAGGTGGGTAGAGTAATCAGATCCATAGAGAGAGCAAGTCGAATGGCAAGGCTGCAGGGAGGGGGGAAAAGAGGCTGTTGCTTAAATTTGCTCTCTAAGTTGAAGATTTTAATTTGAGTTTCAGCTTTACATAAATATTTCTGGAGATTAGGGCCAGAGCGACAGTACAGTGGGCAAGGCTCCTGCCTTGCACATGGTCAACCTAGATTCAATCCCTGGCATTTCATATGGTTTCCCAAGCACTGCCAGGAGTTATCTCTGAGCACAGAGCCCTAGTGTGACTTAAAAAAAAAAATCAAAACCAAAAAGAAAAAAAGACTTCTGGAGACTGGTTGTACAACATTGCCATTGTACTTGACACTGCCGAATTGTAAACTTTAAATTGGATAATATGATCAATTTAATATTATGAAAGCCTGGCAAGGTACCCATGATGTATTTGATATGCCAAAAACAGTAACAGTAAGTCTCACAATGGAGACGTTACTGGACCCACTCGAGAAAATTGATGAACAATGGGAGGACAGTCACAGTGATATTTACCTCTCAAGAATGTCAGAGGTCAGGGTCATTAGAGGTGGCTGAGATCAAGTATATTAATGAAAATAAAAGAAAGAACAGTTCAACTCTTAACAGTATAGAATAACTCACAGTATAGAAACCTGCAGAGTAACCTACTCGCATCCATTCTTTCTACTCATCCAAAATGTAAAAGGCCCAGATTTTGAATGATTTCTCTTAACTTCTCTGTCAAGCAGAAGAAAAATAAGCAGAAAAAATAAAGCTGAAAACACAAAATCTTGCATGATCTTGATAAGTCCTTTGGTCATTAATTTTAACCCTGTTATGCCTCTTTCGCTCATTACATAAAAATTTAAAGCAAGGAGTGGGGGGAACCCAAAATCAAATGTGTTCTGAGATTATAATGGATTAATTTAAGATTAACACATTTTAGGCCAGTTCCAACAAGGTTCTCTGCTCTTACATTTAGTGATAAAGTGACTTTACTACAGATTCTGCTGCTGATCAGGAGGATTTGAGTGCAGCTATAGGCATCTAGGACAATCCCCGCTGGATCAACCTAAAAGGATGACATTGAGATTATTCTGAATGTGATAGGCAAAAATTCAGACCTGGTGGGCTGGAGCAATAACACAGCAGGTAGGGCGTTTGCCTTGCATGCAGCCAACACAGGTTTGATTCCCAGCCTTTCATATGGTCCCCCAAGCACCACCAGGAGTATTTCCTGAGTGCAGAGCCAGGAGTAACCTCTGAGCATCACCAGGTGCACCCCCCCCAAAAAAAAAGAAAAGAAAAGAAAAGAAATTCAGACTTGGCACGATATTATAAGATTCTTTTTGTTCACTGCTTGTCACAAACTGCTATGCTGTTTATTCTGTGTGAATCAATAACAATAAACCTCACCTTGCTTTCCAGCCTGGACTCTTTCTTATATGGTCTCCACGCCCTCTTCAAAGGCGACTTTCGAATAACAGCTCGAGATGAGTGGGTCTTTGCTGACATGGACCTACTCCACAAAGTCGTTGCTCCAGCTATCAGGATGTCTCTGAAGCTTCACCAGGTGAAAAATAAAAATTATTTAAACAATAGTCCTAAGCCTGAGACATTAGGACATGAAAATGAGCTTCTGAAGTTATAGTCCCCTCCTTTTTGGGGGTGCATGATATGACTTTTGTGAGTGGGCTTCTCACATAGACAGCTAGGCATCCCGACTATTCTTAACATGGTTTAGTGCTGTTTTCCCCCAAGTGATTCTTGGATGTGATGAAAGAAGGGAATTGGTCAGACAAGAAGTTCCCCAAACTTATCATCAGAGTCCCTAAACCATGAAGCTACTTTCTGAGATGCATTCCAGTATTTGGAGCTGGAGTGATAGCACAGTGGTAGGGCATTTGCCTTGCATGCAGCCGGCCTGGCTGAACTGGGTTCGATTCCTCCGCCCCTCTCTGAGAGGCTGGCAAGCTACTGAGGGTATCTCACCTGCACTGCAAAACCTGGCAAGCTACCCATGATGTATTCAATATGCCAAACACAGTAACAAGTCTCACGATGGAGACTTTACTGGGCCTGCTCGAGCAAATCGATGAACAATGGGAGGACAGTGCTACAATGGGATGATGGGGTCACTATGTGCCATTCAACTTCCAGAAAAAGAGCAGGTCGTCTGTCAAGTGTATACTGACCCCAGAATCAGGTTGTTAGCCTTCACCAAGCCCTCTGATTGCCTGAACTTCTTTCCCCCAGGACCAGTTCACTTGCCCTGATGAGTATGAAGATCCTGTGGTCCTCTATGAGGCCATCCAGTCCTTTGAGAAGAAGGTGGTGATCTGCCATGAGGGTGACCCAGCTTGGCGGGGTGCTGTGCTTTCCAATAAGGAGGAGCTGCTCACCTTGAGGCATGTGGTGGATGAGGGCACTGATGAGTACAAGGTTATCATGCTCCACAAAAGCTTCCTGAGCTTCAAGGTGATAAAGGTACAGTGGCCCAGCCTCCTAGGCTAACTTGAGTTTCCTATTTGTGTTATGTAAGAAGAGAAATGGCAGTGGGCACAGCTGCTAGAATTTCTGAGCCAATAACATCTGCTCAGAGAAGTAGCTATGAATGAGAACTGGCCAGGAGCAAAAGTGGGCTAGGGAGCCAGCATGAATTACTTCTGAACCCAATAATTTGGTTCCTAATGATTCAACTTTCCCTATTGCTTCAAAGTACTGGGCTGTAGCCTAGATTTCATTTTCTGTTTATTTGCTACTTTCCCATGTAAATGGTGTCCTGGCCAACCTGGAGCATAGCCATTCTGGTTTGACTATGAAAGAACTCCAGGCCAGAGTGTTATGGTCGGGGATGTTGAGAATAGAGCTTTGTTCCCTCACTGCATATCGATATTGCCCACTAGAGGGTTTGCATTCCTGCTCACACCACCACAGCAACACCTTCCTTTTCAAACCTGCAGGTCAACAAAGAATGTGTCCGTGGACTTTGGGCTGGGCAACAACAGGAACTCATATTCCTTCGCAACCGTAATCCAGAGCGAGGCAGCATACAGAACAACAAGCAGGTCCTCCGGAACTTGATTAATTCCTCCTGTGATCAGCCCCTGGGCTACCCCATGTATGTCTCCCCGCTAACCACATCCTATCTAGGGACCCACAGACAGCTGAAAAAGGTCTGGAGTGGACCTGTCGCTTTGGACAGCATTAGGACCTGGTTCCGAACCAAGTTATTAGGGTAAGTTTCTACAACCAAGACCTCTAAGAAGATGATGGGGAGTGTAATGGAGTGAACTGTCCTCCTTTTTCAGACAGTTCAAACTGCTATTCCTGAGATCATTTCTCAGATTACTGGTTTCCAGTAACAGTAGTGCATCAATGAGCAGCCTCATGTATGAGACTCTTCGCCCCTCACACTGCAGACTTGAGACTTGGGCTTGAGCTCTTGCAGAGTTAGGGAGATGGTAGGCTTCTGGGAGGAACTTTTGTACATCTGTTAAAGAGGAATCATTGAAATTCCCCTCGCACCCATCTCTCCTCCAGTTGATCTATGCAGGTTGTAATAATGTCTCTGGCTAATGGGAACGAATTCTAAGTTTTTGTTGTATTTTTATTTTAAATTTAATTATAGTTTAGGTCACATGTTTACAATAGTGCTGATGTGTACGGTTTTGATGTACACGGCTACTCACTATCAATAAAGCATTGTCTGTTTCCTCCAGTCCCCTTCAGAGTTCCCTCTCTCCCACTTTCCCTCTTAGTTGGAACTCCCAGTACCATAATTGAGAATGATGGGTTTGCCATCCTTTGATACTGTCCTTCCCCTTATTCTATTTCTTTATAAACTCCAATGTCCAATAATAAGTGAATGTATAAAAGAGTTTGTGGCAAATATACAGAATGATGTATACTATGCAGTATTAAGGAAAGATGAAATCGTGCAGTTTGCTGCAACTTGGATGGAACTGGAGGGTGTCATGCTAGTTGAATAAGACAGAGGGAGAAGGACAAATGCAAGAGATCCTTGCTCTTCAGTGACAGGGAATTCCTAAATATTTTGCCTGAATGTGGCTGAGCTTATCAGGCCTTCAGGCTCTGGGATCTTGTGGGATGTGGAGACAGCAACTGCTCATCCTGGTGCTCCCCTCGTTATTAAACATTGCACTTGCCGAGAGAAACCCCACTCTGCTCCTGCAGCCCAGGTTTTCTGCCGGTCTGGGGAGAGTGATCTTTCCTCCAGACTCAAGACAGTAATGGAGGGAAGGGAGGCATTTCAGAGGATTGGAAGTATTTGGTGGGAAGCTTTGAAGCTTTCCTCACTCTCACAGAATGCGAAAGGACTGTGATGCGGCTCAGCAGAGTGGTGGCAACATTGAAGACATGGACAGAACAGCGGGGGCTCCTCCCCCTGCAGGCAGCCACGCCCCCGGTGGTGAGAGTCAAGAGAGCAGCTATGAACAGCCCAGAAAAGATGGTACCCGCCACTGGTCACCCCATGAAGGGACACGGAGGACAGGTAGGTGCCACAGGAGCCTTGAGGTTTCTGTTAAACTCTGGTATCAGTGATTAATTCCATGGGTTATGTTTTAATTCAAACCTCCAAGAGCAGGGCTGGAGCGATAGCACAGCTGGTAGGACGTTTGCCTTGCACACAGCCGACTCGGATTCGATTTAGTTTAGGGCCTGCAAGATAGTACAGAGGTTAAGGCACTAGCTTCGCATAGGTCTGACACTGCTTGATTCCCAGCACTACATGTGGTCCTCCGAGCACCACAACACCAAACGTAATCTTTGAGCACAGAACCAGGAGAAATTTCTCAGCAGATTTGCGTGTGACCTAAGTCCCTCCCCAAATAGACAAAATAAGCACTGTAGAACTGTCGTCCCGTTGTTCATCGATTTGCTGGAGCAGGCTCCAGTAACATCTCCATTTGTCCCTGTCACGTGCTAGTGTAGCCCAATGGCGTTTGCTCGCTCCAGAAATACCAAGTGAGACGTGTTGTGACTGTTTTTGGCATATCAAATATCCCACGGGTAGCTTGCCAGGCTCTGCCGTGTGGGCAGGATACTCTCGGTAGCTTGCCGGGCTCTCCGAGAGGGACAGAGGAATCGAACCTCGGTCAGCTGTGTGCAAGGCAAACGCCCTACCTGCTGTGCTATTGCTCCAGCCCAAACAAAATAAAATCATATTTAATAATAGTCACCTCGTCAGACTCATCCAGATAGATGAGTCTGTGGTCTCTGCCACCAAAGCTCTGCTCTACGAAGAGGAGAAGGCCTGGGTCAAAAGGTGGCTTAGGATGGCTTCCCAGGATGATGCCCCAGGGAGCTGCAGGAGAGTCAAGTACATTTCCCTAGTTCCTACCCATCCTGTAGCATTGACTATAATTTTAAAAGTCTTTAATGTTGGCTTTAAACTTCAGGTGTTTATGGCTTCACTTTATGCCTTGGTTCCTCCTTAAAATCCATTAATAGTTTCTCTGTTCCCATGTCCCCTTTCAGTTCAGCCCAAGTGAGTCAGTGAGGAATAGTTCCTGTCTACTGGAAGTGGCCAGAGCAAGACTGAGTATTTAACTGAAATATTAAGGGAGGGGTCAGGTTCTATTGGCAAGAGGATAGACAGAGAAGTCATAGAGGGGAAGGAGAGAGGAATGATGGAAAAAGTCAAGGGGGAAGGGGCCAGAGAGGAGAAAGACTTCAGGAATTGGGGACAAGGATGCTTGGGGAGCCTCTCAAACCCGCATGACTCAGACAAAACAGCATTCCCTCCTTTCTCCAGAACTAGCTAGGAAGTGCCCCTCCCACTCATAGCCAGAGCTTGCAGCTGGCAGAGACCACAGACTTTGCCAAATGTCAGAGAAGGATCTTCTGAAGCCCAAAGCTGCCACTATTTTGTTATTATTATTATTATTATTATTATTGCTTCTTAAAACAGCTTCTACAAAGCCACACCTGGATTTTCAAGGTAACTGGCATGCTTGGAGACATAGCTCACAGTCTGGCCTCTTGGCCCTCAGAATTTCACCCCACCTGCAGGGAAATCTGCCCTAGACTCAGATACCAGCTGTCTCCTTGCTGGGGGACTTCCTGAAGCTTTGACACAAACCCCCATGCTGCTGCCCTGCTCATTCTGGCCATCCCAGTTACACTCATTGACCTCATCCTGCTCCTGTGGTCTCATCTGCCGCAGTCTAAGCACCAGTGCTCCAGCACTTACCGATGTGCTGAACCCAATCCAGGGAGTTTTACAACTGCGAATTTATTTGGTCTAGACTAGGATGCAAACAGGCACTTTCTCTATCATTGTTAGGTAAGGGCGTCAATTTCACAGCTGGAGAAACCTCAGCATGGAGAACTGAAACCCCACACAGTCAGAGAGGCTGCTCTGATATCATTCAGATCCAGAGCAGATGGACCCAGGCACTATCTGTGCTCCTGTCACCCGGGCCCTGAGATGCTGCCTTCCCTCCTCAAGTGCAGCCCCTGTCCATTAATCTGAGGACCATCTGTGCTGCTGGCAGTGTCCTTCTGCACTTTCCCTGATTTTTCCCCCATATACCAGCTGCCATAAGCCTCTATTACCAATGCTTTTCTTTCTGGTCCTTGAGTAGCTTAAGCCGATGCCCAGTGCCCAGTTCTTTCTCAAGCCATCCGGGTCCCCTAAGGGTGGTAGTGGGTGTGAGTGGGACAAGGGGCAGCCACAGTTCTCTCCCCTGTTCCCCAACAAACTGGCATGTCTCTAGAGACATTTTATTCCATGTTTTTTTTTCCCACCCTGGGATAGAGACTCCCACAGAGGATCTAGGAACTAGGAAGGGAGGAGAAGATGAACTAAGACTAGCCATCATCTTACTACCACCCACTTCATAGAAAGGAAGAATCTCACAGCTGTCTTCTCTAGCTGTTCATGCCATCACCATCCTGATACCTGCACACAATTCCCAGTCTCCTCTACTATAGCAATCAGAAGGATGTCACACCTTAAATCAGATCAAGTCATTCTTGGATTAAAGAAAAGCTTCCCCTCCCTCGGAATCAGCCCGTGCTCATTCCTTGGCAACAGTAATGCAGCACCACAGATCCAGTGACCTGCAGACATGAAGGAGGCTCCAGCTGTGGAGGAAAGAACCCACAAAACAGGTGTCATCAAGCTTGCTTCTTTATGGGGTATCTGCCAATTGTGGAAGCTTGTTGGCCTTTGGTGGATTCCGGCTAGTTTCACCACTCCACATCTGACACTTGCCCTTCCTATGTTTGTGTCTGTGTCTCAGTTTCCCCCTTTTAAGGAGAGCATCAGTCCTATTGCATTAAGGCCCCTATACCCTAATATGGGTTCATCTTAATAAATCACAACTGCAGCAGCTAGCAGCGCTGTTTGCAAATAAGGTCAGGTTGTCCTGTTGTGAGGTGCTTAGGTAAGGGCGTCAATTAGGGATTCAAGGAAAGGGCACCCTTTAGCCCTCACTTGGTCTCCAGGGCTCTGATGGGTCTGACAACTCTATTAATATAATCTTATTTTACCTTCCATTGACTCATGTTGCATGTCCTCAGGGCCTCTGTTGCAGGTCTTCCTCTTGCTTGAACACATGAGAGCATAGTCTTTGACTGCTCAAATGATCAGAGAAGCCTCAATCGGTCTTACACATGACTCCCATTCCCATCACTTATCTGTGATTAGGGACAAAGAGTTGTCCGCTGTATAACTGTACAACTGTACAACTCAGGACAGCAAAGCATATGATGTATGCTTAGTTGGGTTTGGGACATCATCCCACAAAGAGACCATGTTCTACATTCATCCTATGCCCAATCTTGGCCAGGCTCTGGGGCACCTGCGTGAGCCATCCCATCCACATCCTGCGACAATTTCTCTTGTACCTCTTTCTGCTTCTCTGGACCTTGATGCGCATACCTGAAGAAAGACCAAGGTCTGCTGTGGAAGAGAAAAGTCTGAGAAGGACGTTTGTACAGGTTCGGCTCAGGCAGAGATTCTGGAGCTAGGTACCCAATCACCTGGCAGGTGAGGTTGGTAGATACCCTGGTCTTCTTGGATTAGTGATAGTAGGAAAAGAACCCAGTGTGTTCTCTAACTTGCTGGTCCTATTTTCTGCTTAGGCCTAAGGTGGCAGTGAGCTCAGCAGACACAGATCACTCACAGACAACCATTGGAGCCTCATTTTGAGAACCATAGTATAGGATAAGCTTTGCAAAATTCATGTTGTTCAGGCTGATCTGACAAAGGCTGTTGTTTGAGCCTGGATCCCCTGGACCAACCTCCTCTTGGGCTGATACAGATGGTTTGGGAATGCCAAACCATTTTCCCTTATAAACACATATAAACTGATAACAAAGTGCTTGGCAAAGTACATTACATTGTTAAATAATTATCCTGAGCAAGACACATGCATTTAGTGTGTTTTATTTGTCCCGTTTGCAAAATTAGTTAAAAAAAAATCAAGAGCAAACAAAGTTGAATAAAAGGAAAATTTGAACCAATGAAATTGATGGGGGATGCGAAGGGAGTTTCCTCATCTTTAAGTAAGTATAGACCTTTCCCCTTTGTCCACTTTGTCCCTTTGTTTCCAAAATTAGCTGGGGAGTTTGTCCACTGAGTGTGGGTGGTCTACCCAGCAACAAAATCACTGGCTCATGGATGAATGTG
The DNA here is from genome assembly GCF_029834395.1 of Sorex fumeus. Lineage (NCBI taxonomy): Eukaryota > Metazoa > Chordata > Mammalia > Eulipotyphla > Soricidae > Sorex > Sorex fumeus. Next base: position 2,834,867 of record NW_026606078.1, on the reverse strand, counting down.
GGCTAATTTTGGACTGCAATCAGCCCAGAAATATAAATCACAAACAGATGTTGAGCCTTGTCAAACTCTGAATAAACTAACAAATCACCATCACTGGGATTAATTCTGATGTATCAGGGTCCTTCTTCTCCCTCCTTTTTCACCCCCAGAATAGAAACTTATTCAATTCTTCAGTTTGGGAAAGGAGCCCCAAACCTGGGGTGACCTAGTCTTGTTTCGAGAGCAAACTGAGTTGGGCTCTGAAGACTGGTAGGAGAAAGCTGGTTGGGGATGCTTTAATAATTTCACTAGAGTGACATCTTTCCAGGTTCTGGCATGCCTCTATCACATAATACACACTACACTCAGGGTTATATGAAGTGTGAGGTAGAGACTCTTCCAGACATTGCAGTGAGGAGGGAGTCTGAAGGGAACCCTGGGCATATCTCCACATGAAACTTTATTCCCTCTGTAATTTCCTCTCCAAATATATGCCTTGAGGCTGGAAAACAGTACAGCAGTTAAGATACATGCCTAGCATACACCCAACTTGAGTTTAATTCACAGCAACACATGGTCCCCCAAGTATCACTGTGTGTAGCCTTGGAGACCACTGTCGGGGTGGCTCAGGTATTCCCTGAACCTCAGGGCCTGTGTGGCACCACACCCTTGGGCCCTTACATTGAATCAAATGCCCAGTTGGCCAATCATAGCAGGTGTGGCCTTGAGGCTTCCTGAGCACTGTTTGGGAAATATCCCCCCACCCCCTAAATATATGCCTCTGCTTGAGACTCCTATGTATACTATACATAAATATGTATGCACCCCTGCAGGAAGGATGAAGAATTTCATGTGGGGTAGGTGGAACAGGAGAAAATGCACAGGGAAGCCTTTTGGTTGCCCACCCAATAGACTTTGCTCTTTTACTGCTTGCCTAAATGTAGCAGCTCAGGAGACATGTCAATAAAACAATTGATACAGATGTGATATCACTAGCTACTCTCTTCCCAACAACACTTTAAAATTAGATCTAAATAAATATTAACTCTAAAGCTAACAGACCAGGGTTCTCACAGTGAAGCTCCTCAACTACTGAGTCCATAAAGCTGCATTGACACGCTCCTTAAGTTATCCTTCTTACAGAGATGAGGGCAGAACTCAATGTTGTGGGCAATCCAATTCTTTTCTTCAAAATCCCTTTCTTGGTCTTGTCTTGACAGGTCTCAGCAAGAGCTAGAGCTAAGAGGGGCCTCCCATGAAAGAAACAGCTAGCATAAAGGATCTGCTTTTTTTGGGTCACACCCGACAATGCACAGTGGTTACTCCTGGCTCATGCACTCAGGAATTACTCCTGGTGGTACTCAGGAGACCATATGGGATGCTGGGATTTGAATCCGAGTCGGCCGTGTGCAAGGCAAACACCCTACCAGCTGTGCTATCGATCCAGCCCCAAGGATCTGGAGCCATGTTGGAGATATGCATGTAAATGGAGGCTCCAGACTGACCTGGAAGCCATACCCATGGGAAGGGGATCCTCTTAAAGACCTTGATATGAAAGGGAAATAGACCTGCACAGTTCTTTTCCTTTAATGCATAAAAAAGTCACAACTGTTGATATAATTCAAGAATTAAAATTGATTAGATAATAAAGCTCCAATATTAAAACCAGTAAGTATAAAAAATCAATGTGAAAATTATTATATTTGATTGCAGGGTTGTTAAGTCCTTGTCTAAGAATTTGTTAAGATAGTTGTTAGTTGAGCCATCTGTTATTGTTTTTAATATGTTGAGTTTAGTTGGCTTCTATGTTACTTTCCTATCAAATTTTGTGTGCTCCTGCTGGAATTTCAGTATTGAGGAGTAAGAAGGTGGCCACCTGGTCCAGAGACTTCAGGATATATGGTCTGATCCAATGAATCTACATGGCAGTGACTGGGAGTGGTAGGCATGGCTGCCCAAGATACCAGCAGTATGGGGTGTTGGGAGAAGGCCCTGACTTTGAAAAACAACAGAGTTCTCAGCCTGGGCACCGGGTACCTGAAAGTATTTGCAGATTGGCATCTGCAAACGAATATTCACAAATCCGTGGAGTTGAGCTCCTGGCATGGCTGTAATGGTGGGATGCAGGTGCTGCTGCAAGAGCTTTGGCTGGATGGGTATTCTGCCCACCCACCATCCCAGGGTGCCCTGGAGTTTTCAGCTGCAGGGACTGGTGATTCCATAAAGTTTAGCTGTTCGGCATGCATCTTCTAGATTTAGCCAGGAATCAGTAGCACATAGACCTACTCATTTTCCATTTATTACTCTCTTCCTGGCAAGTCTTATTTACTTTACAAAATCAAGATACACTGCTGGCATTATCCTGGTTTACTCAGGACTGAGAACTTCAGAAGGTTCAGGACTCTCAGTGCAGGACACTGAGAATCACCAGGGCAGCCCTGGATTCACCAGAAGGGTCAATGCCCTCAGCTGCTGTTCTCCACCCCCACCATTGGGGCCAGCCCTTTAGTTGTGAGGGCCACAGGCAAGACTCATTGGGAATCTTTCAACTCTCAGGCTTGACCTTGGAGGTGGTAAGTCCCAATAGGTTCCCCACACCTCACTCAGCACAGACCCAAATGAAGACCTGTTCTGTTTTCTTTAAAGGCAGGAGGAAAGGCAGGAGTCAGTCTGTCCAGGCGCATGGGACCTTAAGCCAGCGGCTGCCCATCTTGAGTTCATCCGGCCCCATCCTAGAAAGTCACCAAGCCTTTCTCCAGACCTCCACCTCCGTCCACGAGCTGGCGCAGAGGCTGTCGGGCAGTCGGCTTTCCTTGCGTACCTCAGCTGCCTCCCTGCACTCTCAGCCCCCACCTGTCAGCACCACGGGACACCTGAGCGTCCGAGAACGGGCCGAGGCACTGATCAGATCCAGCCTGGGCTCGTCCACCAGCTCTACCCTCAGTTTCCTCTTCGGCAAGAGGAGCTTCTCCAGTGCTCTTGTCATTTCGGGACTCTCTGCTGCCGAGGGAGGCAATACCAGTGACACCCAGTCATCCAGCAGTGTCAACATAGTGATGGGTCCCTCTACCAGGGCTGCCAGTCATGCCACACAGGTAAGGTGCTCAGAGGGGGGTGATTGGATCAGGGCAGTTCTATGGACCCCTGGCCTAGCACTCCAGATCACCTACCTGCAGATACCCACTCTCTGTTTCAGAGGGTTCCGGAGAAACAAGATAATTAAATAAGACACAGGGTAGCTGTGCGCTAGAACAGGCTGATATCTGTGACATGTCCTAGATGAAATGAGACACAGTAACATCAGAGAGGGGCCAGATGCAGGAGCCCAGCAAAGTTGTCCCCAGTGTGTGGGTTTGCTCTGGCCTCAGTTCCTTGAAAGTCTGGCATTGCTGCCTGCAGCAGTTGAGGTGGAAATAAGAAAACAGATGTGGGGGCCGGAGTGATAGTACAGTGGGTAGGGTGTTTGCCTTGCACGTGGCTGACCCAGGTTCGATCCCTGATATCCCATATGGTCCCCCAAGCACTGCCAGGAGTAATTGATTGCAGAGTCAGTAGTAACACCCTGAGCATCACCAGGTGTGACCCAAAAAGAAAAAATAAAAAGAAAAAAAAAACAGATGTAGACTAAGCTTCTAACTTCTTTCTTTTTTGGAAAGCATTTCTCTGAGCCCTGTGAATCCACTGAAGCCACAGAACAGGGACAGTTTCGCGACCATCGTCTGGCTGAAGCTACGGTCAGAAATGCGGGGGTGATTTGCAGAAGAGCCAGCCAGGAGGACATGGGCCTGGATGATACCACTTCCCAGCAAAGTGCCTCTGATGAGCAGTGAAGGGGCACAAGGCTGGGAAGAAGCACCCCACAGTGAAGGGAGAAAGGGAAGTCTGTGCTCCCTCCTTGACCCCAAACAAAAACAGCAAACTCTGTGACCTCTGTGACACCTTTCCTGTGGAAAAATGAGAGCTGCTGTTAGAAAACAATATTTATCTCAGGTTCTTGAAAAAAAAAAAACTCATATAATGGAAAAAAAAAAAAAGATGGACCCCCTCACCTCCTGGTTCCCAGCTCACTTGTCTCTGAGCTGTCAATCACAAGAGGCACAGAACTCTTTAGTTTGCGAATCCAAAATAAGCCATGCCATATTTTAAAAGAACTAGAGTTAGCAGAGCACACTCTTTCCTGTCTGAAGAAAAGACAACTGCATGTGATATAACCAGCCTTCTATACATTGCTGCTGCCATGAAAAAGTATGAACCATGGCATAGACCATACTAGTAGCTGGCCATCTGCACCAACTTTAAATCCAAGTAGAAAGAAAATCTCACTTTATAATATTTATGCAGATGTTAACCACAAATTAGTGATAATTTTATTGCAAGAAATGTGATAATGCATGCAGTCATGTCTAAAAGATTCTGTGAAAGAGTCCAGTAATATCCCACAGTCCTTTAAGAATCCAGTGGAAGGAGCACACAAAGCCACTTTGGAATTGCATGATGCAACAGCAATCGAAACAATTGATTTCCTACAAGCCAGGCTGTCTCTTGATCCACTCTTGTCTGCTTCCTGGGAATGTATGCTTCTGTTTCAAGCCAAGCAGTCCTTACTGTATCACTTGCACAAACCTTTGTTTTTGGAATTAAAAAGGTTTATAGTTATTGCTGTTATCGTTTAATTCTACTCCAAGTGTCATTTCTTTTAAAAATATGAGTTTTGTTTTTACTGTGAGAATGACATGGAAAATTCTGGGACTTGCCCCATCTTAAAATTTTTATTCAGAAAAGCTAAAGCCAGGTTCTAGTTGCCATGAGGGAGAGGTCACAGAATACAGTTTGTGAACATATCATCTATTGAATCACTTTATTCTGAAATAAACACACTCAGTTTGAAGTCAAAGTATTTGCTCAAATTTTTAAAATTAGAAAGTGTCAGGAAAGAGGAAGGTATTGCAGAAAATTCTTTATTCTCTGGAAGTAGGTAATATGTATGTGTGTATAAAAGAGGAATTAGCGATGAATACCAATAGGTGGGCTCTACAATCAGAATCACAGTGCATTAAATGCAGATTAACAATCTCTGGAGATACAGACTTGGTTATTTCTGACATAAATGCAGGTGTCTGTCTAATGAGAAGCTGATAAAACTTTACTGCAATTCTTTCTAAATTGTCCAAACCGAACTTAGTTGGCAGCTCCTGAAATCCTCTGGGCATCTTTCCAGCCAAACCCTAAAGCCCTGAGCTGTGAGTGTGGCCTCCCCTACATGAGTGTCACCTTGAATTTAGTTAAGAAAAATGACATGCCTGGCAGCAATCATCTTGATGTACAGCTGACTGCTCCATGGTGACCCAGAAGTTAAACAACAACAAAACAACAAATACAGAAAGCCACCAGGTACCAATCTGTAAAGCTATAGCAATGCAAATGAGAAAGGAAAATACAAGCTCCCATCTTCTACAAGAGATTCCTAAACTGCTCTCCTGATGGTTGAATCTGATTTAACCAGTTCTTGGTAGAGCCTTTTGAGGAGGAGCAAGAGATTAATAGTCTATCAATAACAGAAAGGCTGACTTTCTCAGAAACAAAGGCAGCTTTCTGCATTATCTATGAAGAGTGACATCTTGAATGCATGAACTGAGACTGTAACCATGGACACACACATATCCACAGGTATATATGCTCACAAAAGGACATCACTGTTGGACCCATTCCAGGACTTTTCATAGATGTATGGCCAACATCAACAATGCAGTCACACTTTTTAAAAAGATTTGTTGAACAACTTTTATATTTACTTCTCTTGAGTTTGTTTATCTGGCCTTCAGCCAGTCAGCTATTTATTGGAACATATTCCTTGCCTAATATTGTTTTATTAGACCACATTTTAAGGAGATGTTATTAAAATGACATTTCTTGCTGAAGTTATTCATATCTTTCACAGCAAACAGTGAATTATTTTCTGCATTTGGATACTGAACAAAATTGTTTCTCCTCTAAACATACTATGAAAATCTTAGTGCTTGATTTTATATAAATCATGTGATTAATGCAAAATATTGATTCTAAATTTTGCACTGTGTTGAAACCATCTGTTTCTGACAAACAGTTTTCTAAATATCACTGGAAGTTCTGACTTCTTTGGGCCCCAAATATGTGCTGTCATTGCCTATTTACTCAGCTTTCTCCTAGGCTCTGACACTTCTTCCATTGTTTGTCCCAGGTCATCATGCTTCAGAGACATATGCGCACCCTCCTAAGAACACCAAGATAAACTGAGAGAAAATAGGGGCCAGATTCATAACACACATTCTACTTTTTAAGAACTACCATTACTCCTTGCCCTCTTGATGAATTGAGGGCTCAAGGATGAACTTGTAACTTTAATGAGCTCTCATCCTGTCTCAGATAACCTGAGATTATATTACATGAAATTAAAAGTCTTGTCTATCTCCCTTCACATGCTTCTTCTCATTCAGCAGTATAGTCACGATATAGCTTTTCTCATATTGCATAAAACGGTTCTTTCTCCACACAGGAAAGAGAGAATGACTTCCTAAATTCATTCCCAAGTTGGTTGGTATGTCCTATCCAAGCATATTATTTTAGCTTAAACTCCAGACGCAATGCATGTCCATTTTTGCTGCTTTCAAAGTGAATTCTTCCTAGCATCCTGAATTCCTATCTCTTAAGACATTTGAATTGGATGGATAGAGCACTTCAGACTCAGTTAAAAAGAACTTTCCTGATTTCAATCTGTCTCAATCACTATCCTACTTTCTCTCGAAGCCCCTTATTGCAGTTATTGATGCCAACCCTAAGGGCATTCCCTGCTTCCCTGCTCCTGGATTGTGTTCAGTGATTGACTCACCTTCAAGTGGATTTCACAACTCTTCCTCCTTAAACTCCAATAGAATAGAATGCTGTTTCTACAGACCAGACATATTTGGTCCTGGGTTACTTTTTGGTGAATTCATCTTATCTGATATGGCTGTGGGGAGAGGGGTACATGGTATTAAACAACACACACTTAATTCTACAAGTTCTGAAGGCTGGGAAGTCCAAGATCAAGGTAGCAATGGATGCAGTATCTGCTGAGTTTCCTCTCTGTATCTCTCACTGTGTCTCAACACGGGGATGGGCAGGGGCTCCCTGGGGTACCAATCCCCTTGATAAGGCCTCAGTCTTACCACCAAATTTCCTTCAAATGTCACACTGTGAGTTAGATTTTAATGTATAAATCTGCCAAGGACACACTCAGAACACAACATTATCTTTTTAAAAGGTAAAGGTAAAGGCCCTCCCGTTGATCGTCGATTTGCTCGAGCGGGCCCAGTAACGTCTCCATTGGAGACTTTGTTGTTACTGTGTCTGGCATATCGAATACTCTCGGTAGCTTGCCGGGCTCTCCGAGAGGGGCGGAGGAATCGAACTCGGGTCGGCCATGTTGGCCGCGTGTAAGGCGAATGCCCTACCGCTGTGCTATTAAATGTCAATTTGTAAAATACAGGGCTTCCCCTTATGTCTTCATGCTTAATGGTACTTCAATTCAACTAAATAGCACAATAATTATTTAAGGTCTGTCATAATCAACACTAAATTGCCTTCCAACTTTCTGGAAAGTTCTCACAGCTAGACATTAAGCCTGAAATTTGGGGTTCTCTGATGTACAAGGACACAATAGAAGTAGAAGAGAACATGGCTTTCAAAGTTACAGTAACTTGGATTGTTATTCAGTGGGTACCACAAGATACTTGGTTTATCACCATTCAAAAGAAAGGAGGCAGAAGCCCAGCACCCTTTCGTTATGGGCCAAACCAATCTACTCTACACAGTGGGCACTCTGACACCGACACCCTTGGCCCTCCTTAAACACACATGGATTTAGTTCCCAGTGCCCTTATAATAGCTATTATATCCTTCCTGAATAAACTTCACTAACTTTCCTACAAAATTAAGACAAAACCAGTCCATTCAACAGTCACGACTAAAAACACTGTGCTCAAAAAAAAAAAAAAAAAAAAAGCAGGGGTGGCCCAGGTAATCCCAAGCTCCACAGGGCTCACTCAAGCAGTACCTCATTTCAGGCTTCCTCCTGAAACACAGGTCCTGTTATTGTGGAAGGGTCCCCAGGGGCTCATGAGTACTGTCTGGGAAGCCAACCCCTCCTCATCCTCCAAAATGCATCTTAAATAAGAGCAGGAGGGAAATGTGCCCTCAAATTTCAAATGCATGAGGAACCCTGCAGACAGAGTGACTTCTGGGGGTGGCTATAAAGGCTCCACCTTGAGAGGGGTCCACTTCAACCTTACCTAGCATGGGTGCTGGACCTGTTTTCAAGGGATGCAGAACATTTCCGGAGCCCGTTTCTCTGTTCTGAGAGCTCAGTGGGGGTCCCTGAGGGCCATGGTAGTCAGGGAGAATGGATTTAGTTTAGGGTCTGTTACTCAGGGCATTGTGGGACACCCCTTCTAGCTCTGGAAGCATTGGCTATCCTAGAGCCAAACTCGCAGATCACACCTATGCCTGGTGCTCCTCTCCCTGTTCCAGGGAATGAAGCTGAAGTCACACCAGATCTGTGAAAGAGCAGGAGTTCAGACTCCATAAAAACATACAACTATGCAGGGATAGTGAAACAGAGATGCCCTCTTCGTCAAATAAGACACATCAACCTTTTTAAGACCTATTAGACCTTTACACCATCATGATCTATTAGACCATTCAGAGATCCTCCAAAGGTTTGGCAAATTTATACCAATCTATAGGAAGTTGAGGAATCTGAGGAAAAAAATTTGTCAGAGGCCACAGAACTGTCTTGTTATAGAGACACAAGGGCTCCTTGCACTGTTGTCTGCATTCAGTGTCCAGTTCACAGGACACCTTACTCCATACATTCTAGAACCTGTGCCCCATACAGAGCAGCACTGGTATTAATGCCTTGAAGGCGGGCATTAAGGCTGGTTGCTAAAAAATTACTCTAAGTTGTTTTTCACCAAAATTTATCTAAGAATACTATATATTACTTCGGTAACAATCAACCATCTGGAGAGCAGCTTTATCCCTTTAGGAATTCAGGAGTTCCAGTAGCCTTTTATACAATGCCCTGCTATGGGGCAAAAAACAGATTTTATCATTTCAAGCAATCATTCTTGACAGACCTAGCCAAAGCCCAGGCACTCTTCAGAGACTGTGGGGCTACTAACTAATGATGCTTCCTTTCATGGTGTGGCACTGCCTTGCTCTACTCATTCTCCCTTTTTTTTCTAGAAGAAAAACAAGGCACAGAAACATGTTAAGACTATGTCGCTCTAGTCTACAGAATGGGAAAGGATATTCGCCAAATACATCTGACAAGGGGTTGATATCAAGGATATACAAAGTACTGGTTGAACTCCACAAGAAGAAAACATCCAACCCCATCAAAAAATGGGACAATGAAATGAACAGAAACTTTCTCAAAGAAGAAATCAGAATGGCAAAAAAGCACATGAGAAAACGCTCTACATCATTAATCATCAGGGAGATGCAGATCAAAACCACAATGAGATACCATCTCACACCTCAGAGACTGGCCCACATTCAAAAGAACAAAAGCAACCAATGCTGGCGTGGATGTGGCAACAAAGGGACACTCCTTCACTGTTGGTGGGAATGTCCACTGGTTCAGCCCTTCTGGAAAACAGTATGGACGATTCTCAAAAAATTAGAAACTGAGCTCCCATTTGACCCAGCAATACCACTCCTGGGAATACATCCCAGAGAGGCAAAAATGTGTAGCCAAAGTGACATCTGCACTTGTTTGTTCATTGCAGCACTCTTTACAGTAGCCAGAAACTGGAAGAAACCTGAGTGCCCAAGAACAGATGACTGGTTAAAGAAACTTTCGTACATCTACACAATGGAGTACTATGTAGCTCTTAGAAAAGATGAAGTCATGAAATTTACATACAAGTGGTACAACATGGAAAGTATCATGCTAAGCGAAATGAGTCAGAGAGGGATAGACATAGAAAGATTGCATTCATCTGGGGGATATAAAGTAACAAAATATGAGATTAATACCCAAGAGTAGCTGAGATCAGCACCAGGAGGATTACTCCATAGCTTAGAGGCCAGCTGGGTTATTCTAGGGGAAAGGGCAGCTCAGATAGAGAGGGGAGCACCAAATGGAGGGTATTTGTAGGATCCTCCCAGGAGGGGAGATGCATGTTGAAAGTAGACTATGGACTGAACATGTTTGCCACTCAATGCCTCTTTTGCAGACCACAACACCCAAAAGGAGAGAGAGAACAAAAGGGAATGCCCTGCCACAAAGGCAGGGTGGGATGGGGGGGATGGGGGTGGGAGGGATATTATCCATGGTGGTGGAAAATGGGCACTGGTGGAGGGATGGGTATTTTATCATTGTATAATCAAAACCCAAGCACAAAAAATTGTAAATCTACAAGTGTACCTCATGGTGTTTCACTAACAAATAAATAAATAAATAAATAAATTAACCAAAAAAAAAAAATGTTGCTCTCAACATGGTCAAAGTGTCAGAGTCTGCTGAATACCAAATGCTGTGAATTTTTCTGAAGAATGCTTATCCCCCCTACTCCCAAAAAAACCCTCAGTTTTGTAAACTTCACATTTAAAAAACTTTATTATTAGGCAAATAAACAATACAAGATGGATGGAGAAAGGACCTACAATGGGTTTCTTTTGAAATAACAATTTTTAAAAAGCACATTATTTATTATCAGCGTAAGTTGCACGTGCCTGCAGCTGCACCTGGAGAGGAATTTAATTTTCTTGATGTGAAAAATTGATTACTGAATTCTTCCCCTTCACTTGAACACATTATAAACTTCAATGAGGGAAAATTCCATCTGAAACTCTGAAAACAATTCTTTTTTTAATTTCAAAATTTACCCAAATCATATGCAAGACTGCATGAGGAAATAAAAAGAAATATTTCAGCATAAACAAACCTCAATGGATTGTTAATCATATAGAGTCAATCCAGCCTTAGAGCTAATTTAGTCTTTTTAAACATTTTATGGAAAACAGCTGTCAGGCATTCTTCAGGAAAGCCCAGGAGGGTTTCTGAAGCCCATGGCATAAAACCTTGATGCGGAAGGCACTGATCAGACTCCTCAGGAGCAGCCACGGTAGTGATGCAACTTGTTTTCACTTCCTGCTGCTCTGCACACACATCACAATATCCTGCAGAAGACGGTTTCTGTTTTCCTTGGTGACCTGTGGGGAGAAGCAAGTGTGGAATTTCATCATTCTTTTTCTTTGTTTCAATCCTCTTATACCCGGAATGAAGAGGCTGAAAACCAGCAGTGGCTGAGGGCTGTCTGTGACTCACAGAGGACTCCTCTCGTAGAACCCTCTGAAAACAGGACAGGGCTGGCAGAATCTCCAACACAGCACAGGAAGCACCTAGGAAGTGCAAGTGGATTTCCAAGATGGGTCGATCTGAACCAGGAAAGCAGCTGTGGCAATGGCCAAAGGCTCCAACCCAATGGCTTTATTGTGTTGAATTGCCAGAGCAGCAGGGCACTAAACTCCACACGAGGCCCTCTAGGAAGAACTATGGGATACAGAACGGAGCACAACAGGGTCCCCAGAGTATAAACTGACAAGGCTGGAAGGCCACCACTGTGGCCATGAATTCTAGGTAACTTCAAGGATCGGTAATCTCAACACTACATAAACTTAAAAATCAAGGGGGCCAAAGAGATAGTACAACAGGTAGGGTGCTTGCCCTGCATGTGGCCTTTCCCCCAGTACTGCCATATGGTCCCCTGAACACTGTCAAGAGTGATCCCTCATGCAAAGCCAGGAGCAAGGCCTGAGCAGAGTCAGATATACCCCCTCACAAAACAAAACAAAAAAAGAATGTTGCAAGGAGTCTCTGACACCAGTCACTCATTTGAAAAATGGGGAAATTGAGGAATGAAGAATTACAGGAATATATTTCTCTGAGAACCCAGAGGCCCTTGTGGAGCTAGTACAGAGTAGAACTTGGGTCTCTTGATTTCCATGTGCATTCTCATGGAAATCATTACCACTACAGAAACAAAAGCAACAAGAATTTATTTAAACTTAAGATTTTTTTTCTTTTTTTGCTACCATAACCTCAGAGAGGCCAGGAAAGGAATTCAGACTTTGAAAGGTATGCTGTTCCTCTGTGGAAAGGAAGGCTACCTCCTCTCCATCACCAGCACCTTCCTGTTTGGGCCATACAATATTCAGGCATTCAGCTTGCAGATGGAGTATGAGACAGAAACTGGGCAAGGTGCCGGAGCCAGAGAATATCTTTTGTTTGATAGATATAGGGAATTAGCTCAGTCAGGGAGTGCAACTGGGCGCTGAAGATCTTCTTTAGAGTTTGAAGACTGAAACCAGTGACCTAAGCAGCAAGTGGCTGCAGCAGACATCCTAACACTGTCTGTGGACATTATCCACTTACTGTATAATTGCTAGCGCATGTCTGGGCCCACTGAAATGAAAACCATCAGCTCTACTTTCAACTTAGAGAGAAATGGCACTCAGACAAGGTTCTTGCTGTCATCTTAAGTTTGCTGAGCTCCATTTCTGACTGTGTCTGCATTCAAGGAAATCAAGATATATGGGAGGGAGAGGGGACAGAAAGGCGCCAATGAAGGGAACTCAGCAGGCTAACTGGGGTGGTCTTGTGTGGCAAGGTCGAGAAGCAAGATATTGAGCCATTAGTTCCTTTTATACAACTTGATTTCACTAAGAATGACAATCTCTGCCTTCACAAGCTTTCAGGTGACATGTGCCTGAAGAAGAAGGGAATTCAAAAATGATGTGCTTGAGACTACTTCCTCTGCTCTGAACATTTTGTCACTTTTTCCATAAATGTACAGGATAACAGGCTGAACTGAGAAATAGGGAATGTAGAGGAAAGAAAGGAGGGTGAAGAGTAAAAGAGAAACGTAATATAGTGGGAGAAAGGAAGGGAGAAAAGAAGAGAACACTTTCCCCGGTGAAAAGAATGAACTATGGACTCCTCTCCTGTGTAGGGAGAGTAACAAAGAATAGCATCATTTCCTGAAGAAATCAATAGCCCAGAGGAGACATTTCTCCATCCAGCTATTGAAAGGAGCTGCGATAGCTGGATCTTTTTATTTTTCTTTTTGGGTCACACCCAGCAATGGTCAGGGGTTACTCCTGGCTCAGCACTCAGGAATTACTCCTGATGGTGCTTGGGGGACCATATGGGAGCCGGGGAATCAAACGTGGGTAGGCTGCATGCAAGGCAGATGCCCTCCCCCCAGTTATTGCTCTGGCCCCAATAGCTGAATCTTGAGCATTTCACCAGATTTTACACTGGACAATTCTCATGTTGCTAACTATAAATTGGGGTAAAGAGATCCACAAGGTAACAATCGGCAATTTACACAGGAAAGGAATATAACTTCCTACAGATCATTACTAAGGCCTCATTCGGTAGCACTGTCCTCTCGTTGTTCATCGAGTTGCTCGAGCAGGCCCAGTAACGTCTCCATTGTGAGACTTATTACTGTGTGTGGCATATCGAATATGTCATGGGGAGCTTGCCAGGCTTTGCTGTGCGGGTGAGATACTCTCGGTAGCTTGCTGGGCTCTCCGAGAGGGGCAGAGGAATTGAACCCAGCTTGGCCGGTTCTATTTCTCTTAAATTCTATGACAGAATAGTTAGGGACACAGAAGACCCTAAATGTCAGACATTATCAATTTAGAAAAGCTGTGAAACACTGGAAAGATAACATAGCCACAGATGGGGGTAAAGGGAAGGGAAATGCCTCTTTGTATATAAACAGCATACAGAAAAATAAAATCAAACCATATACATGTCCGTAAAACATCTGAGAAGGATCCAGAAAAGTTTCAATAAGAATTATTAAAAAATTATTTACTACCACTCATTACTATATATATTATCATATTAAGGCATTACAAAAAGGCAACGTTTTGTCTTTATTTCATTTTACTGAGCCCCAAAATAGGACCATTCATAAATCCAAATCTTCAAACTCTTTTTCTTGAAGGTTGAGCATTATCTTGCCAGTAGGGTTCTCAGGAACCTGATGTGCAGGTAGGGAAAGGACAGTATGTACAATTCCAAGTGACAATGCTGTATTTCCTTAGAAAAACAACAAAGATTGGCTTCTTTGAATGGGTAGACTGACCTCACCTCTGTGTGTTGTACATTTGCAATAGTTTTTTTGGAGATTGTTTTCTTTTTTCTTTTGGATATGGGACAATACCCTGCTTTCTCCTGACTCTCTGCAGTCTGGGATCACTCCTGGAAGTATTCAGGGGAGATGCTGGGGATTGTCAGGTCGGCCATGTGCAAGGCAAGAACCCTAATCACTGTATAACACAGAAAGTTATACTGGACAGAGCTACTCCACAACATTGCAGAGCAGGGCTTCAAAACACAGCCTTTATCTCTTCTTCCCACAAGCAGAATGTCTGCTAAAAGGAAAAATCTTTTATTTCTTATATTTAACCATCACTGGGGCTGGAGTGATAGCACAGCGGTGAGGGTGGTTGCCTTGCACATGGCTGATCCAGATTCAATTCCTCAGCCCCTCTCGGAGAGCCCAGCAAGCTACCAAGAGTATCCCACCCGCATGGCAAAGCCTGGCAAGCTACCCATCCGATATGCCAAAAACAGTAACAACAAGTCTCACAATGGAGACGTTACTGGTGCCTGCTTGAGCAAATTGTTGAACAGGAGGACAGTGCTACAGTGCTAACCATCACTGCCATTTTTGTTAAATAAATATTTTCTTTTTTTAAAAACTTTTATATTAATGAATCATCGTGAGATACATTTTGCTCAGATGATTCTGATGCTGAGAATGTCCTGGGGTCTTTGTGGGAGGTCAACCAGGGTTGCTGATAACTGAATGGCTCCCCCACTGACAGGTTGGGTTTCTACTGAGTTAAAAAAAAGAAAGAAACACCCCCCAAATCCCTAAAATACTTAATAAACAAAATAAAGCAAAATAACCCTCAAACTCAGCTATCTACAATCTATCATAAGAAGGAAGAAAAAAAAAACCCAGTAATTCAGAGGCATGGGTATTTCATAGACCACCTGCCATTTTAGGTCATCTGTTCTATTTTCAGATATGAAAGACTGGCTGTACTCACAGTGAACACTTTAACATCGTTTCTGTTTCTGATTTCTTCCACAAGAGCCAGTGGTTTTCCTTTCGGTATTGGGATTGTACCAAGAACTACAGTCCCCGGGGTGGACAGTATCTGATGAACAGTCTGGATGAAAGGCTGACTGAAGAGCTCCATTTTTCCAATTTCATCGATGACACACACCCCATGTCCTGTACCACTGCTGGAACTTGCCTGAGGATGACAAAGACATCGATTAAGACATTAAAGTCATTAAACAAAGGGTTCGGGTGTCCCTGTCCCCACTCATCAACATTGGTCATACCAGGGTGAGGCAACCATGTTATGGTCTACACAGAACAATTGGAAAGTTGTTCTAGAAGGGGCTCAGAAGATGGCAGCAGCTAGAAAATTCAACTTTCTGAACTACTCAGATTTCCTGGAAATTTTTACTTCTCTAGAAACAGATCAAATAACCAAACTTTGGAGCCTGAGAGGTAATACAGAGATTAGAGTGCTTGTCATACTCAAAGGATGCTGGTTCAATCCTCAACACTGCATATGGTACCCCAAGCACCGCCAGGAGTGATACCCAAGCACAGATCCAAGAAAAAGCCCTGAGGACTGCAAGATGTGCCCCCCAAACCAAAACAAAATAAAAAAACCCAACATTTGTATGTAGATACAATCAGAAACTAAGCAGGCCCACAATGTATCAGAATAAAGAGATGAAAAGGTAAGCTTAGGAAATTCTAGTTATACTTTATTTTTTCCATTTTGAGTTGTATGAGACTCCCTGTAGGATATAACATTTGCTGGCATGCTTTTGTATTTTATAATCTGCACTATGAGGGTTGGCAGGGGTTTCCAAAAGGAAACCAAAAGAAAATTGGAAGAAAAGGAATCTTGGTTTGAAAAAAAAAAAAAGAGTACAGGGCTTTTTTTTGTCCAATCTAAGATTCCCTTTCTAATGACTCTTCCCAAACCTCTCCCATTAGTACCAATAGATGGTCAGTGTAGCTACTCAAATAGGGCAGATCACTCTGGACATTAGGTTAAAATGCACGCACGCGAATACACACACACACACACACACACACACACACACACACACACACACACACATCTGTTTCTGCAGATAGTCCTTAAAAATTTTTAAATAGAAATGTCATCCCATCTGGTTACCCAGTTTGTTTTCTACCTAAAGAAACGAAAATACTAATTCAAAGAGGTATATCAGTCCCAACAGATATTCATTCAAAAATAGCCAAAAGTTGGAAAGAACCTAAGTGCTCATCCATAGATGTATGTAAAGAAGATGTGTATATACACACAATAATATACAATTTAGCTATTAAAAATCAAGTTTTGCCATTTGGAGCAAAACAGATAGCTCTTAAAAGACACTATGATAAATTAAATATGTCAGATGAAGAAAAAACAAACACGGGATAGTTTCACCTATATGTAAAGGTAAAAAGGTAAAGGCCCTCCCGTTGATCGTCAATTTGCTCGAGCGGGCCCAGTAACGTCTCCATTGGAGACTTTGTTGTTACTGTGTTTGGCATATCGAATAGTCTCGGTAGCTTGCCGGGCTCTCCGAAAGGGGCGGAAGAATCAAACTCGGGTCGGCCATGTTGGCCGCTTGTAAGGCGAACGCCCTACCACTGTGCTATCGCTCCAATCCTATATATAGAGATAAACCTATATGTAAAGATAAACAAACCTAATGAGCAACAAAATTTATAGACACTACGGGCAATCAATGGTTACCAAGGGAAATGGTCGTAGATAAATAAAATGGTGAAAAGAAATCAACTGTATGGTGAAAAACAAAACAGAAATTTAGTGGTGAATGTAAGATATATAGACAGTTGCATGTAATATACTGCACACTTGACACATATATAATGATACTAGCCAATTTCACTTCAATTAAAACTTATTTTCGGGTCACAGCAATAGCTGGCCTTGCACACAGCCAACCTGGGTCTGATTCCCAGCACACCATATGGTTGGTCCTCTAAGCCCTAGCGAAAGCATCCCTGAGGGCAGGAGAGACAGTACAGAAGGCAAGGCACTTTCTTCACACATGACAGACTCAGGTTCAATCCCCGGCACCTGTATGGTTCCCCAACCCCACTAGGCGTGACCCCTGAGTGAAGAGCCAGGAATAAGCCCTGAACACCACTGTCTGACCCCAAATCCACCCCCCTAAAAAAGTGATCCCTGAGCACTCAGCCAGGAGTAAGACCTGAGCAAACTTGGGTGAAATCCTAAAACATAAAACAAAACAAAATTATTTTGAAGATGACTCTTTCCATCTTGATATCAATCTTCCTCAATCTCTCCCTCACTTACTATAAAGGGAAAACTGCTGCTATGCTGAGGCTGATAAGGTCTATGTGGCCTCATTGAAATTCAGAGAACCGAGGTCTCCAAGTAACCTTAGCTCACTCACAAGTCTGTCCTTCTCAGTCAGGCCTCAGGGGACTCAGTCTCCAGTCAAATGCTTGACTACAATGTCAAGAGAGAAACTGAGCCTGAACCATTCTGTAAGGGCATTCTTTGATTCCTGATCCAGGAAATTGTGAGATAATATTTATTGCTTTCAATTGTGGGACATATGCTACAGAGCTGCAAATAATGAATAACTATTGTCCTCTCCTAAAGGGGCTTCTCAGAGAAAGCTGATGTGACTTTGAATAGTTTTTCTGTAATAGACACAATAGCACACATAATAAACGCTACAGAGAAAGCTAAAATTTACATGAAAAAAATTACATATTTCTATGTAATTATATTAAAATTGTATGTAAAGATGATTTACAAAATTCCTCTAGTAATGACCCAACTACAATGTGGGAAAGTATGGCACAGTTAAGTCAAGTTGTGCTCAAATTTCAAATACCAAAGCTACAGCAGTAAATTTGTTGGTGGTAGCCAGTGCCAGACAAGGCTGAGAATAGATACTAAAATTTGGATGGTATTCAAAGAGGTGGGAATTTTGTCTACTTCTCCTAACTTTGAGAGATTCTCGTCGGGAGAAGTTGTGTTTGAAAGGCTACTAGTAATGTTTTGGAACAGACAGGAGATTGTGGGGTCTAAATTTCAGGCAGTGACTGAAGGGAAGCATGAGACCACTGCTTTTCAAACTTAATAGTTCAGTGATAATCTTTTTATTTATTTTCCCACTTAACCTTACATAACTTATTTTGTATGTAAGGTTATAGCCAAAGTCTAGGAACAGTCCCCTTGTAATCACCCTACAGAGATCCAAATAATCCAACTTTTATATTTCTGATTTACTTTATCTATTAGTTTCAGAGTGTATGTGTGTGTGTGTGTATGTATACATGTGTATACACACATTATACACACATAAATACACACACCCAGTCTCTCCCTCCTAGGGAAAAAGATAGGGGCAGGGACAAGCTTCTGTTCAATTCTTTTGCAAAGGCTGGAATGATCCAATGCTGAGTGAAGACAGTTAATACCATCCTCCAGTGATAGGGTGAGAGAGGAAAAGAGTGTCATGGAATTAATCACTATTCCCTTTTTTTCTTGTCAAAAGTGAATGTCAAATTTGGGAGAAGTAAAGCAACTATCATCACCCTGTTTACCAGCTTATATCACTGAAGCAAGCCATTCCAACTGAACTCTTAATCAAGGTTTATGTAAGATATTCGGCTGATGCCAGAGACAATGAATGACTGCAGAAATAACCTTTCCCTTGATCAATATCTAAAAGCAAACAACAAATTGTGACAAATTAAAATGAAAGTTTTGAAAGCAGCCATTCAGAAATGAAAACATAAGTGAATGTGTGTAGATAGTTGTGCATTTTGGTATTTAACTGAATGTGAGAACAATGTAAATATAAAAATAAATATAAAT
Source organism: Sorex fumeus (assembly GCF_029834395.1). Taxonomy (NCBI): domain Eukaryota; kingdom Metazoa; phylum Chordata; class Mammalia; order Eulipotyphla; family Soricidae; genus Sorex; species Sorex fumeus. Next base: position 2,815,856 of record NW_026606078.1, on the reverse strand, counting down.
CACATGGCTCTACAACTGTTTTTCCTGTGAGTCTCTACATTAATGACAACTCACAAATATTAATGAAAACTCTTCAGCTATTCGGACATACACACACACATATTAAATATTTATCTTAAAGCTTAGCTTAGTGAAAAATCCTCATTCACTCAGTAAAGAATTTGACATTTTGGGGCTGGAGCAATAGCACAGCGGGTAGGGCGTTTGCCTTGCATGTGGCCAACTCGAGTTCAATTCCCAGCATCCCATAAGGTCCCCTGAGCATAGCCAAGACGAATTCCTGAGTGCATGAGCCAGGAGTAACCCCTGTGCAATGCCAGGTGTAATCCCTCCTCCCCCCCCCCAAAAAAAAGAATTTAACATTTTTATTATCTAGGAACTAGAGGAATCTTAAAAAGAAGACTGAGTTTTATCTTTTCTTAAAGCCCTAGTATTACTCTGTGTATGTGTGTGTGTGTGTGTGTGTGTGTGTGTGTGTATCACAGTTTCTTGTCACCTGTTGACAAGTCATCTGTTGTAGTATATAAACATAGTAAAGGAAAAGAAATGGCCAAAGGTAACAGCCTGAGAATTGTACTACAGAACTGAGTTACCAGAGGGAGGAGGGAACGGGCAGCTAGAAAGGACACTGAGATGATGGCGAGGGAAGAGGGAAGTGGACACTGATGGGGGGTGTGGTTGTAGTACTTTGTATGCATGAAACACTATCATAAACAGTACTGTAAACCATGGTGTCTCAAAAACAATTATTTTCACTAAAAATGTCTGGGATTTTAAATCAAAAGTAGAAGCATTCTTGCTCTGTTGAGGGACAGATATCAAAGCTCACTCACAAGCCTATAAACACTTAAGATTGTTTTTCTAAATAACATATTAAGCTTAAAAAAATAAACCCAATAGGGCCAGAGCAAGAGTATGGCAAGCAGGGCATTTGTCCTGCATGTGGCCGACCCAGGTTCAATTCTCAGCACCCCATATGGTCCCCAGAGCCTGCCAGGAATGGTATCTGAGTGCAGAACCAGGAGTCAGCACTGAGCATCACCATGTGTGGCCCAATACACAAAACTAAAAAACAGAAAAAAACAAAAACAGAAACAAACCAAAAAAACCATCAATTTGCCTAAAGTTATTTTATTTTTATATACATTTAAGCTAGGGAAAAAAATGTCAGTAGCTATACAATACTCGTTTATAATGTTCTGGATTCTCTCCAGTGGACTTACAACACTAGAGCTCAGGTTTGAAAAACATTGGAAAACTGCCCCAGTTTCCAGTTGTGGGGGACTAATAAGAAGCTGTAAGGGTGACCTGAAAGTTAGAAATCACTGCAGACACAGCAGCCCTCCCTCTGTGTCACCTAAACCCTGTCTTAGGGTTATCTTTAGTGGATTATAAATTTCCACTGACAGAAAAAGTGAGAAAAACATCTTTGTGCAAAGCCTATTTTAGTTCTTGTTTGTTCTGGGGGAGAAGATATTTCCTTGGGATAGAGTTCTAAATTGACCAGCCAGGGGTAAGAGAAGCTATGAATAATTTTATAGCTTTAGTTGCACTCAGCTAGTCTGCTTTCAAGAAAGATTAAATCGATTTACAGCAACAAGAAAATATCCTTGTACTTGAAAAATGAAGAGAGTGAGGGTTTTGTTTTTCTCCTTTGTTTAATCTTCATACCTACTTTGAGGAATGCAAAGAAAATGTAAACCTAATACAGGCAAATCAGGCAAATCGCTGATCCTAAGAACGCTAATTAATGTGATCTTTGCCTTTCCTGAATTATTTGCATGACAAATATTTCTGGAGGCATTAAGGCTAATTTTCACATGGGGGGGAGGGGTGATTCCTAGCATTGCTTTCTTAGGGCCTAGAGTGGTGCTCAATTGTCGCCAGGGATACACCTGCCAGGGGTCAGAAGCCTCAGAGCAAACAAAGCCAGTGCCTCACCCCAGCAAGGAAGTGCTCTATGGACAACTCGACCCACGAACCTGGCTGCAAGGTCAACTTAATGTGCATCATCTGAGAGTGGCTTTGTGCTCATCTATCTGGGTCAGCGCAAATGCTCAGTTACGGGAGGGAAAGGGCAACACGTGCCTGAAGTGAAGCAGATAAATAATTAGACCTTCATCCCTGAAATAATAAAAATTCTGGGAAAGCCAGAAAGGCAAATGGTAAGAAACAGCAGCCACAGTCAAGCAAGCCCACAACTCGTTCACACTATTAGCTAACAATGTAAAGCTCCACTCACTCAGACAGTGGTGTTTCTGAATCCCACCCCAAGGAGGAAAATCTAGGCAGACTGCTAGGGGAAAAGACCACTGGCAGCCCGCCCACCCCTATTTAGGCACAGAGCATGCCAGAGACCTCCAAGCCCTGCTGGTCCACTCTGACCCATTTCCTGGATCTCACCCACATAAGCACCTTACCAGAGTACCAAATACACCCCTCACATTTTTTTCAAGCTTAAAGAAATAAGCCGGAACTGAAATATCATCCAGTTGCAGAAAGTCAGTCTGCAGGATCAAAAACCCAAGGCTTAGTCTGAATTTTTTTTTTTAGTTTATTTTTTTTTAATTGAATCACCATGAGAGACATAGTTACAAAGTTGTTCATGATTGGGTTTTAGTCATACAATGTTCCAACACCCCTGTGCCTCCACCAGTCTTTATTTCCCACCACCTATGTCCACCATTTCCTTCCCGCCACCTACTCCCACAGCCAGTCTCTATGGCACGCTCTCTCTCTCTCTCTCTCTCTCTCTCTCTCTCTCTCTCTCTCTCTCTCTCCCCCCTCCCCACCCCTCTCTCTCCACCCATGCTGTTTTCGAAATAGGATTGCCAACTACCACTATCACACCATTGTCACAGTATTCTCTTCTATATCCTAACTGCAATGTAATCCTCTCCCTTCCCCCACCATTTGTCAAGCTCTCAACCACTCCTCCTGGCCCTTGTTTCTACTGTCCTTGGTTATTAGTCTTGAATTTTGAGCTTGTAGGCCTCAAGACATATAGATGTCTCTCTTCTCTCTCTTTTCTCCTCACTCCTCTATCTCTTTCCCAGCAGCACCTTGGACACAGGTCCTAGCAAACCCAAAGTGTTCAATCTTTTAGTAACTTCAGTTCCAGTAACTTCATGCAGCAGACTACGGCATCCCTATTCAGAGATGAAAAAGGAAATCTGGCATTTTCTCCAAAGTGACAGAGCCAGGAGTAAAACTCAAGATGACCTGACTTCAAAGCTCTCTTCCATACTTTGGGTGCCATACCACCTATTTCATTTTCAAGCCAGGAAAGGACTGAAACAAATTCATCCAACCATGAAAAACTATTCTCTCCAACAAGGAGCAACAGTGCTTTAGTTTTGGAGTCAACAACGGCACAGCCATAATCGCTCTACATTGTGAGGCATAACTGATTACTTAAAGAGAGATAATCTATTTGGACTCAGAAAAATGACTATCACCAATATCTTTTTATCAAGCATACAGAATGGCCTACAGCGGAAGGCAAGTCTGTGTTCTCAACTTGGAGGACGCAAGAGCTGAGCTAAGACCTGGCAGAAAAGAATGTACTTCCTCCTGCCACTTCCTCAGCAGCTGCCAGTGTTTACAGTAACTTTCTTTGCTTGCTTAGTAAAAATTGTCATCAAATAATAAAACATGTTTGTTATCTTTCATGTCTGTTATCCTGATCTTATTATAAATTGCCTGGAGGAGAGAAGGTTGATTGTTTTGTCACAGTAAAATGATATTTTTTTTCTAACTAATGAGGTAATTGGATATAATTAGAGAAGTAAAAAAATAATAGTAACAGCTTGGGGGGAAAAATCAACCATTATGACTTTTTTGAAAACTGAGGTATAACTGACATATGCCATTATATTTATTTCAGGTGTGCAACATAATGATTCAATATTTATAACACTACGGCTTTTTCAGCTGAGCTTCTGAATGTACAGTGATTTTAGGTTTGTTAATTATTGTTTACTTTGTTACAGAAAGCATTTTAAAAAGCAGTAGTTAAATTTTCTTTCCAGTTGAAGCCCCAAGAGAACATTACTTTTATCTTAAGATATAATAGTTTAAAATTATAATCAAAAGAAGAAATTTTAATGAGGTGGATGTGAATAGCTTGAAAGTTATCTTCCAATTCAAAAATAAATAAGCAGTGAAAAAAATGGAAAACTCCTTGTCACATAATCAAAATTAACATCATCAAATACTAAATGCCTCCAGATGAGATACTTAGGAAAGATGCTAAACCATTTATAGAGCATTCCAGCTGAATATAATCACGAGAAAATGGCAGCAAAAAACCCAAAGAGGAATAGCCTATAAAATGAAACTACATTTTTTTTTGAAATGTTAATATTATAACATTTATAGAGAACAAGGCAGAGTCTCCTACCCTATGCCTGACTGTCTCCACCAGGGCCCAACAACTGAAGACCATCGAGGCCCAGCCAAGGCCATGCTGGGAGCACTCTCCGCACACTTGGATGAGCCTCACGCATAAAAGAACTGACAGAGGAACCCAGGTGTGTGGGACCCGGGGCTGAGATCTCCAAACCTGCACAGTTTAGGACTGGACCTGCCAGTAACTAGACAGTTACACCCACCAACTGCCGTGTAACTCCAACAACGGCCAGGATCCAGAGATCATCACACTCAGCTCCTGGGAGAGAACAAGAAAGAGTCTCCTACCCTATGCCTGACTGTCTCCACCAGGGCCCAACAGCTGAAGACCACCGAGGCCCAGCCAAGGCCATGCTGGGAGCACTCTCCACACACTTGGATGAGCCTCACGCATAAAAGAACTGACAGAGGAACCCAGGTGTGTGGGACCCGGGGCTGAGATCTCCAAGCCTGCACAGTTTGGGACTGGACCTCCCAGTAACTAGACAGTTACACCCACCAACTGCCGTGTAACTCCAACAACGGCCAGGATCCAGAGATTATCACACTCAGCTCCCGGAAGCGCGCGGCCGCAAATGCGGCCGCGCGACATCTTAGCATCTCATTCCTAATTTGGTCAAACTGGCAGGCTACCAAATGTAACATGCCCACACGGCAGAGTCTGGCAAACTCCCCGTGGTATACCCAATATGCCAAATACCAGTAACAATGATGGGTCTCATTCTCCTAACCCTGAAAAAGCCTTGAATATGGCACTTTAAAAAAAAAAAAATCTCAGGGCTAGGACGAAGAAGACGTTACTGGCACCTGCTCGAGGCAATCGACGAACAACAGGGTGGTCGTGATCGTGAATACTATAAAATGCAAAGGAATACTTATGGGACAGGAGAGACAGGGAATAAGGAATTTTGCCTGTGGCTGAGCATTCCCAGGGATCACTCCTGAACACAGAACCAGAAAAAACTAAAACACACCAGCCCTCCAACAAAAAAAGCAAATGATTATGGAGATGTTGCAAATTAAAAGGGAGTCTATGGGACTCATTCAATACGTAAATTTAATGCTTAAGCCAGGATTGAAGGGGGAAAATGTTAGCAAAAAACACTGTTAAGTCAATTGAGAATTCTTTCCATGCAAAATTTATCCTTTCTAGGGAAAAAAATGACTGAACATTTAAAAGTTAAATACCCTGATGACTGCAATATTCTCAAATAGCTGCCCCCGCCCCCCGCAGTTTATATAACATTCATATACTTACAAACTCACAAATAGGGAAAGAACAATAAAACAATTCTGAAAAATTAGTTCAAAATGATAGCAGCATTATTCACAATAGCCAAGACATAAAAACAAATGGCCCAATTCTATCCAAATGAAGTTTGTTTTTGAATTTGAGTTAATACAACAACAAAAAGCACTCCCTATCAGATGCATGAAAATCATCAACCTCACATGTAAACTTTCCTTGTAAATTTGTATGAGGGATTTTGACTGATGTGAATGAGAGGGAAGGGTCAGAAGTAAGTATTGGAAACAGGACGAGACAGGTGGATAAAAGGAAGAAAGGCAACAGTTTATACAATTTATACCCCCTAGTTCTACGAAAAAATCATGTGATTTTTCCACATTTCTTAGAAATAGAATGCAAGAATAATCACAATGCAGATAGTGGAACCTAAGGCTGCTCAGCATTTAAATCCCTAGAGCCTCACCAAAGCCAACAAAGAGAAACCTTGAGGCAACAGGCTGACCAGAAGCATCAGGAAGACAACCAATAAAAGCTGCCATCACAAAGCCTGCAAAGTGAACTGCAGACTCAACCTAACACTGAATTTGAAGTTCCTTTTTCTATTTTAACTAATTGCACTAATGTTTAATACTGACAATTTTCAAATTAACTTCACTATTGACACCCGCTGATTTCTTTTCCCTGGCTGATTCTGCAATATACATACCTGACCATGAAGCACAGAACTAGAAAGAGGAGGGGAAAAAAAATCATGGTTGCCAACAATAAAGAAAATACTATGATGTCAGCCTTTTAAGAACGGATCCTGTGTATACTTTGGGTTTTCTGAATTCTTTCTATTAAGCCCAGTGACCTCAAATATGAAGTGGCACTTCCAGGTCAAGTGATAAAAGAACATAACCTCTTCCTTAGAGACCTGGTGTTCTCACCTTCAAATGAACTTCAAAGAATCAAAACGGTCTTATTACTTCAAAACCAAAAGCAGATCCTCAAAATCAAAAATACATATTGAAAGTCTTATTTTGATCAAAAAAAGAAACTATAAGGATCAAACTACACTCATTTTAACATTCTGGTTTTAGTTTACAACTCTTTCCACACGTCGTTAATGGGGGGGGGGGGAAAGGGACACCATTCAGTCTAGAAAATGTGACTCTGTTTCATGTATTTTGCCTAAAACATAACCAACTTCTTTGTTAGAAAAATGATATATTGAGAAGCAAGACAAGGTTAAATCCTACACTGCATCAAAATTTAATAAAGCATTTGATGTGAATGTCAAAAAGTCCTGAGTCGTCTTATGGAAAATTCCAGTGTTATCTTGCTCTGTCAGCTGGATTCTAATGAAAACTGAAAAAAAAATTCTAATTACAGTAGTATCAAAAAAAATATAAAAGATTAAGAAACATGACCTTTTTTTTATAAAGTAAAAAAAGGAAAATTCTTTGGTTGTAGCCTTGGAGAATAAATTATCTGAAAAATTATGGTATTCTCTATATCAAAATAATTGGTTTAGTCCAGAGAAATAATACAGGAGTAAGGTATATGCATCTTCAATCCCTAGTACCTTATACTGTCCTCAGAGCACCACCTGGAGTGATTCCTGAGCACATAATCAGGAGGAAGTCCTGAGTACAGCCAACTATAGCCCCCCAAACAAAACAATTAGTTTTGTATACCTCCATTCCTTGCTTATGAGAATTTTTGAACTTTTGTTGTTGTTGTTTTGGGGACACACCCAGTGATATTCAAGGGTTACTCCTGGCTCTGCACTATATATTTTTTCTAATATTTGATGCAATATAATAGCTACAAAAGTAGTCAGCACAGGGAATGAAGGAAAGCTCCAAAAAAAAGAATAATAAAGGAAAGAAAAGGGAGGCACAGACAAAGGAAAGAAGCAAAGTAGACTGTGGGTACTTATTTCTATAAAAATACAATTACTACCTAGTGGTGCTTGGGGTACCATACGGGATGCCAGGGATCGAACCCAATTTGGCTACATACAAGACAAGTGCCCTATCCAGTGTACTCTCTTCTTAGCTCCCTCCTAAAATTCATCCCAGAAATGATACTTAAAAGTTGTGTCTGTAGGAAAGTTACATTCTGCTCTATGCCACCATCTCCTCACATAAAAACAGAAATATATTCATAGTATTGCTGGGGTTTAAATGAATCAGCACCTGGCACACAGTTGGCATTCAATATCTGTTAACTACTAACATGACCATCAACACTACCCCCACTGTTTGGTAACAACCCCATACACAATAATTTGGAAAAATTAATACGCATCAGCGAATATTTTAAAACTCTAATAATACAAAGTAATTACTGGCAGCAATGCAAAAATCAGATCAATCAAAGAGAATAATCCTAAAATATACATTCATATATACATTTTAAAAATCTAATGAAGCATAATAAAGTAATAAAATTGAGTTATTAATAAGTGGTTTTGGCAAACTATTCTATTCATACATAGCTAATGGTGGGGGGTTGCGGGAGAGTTGGGCTCTAACTAGCAGTGCTAATTAAGCATTTATAAGAAAATAATTGAAAGGCTCATTGTACAGTAAAATTAACATAAATTCAGATGGATTAGTTTTTTTTAAATGGAGAAGCATACAGGTAAAAATAAATTATTTTATGTTTTTAGAAGAGGTTATACTTCCTCAATATTTTTTTTTAAATAAAAAGTGATCAACAAAGTCACACAAAGTGACTGAGGTTATACTTCCTCAGTATTTTTTTTAAAAGGGAAAGTGTTCGCCAAAGTGACAAACTTGGAAAAACAGAGTTTACATACACATATATATGTATATGTGTAATTTATATAAAGTTTATTTATCTTCTTAGATTTCATTTTTATATGGTAAAAATGAAATGGAAAAATATTAGAAAAATAAATAGGCAATGTAGATTAAAAAAAAACTAATAAACAAGTAAAAAACACAACCTCTCTAGTAAGGTCCAAAACGCAAAGCAGTTTATTTAGGACTAAAATCAGTACTGAGCTTAGTGTTAGCAAAAGTACAGCTGGTGCTTATGTTCATTAACATATTGGCAGAAGAGTACAAGTGACCCAAGTCTCATAGGAACACCCCAGCAGTACACAGCAAACATCCGAGAATTTACACCCCTTCACCTACTCAGCCACTTTAAAATCTTGCCTTAGGAAACAATTGTAAACTTAAAAAAAAAAATCTACACCATTAGATGCTAGATAAAATAATCAGTTTTAAATATTTTAATCAATACATAGTATTTCATATGGTATGGATTTTCATCTTTGATTTTAACCAATTATTCCCTCAGTCAAACATTTAAGTCATTTATCAAAACTCTAAGTTAGTTTATAGTAAGGAAACATGATAGCACTTTAGGTATGAGAATGTATGGATCACAGATAAAAATTGGCGTCAGTCTCTTTTTCTTCTTTTTGTTTTTAAATTAAAATAAAAGAAACTTGGACTCTTATTCTAGCCAACATATGCTTTATTATATAATCCTGCAGACACACACATAAAGAATGCATGTGCACACAGCTCCCCCAGGATTTAGTCTGCTCTGAACAAATGTAAAAATCAATTCTCTGCATTGATCCAGTTCTCAAAGCTAGGGTTTGCACCTAGAGTTTCATCCAAAGGATGTTACTTGTCTTTTAAAGACTTAGAGATATATTTCATGGAAAAAGAAAATAAAATATCAAATGCTTCGAATATCTGATGCAATATAATAGCTACAAAAGTAGCCAGCACAGGGAATGAAGGAAAGCTCCCAAAAGGAATAATAAAGGAAAGAAAAGGGAGGCACAGACAAAGGAAAGAAGCAAAGTAGACTGTGGGCACTTATTTCTATTAAAATAAAATGCAAATACCACCAGTGCCCTGAAACTAGAAATGGCCCACGGCATGCTAACAGCTAAAATTTCCAGTAACCTTGAATGATTGCCAAATTTCTCCACAGCATATTTTTTAGCTGAGCCCTTAATGTAAAATAAAGAGCGAGCTCAGAGGCAAAGGCAAGAGGAAACCAGCAATTACAAAAATGACAGGGAACAACAGCTAAGGCTAGCATTGGCCTTAACATGTAGAGAATATGTCTGCATTAGCCTGGCTGAAAACTCATGAGATGAGCTAGATGTCAGCAGGTCACACAGCATAAGGCCTCCAGGCCATGTGAAAGAAACTGGATTTTGCTATGGGACAACAGAAACTTCCAGAAGGCTTATGTAGCATACCTTCTTATTAACCTTTCTTCTTCACCTGCTCCTGTTCCAGGGTTCTGGAGTCTAAGTATCAACATAATCTTGTCATTTATTTTACTTTTCCAAGAAGTCTACTACCCCTCCCATTGTCTGATGCTGAAGAGATTGTGCCTTCCCATGAGGGGTCAGAGTGATAATACAGCAGGGAGGTTGTTTGCCTTGCACATGACCGATGTTTTGGGGGTTCAGAGGCATCTCTGCTGCGTGTTGCTCTCTTTCAAGATTTGTGAGTCTCTGGATTATGGTCGTTAATGAGTTTATGAGGTGTCCAGAGGTGATCTGTGGGCATGACTGCAGGCAGTCAAAAGCACATTGAGATGGTGGGAAGGGGCCCATTCCTGACTCCGAGAGAGCCTGAGATTTTAGTCACAAAATGTGCATACCTGGGTTTTTCGGTGGATTTATTCTCGTGCATGAGGGGCTCGTACTGAGCCTGTGAAGACTGGCTGGGGGCATGGCAGTGATTGGGTTCTGGAGTTTACAACGGTTGGGGTTCTGTGGGGGCAGGCGGAGGGACTCACCTGCCCCCCTTCCAAGTTTCCCCTCACCTGCCCCCTTCCAAGCTTCCCCAGATGAAGTCAGCCTGGTGCGGGGTGAGGTGGCACCTCTAAGAGTGTCAAGACAATTATGTAGAGAAAAAACCATCTTATCAAAATGTTGACATAAGAGATTACAAGCAAAAGAATGAATTTGGTTCTATACATCATTTCCTATACAAAGATTAATTCAAAGCAGATGACACACCACACATAAAAATGCAATAACAAAAGTACAACTAAAAGTACACCATACCTACAAGAACAAGAACACATAGGAAATGTTCATAAAATGGTGCCAATCTCAGAAACTGGAAGAAACCTGAGTGCCCAAGAACAGATGACTGGTTAAAGAAACTTTGGTACATCTACACAATGGAGTACTATGTAGCTCTTAGAAAAGATGAAGTCATGAAATTTACATACAAGTGGTACAATATGGAAAGTATCATGCTAAGCGAAATGAGTCAGAAAGAGGGGGATAGACATAGAAAGATTGCATTCATCTGGGGGATATAAAGCAACAAAATATGAGATTAATACCCAAGAATAGCTGAGATCAATACCAGGAGGATTACTCCATAGCTTAGAGGCCAGCTGGGTTATTCTAGGGGAAAGGGCAGTTCAGATAGAGAAGGGAGCACCAAATAAAGGGTGTTTGGAGGATCCTCCCAGGAGGGGAAATGCATGTTGAAAGTAGACTATGGACTGAACATGTTTGCCATTCAATGCCTCTTTTGCAGACCACAACACCCAAAAGGAGAGAGAGAACAAAAGGGAATGCCCTGCCACAGAGGCAGGGTGGGGGTGGGGGGTGGGGGGGATATTATCCATGGTGGTGGAAAATGGGCACTGGTGGAGGGATGGGTATTTGATCATTGTATGACCGAAACCCAAGCACAAAGATTTGTAAATCTACAACTGTACCTCATGGTGCTTCACTAATAAAATAAAATAAAAAAATTAAAAAAAATGGTGCCAATCTGACGTCCAAGTGACAGTACAGTCGGTAGGGGCTTCTCCTGCACATGGCCGACTTTGATCCCGAGCACCACTTATGGTCCGCCAAACCTACCAAGGAATGATCCCTGAACACAGAGGCAGGAGTAAGGCCTTAACACTACCAGATGTGGCACCAAAACAAAACAAAAACAAAAAAACTGCACTAATCAAAGCCTTGCTGAAACACTAAACCACAACCAAAAACAAAAACACCAAAAGCACAAATAAAAATAAACTGATCTTATCTAACACTGAAAACACTTGTACTCCAAAGACACACGAAAGCGAAGACAATTACAGAACAAAGTCATGAAAATCATGTTTATTGAGAAGGATATTTAAAACAAACAAAAAAAAATGTGGGAAAGAAATATTTAAAATATAACATTAGAGGCTGGAGAGATAGGACAGCAGACTGGGTACCAGCCTTACATCAGCTGATGCAGGTTGGATCTCTGGCACCCCACATGGTCCCTTTCAACCAGAAGTGAATCTTGAATACAGAGCCAAGAATAAGCCCTGAGCTCTGCTGGGTGTGGAACCAGAACAAAAACAAAATGAAAATGGTATATGGCAACAAATTGGCACAAAGACCTTATAAAAAAAAATCTTATGATTAAGTAATAAAAAATGAGTTAAAATGAATTTTAAAATGGCTGAGGAAATAAAAAACTCCAAAGACATAAAAACAGCCATTAAGTACAAGGGGTGGACAATATTATTCAACATTAGGGAAATACAAATCAAAATCTCAATTTAATACTGCTTCACACCAATTATAATGTATAAAATTAAAGGCAGACAGGGGACTTGTGGATAAAGTTATCCTTATATGTGGTTAACCAGGGTTTCATCTCCAGCACTCCATATGGTCCCCTAAAGCACCACCAAAGTGATCCCTTGAGCACACGGAAGGGAGTAAGACCTGAGCACTGACAGGTTTGCCCCCAAACCAAAAATAAAATGAAGTAAAAAGACTGATAGACACTAAACTGGCAAGGACGTAGAGAAACAGAAATCTGTATCTATTGATAATAGCAATGGAAAATGGTGCAGTTGGTTTGCAAATTGGTCTGGTAATTCATCAAAATGTTTTAAAAGCTGAATTTTCACTCCTTGATACATAACCAAGAGAATAAAAAGCAGATGCACAGGAACCAGGGATGAGTCTTAGTGGCAAGAGTGCATTCCTTACATGGATTCAATTCTAGCATAATAATTAAAAGGTATCTACCACCCAAAGTCGTACACAAATATCCAGAGCAGCAATATTCATAAATGCTGAAAAACCATAAACTTATCCAAATGTACAGAAACTAAAAGATAAATAAAACAGGCACATCCTTATACTGGAATATAATTCAGAAATAAAAATGAAATACTCATATATCCTATAATATGGAAAAACCTTGTAAACATGCTGAGTGAAGTAATCTGGTCAAAAAAGACCACATATTTTATGATTTCCTTTTAAGGAAATGTCCAGAAGTGTCAAGTCTACAGACAGAAAGTAGGATAGCAGCTGCCCAGCAGTAATGGATAATGACTAACAGGCACCGGTTTGTTTCTTTTGATTTTTTCAGGGAGGGCAATGGTCAGGGCTTACTTCTAGGTTTCTGCACAGGATCATTCCTAGGTGCTCAAGGGACCACAGGAAGCGCAGAGATGGAATCAGAGTGAGTTGCAAGCAAGACTCATCTCCAGTACTACTTCTCCAGCCCACTATAGGTTTTCTTTGGGGGGATAACAATGTTCTCAAATTAGACTGTGACAATGGTTTTCATAGTCTTGTCATACATTAGCATTGTAGCACTGTCCTCCCGTTGTTCATTTGCTCGAGCAGGCACCAGTAATGTCTCCATTTGAGACTTGTTGTTACTGTTTCTAGCTTATCAAATACACCATGGGGAGCTTGCGAGGCTCTGCCTGACTTGTGAGTCAATATATTAGAACAAATTAAGTGGAACAATTTAAGTGGCTGAACTGTATGATATGTGAGTTAATGTGAAGAAAGTGTAAAGTACGTGAAGTAATAACTCAATAAAATCTTTAAAAATTAGCAGATCTATGTTGATATAATATTAGTTGCTTACCATTGATTCAATTATATTTTCCCTCACTAAATATTCATTTGATATTCTGTTAATAGAGGGCTAAAATAAAAACAAGGAAAAGATGATATAAAAAATGATCTTTAAAAGGGATCTCAGTATCTGGTCATCAAGTTCTCCTAATATATAAAATTTGTATGTGTTGAATTTATATAGTGACAAGGAATGTATTCACAGGGCTACAACAACTTTTGTGCAGAGCCTTAAGACTCACTTTAAGACTCAAAATTGAACAATTTAAAACTGTCCTCTAAGATCAAAGGCCACTCAGTTCCTCAGGTCAGCAATTCTTAAAATGCATTAGGAACAGATGGGCTTGGAGCTGCAGTGGGGCATAAGCCAGCAGCCAATGCAAAGAGGCTCCCTCTGCAACAATAGGTGCCTATGCGAGAAGGGAAAACTTCATTTTTAGAAGCACGGATCTGGCAATGGAACTCAAACCGTGACTCCAGAATCAGTGCTAAAGTGTGCCCCCCCCCTCCCACTTCAGGTAGACCTGTGGGTGGCAGAGCTTCCTGTGTGTGGCTGCTCACAAAGCCACCAGTTAATTTTCCCTTCCACAGTACATTGGACCAGCATCTTGATCCAATTCTATACTGAATTCTCGGCTACCCAACCACATTAGGCCAATAGTCATTAGCCATAACTAACAGGAGAAAAGCAATATGTAAATAAAATATTGCTTCTTTTTCCTTTGTGTCCTTTGCATAGTTTACTTTAAAGCAATGTCCTTTTTGTATAGACAGAAGAAGATAGTTAATGCTATGCTTTTGTAACTTGGGAGTTAATTGACTCTGAATAATCTTTACTCCTGAGCATCTATCATATTTACCTGACTTAAGCCTCAGTTGCTCTTAGTTACTAACATCCCAAAAGCAGGGTCCCGTTGAAAGGACTGGATGGACCCAGGGCAAGCAGTAAGCTACCCTGGCATCAAAACGGGACAGGCCAAGTGCCATAAAACTAAGAGCCCAGTCATGGACAAATTCTGTCATGACCCAAAGAGAAGTGACTGGTTGAGGGCCCTGCTGGAGTTAGGAAGGACTAATGGTCTGAGGATTGTAGTCTAAGATCTATAGTGAGATGTTCCCAGGAAAGCCACCATATATAAGAGCGTAATTTATCTCTTTCGAATCATGTGTCCATACAAAATGATTAGAAAGATTATTAAGAAGTAAATTTAAGGTGACTGTTCAAATGATTATGGACTAAAGAAAAGAGAAGTATACCCTTAGGCCCTTAGATAAAATTCCTGCCCTAGAGTGGATCTCCTAGCAGGAAGAGATCTTTGTCTTAGAAGAGTTTCCCTGGAAGGATGGGCTTTCATATGTTGACTGTGCTATCTTACCTGGGTGTACTTTCTACCCCCAACCTTGGAGGTTGGGCTCCAGATTAAGGCTGTGAGACTTGCCACAGGGAGATGGCACAGGGAAAGTAGGAGACAGGAATGAGGGGCAATGTGAGACTGGAATGGGGCACTCAGTGAGATTGTAATAGGCAGGGAGGGAGAATAGAAAAAACAGCGGGACAGGGCTGGAGCAATAGCATAGCGGGTAGGGTGTTTACCCTGCACACGGTTGACCCAGGTTCGATTCCCAGCATCCCATACGGTCCCCAGCACTGCCATGGGTAATTCCTGAGTGCAGAGCCAGAAGTAACCCCTGTGCATCGCCGGGTGTGACCCCCCCCCCAAAAAAAAAAACAACAGCGGGATGGAGATTGGAATAAATGGCAACTGATCACAAACTAGCTTGGTGGCCCTATTGCCTCCTTCATGCTTCTGTTGGCAGGGGCTGCAGGCTGGGGCGGGGAAGAGGTTCATGGTCACCGAATGCATGTGAAAAGAACGCCGCATTTTATTTTTGAACATACAGACATCCTCAAAAAAACTAGAAAGTGAGCTTCTATACGATCCAGAAATTCTGGGAATGTATTCCTGTGCTGCAAAAATACACAGCAGAAACACCACATGCAACCCTATGTTCATTGCAGCACTGTTCACAATAGCCAGAATATGGAAACAATCTGAGTGCCCAAGAACAGACGACTGGATAAAGAACCTATGGACATTTACACAAAGGAATATTATGCAGCTGTTAGGAAAGACGAAGTCATGAAATTTGCCTATAAATGGATAGACATAGAGATTATCATGCTAAGTGAAATGAGTCAGAAGGAGAGGGAAGGTACAGATTGACTGCATTCATTTGTGAGAAATATATATAGTATGAGACTAATATCCAATGCAAGGGAAAACAGAGGCCAGGAGGACTGGTCATTGGTTAGAAATGACCACAAATATGTGTGTGTGTGTGTGTGTGTGTGTGTTGGGGGGGGGGGGTAGGAGAGGAGAGGGTAGTTAAAATAGAAGCGGGTCCAGTATGACAACAATAGTTGGAAATAATCACTGGACAAAAACTGAGTATTGGGACTGGAGCGATAGTACAGTGGGTAGGGCATTTGCCTTGCACGCAGCCGACCCGGGTTTGATTCCCAGCATCCCATATGGTCCCCTGAGCACTGCCAGGAATAATTCCTGAGTGCATGAGCCAGGAGTAACCCCTGTGTATGGCCGGGTGTGACCCAAAAAGAAAAAAAAAACCTGAGTGTTGAAAGTAGTTAAAGGGATATACATGATACCTTTCAGTATCTCTATGAAAAATCATGGCAGGCTGGGGTGAAGGAAGGTATTGGGGGAGGGGGGAGGGAGGGAAACTGGGGAGGGATGGATGTTTGAATATTGTATGACTGAAACCCATTTATGAACAGCTCTGTAATGCTCACAGTCATTCAACTAAAAAAAAAAGAATACATGGGCTCAAGAAGCAGAAGCAGAAACTGCACTCACATTCCTTAATACTGGTAGTGCCAACTCCTCGAAGGAAGTCAGATCCACCACATACTGCCCAACTCTGCATTCACTTTTTCCAGGTGCAGGCTCTGACCTGTATAAAAAGACAGGATTTTGGGTTCAAAGATTCTTTTACAGATTTTTTTAGCAGTTCCACTGAGACTCCAATCTACCACATATGTTGTTAATCACCTTAAAAATACAAACACACACGGTTTGGGTTATATTCCACATATGAGAAAGATCATTCTGTATCATTCTTCTAACTTCACTCAACATGATACTCTCTTCTAGATGAACACAAGAGTGCAAATGTCTTTTCTAAGTAAGGGTTTTCTGGGTTCCTGGGGTAAATGCCAAGGAGTAAAATTGATGGGTCATATGGAAGGTCAATTCCTAGTTTTTTTGTGAAGTCTCTGTATTGTATTCCAAATGGGCTGGACCAGTCTACATTCTCACCAGCAATGAATGAGGGTCTCCTTTTCCCCAAATCCATGCTAGTACTGGTTGTTTTAGTTCTTTTCAATGTGAGTGTGAGATGGTATCTCATTGTTTTGATTTGTATCTCCCTAATGATTAATAATACAAAGTCTTTTTTTAGTAGAGAAATAACAATTGTCCAACTGCAACAGAAATTGAGAAAGGCCTTCAATAGGATGCAGACCACAGAGATAAGAGCATAAATTATGGAACAGGATGGGAGAGGCGACACAGAGACAAAGATGGAGGGAGGTGGTCACACGGGGGAGGGTGTCAAGCTGAAATGTATCTGGCATGAAGCCCTAACAACAAAATTAAAGTAAAACAGTGTCTAAAATTAAAAAAAAAAAAAGTTTCAAGTGTATAGCAGGACTTTTAAATAAAGACAGGCAGGGCTTGGAGGGAAAATGAGGACACTCAAGGAGGAAAGTTAACAATGATGATAGAATTGGCATTGAAACACTAAATGCCTAAAACTCAATCATAAATAACTTTGTACCTCATTGTGCCTTAAAAATACATAAAATTTATTTTTTAAAAAATCATCTAAAAAAGAGTGGCTTGCATTCAAAGCTGCCGATTCCATATTTTCTCTAGACAAGGACAATAACCTTTGCAGGACCAACCCGAAGCTCCACGTAGTTACCATATCACCTCTCTGAAAAGTGGTAAAAGTGAGGACTACAAAGTACAAAGTGAATAGCCCTTTCCTCTAGGATACCAGACTGGCCTCTAAGTTATGGAGTAATCCTCCTGGTGCTGATCTCAGCTATTCTTGGGTATTAATCTCATACTTTGCTACTTTATATCCCCCAGATGAATGCAATCTTTCTATGTCTATCCCTCTCTTTCTGACTCATTTCGCTTGAACATGTTTGCCACTCAATGCCTCTTTTGCAGACCACAACACCCAAAAGGAGAGAGAGAACACAGGGGATTGCCCTGCCACAGAGACGGGGGGATGGGGGGATGGGGGTGGGAGGGATATTATCCATGGTGGTGGAAAATGGGCACTGGTGGAGGGATGGGTATCTGATCATTGTATAATTGAAACCAAAGCACAAAAAATTGTAAACCTACAACTTTAAAAAAAAATAAAATAAAATAAAGGGGAAAAAAAAAAAAAAAAAAAAAGTACAAAGTGAGGGGCTGGAATGACAGCACAGCAGATAAGGCATTTGCCTTGCACGTGGCCGACCCAGGTTAGAATCCCAGCATCCCATATGGTCCCCTGAGCACCGCCAGGAGTAATTCCTGAGTGCAAAGCCAGGAGTGACCCCTGTGCATTGCCGGGTGTGACCCCGCAAAAAATAAAGTACAAAGCGAGATGTGTTTATTACTCAGTGAATATAAGTATTTGGTAAACATATATTTTTATGCTTTTTTCACATGATGATTTTAATCTCAATTTTTCTTTGTCTAAGCAATCTGTAAAAACCCAAGGTTCTTTCAAGATAGAAGAGATAACTGGGTCAATCTCTTCTCCAGAGAGAATAAAACATCATAGGAACAAAATATCAGTACCCAACTCTGGACAAAGGCCCTCTCATGCCAGATAAGGTGACAACATCAAATCCAATTCTTCTTTCTCCCTGTCTGACTTCTTCTGTATAAAATCCATCAACAGGCATATCACATGCTATTAAGACTTCAATGGCTTTCTGGATCAATGTTGTTTTTCCAACTCCTAAAAAAAAAATTAAAAATAAATAAAGATCTCATCAAATGCCACTTCCTTGACAGAGCATGTTTAGCAATACTTACTGATTCGCAATGGACGAACAAATGGCTACAATGGATTTTATTAACACAAAGTTTACTTTACTTTTGATTGCTCCAGGTGTCAAAACTTGATTTCAAACACAAATAAGCATAATAAAAATATGAATGGCATCTTAAAATTTACTTTTAAATTATGAAACTTGGAAAATTGGAGGGGAGCGGGTTGAGCTTTCCTCCCCACCCCGACCAGGGCTCCGGCAGTCGAAGACCTCCAGGACCAGAAACTACCATGCTGAGACCACTCTCCGCACACCTGAAGGTACCAGCAGAGGGACAAAGCCACGCGGGTTCCGGGGCCAAGATCTCCAAGCCTACTCGGATTGGGGCCGAGCATCCTCCACCCAGATCCTCCAAATTCCAGTAGGCGGGGGTCACACCCACCAACTGGCCCCCTGGCGCCGTGTAATCCCATCAGCGGCCAAGACTCAGAGACTATAAAATCCAGATTCCGGACGAGAACAGTGCAGTCTTCTGCCCCCGCGCCTGGGTGTTCCTTCCCGGGGCCCCTTGGAGGGGAGCGGGTTGAGCTTTCCTCCCCGCCCCGACCAGGGCTCCGGCAGCCAAAGACCTCCAGGACCAGCCACCACCATGCTGAGACCACTCTCCGCACACATGAAGGTACTGGCAGAGGGACAAAGCCACGCGGGTTCCGGGGCCGAGACCTCCAAGCCTACTCGAATTGGAGTCGAGCATCCTCCACCCAGATCCTCCAAATTCCAGTAGGCGGGGGTCACACCCACCAACTGGCCCTCTGGCGCCGTGTAATCCCATCAGCAGCCAAGACTCAGAGACTATAAAAACCAGCTCCCGGAACCGCATGGTCGCGAATGCGGCCGTGCGACATCTTATTATGACATCTTATTATCTCATTCCTACTTTGGACAAACTGGCAGGCTACCGAATGTAGCCTGCCCACACGGCAGAGTCTGGCAAACTCCCCTTGGAGTGCCCAATATGCCAAATATCAGTAACAAAGATGGGTCTCATTCTCCTAAAGAGCCTTGAGTATAATCTCAGGGCTAGGATGAAGGAGACGTTACTGGGGTCTGCTCGAGGCAATAGACGAATAACAGGATGATTTGTGATTTGTGAAATTATGAAACATTACTAGTTTTGTCGCATACTTAATCTAGAACCAACTAGTTCTCCCAGTATGTAATTTGTATCTCTTAGGACAAACTTTTATTTTCTCCTAGACTTATTCTCCTTGTGTAAGGAGAACATTCTACACCTAGAAAGCAAAACTAGATATGCTTGGGTCAAAGGCTAAGCGCCTGAAATAAGAATTTCAACTTTCAAAACAGTGTGCAATTAACAATGGGAAAATCCCTTCAGTCTGTTATTAACTTTGCCTTCCAAAATAATGTCTTAAATGTCACCAATACCACTAGAAATGGTGGTTTTATTCTTTTACCTTTTGGGGGCCATACCCAGCAGTGAGTGTGCCGTGGGGCCCAGACCATTCCCAGTAACCACAGCCTGTAAGGTACTCTGCCAATGGAGCTAAGGGGCCAATAAGGCCATATCTGGCATTGCTTGAGGGTAGAAATGGAAATTTTAAGCTTTTTTTTTTTTTCATAAGAGCAATTTTAGCAGACTGGCAACCCCTTGAGTCTCCAGTGTCCCTAAGAACTGATTTGGCATTATCCAACACTTTCCTAATTACAATCTCCACAAGCTCATCTTCCACCTCAACCTCCTTTTTTTTTTTTTTGTCCCCAGTCTAGCTTGCTGACTGATGAGATCTTAGCAACAAGGTGCTAGCTAACAGTAGCAATCACAAATGTTACAGAGTCAGACATTATTACAACATACTACAGCCATTTCCTAAGTTAAATCCTTACAACCACTCTCAGAGGCAAATGAAAAAAAGAGGCACAAATAGGTGAAGAATTCTAATAAAAACCATACATTTTTAAGAGGGCTCTTTATTTGCGACCTGACTTTGCTTGTATGTCATGTTGCCATACAGACTTAAGACTATGGCATCAAGATTATCCAAAAACAGGAAAACTTCTAGTAGAACTGAAATATGGCTGTCCATATGAAGTAATCACAATTCCCAAGAACCTTTTCTAAGAGTACTTTAAATAAAATACGATAATACTCTTAGCAATCTTCCTCCAAAATTCACACCATTGCACCTGATCTTAGGGGGTAAGAACAGCAATGTAAATAGATCCTGTTATCTGGCTCTCAGATTGAATACTATGAAACCTGCCTCAGGTTCTAATCTTTCCTCCAGTAACTCCTGCTTTAAGAAAGTTACTGAAAAATGTGTTAAATGTGGTCAAGTGGCATTGGTGGATATTTCTCTGAAGACCTTCCTTCAGAACTGACTAGGAATTCACCTTCAGTAAAGAATCTGACAACAGAAGAAAGAGATGTGAATTACAACCATTTACTTCAACATTCTTTACAATAGCAAAACAATTTAAAAAAATTTTTTAAAGCCCTAAATGTTAATCAGTTAGGGAATAGTAAATCATGGTACTCTGTATGACAAGGCACATAAATACACAGAGTACAATGCATTAAAGAGCAAAATGTTTACCTATTAGCCTGGAAAACTGAGCAAAACATGAGCAAATAATATATGGAGAAAAAAGCAGATTAAGCAGAAAACATACAGAGTATTTTTTTTTAGTGAAGTATTTATCTGTCACATGGGGGGGGGATGCTTAAGTGCCAAGGAGACATGGGTGGGGCACTGATTACAGAAACAACTGTAGCAAGCAATATATGATCCAATAATCTGCATTCATAAGAGATTCAGACTTTTCTAAATCTCTAAATCTAAAGTAGTCAGAGTTTGGGACTGAGTTAGTAAAAAAATTAAGCCAACTTTTTTTTCAAAAGGGAGACATCATGTCTAGAGAAAAAAGATTACCACTTGATAAAAGATTACTAAAAGATTAACTTTTACATAGTTGCAATACAGTGCTGTCTATTAAACTAGTCAAAATACCAGTATAACAGCTTTCAGAAGGTAGGAAGAGAAGGTAGATCATTCTGAAGACGGGCATAAAAGAATTCCCCTGTGGGATTGAGTCTTCTCAACTTCATGCACATAAAACTAAGGAAACATAAGAATCAGTGACATTCTGGTCAGCTACTGTCCCCACCCACCTACAGGATTTGGAGAAGATATAATCCGAAAAATAGGTCATGTCTGTTGTAAAACAAATAGATATCCTGGGATAAGACTGCTGAGAAAACTATATTCCACATTTCAAAGACTGACAAATTATTGTCAGAAGACAATATTCCTTTGCAATATTAGGGAGTACTTCCAGATATTAAAAATTCTCAAACCACCCTCCACCTCACTCTCCCTCAAGGCTTGGTTAAAAATAAATCCCTAAGTTTGCAATATGAAGTGCAACCTTTGCTACTTAAGGATAAATATAATCATTAGGACAAAATGAAAAAATCCTAGACCCTGGAGGGGTTCAGATACCTTTAGTATCTGAACTCATAACTAACTTGTACAATACCCTGCTGTTACAAAAGAGTTAAAAAAAATCACTTTCTGCACTTCCTTAGCCTATCCTGTGTGGCTACCACCTTTGTGACTTTTCTGTCAAGTCTCTTAAGTCTTGGTTTGAAAGGTAGCTTGGCTTTAGTCTTATTTGACCCCACTTCAGGAGAATGCCAACAGGCCAGAGTCGGGGGTGTCCGATGATAAGGGCATGAGGTGAGTGGAAACAGGCATCAGGTCAGAGAGGGACCCCATAAGGCCTCCCAGACTGCAACCTTGTCCCACGACGTTCGTAGAAATTCAGGCTAAACCTGGAGTCGGGGTAGAGGTGGTCAGGCAAAGTGACATATTTAATTTCACAGTTCCCCAAGTGAAAATTCCACACGCCCTTCCCCTAGATGCATGGATCAGGAGGCACAGCTTTGGCAGGACAAAAGAACTTAGAAACCTTCATTGTCCACCACAGTCATGCCAGATATTCTGAATTACTGTGTGAACACATCATAATTTCAAATCTATGGTAGTTACTACGGCTACTGAGGAGTACAACAAGGCGTCCTGCTATTTAATACTTCAATTTAAATAATCCACATTACAACTTTGTCCTTTTTTTTTTTTAACCATGGCTAGCTTCAATATCAATTGTCTACTTTATAAAATCACGAGCTATTCGCGCAGTCGCATTTGTGGCCGTGCTACATCTTATCTCTTTCTTACTTAGGACAACCTGGCAGGCTACCGAATGTAACCTGGCCACAAGGCAGAGTCTGGCAAACTCCCCATGGCGTACCCAATATGCCAAATACCAGTAACAATGATGGGTCTCATTCTCCTAACCCTGAAAGGGCCTTGAATATGGCACTTTAAAAATCTCAAGGCTAGGACAAAGGAGCCGTTACTGGGGCCTGCTTGAGACAACCAACGAACAACAGGATGATCGGTGACCGTGATTGGTTTCTAGTTTGGGGGCCACACTTGACCTTGCTCGGGATGACCACGTTATATACATTACATACATATACATGCGTTCCCCTTAGCCACTGTCTGTTGATGTTTAGAAAGGAATCATCTGGGGGGCCGGGAGGGGGAAGGTCAGATATGCACAACTGTAGCTATCACCACCGTTTCTGCAATATTTATAATGTTGCATCACTGTAATGTATGCAACTGTAATGTATATAACGTTACAACTATAATATATGTGATGTATGCCCAGCATCGAAGCCGGATCAGCTGCATGCACAGCAAGCGCGCTTTTATCCGCTGGACCGACACCCATCCCCCACCCCCCCCCCCCCGCAAAAAAAAAATCACCGCTTCTAAGAAAGGAAACTATGCTCCTATCAAATTCATAAAGTCGGAGTTGGCAGCCAGAGCCAGAGCCCAGATCCGGGCCGGCCGCCTCAACTCGGCGCACCCTCCACGCTCACCCCTCAGCCAATCTGGAGGACCCCCAGATTACCTGGGGGCCCAGTCAGGAACACGTGTCGCGCCATAACCGTGAGCAGGGATGTCGGGGGATTCACGGCCCGGGAGCGGGTGAGCGAATGCCCGACTGAGGTTCCGCCCAGCCTCCGGCGACCGGAAGCTCCGCCTTCGCGACTGCGCGTGCGCATTAGTTCGCGCCGGAGGTCCCGGGACGCGCTGGCCTCCGCGGTCTCTGTGCGCGCAGGCGCTCTGGGCGCTCGTCCGCCGCTCTGCCTAGCGGTACCCTGGAACGTTCAGACCTTTCGACCATCCCGGCACTTAAGCATCGGTGCTGAACTTCCGTGGGACGTTTGAGAGAGGATGCACGTGAAAATGCCTGCGACTAAGCCAGAATTTCCCCACGTTAGCGCCGTCGTTCTTTTTGGATTCGGCATGCCGCTGGATTTTAGAACTGAAATTCCCCCAGACTGAGGGAAGTTTGTGTTGAAGGTTGGGGTTCCGGGAAGACTCTTTGTCCGAAGTGCAGATTTTATTGCCGTTTTGATCTAGAGGCCTGATATTGTCGGTTATAGTTGCAGACGAGAATGATTGGCTAAACTCGCTATTTCTGAACTCATCCAGAAATTTGAAAAGATTGATGGTGCTTGGGAGAGTCTTGAGAATCTGACTCAAGATTATTTTATTGTTTTAAACGCTCCAACAATTTCTCTTGTGCGGGGGCTTGAGAACTTCTGGTTTAAGCAGCTTTCCGTCTTCAGTTATGTACATGGAAGCCAGGTTGTTGGTTTTGTTTTGTTTTGTTTTTTCCCATCTCCATGTCATGAGTGTAAGCCAAAACAACAGGATCCTGCTAAAGGATCCCTACCTACAACAAGTTAAATATCTTCTCCACTTTTATCTTCTCCACTTTTACCCGCCTCCCGCCCAAATCCTCCCCGTCCCGCTACACACACACACACACACACACACACACACACACACACGAACCTCTTCAAGTGTTGCAACCAGTGAAATGAAGTGTCAATAGCCTTGGGCCAGATTTACCTGTGCACTCTTTCAGTCTAACATGTGTGCAGTTTGACTTGTGATCAATCATTCGCCATCCTGGCTAAGAAAGCAATTTTCAGTGAGTGCTCAACTTAATAGGTTCCCCCCCCCAAACAGGACCTCTGGGGCTCCCCTTAGCCACTGTTTGTTGATGTTTAGAAAGGAATCATCTGGGGGGAGTCAGGGAAAGGGGGCAGATTTGCACAGTTGTAGCTATCACCACCGTTTTTTGCAATATTTATAACATTGCATCACTGTAATGTAGACCTTTCACTTAGATTTATCCTTCGCCCTCATGCAAGTTGGAATCTGGAATCCAGCGGCTAATGGAGTCAAGGAATTTTCCCCCACTCTGCCCCACCATCGAAGGAGTTTCCAAAGGAATCTCACAGTCACTGTATACATGACTTTAGGCCCAGTACCATCTCCATCATGAGACTTGTTGTTACTGTGTTTGGCATATCGAATGCATCGCGGGTAGCTTGCCAGGCTCTGCCGTGTGGGCGAGATACTCTCGGTAACTTGCCGGGCTCTCCGAGAGGGGCAGAGGAATGAACTCAGGTCGGCCATGTTGGCCGCTTGTAAGGCAAACGCCCTACCTGCTGTGCTATCGCTCAGAAACATTTATTTTTAAATTATGATTTTTCATCATTGAAAGGAGTTTATGTTTTTAGGAATCACCAGAAGTTGGATAACTTTGATTAAGAGTCCAGAATTCTGGCATCAGGAACATATAAACTTTAGGTATAGAGAACTGAACTCAGAACAAATAGAGAAATCTGACCTAATTGGATATTCTTTTCCATTAAAGCCATTTCTTTGTGTGATAATTACATAGATGTTTTAATGATAATTACCTCAGTAACAGGTGATTTCAGTCTTCCTGCAACATGAATACAAGACAACCTTTTAATAGTACCATTCTTTATTAAATAAATTTGTCACTATATGTCTAGAGTCTCAGCATTTCCCAAATCTCCAAAATCCTAAAAAGACTTTTTGTTCTTAATCAAAAACCATGTTTTGGGGATTTGGGAAATGTTTTTATATCCGCTTTGCCATGACTGTCCTAGTTTAAAACTTGAGTTCTAGGTCTTTGGAACTTTTCCCACTCTTGCCCATGGAAACAAGAATTCTGGTCATTATATAGTTAAAGGTAAAAGCAGAATTTAAGAATCGAAGTTAAGAAATTCTGGAGAGATAATATATCAGGAGGATCCTCATCTTCCTGCAGCTGACTTGGGTTTGATCCCCAGCTCCCCATATGGTACACACCCTGCCAGGAGTGATCCCTAAGTGCAGAGCCTGGAAGCACTGAGCAACTCAGGATGCACCTACCTCCCCTCTCCTCCATTCCTCCCCAACAAAAAAAAAGAATAATACTTAGCATTTTGTCAGGTTAAATGTTTTAGGTTGAATATTTTTGCTCCTCCTATCTACCATCTTGATGTTTAGGAGGAAATAGCTCATGAAAGGAGACGCCTTGTGAACAGAATTGATGCCAGTAAAAAAAAAAAAAGTTTACAGCTGTACTGAAGCCTTCATCAGAACTTACCAGCACCTAATCTCAAACTAATGGCCTCCAGAAATGTGAGATAAATTTTTATTGTTTTTCAACAACCTAATTTCCCAGTCTATGTGTTTTTGGTTTGGTTTGGTTTGGTTTGAGGTTTGGGTCCCAGAGGTTACTCCTGACTGCGTTCAGGAATTAGTCCTGATGGTGCTCAGGGGACAATATTGGATGCCAGGAATCAGGTCAGTTGCAAGATAATCACTTTGCCCACTGTACTATTGCTCCGCCCCACCCCACCAGTTTCTGGTTTTGTTGTTGTTGTTGTTGTTACAGCAATCTAAGTGGGCTAAGATGGCAAATGCATAGTTTTATAGTTCATTACAAGCCATTGCTCTGAATATAGGACTTTTTCCTGAACAAATAATATGGCAATGCTGATAATTTAAAGTCTGTTTAACACAGTCTCTACCTGAAGTCCTGATAGTATACTGATTGCAGAAGTAGGGATGATTATACCATCACATCACACAAACACAAACACACACGTTCATACACCCCTGGTATCCAGTGATATTTCACTGATTGGACACCAAAGGTCTGACATGAAGATTGGATGAAAAACTAAGAACAGAACAAAGAGGATATGACTACTGGGGTATGAAAAAACATGAAAGAGAAAAAACTGGGAAGAGGGTGTTGTTTTTCCAGGCCAGCATTCATTGCCGTTGTGAAAATGGTTCCTAAATTTTTCTTTCAGGAAAATCAGCACCTTTTACTCCCTCACCTTTCCCTTCCTTCCCCTGCCCCGACATTGAAATAGTGGATCCCCACATTTAGGCTCCAAAAAGCACCCCCAAATTAGGTCCACAACACAAAACCCTAAGACTTTCATCTGTCCTCTTTATCCTCCATTTCACACCTCTGATTTTTAGTTAGAAACCAGCCAGTTTGACTCAAGTCGAGAGACATGGGGACAGAGACACCTAAGAAGCTTCTTTCCCCTTCTCTCCCCAGTTACTTCTACCTCTAAGACAGGCTCAATTTGCATTACTCTGGGATGCAAGAATGGGAAGGCTATCCTCATTCTTCAAAAAATCTTTCTCAGCCTTCCATTTTAGTCGCCACACCCCCACCAAGCAGACAAGTGAAATAATCTATTTACCTCTGCTTTGTATTCTGCAATCTAAATACGAATTTCTCACAAGGCAAGGTTCTAAAGAATCTTTTCTGGTTTTTATTTATTTTTTTAAAGTCCAGCAAGTAGCACATTGTTCTCTCCACTGTGTGCCAGGAACTGTACTTTGTTCTTGAGGTACAGCAGTATAGGAATCAGTGTAGGCCCTGACAAAATTTTATATTCCACTGGAGAAAGACAGTAGCTAATATAGAATGTAATGGGATAATAAGGACAGGAAATAAGAACAAAGGATATATAACTAAAAGGTACAGATATATGTGCGTGTATGTGTGTCTGTGTGTGCACGCTCTGAAGTAGCACTGCACTGTTCTCCCATTGTTCATCGATTTGTTCGAGCGGGTCCAGTAACATCTCCATTGTGAGACTTGTTATTACTGTGTTTGGCATATGTCACAGGTAGCTTGCCAGGCTTTGCCGTGTGGGCGAGATACTCTCGGTAGCTTGCTGGGCTCTCCAAGAGGGGCAGAGGAATCGAACCCGGGCCCCTGGGTCAGCTGCATGCAAGCCCTACCTGCTGTGCTATCGCTCCAGCCCACGTGCTCTAAAGTAGCTCTTACAATAGTATGAATGCAGAGAAAGTGGAGAACTTTAATGGAATCTGATCTCATTCTTCTCCAGAGAGCTTTTCAGAATGATTATTGTATGGTCGGCCATGTTGGCTGCGTGCAAGGCAAACGCCCTACCATTGTATGGTCACGGTCATGGTCCTCCCATTGTTCACCGATTTTGCTCGAGTGGACCCAGTAACATCTCCATGGTGAGACTTGTTGTTACTGTGTTTGGCATATGGAATACATCATGGGTAGCTTGCCAGGCTTCACCGTGCGGGCGAGATACTCTCGGTAGCTTGCCGGGCTCTCCGAGAGGGGTGGAGGACTCGAACTTGGGTCGGCCATGTTGGCTGAGTGCAAGGCAAATGCCCTACCCGCTGTGCTATCGCTACAGCCCATGATTATTGTAGTCATACAATAATTATGTCCTCTTGGACCAGTTAGCATAAAGATTTGTGGGCTAGTGGATCAGGGAGATACAATCTAAGTCCCAAGTCACTTTGGGTACCTGGCAGGCACTGCCACTGGACTCCTACTGAAGTTGAATCACTGCACCCAAACTTCTCTCAGTGAACATAGCTATGTCTACATCAGAGAGTGTCTCTCTCTGACTTAGGAAGAAGCTCATGTTTATTCAAGCTTCATTGTTTTTTCCTATAAATTACCTGACGGAGCAGGTAATTGCTTTTTAGTTTGTTCAAAATATATCATCCCCCAAATTATTTTCAAAGTGTAGCCTAGGTGAAGTTCTGTTGGTTTTAATTAGCCAGATTCACCCCTCAGGAATCATGACACTCCTCACTGCCCACATGCCCATTCCTACATATTAGTTAAGGGGATGGTTTTAGCTTATTTTGCTGGATTTGATAAAGTTTCTGCTGACTGAAAATGAAATGGAAATCTTATTAATAATTAACTTCATTTGGAAGGTATTTTCTTTAGTGTTTCCAGAAACCTAAAGTGCCTTAATGCCTTTCGGTGGTCAATTGTCTTCATCAGTTCCTAACATCATGTGGGACCAAAAATCAAGTTGAAATTTTGAAGTAATAATTTGTAGCAAAATACTGAATAAGTAAGTGCATTTTTAAACATTTTTTTTCAGAGCTGGAGCAATAGCACAGCAGGTGCTATTGCTGGATTACCTTGCACTTGGCCAACCCAGGTTCGATTCCCGGCATCCCATATGGTCCCCTGAGCACTGCCAGGGATAATTCCTGAGTGCAGAGCCAGGAGTGACCCCTGGGAATTTCCAGGTATGACCAAAAAAGAAAAAAATGCTGTTCTTTTTTCTCCTGCTTGAGATAGATAATGATGTTTATACAACATTGTTAGTTTATCTGATGCCACTGAACTTTAAAAATGTTAAAATGAACTATTTTGTGCTATATTTTACAACAATTTTTTTTCTTAGGGCTGAAAAGAAAGTACAACAGGTTGGAGTGCATGCTTTCATGCAGATATGATCCCTGGCACTGCCTGGTTCCCCAAGTACCTTCAAGAGTGAGTGCAAGCACAAAGACGGGAGTAGTCCCCAAGAACCGTGATGTGATCAACTCCCACAAAAGTAATAAAATAAAATTTAAAATCCCAGTTAAAAACCAAATCATTATATGGAAAGAATAGAGATAGATGGTGCTGGAGCAATAGTACAGTGGGTAGGGTGTTTGCCTTACATGCTGCCAACCTGGTTTCGATTCCCAGCACCCCATATGTTCCCCTGAACACCACCAGGAGTAATTCCTGTGCAGAGCCAGGAGTAACCCCTGTGCAGAGCCAGGTGTGACCCCAAACGCCAAAAAAAAAAAAAAAGAATAAAAATGGAAATGAAGGCTAGAGTTGTCAGAGAAGAGATTTTGGAGCTTGAGTTGAACTGCCATCATGTGAATGGGTGAGAATGAAAAGAGGAAGTGAGCTAGATGACCTGTTACAGAATGACCTAGGTGTTGAGGAGTGAACCTTCAGCAAGGAGGCAAACTTGTTCTTACAATTAGGAACTTAAGCAAAAAACCCTGAAAGGGAAGATCCTGGAGCTCCAAAGACTACCCCATTAGAAGCTTCTGACATAGATATCTGGAAGACCCAGAATTACTCTAAGCCCTATTTTCTTCTTGTAATTGCCCGAAGATGGATTTCATGGCTAACAGACAGCTTTACAAGATCAAACTCCTTTTGATCCTTGATTGATCAATGTGGAAGGGATAGACAGGGAGTGCAGATGGAAAAAATAGCAGAATATTAAGTTTATTGGTGAAGGTAAATTGGGCACTATAAATGTCAGTTTGGGGGCTGGAGTGATAGCATAGCGGGTAGGGTGTTTACCTTGCATTCGGCCAACCCAGGTTCGATTTCCAGCATCCCGTATGGTCCCCCAAATACCGCCAGGAGTAATTTCTGAGTGCATGAACCAGGAGTAGCTCCTGGACATTGCCAGGTGTGACCCAAAAAGCAATAAATAAATAAATAAATGTCAGTTTAGTTTTCTGTAATTAGAACAAACCTCTTAAACACACATACAGAAGTGGGCACAACCACAGAGGCACCTACCCAACTTTCCCACAGACCCAAGACTTGGTAGTAAGAATACTGCTTATCTTTACCAAAGAAGTACAAAACTCCAAACATGCATAAAGCAAAACTAGGACCTTTTATTTATATTTAGCGATAGCACAGCGGGTACGGCATTTGCCTTGCACACAGCTGACCTGGGTTCAATTCCCAGCATCCCATATGGTCCCCTGAGCACCACCAGGAGTACTTCCTGAGGAGCCAGGAGTAACCCCAATGCATCGCCAGGTGGGACAGAAAAGCAAAAAAAAAAAAAAATTCTGTGCTGCAGGATACTCGTGTGCTATGAAGATGAAGTGAGACAATTTATGAAGAAACTTTTTAAAAGCGTAAAGTCAGTTGCTGACACCATGGCAGTTCAGAGTTTCTATATGACTGAAGTTGGCATATGCAAATGAGTAAACATATACCTTCTCTTGGTCTTGAATTCCTCTTACGAGATATATTTTAGACTTGTTTTTATACCAAAAAGGTATTGTTTCTAAATGGTTGCTTTGTAAATGTCAAGTATGTAAAAATCTAAAGAGAATAGAATAATAAGGCTCATGAACTCAAACCCACCTTCAACAATTACCAACTCATGACTAACCTTCTCTCATTCACCTCTCATGTTTTTCTGCTCCTAAACCCCATTGAATTTTCCAAAGAAAATTATCAGATACCATATCTATTCACTAAAAAATAATTGATTATACATTTCTAAAATATTAGGAAGATTTTATACCCTCAATATCACTACCACACCTAAAACATCACTTTAATTTACCAATTATAGTGTCAGTGTCCAAATTTTCCTTATTGGGTCATTAAGTTTTTATTTCTTAAATCTTGCTTGAGTAAGTATTAGTACATTCATAGATTGTGTTTGGTTTAAATATGTTATATCTCTTTCATATCAAGTATCGCTCTCATCTTAATTTTTTTCCCTTGTGTCATTTTGTTAAAGAAGCTGATGGCTCATCCTGTATACTTTTCCACAGTATGAGTTTTTGGATTTGTGTCTTGGTTGTTTAAGCCTGCTCCTCTCTCTGTGCCTTGTGTTTTTTATTTCCAAAAGAGTCTGGATTTGACTCCCTTACCCTGGGACGCTACTGCCTTTTCTTAACATATCCAGATGGAAGGCTAATTTGTAATCTTTAAGAAGTTCTACTCCTTATCCTTCTAAATCAGTTTTACTGTGCTGTCTTCCTACATGCCAGGTATTATTAAGCTCTTACATGCATTATTTTTGTTCTATTTTTTAGAAGTATTATGAAATTGCATAGCTATAATGTACTGTTGTTCATCTTAGTTATACAGCATCTAAGCCATTTCCTGTGGGGAATCACCTACCTTATGATTCTTTATAGGAAGCCAGAGTTCACTTTTTTCCACATTACATAATGTGTTCCCAGTTTCTTTTGCAGTCAAGAAAAAGGCCGGTCATGTTAGTCAGATGATTCCCCACAATCTGTTCTGTGTCTTTTGTTTGCTTCAGTCTCTACTGCAACCTCAGGGGCTGGACCAAAGCAGCATTTCTAGGAAATCCATCCTGGGTTTTTGTCATTTTTGATCCAGCATAGTCCAGCCTGCCTCAAATTCTCCCTCAAACAACTTCTTGGAAATGCAGAAGAGAAACAAAGGGCCCTTTGTTAGAGGACAGCATTTAGCACAGATGTAGATGAAGAAAAAAAAAATTCCAGCTATCTTTATTCAAGGACTTGCTTTCATTATACATCATTTCATTTAAAGTAGCAGTTTCTTAGAGTCTATCTACCACGTTCAATAAGGTATTGCTATAATTGTTGGAACCTGTGAATCACAATCTTAGTGGTAATCCTGCCTCAGGGCATATAAGATTAGAAAGATTCCATGTTAACTCATTTGCAATCAGACACATTTTAACTGATAAGATGGAATGATATATCTACAAATAATGTGAAGAAGAAGCATCGGATATTACTTGTATAATGTGATCACAACTGTATAAAATAAAATTAAAACTACATAAAAATGATCAGAATTGGTGGAGAGATTAGTACAGGGGTTTAGATATTTGCTTTGCATGCAGCCAACCCAAATTTGATCACTGGCACCATATACGGTCTCTTGAGCACCTCAGAAGTGATCTCAGAGCACTGAGCCAGGAGTAAGCCCTGAGACTACTGGGTATGGTCCACCCTAACTCCTCTCAAAAATAAATTATCAGGAAAGAAGCAATCCAGAATGTTATCTGTAATGTGAATAATTGGTAAACAAATGAGTTTATTTTCATCATTATACTCTTCCATATTTAATGTCTTCCAAATTGTCAGTAACACTGTTGCAATATAAACATGCCCATTCCAGATTGTGGAATTTATGTATCCCTAGAAATTAAGGTACCAGTTGTTCACAAATGTACATCAGGCAAAAGAACATTATCTGGTTCCTTCTAATGCATAACTTGATGATTTGGTTTATTTTACTGAGGGCTTTGTTAAATTACAAATGTATTGTAGTGTGTTTAAATCCATTACTTACAGTGCTCAGTAATTGTTCTGAAAATAGCTATTACAAATGTTTGGCATTGCCATAACCCTTTAAAATGGACTCTGTGCAGTGACCCAGAAAAAAGCTCTAAGTCTGCACAGAATACAAGAGATGCAATGCACTCAGAGATGAGGAGATGAGAAAACCCCTCTTATGTGAATTTATGAGCACACACAGATATCATCTCCTTGAAAACTCTGCTGCTGCAACAGAGTCTGCACAGAATACAAGAGATGCAATGCTAAAGTAGCATAATATGAGACTAACACCTAAAGACAGTAGAGATAAGGGCCAGGAGGGTCATACCATGGTTTGAAAGACAGCCCCACATGCTGGGGGAAAAGGCAGTTGGGATAGAGAAGGAACCACTAAGTAAATTGGAAGGATCACCCGGGTTAGGAGATATATGCTGAAAGTAGACCAAAGACCAAACACAATGGCCTCTTGGTATCTGGATTGCAAACCATAATGCTCTCAAATTAGAGAGTAAGAAGGATGGTGTCTGCCACAGAGACAGTGAGTGGGGGTGGGTTGGGGGTGGAAGAGGGGACACTGGGAAAAATGAGGGTGGAAAATGTGCACTGGTGGAAGGATGGATGCTCAAGTATTATGTGAAATGTAATCATTTTGCCACCTCAAACAACAATTCATTGCCCAAAACTGCAAGATTGTAAATGTATCTTACAGTGATCCAATAAAATGTCTTTAAAAAAAAGAGAGATGCAATGCACACAGAGATGAGATGAGAAAACCCCACTTATGTGAATTTATGAGCACACATAGACATCATCTCCTTGAAAACTCTACTGCTACAACTGCTACTCTCAAGAGTGGTACCTTTTCTCTTGGCCACAGGGTTACCTGGGGAAACTGTTGCTTCTCCTGTCTAGAGCCCCTGCCCCGGCAACACTTTCTGGATTACACCCTCAGGAGCTGAAAAGCACCTCCACTACACCCTCAAGAGCGAATTAGATAGAACAAATACTGGAAGCTACTTTGTCATATCAGATATGGGAAAACACGGAAATTGGGTGTCCCTTGACCCATGTTATGAATGCATGCTTTCTGTAGAACCTCTAGGAATTTGGGGAATAGAGACCCAGAACTGGGGTAAAGGACTAGAGAATAAAGAAGTGACATGTGGGCCCTGTGCAGTTTTGGGCAATGAATTGTTGTTTGAGGTGGCAAAAAAACCTAGGTTTGAAGTGTGTTTAACTTTGCTTAGAGAAATACAGATACAGACAGAACTTACTTTTATTTTTCCTTAACCACTAAACATTTGGAACATAGATTAAAATGATCATCTCTTATCTGAAACTCACATAAAGTAGTTTTATTATTGTTATTATTATCAGTGAGCTGGAGCAATAGCACAGCGGGTAGGGCCTTTGCCTTGCACGCGGCCAATCCGGCCAACCCGGGTTCGATTCCTCCATACCTCTCGGAGAGTACAGCAAGCTACCGAGAGTATCTCGCCTGCATGGCAAAGCCTGGCAAGCTCCCCGATGTATTTGACATGCCAAACACAGTAATAACAAGTCTCACAATGGAAACATTACTCGGCCGCTCAAGCATTGATGAACAAGGGGAGGACAGTGCTACAGTGCTACATTATTATCAGTGAATGGATTTGGCAACTCTAAGAGAACCCATCACTACTGTGCCCCATCTTGTCTTTTCCATCAGTATCATCAGCAGTATGGGGAAATTGAACAGAAGGCCTCTAAGGAGTTTAAACTTTTGTTTCTGAGATTCAGTCATGAGAAGGAACACTTGGACTATCTACTAAAGCTTTAAAAAGAAAAAGAAAAATGGATATAAATGGCAGGAAATGTAGCCAACATTTTTACAGCATCAGACTGAGGAGATTATAATTTTTCTTCTTTTGGACAGCAATTTAAATATTTGTAGATTTAGCTAAAAGTCTGAAGACAAAGCTGGTATTAAAATATTTAAGGGAAAAAATAAAAAAATAAAATATTTAATGGAGCTCATATCATATGTTTATGAGCAAATACTTTTGCTTTAGTTTTAGTAATTATGGTAAAAATGGCAATATCTCAAAATGCATGACTATAAATTATGGTTCAATCATGCTATTGAATATTATTTTTTGTAGCCAGAAAGAAAAATATACTTACAAAGAATTTAAATGAGCATAGGAAAATATTTTAATTTTTAAAAAGATAAATGGGGACTGGAGCGATAGCACAGTGAGGAGGGCATTTACCTTGCATGCAGCCGACCTGGGTTCGATTCCCAGCATCCCATATGGTCCCCCAAGCACCACCAGGAGTCATTCCTGAGTGCATGAGCCAGGAGTAACCCCTGTGCATTGCCGGGTGTGACCCAAAAAGAATAAATAAATAAATAAAAAGATAAATGAAGACAATACAAAATTTGTTTTAAAATATACATTATACAGGTATAGAAGTATGTTTAAAACCTCAGTATTATTTCCAGATAGTATAATATTAATATAATTTATTATAATATATATTAATGTTTTACAACATAGTATATATAAAACAGTATAATGTAAATTTATAGGTTTAATATTTATAATTTTATATTTTAATATATTTATATTTCTCTTTTCTAATCAAAAACTAGTAGCCTTATATAAAAGAACTCTTTGACAAGAAATAAAATGTGTGTAAGTATAGGGCTGGAGAGATAGTACAGCAGGCAGGGCACTTGCATGCATATGAACTCAGGTTCAATCCCCAGCATCGCATGTGGTCCCCAAGCACTTCCCTGAGTTCAGTGATTGCTGGATCAGTACGGTTAGAAGTAACCCCTTAGCATCACCGGGTGTGGCCCCAAAACAAACAAAAAAAGTGTTTAAGTATAAACCAATTATTATAATATTAAGTATATAAACCAATTATTATAATTTTAGTGCCCTTCAAACCCTAAAATGACAACTATGAAATAAGATTGAGGACTGGAAATGCAGTTATTTGATACAAATCTTCAATTTGTCACAATTACTTCTTTTTTTGGTTATTAGGGAGAAAATCTCATGATCACTCCATCTTCCTGTCATTTTTTAATCTCTGAAAATAAAGTCTAAAGCAGCAATTGGCCTTCTGTGTATCTGTATTTAGCTAATACCCAGTCAGTTTTTAAGAGCAGGCTTGTAAATTTATGAGTGGAGGGTAGGAAAAACCTCTTTAATGAGGGATTTTAATAAAAATCCAAAGAAAGCAAGGGAGCAAGTTTTGCAGGAAACAAGGGCATGAGAAAGAGCAAATGCAATGCCTTTGAGACACATTTGAAATATAAGGATGAGAAACATTTGAAAAATATGGACACTAGTATGGTTGGAATTGAGTAAGTTGGAGGATAAGCAGTAGATAAAAGACTATAAAATACTATAATTCAAACAGAAACTTTGCTTTTAGAAATTATAATTTAAAATAGGAATGCTATGTAATATAGTCATTTTTCATAATTATAATAATTACTCAAAAAATTAATTTCACTATGTGGGAGCTCGTAGTTCACTAAATCAGAGTTTCCCAGAGAAATAGAACCGTAGTGTTGGATATTAACCCTAAGTGCTTAAGGCTTTATCAATGAATTGCCCCCTTTTCCTTCCCCCAGAGAAGCAGTCCTCTTTCGAGCACCCATAACTCTTGGAGTTTATCTTAAACCTCTCCTTTATGTTTTCATTATCATAGTTCCCTAAGCCAGTCTTGGTTACATATAAGCCAAAATCTTCTGGTAAAACCCTGGACTTTGGGGGTATGGTGCAGCCAGCAGGTCAATCTGTACCTGTGAGGCAAGTGCATCAGCAGCCTCATGGCGCCTTCAGACTTCCAGATACCCCAAAATTGCTGCTGTGCCTTTGTTCAGACCCCAAAAACTTGGGGCAAAGTTTACCAAGAAAGTAAATGGCCAAAAGTTAAGTATGTGGGAAACACACCCACAAACCACCTCCAGCTCAGCTATATAACTGGAGGCACGGCCTCTCTGGTTCCTGATTGAACTGCTTAACGGCCACGATCCCAGAGACTCGGAAACAAATCTCGAAACCCAGCGGCTTTTGGCAGAAAAGCGTCCGGACCCCGCAGTAGGTTACTGTCGCCGGGCTACCCCAGGGGGGAAAGGGTGTTGTCCCTCCGCCTGCTTCCCCCTGGCAGCTCGGTGGTCGTCATCCTCCAGAGACCATTGGACAGCCAGGCTTGGACCTGCAGTGACGAAACTTGTTGGGCCTCAAGGTATGGGGGTAGAGCCGGGCTTGTCCTACCCACCCCAACGAGACCTCAAGTCTTTGCCCATGAACCGCCTCTCTGGCTCCTGATCAAGCTGCTTAATGGCCATGATCTCAGAGATTCAGAAACAAATCTCGAAACCCAGCGGCTTTTGGCAGAAAAGTGTCCAGACCCCGCAGTAGGTTACTGTCGCTGGGCCACTCCAGGGGGAAAGGATGCTGTCCCTCCGCCTGCTTCCCCCTGGCGGCTCAGTGGCCATCATCCTCCAGAGGCCATTGGACAATCAGGCTTGGGCCCACAGTGATGAAACTTGATAGGCCTCACAGGATGGAGGTGGAGCAGGTCCTGGTCTCCCTGTCCCAACGAGACACCAGTCATCACCCACTAATGGCCTCTCTGGCTCCTGATTAAGCAGCTCAACGGCCATGATCCCAGAGACTCAGGAGCAAATCTCGAAACCCAGTGGCTTTTGGCAGAAATCCCTCCAGATTTAGGTGTTAAAATTGCAGAATTTCAAAATCACATGGCCCTACTGCAGCCACACGACATCATATGTTATTCATAACCAGCAATAGAATACAAATTTCTACTGTTGCCTTTTCAGCAGATCTGAGTGTTGGGGTAAAATCTCAAATAATTATGGTGGATCTGGTGTCGAAATATTGAATGTGATCAAAGGAGAGAGAGAGTAATGTGGAAAATATCTGCCCCACAGGTAGGGGGAGGGTGTGGGATGGGGATATACTGGGGTTTTTGGTGGTGGAGAATGGGCACTGGTGAAGGGACAGGTGTTTCATTGTATGACCGAGACTTAGACCCGAAAGCTTTGTAACTGCTCTCATGGTGATTCAATAAATAAAATTATAAAAAATGAAAAAAAAAGTAAGGTGGAGTTCATGCACAATTTAATCAGCTAATTAGTACTCAGGCTGAATAAATAGCAGTACTCCTACATTAAAAAAAAAAAACCTGGACTTTGTATTTGTAGTGAATTACCTGATTTTCTATTTCCCCTGTAGCCTTTTCCTATTTTACTATAGAGCAATGTTCTTTGCTTAAACAGGCCATTAATGTTGTGTGCCTAGTATTTAAGAGTTGATTGACTTTGAAATATATCTACTCCTGGGCATCTGTCATAATGATTTGACTCAGGCTTTTGTTACTGTAGTTCCTAACACCCCACAAAGGGAGGTCCTGCCATGGGACTGGGATGGACCTGGGGCAAGAAGCAAAGCTACCTCAGCATCGAAATGGGTCAGTCTGGAAGGCATAAAGGCATGGTCCTGTCTCTTAAGAGACAGGACCCTCATGGGGAAGGACAAGCAGAAGTGACCTGAGGATTTAGTCTGGGATTTATGGTAAAAGCCCTGCTGCCCTCAGAGCCCAGAGAACTAAGTTTTAGAATCTATATCTCTTACTGTATTTATCCAAATAACTGCAATAGCACAGCAGTAGGGTGTTTGCCTTGCGAGAGACCGGCTTGGCAGAGCAGGGTTTGATTCTTCTGCCCCCTCTCCAAGAGCCCAGCAAGCTACCAAGGGTACCTTGCCTGCTCGGAAAAGTCTGGCAAGCTACCCGTGAAGTATTCGATATGCCAACACAGTAACAACAAGTCTCACAATGGAGACGTTCCTGGGCCTGCTCAAGCAAATTGATGAACAATGGGAGGACAGTGCTACAGTGCTACACTGTGCACAAGGCAAGAATATCTCTCCAGCCCCAATAAATAAGAAGTAAACATAATTGTTTGATATGTACAACTGAAGGGAAAGAGAAAAGCAATACAGATGTGCCTGGGAGACACAGCAACTTCGTGAGTTAATCCACCAAGAGAATTGCCTCTGCTGAAGTGCTTTATCTCTGAAAATGCTCAATCACACCTATGTGCCATCCTATACTGTAGGATAACACTGTTTTTGTCCT
Organism: Sorex fumeus; assembly: GCF_029834395.1. Classification (NCBI taxonomy): domain Eukaryota; kingdom Metazoa; phylum Chordata; class Mammalia; order Eulipotyphla; family Soricidae; genus Sorex; species Sorex fumeus. The sequence continues at coordinate 2,776,728 of NW_026606078.1, read as the reverse complement.
TCCTGCATAGCCTCAGGTAGTTTAGGTTTATTGCTTTGCTCCTATCACAGTGTTCTTGTTCCTCTTTGTTTGTTTGTTACTTCTTTATTTGTGCTCTGTTGACTTGTAAATATTGTTTTTCCCTTTTCCCTAAGTCCTTTGCATAGTTTATTCAGAGCAATGTCCTTTTTGTATGGACACAAGAAGACAGTATATGCTATGCTTTTGTAACATGACTCAGTGATATTTTTCTTCTGGGCATCTGTTCTCTCACCTAAGCCTCAGCTGCCCTTACTTCCTAGTGCCCCCAAAGCAGGGTCCCGACGAGGGACTGGATGGAACCAGGGCAAGTGTTAAGCTACGTGCTACCCTGGCATTGAGACAGGCCTGGCCAAAGTGCCATAATGCTTAACTATAAGTTAAGAGCTTGGTGATAGACAAATGCTATCATGACCCGAAAAGTAATAACTAGATTCAGACCCTGCTAGGGTTAGGAATGATTAGTCTGACCTGAACACTGTTGTTTGAGTCTGTGGCAAAATGTTCCCAGGAAAGCTGCTCTACAAGCCTCAATGTATCTCTTAATGTGTCCATACAAAAATAACTAGTATTAAGATGTTGATAGAGTTATTGGACTGAGGAAAGGAGAAAAACACTGTAACAGGTATTTTGCCCTTGGGCAGTCAGAGGAAGGACTTTTGGAATACCTCTTGGGTGGTGTTTCCTTTGAACCTGGTGGGCTCTAAGGAAGGGCTTTCTTAAGTTGAATTTGCTAGCTGACTGTGTGCAGTGTCTGCCCAGAGTGCTGGGGTGTTGGGGAGACAAGAGAGCTGTAGGAAGGAAGAGAGAGGAAGAGAGAGAGAGAGCAGGGCAGCAAGATGGACCACGGGGAGACTAGAGAGGGGCAGAGAGAGAAGGATGTAGAAGAAGAATACAGGAGCAGGCACGTGGAGATAAAAGAGAGCCTAGGCTGAGAGATGGAGCACGGAGAAATGAGCAGGAGAGACAGGAGGTGGCGGGAATGAGGGGCAGTGTGAGACTATGGCAGGTTTTATACACTATACCTCACACCCATTCAGATGTTCTATATGTATGCTAACAGCTCTACGTTAAATGGGTCATTTTATCCTGAGTCTATTGCCCTCCCCCACCCCCGTCTCTTTGTTCATCTGTTGGGGAGGAGGTTCTCAGCCACTAAATGCACACGTTGCACACCCCCACACTTAAAACTCGCACAATAGAATATATTTCGATTATTTTTAGGAAGTGTCCCATATTATTTGAAGGTCGGCAAATGCAAGATCTCCTTAGTAGACTGGCATAGGAAAGAGACATAGGGAGGAGGCAATATTGAAGCTCAACACCAAAGTCCATCAGGATAGACAATTTCTTTTTTTATTCTTATTTATTTATTTGGCTATTTTGTTCATACTCGGCTATCTCCTGGCTCTACATTCAGAAATTACTTCTGCTGGTGCTTGGGGGACCATATGGGATGCCAGGGATTGAACCTGGATAGGCAGCATGCAAGGCAAATGCCCAACCCACTGTCCTATTATTTTAGCCCCAATTTCTTACTGGTTTAGACTTGCATTACTGCTACCCCTGCCCACCATGAGAGTGCTGTGATCCCTCCGCCTAAGGTTTCTTCCTCCAAAACGCTCACCTCCCCAATCACAGTTCTTAACCTCAACTTCAAGGCTGAGCAGTTCCATCCTGATTAAAAGACCTCAGTTATTGTTCTGTCAAGGTTTCAATTGATCAGAAGAGGCTGAACAATCCTGTAGAGAGTAATCTGTTTACTTAAAGTTCAATGATTTTTATCGTTAATCTTATCTTCTCCCTCTCAGAGAGCCTGGCAAGCTACCGAGAGTATCTCGCCCGCACGGCAAGACCTGGCAAACCCCCCCGTGACGTATTCAATATGCCAAACACAGTAACAAGTATCACAATGGAGACGTTACTGGGCCCGCTCGAGCAAATCGATGAACAACGGGAGGACCGTGACCGTGACCGTGAATCTTATCTCCAGGGCATAGGGTGCTATTGGGTATATTTAGGAAATCCATTTGTATATGTAAGGCATGCAAAGGAGGAAGAAGAGTCACAGACTAATATCAGGGTTCAGAAATAGTTTTCTTCACTCATCCCAAATGACTTTTAAAAATCACTTTAATTATAAGAAATATGCCCAAAATAAACACAATAAATCTTAATTTCTGAGTTATTTCTTAGATGAGGTAATGACTCTCAAATTCTCCTTTCCATATTTGTATGACTTAATTTTCCTTGGTGCCAGGTTTGAAATGCTCCAGTAGTCTGTGGATTTCAGTTTCTAACATTGTATATGTTATGTGAGTATAAATCACTTTTTTAGAAAACTGAAGGACTTTGATAAAGTACCTCATGGTTTACAAAACTATACTCCTATAATTAAAATCAGCGTGCAAGGCAAACGCCCTTTTGGCGTTTAATTAGTTAATTAGTAAGGCTATCGCTCAGCCCCTGTATCTGTATCTGTATCTGGAGCGATAGCACAGTGGTAGGGCGTTTGCCTTGCACACAGCCAACATGGCCAACCCAAGTTCGATTCCTCTGCCCCTCTCGGAGAGCCAGGCAAGCTACCGAGAGTATCTCGCCCACACGGCAGAGCCTGGCAAGCCACCCGTGATGTATTCGATATGCCAAACACAGTAACAACAAAATCTCCAATGGAAACGTTACTGGGCCCGCTCGAGCAAATAGATGAACAACGGGAGGGCCTTTTATACTATATCTGAGCCCAGTTCTACTTGTGTAATAAATTCATTATGCCCTTATCACTTTCTCCTACATGGAACTTTGCTGATTGTTCAGCTTCTACTTTTGGTTCCCAGTGACCTTGGAAAGCCCTGTAATCTCCATGAGTGTCAAGTTTCCTCACCTGTAAAATGAGAAAAACCTCGTCTTTTCCCACTTTCTTCTTATGGCTTCACTAGGGTGTAATCATTTCTTTAAAATGCTGAGAGAGATTAAAAATTTCCCAATGAGTGTTAAATGGCATCCCCTTTGACTTGTCTGTCATGCACAAGAACTCAAAACTCTTCATTTGCTGCTTATTGCCCTTTTGATGGAGTCAAATCTTGTAGCATCCTAACAAAGCCTTACAAAGCACCCTACTGGTTGCCTTGGCTTCATCTTTTGCTCAGACCTCTAAAACATTGGAGCTTTGGTAACACACCACTCATCAGCCTCCTGGCTTTTTCACATTTAGTTCCGCCACATCAGAAGTCTCTCCCCTCTGTCTATCCTGTTTGACTGGCTCTTATTTACTCTGCATCAGCTTTGAAATCACCTTTTCTACATAGGTTCCTTACTTCCTAAGTCAGAGACACTGAACAGATTTAGTATCTTCACAGCTTCTTTAATTTTATCCTTCACTTAAGTATGCATTCTACTGATTTTTGTTTAATCCTCTGTACCTAACATAGTGTTAAGCTGACATATGGCTGGTGCTCATAAATACTATTAAATGGAAGGACAAATAAGGGAATTTATGTAAATTTGGGAAGGTTATTGCGAATTCTCTCAATTCATAGAGAATTCATAGAATAGAGAATTCATAGAATTCTTAATTTTTCTAATAGAAAAGTGCAAAAGTTCCAAAGAGTTCTGTTTATTATAAGTGTTACAAACAATGTCTATTTTTTACAAACGTGGAAAATTATCTGGAAGGGTTAGAATCATCTAGGAGAACATGAATAATAATCCGGTATAGAAATAAAACACATTAATCAAAGGACTTTTCCCTTCTGGTTAGTCAGGGCTTAGTAAATGAAGAATGATTGTTTAGGTTTTGCTGTGTAGCGAGGGATTTTGAAATGCTATGAAATTTTATATAATTATACGTTTCTTGTTAAATTACATATGATTACATATCAGTCATAGAATTACATAGTTGGATATGAAAACTTCTTCCTCAGAAACCCTCCTATCCCTTTATTGAACATGTGTTTTCTTTTGTTTGTACTGGATACTCTCACAAAGCAATTAGTCTGTGACAGCTGACTCTCAACTCCTTGGTAATATTAAGGTTAAAAATAGAGGATGTTATATAGAAACTCATACCATACAAGAAAGTCCAGGCCAAATACCTCCAATGCAAAACTGTACACAGATCAACCCAGTTTCTCCCACCCTGTACCATTGGGGAAGGCAGATTATTCATTTAGTAAACCACTATACTTAAATGAACATCTCTTTTTTGAGATATTATTTCAGTTTTCATTCTTTTATTAGTAGTGTGTTCACATTTTAGTTACTCAATTAGATGACAAGGAAGTGGATAAAATACAATAATAACTTCTTGAGGGAAAACATTGTTTAGCCTTTTGCTTTTTATCCAGGGGAGTTACTTGTTCTTCAGCTCTTATTAAACAAAAATCTTAACAAAATATTGAAAGAAGCCTTATTGTGTCTATCTTGTATGGCCAAATTGTCTCCTTACTCCTCCTGGCTTCCTGAATGGTAAAGTGAACCTGGGTCTATCCTAGCTGTCATATGTAATCATATATGGAATTGTATATAATTTAACAATTTACATATACTTATATAAAATTTCACAGCTAATAATCCCTCAGTACACAGCAAGTGAAGCATCATCAGCATCAATGATGCACACTTTATACCTATTATTCCTACTGGGCAGTGAAAACTGCCATACAACGAATAAAATACAACATTGGGCGTTTAGACTTGAATTCTAATTCCCACTTAGCCAATTCATAGTGTAGTCTTTGGTAAGTCATGACTCTGCATATGATTTTTCATCTGTGAAAATCAGCAATGAACCCCCCAAATTGTCAATGTTCTTTTCAATCCTAATATCTGGTGTTTCTCTCTTACACAGGTCTCTAGAGTAGAGAATTTTTAACAAATTTCAACCTTGTTCACACCCTCTACATATCACTCGTTGACAGTTAACAAAAATCTAGAAATTAACTTGAATTTTCAGTCAATTTGTATATACATTGCTGAAGAGGGTAATCAGTTCCCATAGAAGAGCTGCACTGTATCTGAATAGCCTTTCTTTTTTAAGTGGTGTATCTTTAAGACATTGTGATATTTATAGATTTATACATTTATACATTTCCTTGTATGGTATGGTCTCTGGGAGAATTAATCTGCAACAAAAGCAACTGCCACAGAAATGTTAGGTCATTCCAATTAGCTACAATTGGATAAGGCAAGCCTAAGGCATAAAGCAATTGAGAGAAATGAACAGAGCACAAGTACCAGCCATTTTCAGCTCCTTTACTCACATATACACAGTCAGACAACTTGATAATCTTCCATCCCAGATACTTTTGGAATTTATGTCACTGGAAAAATGTATTTTTCATTCTTTTATCCTAAATCAAATCTGGCAGTATTTGAAATCTCAAACCCATTCTGATTTGACAGGGATCTTTCAATGATTCCAAAAATGCCATTTAACAAATAATCTCCATGAAACAAAGTGGTTTAAAGTCTTTTTCACTCTGCACTGACAAATTCCAAGGCTCAGTTAGTTAGGGGCATCCTAATTATACATCTATATCTAGAAACAGCCACGAATAAACTAAGGTTGATTCTGGGACCTAAAAGTGACACAAATGTCCAAGTGATTTTTTTGCTGCTGTGAGCTTCATCAGAGAGTCAAAGAGAAACTGTCCAAAGAACCTGGCTCTTGCCTTATTTCTGAACTTTGTTTTGATTTAGTGAATCATTTAGGAATTAAAGATGGATTTTCTTTCCACCAACTCTCAAACACTGACAGTGTAGCTGTAAATTAGTCCACAAGTGAGGACACGATGGAATGTCCTTGGTTTGACCTCTGGTAAACCTAATACTGAACACCAAGTCTATTTGTGACTTGGGAAATGATATCACCAGTGTTTCAGATTCTGGTATCTTTGTGAGAACACTCCTCTTTTGGGAGACTATTCCTTGACCTTTACCAAAAAAAAAATCAAATAAATAATCTTCTTTCTTCACAGACTCAGCAGGGAAAGTATGACCTCATCACTCTTGCAACAGGGAAAAGAGTTAGAATGTTCCCATTTGCCTCTTGATTAGTGACATGTCCTTACTCACCCTTTCTCCAGCTGACAAATTTGGGTGAGTCAGCTTCTGTCCTGAACCCAAGGAACCTAAGTAGCAATTTACCAAAAGGAACAGAAGATTGATCTGGAAGAGTTAATTAGTGTCTAACATTTCTTGATTATTCTTGATTCTGATTTCCACAATTGGGGAATCTGACTCAAGATATGTCTATGTGCTTTTATATTTGAAATAAAAGTCTTCCCATAGTACACTAATAATGAGAAAGTGAAAAATTTTACAGTAAAGGAAAGCAAATATTTTTGGAGCATGAGCTAACTTCTTTAAGGTACAAATAAAATATATGACAAATAACTAGATAGGCAAAATTTTCTATCATTATACCAAACGAATTTCTTTTGTCAATGAAGTCTCTAACCAGCAAAGTCAGAATATTTTTTTGCATTATAGTTAAAAGTTTTAACTGATGAAGTTACCAGGGAAATTGATTCAAAGCAATAACTAGTTATTAATGTTAAGCAGACATAGGATTTCTTAGAGAATTAGACACTTCATACCTCAATATCTCTAGCAAAAATTCAAATTATTGAAGTTCATATATTTTACTTATTTCCTCTCATTTTTATTGAGGTACTGTCATTTATATAACTGTTTGCAATAGTTTCATGCATACATCATTCCAGTACCACCAGAATGCCTACTTCCTGTCACAGATGCTCCAAGGACCTCTCCCATTTCCCATGCATCAAGTATTTTCAGTTATGTAGACCAACTCTTCTTCAGTACTGTTATCTTTGGTTCCTTATTTACTTACTGTGTTGCTCCCTTACTAAGTTTATTTTTATCCCATATATGTATATTATGGGGTTATGTGTATATAAGATTATATATACGGAATATAAGTCAACAGTGATCATTCTATATCTGTCTGTCTCCTTCTGATTGACATCACTTATCATTATGACCTGTAGTTCTATCCACATAACTGCAAATTGTATGATTTTATTTTTTTTTTCTTATAGCTGAGTTGTATTCCATTGTGCAGGTATCCCATAATATCTTTATCCAGTCATCTGATCTTGAAATCTTGGGTTGTTTCTAGATCTTGGCTATTATGAATAATGCTACAATTATCATAGGGGCACAAATGTCTTTTCAAAATAGTGCATTCGGGGCCTTGGGATAGGTGTAAAAACTGGAATTTTGGGGTCATAGGGATGCTCATTTCTTAGCTTTTTAAGAAATGCATGAATTGTTTTGTGTTTTATCCTTTAATTGCCATTTGTAAGATAAGCTTTGTAGCCTCCAACTCCATTTCTCACACATTCATACCTCCTGCTTGAACCATAGGTTCTTCTTTGTTCTGATGCTCTTAGTCCTGCACCTACCTTCATCCACCCATCCTGCTCACGAGGACAAGGCAGTCATAGTAGTGAGAAATCTAATATCAAATAACATCCAGATATAGTGAATAGAACATCAGATTGCTGCTCAAACCATTTGGAATTCAAAAGTCCACAGTCATCATCCTTGAAACCCCAGGACTAAAGAAAAATAAGGATTTAGTAGCTTCCACAGATAAGGACAGAAATCCAGTTAAGTCCTAAAGTTTACTAAAACTCTTGATAGTGATTGAAGAATACCTCAGAACAAGTGTTCTTGAAACAAATTCTGAAATGTAGGAATAATTGGATGAAAGATTCACTTATCATGAAAAAAATTGATGAGAAATTTATATAAATATAAATTTATATTTAAGTACATATAAAATCATATTTCACTGCATCTGTCCTCCCATTGTTCATCGATTTGCTCAAGCTTGCCCAGTAACGTCTCCATTGTGAGATGTGTTACTGTGTTTGGCATATCGAATACGTCACATGTAGCTTGCCTGGTCTTGCTGTGTGGGCGAAATACTCTTGGTAGCTTGCTGGGCTCTCCAAGAGGGGTGGAGGAATCCAACCAAGCTCAGCCGGGCTAGCCGTGCACAAGGCAAATGCCCTACCATTGTGCTATCACTATAAATAATTTATATGTGTTATAAATAAATAATTATAAATAATTATGTATATTTTAATAATTATTAAATTAGAATTGAGAAAGCTAAGAAAATACAGTAGCAGGTCACAGCAGCAGAATGGAGTTAACCAAAAACCCAGTCACTGAGCTCAAAGATGAAACAGAAGGTATCATCAAAATAAAAAAAAAAGGCAATAGAAAGCGTATTTTGAGAAAAAAAAGGATATTTAATGAACAACAGCAAGAGGACTATTCTCAAAATCTTAGGGATATTGGGAGGAAAAAAAGGGAAAAGGGAAGAATAACTGTTGGGAGAGATAATAACTCAGAGATTGCCCTATGTGAGAAGGAACATTAGTGCACAGATTCAGGAGGATCAGTATGTCAAATAAAACACCTAAACAGAGCAACAAGCCACCTCATAATAAAAATGGAAAGAACCAACAAGGAAAAACAAATTGCTTAGAGATGAGGAAAGCTTCTCTTGCCTATACAAGAAAATAGCATAAAATTCATATCACTGTCACTGTCACTGTCTTCCCGTTGTTCATCGATTTGCTTTAGCGGGCCCACTAACATCTTCATTGTGAGACTTGTTACTGTGTTTGGCATATCGAATACGTTACTGGTAGTTTGCCAGGCTTTGCTGTGGGCAAGATACTCTAGGTAGCCTTCCAGGCTCTCCGAGAGGGGTGGAGGAATGGAACCCGGGTCAGCCACGTGCAAGACGTGCTCTACTCACTGTGCTATTGCATCAGCCCAAAATTCACATCATCTCTCTCAAATGAAGCTCTACAAGTAAGAAATAAATTGAATAGCACATCCTAGGTACTGAATATAAAGAAACTTCAACCAAAAGAAACTTCAAAACTTCCTATACCCCTCTAAGCTGTCATTTGGATTTTGAGAGGTTAAAAACATTCTCAGAAAAACAACAGCTGAAAACAGAACAGCTTCTAAAGAAACTCTGAAAAAACATTATGAATGATCTTCTGAAGAAACAAACCAATAGACAAAAGTAACCAAAATTCTCTTGAAAAATGGTGACACATTTCTTCATATCAGAAATGTTTCTAAATGTCACCAAAGACTCTAGTCTACAATAAAAAGTTCTGAGAAACAATAAATCTATACCACAAAGTTGTAGGTTACAAAAGCAATGTAGAAAAATTAGTCATATATATGCAAATAATCAACTAGAAGAGAAGATCAAAATAACTACTCCATTAAAATAGTGTCCCAAAATACCAGATAGCTGGGGGAAAAAACCTTTAAAAAGGATGTGAAATATCTATACCTTGTAAACTATATAACTTATGAAGTAAATAGAAAATAAGAAATAAAAAACATTCCATATTTATTAGTTGAAAGAAGCAACATTGTCAAAATGACTAGCTCCTTATACAGATCCAATGCAATCGCATCAAAATTCCAGTGTCATTATTCAAAGACTTAGAGCAATCAATAACTATAAAATTTGTTCGGAATCATAAAAGAACCAAAATAGTCAAAGCCATGCTGAAAAATAAGTTGAGAAGCACCACATTTCCCAACTTTAAATTACACTGTAAAGCTGTATTTATCAAAGCAGCATGCTACCAAAATAAAGATAGTCTAACCATTGGATTAGAATTGAAAGCCCAGAAATAAACCCTTTGATGTACAGACACTTAATCTATGACGAAGGAGCTGGGGGCTAAAGCGATATTACAGTGAGTAAGTCAATTATTTTGCATGTGGGCAACCCCAATTTGGGTTTGATCCACAGCACCCTGAGCCCTGCCAGGAATAATACCTAAGCCCAAAACCTTGTTCTGAGAACCATTCGGTGTGGCCCCAAAACAAACAAAACAAAACATAACAGAGGATCTGGGTACATGAAGTAAAGCAAAGAAAGCTTCTTCAACAAACGGTGTAGGGAAACTGGATAACTAAATGCAAACCGTTTGAAACTGAAACTGTGTCTCATGTTATATACAAAAATCTAACTAAAAGTTATATTCTTTTTTTTTAATTTTTATTAGTGAAACACCATGAGGCACAGTTGTAGATTTACAAATTTTTGTGCTTGGGTTTCGATTATACAATGATCAAGCACCCATCCCTCCACCAGTGCCCATTTTCCATCACCACGGATCTCAGTATCCCTCCAACACCCATCCCCCCATCCCACCCTTCTTCTGTGGCAGGGCATTCCCTTTTGTTCTATCTCTCCTTTTGGGTCTTGTGGTCTGCAAAAGAGGCATTGAGTGGCAATCATGTTCAGTCCATAGTCTACTTTCAACATGTATCTCCCCTCCTGGGAGGATCCTCCAAACACCCTTTATTTGGTGCTCCCTTCTCTATCAAAAGTTAGATTCTTAAACCTTGGGATTAGGTTTTTTAGGTGTTGATGTTTATAAGAATCCATAAAATACATTGAGGAAAATATAGGCAAAATGCTTCCAGGATTTTCACCTCAGTGATGCCTTTTGTGATGTGATTCCATTGGCATCGAAAACAGAAACAAAAATAAAGAAATGGAAATGCATAAATTAAAAAGGTTAGCAAAAGAAACTTGAGATAAAATTAAAAACCATAATGAAATGAAGAGATGTTTTTATACAATACATCAGATAAAGGACCAATATTTGGTATGTATGTGTGTGAATATAGCGACTATCTGAATATATTTATATTCTATAAAGCTATAGTTATCAAAATGGCATGTTACAGGAATAAGGAGAGTCTGACCAATGGATTAGAATTGACAGCTCCTAGATAAACCCTCAATGGAGAGTTAGTCTATGACAAAACTTCTGGGAGATGGAGAATATGTATAAATATGTATGTACAGATACATATACATGTATATATACACGGATATACGTGCATGCATATATATAATGAATATATACATAGGTGAATGTATGTATATATGTATATATGTGTTTATATGTATATTCACATTTGCATATGAATTTCTCACAAAGCTCAGCAACAGGGGAAACAGTAACCCCATTACAAAATGGGAAGCAAAAGGACCAGAAAGATAAATTTCATGAGGTAAAGGACTTGTTTCCCTTGCATATAATCAACCCAGGTTCAATCTCTGGCACTGCATATAGTCCTCTGAGCACTGACAGAAGTGATTCTTAGTGTGGCAAAAAAAGCCCTTCCCCCAAGATAGGAAGTTGAGGTGAACAAACACTTACAAGAAGATGATATATTAATGTACAATAAGTATATAAAATAGTTCATCATTACTTTTTATCAGAGAAAAACAAATTAATGGTAATGATGTATCACGTAATGCCCAGTGATAATGGATATATTGAAAAGACCTGAAAGAGCCAGCGTAGACAAAAATGTGGTTTTTAAAAAAGATATCGTTATCCATTGCTGGTGAGAATGTTGTCTGGTTCAGCCTCTATGGAAAGCAGTATGGAGATTTCTGAAAAAACTAAAACAGAGCCCCCATATGATCCAGCAATTTCATTTCTTGGCATCTACTTCCATAACACAACACACTAATTCAAAAATATATATGCATATCTGTGCTCATTGCAGAGCTTAGTACAATGGCCAGTATATGCAAAGAACCCAAAAGTCCAACAACAGATGAATGGATAAAGAGTGCATGGTGGTGTCAGAGAGATAGTACATTGGATAAGGCACTTGCCTTTTTCAGGTTCAATCCACTGTACTACATATGCATTTTGCTACAACATCAATAGAACTGGAAGATGTTATGTAGAGTGAGAAGGAAAACCATTGGGTGTTCTCATTTATTTGCAAATTATAAGATGAGGTAATGAAAGATATCAAATGTGAGCCAACCTTTTTTTATGCAGGGATTATCACACTCTTTTAATTGGTCTTAAATATTTTTTACAGTTTAAAAATATTTGAAGTTTATAATTCGTAGTAGGAAACATTATCTGAATGAGTACCCTAAATGGCAAATGTTTCAGTTGCATATGGGGCAGAGGGCTAAGGATCATATTCAAAGCACCCCAGCTTTCTTCACAAGAAGGTCAGAGGTACACTGGCTTCTATTTGACTCAGGATTACAGAAATGAGAATGCTGCAGGAGGGGGACGAATAAGGAAGTAACTGGTGGGGCATTGGTTAGAGACTTTGAGCACCTGTAGAAGTGAGGTAATGTATACGACAAACTATAAGAGTTAACAATACTATAAACATTAAAACCAAATTAAGATGATTTAATCAAGACAGTGCGGGCTGGAGCGATAGCACAGCGGGTAGGGCGTTCGCCTTACACGCGGCCAACATGGCCGACCCGAGTTCGATTCCTCTGCCCCTCTCGGAGAGCCCGGCAAGCTACCGAGAGTATTCGATATGCCAGACACAGTAACAACAAAGTCTCCAATGGAGACGTTACTGGGCCCGCTCGAGCAAATCGACGATCAACGGGAGGGCCTTTACCTTACCTAATCAAGACAGTGAGTTTGCTAAGGAGGTGAGCTTGGATGTGGGAGAAAACTTTAAGATGTTGGCGGAGGAATGTTGACACTGATGCTAGGTTTGGAGTCAGAAGATTGTATGCCTGGAACTCCTTAATTAATGTAGCATTACAAATCATGGTGCCTATATAAATTTTGTTACAAAAAGAAATAAAATTGACATTTTTGGCAAGTTTATCAAGAAGCAAGCAACTTTAGATTTTAATCATTTTACTACTTTTCTTCTTCAGCTTTGTGAATAGACAATAGTTTCCTCTTTACTAGTTTCAATACGCCTTTAATGTACAGCATTGTTTCATAGTGTTTCATAGTGTAATTGGCATTCATTGGAAACACTATAATTTTTTTCTCAAGAGATGAATAGCTTTAATAATGGAACAAAAATCACTGTGGCATGAAACAAATTCCTCTCTTTTTGCTCATGGTAGGCAGCCCTTTAGGGAGTCTGAACATGAGTCATCATATTGTGCTTTATAATGAGCATTTCCTCCCACCACCTATTTTTCTTCCAATGAAATGTTTCTTAAGGCTTCAGCCATTCAAATAAAATGTAAGTAGGCCAACCCCAAACATAAATCATGCGAGCAACTGCAGTCAAACTATAGCTAATCTCTCATTTAGATTTATGCTAACCCAATATTGGAGCTCTGCAAATGACCAAATCATTGCTCAGGAAATTAATTTTAGGAAATTAAAGTACCTCCAATCCCAAGAACTAATACTGCCAAGGTACCAGCTTTCAAATAAAAGCTCCTTGAGTTCTTCAGATGACAAGCAGAAGACTAGGGATGACAATAATGGACACCCACATTCTAGTTCCCTCTCCAAGTGCAAGGAAACTTTACAAACTACTTCTAATACATCTAAACACAAATGCTTCTCGGAGCCTTTTGCATACCTGAATGTTCCAGGCAGCTATAATCATTTTCATCATTTATCAATTAGCTGATGATTCCAAGTATTTATCATCTCTTTCTCATGTGCATAAAAATATTATAAAGGAAATGAGAATATTTCATTAAACCCCTATGAACTAAAGTGTTTTGTTTTTACTATTTCCTGAAACTCAGAATTCCAAATGCAGATGCTAATTTTTTTTAAATCTTGTAACTTCTACTACATTTCCCAGCACATAGTATGTGTCAAAAGTTATTTATAGAATTAGCTACAGCAGAATAAGTTTTACTAACCTGAAAGCAGTGATGACAATAGTCAACTATAGGTCTAGTCTTACAGATGGATCAAATATACAGCCACACAGCTGGCATATGATTATGTTTCTTCAGAGAAACAAATCAATAGGGCATGTGTACATATGTATGTAGATATATGCATTGTATATGATTATTTCTTTTGAAGGTTCTGGCACACATGACTATGGGAGGAAGTAAGGGCAGTTGGGATGACCTGGAAAGTTCATCTGAAGTTATAGTTGTATATGAAGATAATCTGGAAGCAAGATTCCTTCTTACCAGGGACTCCAGTTTTTTTTCTTTGTCTTCAAAGTATTAGATAAGATTTACTTACATTAATAGTTTCACAGATCACAGATCATCCTGTTATTCGTTGATTGCCTTGAGCAGGCCCCAGTAACGTCTCCTTCATCCTAGCCCTGAGATTATATTCAAGGCTCTTTAGGAGAATGAGACCCATCATTGTTACTGGTATTTGGCATATTGGGTACACCACGGGGAGTTTGCCAGACTCTGCCGTATGGGCAGGCTACATTCGGTAGCCTGCCAGTTTGTCAAAGTAGGAATGAGATGTTATGATAAGATGTCGCGCGGCCGCGCGGTTCCGGGAGCTGGTTTTTATAGTCTCTGAGTCTTGGCCGCTGATGGGATTACACGGCGCCAGGGGGCCAGTTGGTGGGTGTGACCCCCGCCTACTGGAATTTGGAGGATCTGGGTGGAGGATGCTCAACTCCAATCTGAGTAGGCTTGGAGATCACGGCCCCGGATCCGAGATCTCCATTAATAATTTAAAGCTGACATATTTAAAACTTCATGTCATCTTAAGAATGCCTTCACAGCAAAATGTAGAGTGCCACTTGGAAAAACATCTGGATATCATAGCCCAGTCAAATCAACACATAGCATTAACAACATGATTTGAGTCATATAGGACAAACCATATAAATTAAAAAACTCTAAATTTATTATTTTTTGTTTTAGCTTTATTATAATTTTGTAAAGTAGTTCACAATATTTGATTACATTTAATATTCGAACACCAACTCCACTACCATTACACCTTCCTACCACCACAACCCCTACCCCAAAGCAGAACCAAAATAATTTATTTTGTATTATTTGTTATGAATAAACCGCTGAAAATGCTCCGAAAAAACTTTTTAGAGGAGAGTGTAGACTGTGCGAATATTGTTGTATTTCACCCAGGGGTCATTAAGTCCTTTACTAATATGTTGTTAAGGGTTGAGCCTTGTGTGTGTGTGTGTGTGTGTGTGTGTGTGTGTGTGTGTGTGTGTATGTAAAAAATATATTTCCCTCTGAGATTGGTTGCGTTCTACATTAAACTCCATCAAATGTGGTGTACTACTCTTGGAGTATGAGTGGTGTGAGGTATGAGATGGCTCAGCTGCGCGGTCCAGGGATAGGTTTATTTGTGGATTAGGCTTGTCTTGAGTGTGTGGAGAGAGGCTGTGAGCATGGCAGAGATTGCGTTCTGGAGGTTTTCAGCTCCGCAGGCTGGGTTCCTTGGGGCAGGGAGAGACCTCAGCTGTGCAACGCCCCCCCATCCCCGCCCCCACCCCCTGCATAGGCTTCGAATAAAACAGCCTGGCGTGCAGTCTGGCGGCATGGTTATGGCAGTGTTATGTTATGCTGTCTCAAATATCTCTATTAATGACTTAAGTCTACCTCTAGGACACTACTTCTAACAATTTAATGTGTATCTGATTCACCATAAAAACAAATGAAACACTGTTTTAGAGGTCCTATTCTAGGAGAACTTTCCTCAATAGCTCAGAAAAGGGGACAAGGCATTTAAATCTCCCATGTAACTTTAATAATGACACTTCTGTAAGAGTTATTCAGCACAACAGCAAGCCATTAATTTGTTATTTTGTTGTCTTAAAAACTTCTTACTACTCTTAAATTTCATTTTGCATTTTGCGCAGTAAACGAAACCATTTAAGAGTCTGTGTTGCCAGTAATAAAAGAGAAAAATCAATACATTGCTGAGTTATTTTCTAGTGTTCACTACGCAGTGGGTGGCTTAAACAACATAAATTTATTGTGTCACTAGTTCTGGAGACCAAAAGTTGAATATCAAGCTGTCAGAAGGATTTGTTTCTTCTAAGGGCTGTGAGGGAGGTATTTTTCCATGTCTCCTTGTTAACTTCCAGAGGGTTTTGTGACTTTAGTAACATCACTTCTATTTTAGCCTTCATCTTCATGTACCTGTGTGTTTTTATGTGTGCATGTGTGTTTTCATGTGTTATGTGTTCAATTTTTCTTCTTTTACAAGGACACCAGTTGTTTCTGACAAGGATTTACCTTTATAGCCATACTTTATCAAGGTCTTCAACTTCCTGAAGAAATATCTTTACTGAGAATCTTTCCCTATAGATAACTCTTTATAGAAGATCTGATGTATAGATAAATCAGTTTTGTTATAAACCTTAGGAAATCTTTCTCTAGAAATATTCTCCCTAGTGTCTGCTTTAGTTTCTCAACAAGATTACAACTAGAGGTGGAAAAAGGACCCAACATAATCTAATGTTCAAGATAGTACAAAAATATAAGAATAAAATTATTAATTAAAAAGGTTTAGAAACTTGGAAGAAACAAATCAATATGCCATTACTCACAGGGAAACTGATAATGCATGTAAGAAATCCCAAGACAGCTACAGTGAAAATGCTATCATTGAAGGATCAAAGGTCAACAATTGACCAGCAAGGTCAGTGAAAATAAAATCAATTGTACTCCTACATGAACTGCAACAAAAAATTAGAAAATAAAACTAAATATGATATCATTTACAATACTATCAAAACAAACAAACTGGAAGTAAAACTAATAAAAATGCATAAAATTTCATAAAAATTATATCACATTGTTATGAGAAATCAATGAGGACTTAAATGGAGAAATAAATACAGTTCAAGAAGTAGATACAAAATTTTAAATGTGTACATTTTTCCCCTTTTTTTTTGTTTTGGGGGTATGCCTCAGGGTTTACTCCCGACTCTATACTCTATACTCAGTTATCACTCCTGGAAGGGCTCAGGAGACCATATGAGATATCACGGATCAAATTCAGTCAACTGCAAGAAAGGCAAGTACTTTACCTGATGTACCATCTCTTTGGCCCTTATGTTTTTTTTCCTGTGGTATCAAGGAAACCCGAGTGAATATTGTAATAGTATTTTCTAAATTTTTTCAAAATGATTTTAAATTTTTTTCTCCTGCCTCTTCTTCCCATTTAATCTTTGAATATTTCCTTAAAATTGTATCTCTCAATCCATGATAATAGCTCCCAGTATATAGAAAAATATTGTAAAAGTCTTAAAAAGTTTTCAGAATAAAAACAATACATTCCACCCACCACATTTTAAATAAACATAGTATGTTTAATTGGAGAGGGTGTGGAAAGGAAGTGCAGGAATCAAATCAGGATATTGCAACTTCCAGAAAATTTGTAATACTTGTCTCAGCAATCACTTAATCACTTAATCACTTAATCCCCGTTATTCATCTATTTATTCGAGCGGGTGCCAGTAAAGTCTCCATTCATCCCGGTTGCGTGCTAGCGTAGCCCAATGGTATCTGTTCGTTTTAGGAACATGTAGAGCCTCAAACCGATCATTTAGGGTCTTGACGAAGAAGTCTGACCATCTTATAGGTGGGCGTCCACGTGATCTTTTGATGTCTCGTGGAATCCAATCAGTAATGGCTCTAGTCCAGCGGTTGTCTGTAAACCTCATTACGTGTCCAGCCCATCTGATTTTTGATGTCTTGGCAAATGAGACAGCGTCCCTGATTCTTGAGCGTTGACGAAGATCAGAACTCCGGATTCTATCTCTCATTTGAGTGAATCGTGATATTCCAAGCATAGTTCTTTCGATTCCTCTTTGAGAGACCCGAATAGTGTTCTCATCCTGTTTTCGTAGGGTCCAGGTCTCTGAGGCATATGTTAATGCAGGAAGAATAGTGGAATCAAAGAGATGTGCTCGTAGCTGGAGGTTCTTTGTCCTTTTAGTTATTTCTTCAATGCTCTTGAAGGCATGCCAAGCCGCTCTCTTCCTCCTGCGCAACTCAGGTGCCAGGTCATTCATCATGTTGATTTCTCGACCTAGGTATATATAACTGTTGCATTCGGAGATGGTGGTTCTGTTGAGAGCGAATGGAGCGTCAGGAACAAGGCTGTTTCTCATAAACATTGTCTTCGTAAGATTCAGCTGTAGTCCGACCTTTCCACATTCACGGTCAAAGTCGTTCAGCATTTGTGCCGCTTGGTTGATGTTTGGTGTTATTAGAACGATGTCATCAGCAAAGCGGAGGTGGTGTAGTTGCCGACCATCTATCTTCACTCCCATGTTTTCCCATTCCAGCCGTCGCATGATGTTCTCAAGGGTGGCACTGAAGAGTTTTGGTGAAATGGTATCACCCTGCCGAACCCCTCTCTTGATATGGATGATTACTTCTTTGTAGAATGGTGAGATCTTGGTAGTGAATCCGCAATAGAGCTCACGAAGGATCCTGATGTATTGAGTTTGTACGCCCTGATTGGCTAGGGCTTCTATGACCGCTTCCGTCTCAACAGAATCAAAGGCCTTCTTTAAATCGATGAACGTTAGACAGAGTGGCATCTTGAATTCCCGAGATACCTCAATGAGCTTGGTTACTGTGTGGATATGGTCGATGGTACTGAATCCTTTTCGGAATCCAGCTTGTTCACATGGTTGTCCTTCATCTAGTGTTCTGCTAATCCTATTCAGGATGACTCGAGTGAATAGTTTGTAGATGACAGACAATAGGCAGATTGGGCGATAGTTGCCAATGTCGTGGATGTCTCCTTTCTTGTATAGTAGTATAGTCTTGCTGGTTTTCCATTGGGATGGAAACTTGCATTCAGACAGGTAGCGTGTGAAGAGTCGAGCCAATGTATTGATGAGTACTGATGGTAAGTTCTTCAGGTGTTCAGGTCTGATCTTGTCTGGGCCAGGTGCTCTTTGTTTCTTTACAGACGAGATGGCATGTTGGATTTCGGAAGGGAGAACATTGGGAACGACATATCCATCATGTGGTATGTGGTATGTGGGCAAGTGGATGTGGCTATTAAAGAGATCTGAGTAGAAGTCATGAATAATCTTCTCCATTGCCCTTCTGGAAGATGTGATAGATCCATCATGATGTCGGAGGGCAGTCATCTTGGTTTTGTAGTTGGTGAAGGACAGGCGGGCATTACGAATGTTTTTTCCAGCTTCTGCTGCATCTACCAGTACTGCTGCTCTCCTGTTTTTGAGGTCATCCTTGATGGCTTCTCTGCACTGTTTTGCCAGTTCGGATGTTTGCTTGTGGTTGCCTGAGGCACGTGCCAAGCCACGTTGGCGAATAAGTTCAAGAGTGTTCGAAGAAAGACGGTTTTTTGTGGTTATCTCTCTCTTGGCATTCCTTGCACAATCATGGAGGTGCTGAATCATTCGATCGTATTCCTCATCAATGTTGTCAATGACGGCATCTTCCCATGTTGCCGCAACAGAGCCAAAGAGTTCCCAGTTGGTGGTTGTTCTGGGAGTCCTCTTCTTAAACCTTGCATTCTTTTCTCCTCGTTCTGTGAGGTAGAATTTTGCACGAAGAAGACGGTGGTCTGATCCCGTTTGGAATTTTGGGACAACAGCAACATCGGTTAGGCAAAACCGCCGATTGAATATGATGTGGTCTATTTCATTGTGGAACCGTCCATCGGGAGACTCCCATGTCCAACGTTTAGATTCAGCCTTTTGGAATTGTGAGTTACCATGGAAGGTTTTGGTTGACATGATGAACTCAGACAGTCTGTCACCCTGTTCGTTCCATTCCAGGCCATGGGTTCCGATGTGGAGTTCATCGACTGATCTTTTTGGTCCTATCTTGGCATTAAAATCACCGACAATGATCTTGTAGAAGGTGTGATCTTCTTTATAGAATTTCTCCAGCTCCATGTAGAATTTCTCAGTTTCTCTTTCACCATAACTGGATGTTGGTGCATAGACAACAAAGATAGAAACTGCCGGTAGTGAGCCACATTTATTCAAGTGTAATCGTCCGATTCGGGTTGTTAGGCATTCAAATGAATCAATGCTCGTGACTAAGTTTGTGTTGACAAGGATACCGACACCACCGACGCCTCTTTTATCACATGTTCCAAGGAACAGTTCTTCTCCAGTGTCGAAAACAGCATGATGGAATTGATGTCTTCTCGTTTCGGTCAGACCAATGATGTCGTACTTGATCTTTCGTGCTTGTACCATAAGGTCTTCAATGGATGCAGCAGATGCCAGGGTACGAGCATTAAAAGTACAGACAATCATTTTTGTTTTTCTGCGTTTTGGTAGCCTATGTCTGCCTTGGTGTTTTATCAGCCTCTCCTTCCATATCCTTCTCGACTCTGCATATTCAGGGTTAGGAAAATGAGATCCATTTATTACTGGATTTGGCATATCAATTTGGTCTATTTGGCATAGACCACGGATAGCTTGCCAGGCTCTGCCGTGCGGGTTGGATATTTAAGGATATTTAAGGTATCCTGAAAATTTAGAGAAAAGTAAATGAATAGTCGCGCGGCCACAGGCCGCGCGCTCCCGGGAGCTTGTTGTGATAATCTCTGGATCCTGGCCTTTGTTGGGGTTACACGGCAGTTGGAGGGTGTAACTGTCTAGTTACTGACAGGTCCAGTCCCAAACCGTGCAGACTTGGAGATCTCAGCCCCGGGTCCCACACACCTGGGTTCCTCTGCCAGTTTTGTTATGTCTGAGGCTTATCCAAGTGTGTGGAGAGTGGCCCCAGTAAGGCCTTGGTTGGGGCCTGCAGGTCTTCAGCTGTTGGGCCCTGGCGAGGATAGTCAGACACAGGGTAGGAGACTCTGCCTTGTGCTCTCCCGGGAGCTCGTTGTGATAATCTCTGGATCCTGGCCTTTGTTGGGGTTACACGGCAGTTGGAGGGTGTAACTGTCTAGTTACTGACAGGTCCAGTCCCAAACCGTGCAGGCTTGGAGATCTCAGCCCCGGGTCCCACACACCTGGGTTCCTCTGCCAGTTTTGTTATGTCTGAGGCTTATCCAAGTGTGTGGAGAGTGGCCCCAGTAAGGCCTTGGTTGGGGCCTGCAGGTCTTCAGCTGTTGGGCCCTGGCGAGGATAGTCAGACACAGGGTAGGAGACTCTGCCTTGTGCTCTCCCTGGAGCTTGTTGTGATAATCTCTGGATCCTGGCCTTTGTTGGGGTTACACGGCAGTTGGAGGGTGTAACTGTCTAGTTACTGACAGGTCCAGTCCCAAACCGTGCAGGCTTGGAGATCTCAGCCCCGGGTCCCACACACCTGGGTTCCTCTGCCAGTTTTGTTATGTCTGAGGCTTATCCAAGTGTGTGGAGAGTGGCCCCAGTAAGGCCTTGGTTGGGGCCTGCAGGTCTTCAGCTGTTGGGCCCTGGCGAGGATAGTCAGACACAGGGTAGGAGACTCTGCCTTGTACTCTCCCTGGAGCTTGTTGTGATAATCTCTGGATCCTGGCCTTTGTTGGGGTTACACGGCAGTTGGAGGGTGTAACTGTCTAGTTACTGACAGGTCCAGTCCCAAACCGTGCAGGTTTGGAGATCTCCGCCCCGGGTCCCACACACCTGGGTTCCTCTGCCAGTTTTGTTATGTCTGAGGCTTATCCAAGTGTGTGGAGAGTGGCCCCAGTAAGGCCTTGGTTGGGGCCTGCAGGTCTTCAGCTGTTGGGCCCTGGCTAGGATAGTCAGACACAGGGTCGGAGATTTGATTTTGTCTCAGCAAATTGAAAATAAAATCGTGTATTGGGCCAAAAAATCTGTAACAGTCCTTAATAGAAATAAATCTTGTGAAAGCAGTATTTTGCTAGATGTACCTGACCTGGTGATGTGCCTTATATGTATTGGGGTCATTATAGTAGTCACAGTTATAAAGAGGCCTCCTGACTACTATCAGGACACTTAAATAATAACTTATCCAGTGCCAGGAAGATAACGCAAAGTGCAGAATTTCATGCCTTGCACAACGCCGCAAATTCAATCCCTGTTATTTCACAACTTCATGACTCCTCCCCTAATTTAAGAGCTCCACTGGTGGTCTTTTTTTTTTCCTTTTCTTTTTGGAGACAGGGGTTACTCCTGGCTTATTCACTCAGCAATTACCCCTGGCGGGGCTCGGGGGACCATATGGGATGCTGGTAACCGATCTGCGGGTCAGCCTCGCGCAAGGCAAACACCCTACCCGCTGTGCTATCGCTCCAGCCCTTCCACTGGTGGTCTTTAAGCTTCATTGAGAGTGACATTCTAGTACTGTCAGAGAGACCCCTCCCATTACCCAAATTGTAACTCAGCAAAATATTTCACTAAATTCAGTTAGTTACTACAATACCAAGAACTTTTCTGCATAAAGATCAAACTTTTGAGGCCGGAGCGATAGCACAGCGGGTAGGGCATTTGCCTTGCACACGGCTGACCTGGGTTCAATCCCCGGCATCCCATATGGTCCCCCAAACACCACCAGGAGTAATTCCTGAGTGCAGGGCCAGAAGTGACCCCTGAGCATCGCTAGGTGTGACCCAAAAGGCAAAATAAAAGAAAAACCAAACTTTTTTCTTACTTACAAACTTTCGTGCTTGAGTTTCAGTTATAAATGATCAAGTACCTATCCCTCCACCAGTGCCCATTCTCCACTACCATGAACCCAGTAGCCCTCCCACTTCCCCATACCCCTACCCTGCCACACCCCCTTTGCTCTCTCTTTCCTTTAGGGTGTTGTGGTTTGCAATAGAGGTATTGTGTGGCCATCATGTTCAGTCTATAGTCTACTTTCAACACGCATCTCACATTCTGAGTGAGTCCTCCAAACACCCTTTACTTGGGTGTTCCTTTCTCTATCTGAGTACCTTTTCCCCCAGCATGTGCTGCCAGCTTCCAAGCCCTTGAGCGTCTCCTCCTGGTAATTATCTCAACTATTCTTGGATGTTTGTCTCCCCTTCTGTTACTTTATACTCCTCAGATGAGTGCAGTCTTTCTATGTATGTCCCTCTCTTTCTGACTCATTTCACTTAGCATGATACTTTCCATGTAGAGCCACTTGTTTGTAAATTTCATGACTTCATCATTTCTAACTGCTGCATAGTATTCCATTGTGTAGATGTACCAAAGTTTCTTTAACCAGTCATCTGCTCTCGGGTACTCGTTTTTTTCCCAGATTTTGGCTATTGTGAACAGCGCAGCAATTAATATAATTAATAATCAATGCAGCAATTAATATAATTAATATAATATAATTATATAATGTATATTATATAATTAAGTGCAGATGTCATTTTGACTATACTTTTTTGCCTCTCCAGTATATATTCCTAGGAGTGATATTGCTGGGTCAAATGGGAGCTCAATTTCTAATTTTTTGAGACTCGTCCATACTGTTTTCCAAAAAGGCTGAACAAGTTGGCATTCCCACCAGCAGTAAAGGAGAATCCCTTTCTTCCCACATCCACACCAACACCGGTTGTTTTTGTTCTTTTGGATGTGGGCCAGTCTCTGTGGTGTGAGATGATATCTCATTGTTGTTTTGATCTGTAACTCCCGGACAATTAGTGATGTAGAGTATTTTCTCATGAGCCTTTTAGCCATTCGGATTTCTTCTTTGAGAAAGTTTCTGTTCATTTCATCACCCCATTTTTTGATGGGGTTGGATGTTTTCTTTTTGTGGAGTTCAACCAGTGCTTTGTATATCCTTGATATCAACCCCTTATCAGATGGGTATTGTGTGAATATCCTTTCCCATCTATACTTTTAATTTTTTAATGTATCTCTTGTTCTCAGATCATTTTATCTGAGAACTGCAAACTTCCACATGCACCCACAAATGGGATCACTCATTGTGTCTATGAAAGCCTGTCTCTACCCTTTGGGTTTAGCCACTGAGGCACATATGGTCTTTTTCTTGACTGAGCTGCACTCTGTCATTGTATTTTATTCTATTTTTTTCTGAATATAACCTAACCTACAGCACAATCAATAAGATTTTGTAAATATTTAGGTTACTTTCATGGCATCTCTTTCAATAATCATTTTGATATATGTATCCTAATATAAAGTAAAGTAAAGTAAAGTAAAGGCCCTCCCGTTGATCGTCGATTTGCTCGAGCGGGCCCAGTAACGTCTCCATTGGAGACTTTGTTGTTACTGTGTTTGGCATATAGAATACTCTCGGTAGCTTGCCGGGCTCTCCGAGAGGGGCGGAGGAATCGAACTCGGGTCAGCCATGTTGGCCACTTGTAAGGCGAATGCCCTACCGCTGTGCTATCGCTCCAGTATCCTAATATAATATAAGCAAAATAATTGGTTTGATTTGATTAATCCTACTTTACTAATACTGCAATTAGCACAATTTTCCTTTTGTTAGTTTGTTTTAATTTATCAATCTGGCAATAGAAAGATGGCTTTAAGGTAATGTGTTTCTGGCACATTATTGACAGTTATTGACAGTTTGATTCAAAGTAGCTGTGTTCTGAAATAGAATGCTCAAGAGAGGTGTATTCATTCCTGTCAGAGTGCTTTTTTGAAAAATGTTTTTATTTTATTTTAAAAATTAAAGCGCTGTGATTTATAATACTGTTAATAATAGGATTTTTGTTTGTTTGGGGGCAACATCTGGCAGTGCTTCCTCTTGGCTCTGCACTCAAGGATCACACCTGGCAAGGTTTGGGGAACCATGTGGGAATCTGGGGATTGAACCCAGTTTGGTTTTTTTGCAAAGCAAACTTCCTACCCTCTGTACTTTTGCTCTGGCTCTAAATGATGATTAGATTTGATACATACAACTTTACGGCACCACAACCTCCACCAGAGTGTCTGATTACCTCCACCTTGTCCCAGGGGCCCATTCCAACCACTCCCTGCCTCCTTAGTCAGCCATTTCTGTAAACCAATTCTCAGGTTTTATAGTCTTTGACCATTTTTTATTCCCACACTGTGTTTCTTTATATCCTTTATATTTTTGTATATGAGAGTGAAATTCTGATTCTGCCCCTGTTCCTATGGTTGATTTCACTCAACCCTGTCCTATCTCTCCAACTGCCATTTACTAAAGACCAGTTCTCATGTTCTTATATTGCATTTGGGTATTACCCTATTTGTATCCCACATGTGATCATTCTATGTATCTCTCTTTCTCTGATATATTCATTCAGCATGACTCTCCAAATCTATCCACATAGCAACAACTTGAATGATTGAGTATTTTCTTATGGCTGCATAGTATTCCATTGTGTGTATGTACATAGCTTCTTTACCTAGTCATCTGTTCTTGGGCATGTAGGTTGTTTTCAGATTTTGCCTCCTATGAATAGTGCTGCAATGAACATAGGAGGTCTTTCCTATATTCTTTTCTGCATTGTGTTTTTGGGCCCTTGAGGTATTTTCCAAGAAGTGGAATTACTAGGTCATATGGAAATCATAGGCCATAATATTGAAGCTAGTGACATCTTTAAGAAAACACCATTGGTCAAGCAAATAGAAGTAAAGGTAAATGAATGGAACTACATCAAATTTAAGAGGTTCTGTCTCTCAAAAGAAATGCTAACCAGGTTACAAAGAAATCCCACAGACTGGAGAAAATATTTGCCTTTTATCATTTGATAAAAGGTTAATATTCAAGATACATAAAGGGTTGGTAGAATTTCGCGAGAAAAAAGTGTCCAAAATCATGAAAAAATGGGAAAACATAAGCTATCAAAGAAGACATACAAATGGCCAAAAGGCCAATAAAAATGCTCTGAACCACTAGTCATCAGGGATATTCAAATCAAAACAACAATGAGATTCCACTCACACCACAGAGACTGGCACACATAAAAAGTAACAAAAGCAACCAAGTGTTGGCATGGATGTGAGGGAAAAGGAACTCTCATTCCCTGAGTGTAATACTATTGAATAGACCATCTTATCTGGAAAAACAATATGAACACTTCGTAAAATTTATTTTATGTCCTCTGCTGTAACCATATAGATTTATAAATATTTTTTACTTTACTTTGTGTGTACAGTTCAAATTCTGTCCCATGCTAAGTATAAATATTAGTATCTTTTGTTTCACTTGGGTACTCAGACTTTTTGAAATTAGTTTTTAACTCTTTCCTTAATTTTTTAAAGCTTTCTTTCAATTATAAATTCATCTTTCTAGCTCTTGTGTTCCTTTCTGGAATTCCTCACTAGTACTTATTTTCAATTCTTCGGTTCTCTAAGATTTTCTTCCTTTTTTTGTGCATGTGTCCCAGCATAAGTTTATATTACTATCAGCTTATAATTATTTAGGTTGTATTCTGCAGTGCTGTTAGCAAGAAAGCACTAGAGACTCCATCACAAAAGTTTTTTCACAAAATTATCCCTTACGACATCTCATTCTCTGTTGACTCTTGTCCTGCATACCAATCTAAAAGAAGTTCTTGAACATTGTATATTTGATGATGAACCAGGTCCACTTACCTCTTAACCAGGGTTGAGATAAGGAGAAGAGAGAACAGGCTAAGAACACTCCTGATGATTATTATGCCTAAGGATTTCTCCATCACAAGAGAAGAGCAAACACCAAGTCCTCTGTAAAACTTGAAAATCATCAGGCTCCTTTTTCCTGCTAATACAGTTCCTACAGTTTTCTGACATCTTACATTATGAAACATTCCCAACCACCTCAAACAATAACCCCACCATGAAAACAAGGTGCTTTTGGGAAACAATAAGTCTGCCATATTCTCTGGTTGGTAGCATTAAAGTAAACATTAACTCTTGTCTCTAGAATATACTGGCACTCAAGCAGTGAGAACTGAATGTAACAGTACCACACCAGTTTGTGAACTATGGTCCACAGTAATTTGAACCATGCTTTGGTTCAGTGTTTGTTGACTTCAGAAAATTTTATTCTCTATATTTATAGTGGGGCTGGAGTGATAGCACAGTGGTAGGGCGTTTGCCTTGCACACAGCCAGCCCAGCTGAGCCAGGTTCGATTCCTCCGCTCCTCTCGGAGAGCCCAGCAAGCTACCAAGAGTATCTCGCCCGCACGGCAAAGCCTGGCAAGCTACCCATGACATATTCGATATGCCAAACAGAGTAACAACAAGTCTCACGATGAAGACGTTACTGGGCCTGCTCAAGCAAATCAATGAACAATGAGAAGACAGTGACAGTGACAGATTTATAAAGCTAACTTTTTCCTCATACCTTGTTGAAAGACTAGAAATATGACTCAAGTTGTGAACAAATACTAGATGGTCTTACTTATCTCTAATATACAGAAGAATGACAGAAGGAAGAATGACAAAAGGAAGGAATACAGGTATCTGCGGGGTGGGAGGATATCCAGATTACCCTTTAATTTTTTTTTGAGCCACATGAGAAAAACAATTATAAAGTTGTTTATGAGCCTGTTTCAGTCATACGATGATCTACACCCATCCCTCCATGAATGTTCATTTCCCACCACCATTGACCTCAGTTTCCTTCCTGCAGTCCCCCGCCCACAGTCTGCCTCTATGGTAGGCATTTTCCTTCTCTACCATATCTCTGTCTTTACTTCGGGGCACTATGGTCAACAACACAGATACTGAGAAGTTTTTATATTTGTACCTTTACCTACTTCCACCACGCAGTTCCTATCCAGAGTGATCAAACCTTGTCATAACAGTCTCTTCTCTATCCCAATTGTCTTCTCCAGTGGACTAATCCTCCTTGTTTCTACTATCTTTGGGTATTAGTCTCAGATTATGTTTTTCATATTCCACAAATAATTGCAATCATTCTATGTCTGTCTTTCTTCTTCTAACTCATTTCACTTAACATGATTCTGGCTATTGTGAATTGTGCTGCAATAAACAGAGACATGAGGTGGCATTTCTGTAGTATGTTTTTGGGTCCCTGGGTATATTGTGTAAGTGGTATTTGTGGGGTCATATAGAAGATCAATAACTAGCTTTTTGAAGAATGTCCATATTGTTCTCCAGAAAGGTTGGACCAGTCGGCATTCCCACCATAAGTGAAGGAGAGTCCCTGTCTCCTCACATCTGTGCCAGCAATGGTTGTTCTTATTCTTTTTGATGTGTGCCAGTCTCTGTGGTGTGAGGTGATATATCATTGTTGTTTTGATTTGCATCTCCCTGATGATTATCAATATAGAACATTTTTCATGTGTTTTTTGGCCATTTGTATTTATTCTTTGAGGAAGTTTCTGTTCATTTTTTCTGCGCATTTTTTTGATGGGGTTGGATGTCTTTTTCTTGTAAAGTTCTACTTGTGCCTTATGTATCTTGAATGTTAGCCCCTTATTAGGTGTGTATTGGATAAATATTTTTCCCAATCTGTAGACTGTCTTTGTTTCTTGGTCACAGTTTACAGAAGCTTCTGAGTTAAATGTAGTCCCGTTTTTAAAAATCGTTGCTTCAACTTTCTTGAACAGTGGTGTTAAATCTTTGAAGACGCCTTTAGCCTCAATGTCTTGGAGGATTTTGCACACATTTCCCTCCATAAACCGTATGAAATCAGTTCTGATATTGAGGTCTTTAATCCATTTTTTTTTATTTATTTATTGAATCACTGTGGGAAAGGTTACAAAGCTTTCAGGTTTATGTCTCAGTCATGCAAATATCAAACACATTTCCCTTTACCAATACTTATTTTTTCCCATGAAGAACCCCAATAAAACCCCACCCCCCACCCCTCCCCGTCCCTGTGAGGCAGATGAATTCTAGTTAACACTCTATCCGCTTTGATTAGATTGTTTCAATAAAAGATTCACCACTATTATTTAGAGTTTACCCCCCCCCCCCCCAATCAGACATGCTGAAAAAGCATTGTGAAGTGATTTGCTTTCTACAGCTGGGTTCAAGAATTAAATGTTGGTTTTAGATTTCTGCTATTTTACCTATTGACCCTGGAAGTATTTCTACTGAAAGTCAGATAGTTAAGAAATTGGTTTCTGTGCTCTGGAGTCGTGGCCGTGCTGGAGAGCCGCTCGTGGGGGGCAACTGGTGGCCTCGGTAGGGCGTGAAGGGCGGAGCGAAACGCCCCCCTTCCCATGAGGTTTTAGTCGCCCCCACACTCCCGGCTCATACCTGCTGTCCACAAGGCTCCCATGTGGCCGCCATCTTTCTTTCCAGAGAGGAGAGGGCGAATGGGGCAACACCCTTTCCCCTCCGGCAGACTTGATGGGCTGGATCAATGCATAGTCCGTTCACTTTTCTGCTCCAAGCTGCTGGGTTCTGCATTAAGTCCTTGTGCTTCTGGGGCCATGGCCGTGCTGGAGAGCCGCTCGCGGGGGGCGACTTGTGACCTCGATAGGGCGTGAAGGACGGACCGGAACGCCCCCCTTCCCATGAGGTTTTAGTCGCCCCCACACCCCCGGCTCATACCTGCTATCCACAAGGCTCCCATGTGGCCGCCATCTTTCTTTCCAGAGGGAGGAGGGCGGAAGGGAGCAACACCCTTTCCCCTCTGGGCAGAAATGATTGCCTGGATTAACGCATAGTCCTTTCACTTTTCTGCTCCAAGCTGCTGGGTTCTGCATTAAGCCCTTGTGCTTCTGGGGCTGTGGCCGTGCTGGAGAGCCGCTCGTGGGGGGCAACTGGTGACCTCGGTAGGGCGTGAAGGACGGACCGGAACGCCCCCCTTCCCATGAGGTTTTAGTCGCCCCCACACTCCCGGCTCATACCTGCTGTCCACAAGGCTCCCATGTGGCCGCCATCTTTCTTTCCAGAGAGGAGAGGGCGAATGGGGCAACACCCTTTCCCCTCCGGCAGACTTGATGGCCTGGGTCAATGCATAGTCCGTTCACTTTTCTGCTCCAAGCTGCTGGGTTCTGCATTAAGTCCTTGTGCTTCTGGGGCCATGGCTGTGCTGGAGAGCCGCTCGTGGGGGGTGACTGGTGACCTCGGTAGGGCGTGAAGGACGGACCGGAACGCCCCCCTTCCCATGAGGTTTTAGTCGCCCCCACACCCTCGGCTCATACCTGCTGTCCACAAGGCTCCCATGCGGCCGCCATCCTTCTTTCCAGAGAAGAGAGGGCGAATGGGGCAACACCCTTTCCGCTCCGGCAGACTTGATGGCCTGGATTAACGCATAGTCCTTTCACTTTTCTGCTCTAAGCTGCTGGGTTCTGCATTAAGTCCTTGTGTTTCTGGGGCAGTGGCCGTGCTCCAAACTTAACTCTGACTTTCATGGAGAAAGATTGGGTGGTTTACTTCTCATTGATCAGTTTGTATATAGAGAGATGTCGTGCGGCCGCGAAAGCGGCCGCGCGGTTTTGAGAAAAAGTCCTCGTTCCCGCATACTCGAGCTGTGTTTGTAGAGGCTTCTGGTCACCGGGGTTCCATCTGGGGAAGGCGGGATGCGGCACCTACTCCATCTGGAACTTGCGGGTGAACTCGGCTCTTTTTGGAACCTGGTTTTTCTTTTTTTTTTTCCTCCGGGATCCCGCACCCTCCATGTGTTCTTTCTCTTATGCTTAAGGCTTCAAAGATGGCGCTGGGGGGGCGGGCTGTGGGCGTGACTTCCGGAATCAGAGGTTACCTGGGAGGTGTAGTCCGGCAGATTTGAGAAAAAGTCCTCGTTCCCGCATACTCGAGCTGTGTTTGTAGAGGCTTCTGGTCACCGGGGTTCCATCTGGGGAAGGCGGGATGCGGCACCTACTCCATCTGGAACTTGCGGGTGAACTCGGCTCTTTTTGGAACCTGTTTTTTCTTTTTTTTTTCCTCCGGGATCCCGCACCCTCCATGTGTTCTTTCTCTTATGCTTAAGGCTTCAAAGATGGCGCTGGGGGGCGGGCTGTGGGCGTGACTTCCGGAATCAGAGGTTACCTGGGAGGTGTAGTCCGGCAGATTTGAGAAAAAGTCCTCGTTCCCGCATACTCGAGCTGTGTTTGTAGAGGCTTCTGGTCACCGGGGTTCCATCTGGGGAAGGCGGGATGCGGCACCTACTCCATCTGGAACTTGCGGGTGAACTCGGCTCTTTTTGGAACCTGGTTTTTCTTTTTTTTTTTTCCTCCGGGATCCCGCACCCTCCATGTGTTCTTTCTCTTATGCTTAAGGCTTCAAAGATGGCGCTGGGGGGCGGGCTGTGGGCGTGACTTCCGGAATCAGAGGTTACCTGGGAGGTGTAGTCCGGCAGATTTGAGAAAAAGTCCTCGTTCCCGCATACTCGAGCTGTGTTTGTAGAGGCTTCTGGTCACCGGGGTTCCATCTGGGGAAGGCGGGATGCGGCACCTACTCCATCTGGAACTTGCGGGTGAACTCGGCTCTTTTTGGAACCTGTTTTTTCTTTTTTTTTTTCCTCCGGGATCCCGCACCCTCCATGTGTTCTTTCTCTTATGCTTAAGGCTTCAAAGATGGCGCTGGGGGGCGGGCTGTGGGCGTGACTTCCGGAATCAGAGGTTACCTGGGAGGTGTAGTCCGGCAGATTTGAGAAAAAGTCCTCGTTCCCGCATACTCGAGCTGTGTTTGTAGAGGCTTCTGGTCACCGGGGTTCCATCTGGGGAAGGCGGGATGCGGCACCTACTCCATCTGGAACTTGCGGGTGAACTCGGCTCTTTTTGGAACCTGTTTTTTCTTTTTTTTTTTCCTCCGGGATCCCGCACCCTCCATGTGTTCTTTCTCTTATGCTTAAGGCTTCAAAGATGGCGCTGGGGGGCGGGCTGTGGGCGTGACTTCCGGAATCAGAGGTTACCTGGGAGGTGTAGTCCGGCAGATTTGAGAAAAAGTCCTCGTTCCCGCATACTCGAGCTGTGTTTGTAGAGGCTTCTGGTCACCGGGGTTCCATCTGGGGAAGGCGGGATGCGGCACCTACTCCATCTGGAACTTGCGGGTGAACTCGGCTCTTTTTGGAACCTGTTTTTTCTTTTTTTTTTCCTCCGGGATCCCGCACCCTCCATGTGTTCTTTCTCTTATGCTTAAGGCTTCAAAGATGGCGCTGGGGGGCGGGCTGTGGGCGTGACTTCCGGAATCAGAGGTTACCTGGGAGGCGTAGTCCGGCAGATTTGAGAAAAAGTCCTCGTTCCCGCATACTCGAGCTGTGTTTGTAGAGGCTTCTGGTCACCGGGGTTCCATCTGGGGAAGGCGGGATGCGGCACCTACTCCATCTGGAACTTGCGGGTGAACTCGGCTCTTTTTGGAACCTGTTTTTTCTTTTTTTTTTCCTCCGGGATCCCGCACCCTCCATGTGTTCTTTCTCTTATGCTTAAGGCTTCAAAGATGGCGCTGGGGGGCGGGCTGTGGGCGTGACTTCCGGAATCAGAGGTTACCTGGGAGGTGTAGTCCGGCAGATTTGAGAAAAAGTCCTCGTTCCCGCATACTCGAGCTGTGTTTGTAGAGGCTTCTGGTCACCGGGGTTCCATCTGGGGAAGGCGGGATGCGGCACCTACTCCATCTGGAACTTGCGGGTGAACTCGGCTCTTTTTGGAACCTGTTTTTTCTTTTTTTTTTTCCTCCGGGATCCCGCACCCTCCATGTGTTCTTTCTCTTATGCTTAAGGATTCAAAGATGGCGCTGGGGGGCGGGCTGTGGGCGTGACTTCCGGAATCAGAGGTTACCTGGGAGGTGTAGTCCGGCAGATTTGAGAAAAAGTCCTCGTTCCCGCATACTCGAGCTGTGTTTGTAGAGGCTTCTGGTCACCGGGGTTCCATCTGGGGAAGGCGGGATGCGGCACCTACTCCATCTGGAACTTGCGGGTGAACTCGGCTCTTTTTGGAACCTGTTTTTTCTTTTTTTTTTTCCTCCGGGATCCCGCACCCTCCATGTGTTCTTTCTCTTATGCTTAAGGCTTCAAAGATGGCGCTGGGGGGCGGGCTGTGGGCGTGACTTCCGGAATCAGAGGTTACCTGGGAGGTGTAGTCCGGCAGATTTGAGAAAAAGTCCTCGTTCCCGCATACTCGAGCTGTGTTTGTAGAGGCTTCTGGTCACCGGGGTTCCATCTGGGGAAGGCGGGATGCGGCACCTACTCCATCTGGAACTTGCGGGTGAACTCGGCTCTTTTTGGAACCTGTTTTTTCTTTTTTTTTTTCCTCCGGGATCCCGCACCCTCCATGTGTTCTTTCTCTTATGCTTAAGGCTTCAAAGATGGCGCTGGGGGGCGGGCTGTGGGCGTGACTTCCGGAATCAGAGGTTACCTGGGAGGTGTAGTCCGGCAGATTTGAGAAAAAGTCCTCGTTCCCGCATACTCGAGCTGTGTTTGTAGAGGCTTCTGGTCACCGGGGTTCCATCTGGGGAAGGCGGGATGCGGCACCTACTCCATCTGGAACTTGCGGGTGAACTCGGCTCTTTTTGGAACCTGGTTTTTCTTTTTTTTTTTCCTCCGGGATCCCGCACCCTCCATGTGTTCTTTCTCTTATGCTTAAGGCTTCAAAGATGGCGCTGGGGGGCGGGCTGTGGGCGTGACTTCCGGAATCAGAGGTTACCTGGGAGGTGTAGTCCGGCAGATTTGAGAAAAAGTCCTCGTTCCCGCATACTCGAGCTGTGTTTGTAGAGGCTTCTGGTCACCGGGGTTCCATCTGGGGAAGGCGGGATGCGGCACCTACTCCATCTGGAACTTGCGGGTGAACTCGGCTCTTTTTGGAACCTGTTTTTTCTTTTTTATTTTTCCTCCGGGATCCCGCACCCTCCATGTGTTCTTTCTCTTATGCTTAAGGCTTCAAAGATGGCGCTGGGGGGCAGGCTGTGGGCGTGACTTCCGGAAACAGAGGTTACCTGGTAGGTGTAGTCCGGCAGATTTGAGAAAAAGTCCTCGTTCCCGCATACTCGAGCTGTGTTTGTAGAGGCTTCTGGTCACCGGGGTTCCATCTGGGGAAGGCGGGATGCGGCACCTACTCCATCTGGAACTTGCGGGTGAACTCGGCTCTTTTTGGAACCTGTTTTTTCTTTTTTTTTTTCCTCCGGGATCCCGCACCCTCCATGTGTTCTTTCTCTTATGCTTAAGGCTTCAAAGATGGCGCTGGGGGGCGGGCTGTGGGCGTGACTTCCGGAATCAGAGGTTACCTGGGAGGTGTAGTCCGGCAGATTTGAGAAAAAGTCCTCGTTCCCGCATACTCGAGCTGTGTTTGTAGAGGCTTCTGGTCACCGGGGTTCCATCTGGGGAAGGCGGGATGCGGCACCTACTCCATCTGGAACTTGCGGGTGAACTCGGCTCTTTTTGGAACCTGTTTTTTCTTTTTTTTTTCCTCCGGGATCCCGCACCCTCCATGTGTTCTTTCTCTTATGCTTAAGGCTTCAAAGATGGCGCTGGGGGGCGGGCTGTGGGCGTGACTTCCGGAATCAGAGGTTACCTGGGAGGCGTAGTCCGGCAGATTTGAGAAAAAGTCCTCGTTCCCGCATACTCGAGCTCTGTTTGTAGAGGCTTCTGGTCACCGGGGTTCCATCTGGGGAAGGCGGGATGCGGCACCTACTCCATCTGGAACTTGCGGGTGAACTCGGCTCTTTTTGGAACCTGGTTTTTCTTTTTTTTTTTCCTCCGGGATCCCGCACCCTCCATGTGTTCTTTCTCTTATGCTTAAGGCTTCAAAGATGGCGCTGGGGGGCGGGCTGTGGGCGTGACTTCCGGAATCAGAGGTTACCTGGGAGGTGTAGTCCGGCAGATTTGAGAAAAAGTCCTCGTTCCCGCATACTCGAGCTGTGTTTGTAGAGGCTTCTGGTCACCGGGGTTCCATCTGGGGAAGGCGGGATGCGGCACCTACTCCATCTGGAACTTGCGGGTGAACTCGGCTCTTTTTGGAACCTGGTTTTTCTTTTTTTTTTTCCTCCGGGATCCCGCACCCTCCATGTGTTCTTTCTCTTATGCTTAAGGCTTCAAAGATGGCGCTGGGGGGCGGGCTGTGGGCGTGACTTCCGGAATCAGAGGTTACCTGGGAGGTGTAGTCCGGCAGATTTGAGAAAAAGTCCTCGTTCCCGCATACTCGAGCTGTGTTTGTAGAGGCTTCTGGTCACCGGGGTTCCATCTGGGGAAGGCGGGATGCGGCACCTACTCCATCTGGAACTTGCGGGTGAACTCGGCTCTTTTTGGAACCTGTTTTTTCTTTTTTTTTTCCTCCGGGATCCCGCACCCTCCATGTGTTCTTTCTCTTATGCTTAAGGCTTCAAAGATGGCGCTGGGGGGCGGGCTGTGGGCGTGACTTCCGGAATCAGAGGTTACCTGGGAGGCGTAGTCCGGCAGATTTGAGAAAAAGTCCTCGTTCCCGCATACTCGAGCTGTGTTTGTAGAGGCTTCTGGTCACCGGGGTTCCATCTGGGGAAGGCGGGATGCGGCACCTACTCCATCTGGAACTTGCGGGTGAACTCGGCTCTTTTTGGAACCTGTTTTTTCTTTTTTTTTTTCCTCCGGGATCCCGCACCCTCCATGTGTTCTTTCTCTTATGCTTAAGGCTTCAAAGATGGCGCTGGGGGGCGGGCTGTGGGCGTGACTTCCGGAATCAGAGGTTACCTGGGAGGTGTAGTCCGGCAGATTTGAGAAAAAGTCCTCGTTCCCGCATACTCGAGCTGTGTTTGTAGAGGCTTCTGGTCACCGGGGTTCCATCTGGGGAAGGCGGGATGCGGCACCTACTCCATCTGGAACTTGCGGGTGAACTCGGCTCTTTTTGGAACCTGTTTTTTCTTTTTTTTTTTCCTCCGGGATCCCGCACCCTCCATGTGTTCTTTCTCTTATGCTTAAGGCTTCAAAGATGGCGCTGGGGGGCGGGCTGTGGGCGTGACTTCCGGAATCAGAGGTTACCTGGGAGGTGTAGTCCGGCAGATTTGAGAAAAAGTCCTCGTTCCCGCATACTCGAGCTGTGTTTGTAGAGGCTTCTGGTCACCGGGGTTCCATCTGGGGAAGACGGGATGCGGCACCTACTCCATCTGGAACTTGCGGGTGAACTCGGCTCTTTTTGGAACCTGTTTTTTCTTTTTTATTTTTCCTCCGGGATCCCGCACCCTCCATGTGTTCTTTCTCTTATGCTTAAGGCTTCAAAGATGGCGCTGGGGGGCGGGCTGTGGGCGTGACTTCCGGAATCAGAGGTTACCTGGGAGGTGTAGTCCGGCAGATTTGAGAAAAAGTCCTCGTTCCCGCATACTCGAGCTGTGTTTGTAGAGGCTTCTGGTCACCGGGGTTCCATCTGGGGAAGGCGGGATGCGGCACCTACTCCATCTGGAACTTGCGGGTGAACTCGGCTCTTTTTGGAACCTGTTTTTTCTTTTTTTTTTCCTCCGGGATCCCGCACCCTCCATGTGTTCTTTCTCTTATGCTTAAGGCTTCAAAGATGGCGCTGGGGGGCGGGCTGTGGGCGTGACTTCCGGAATCAGAGGTTACCTGGGAGGCGTAGTCCGGCAGATTTGAGAAAAAGTCCTCGTTCCCGCATACTCGAGCTCTGTTTGTAGAGGCTTCTGGTCACCGGGGTTCCATCTGGGGAAGGCGGGATGCGGCACCTACTCCATCTGGAACTTGCGGGTGAACTCGGCTCTTTTTGGAACCTGTTTTTTCTTTTTTTTTTCCTCCGGGATCCCGCACCCTCCATGTGTTCTTTCTCTTATGCTTAAGGCTTCAAAGATGGCGCTGGGGGGCGGGCTGTGGGCGTGACTTCCGGAATCAGAGGTTACCTGGGAGGCGTAGTCCGGCAGATTTGAGAAAAAGTCCTCGTTCCCGCATACTCGAGCTCTGTTTGTAGAGGCTTCTGGTCACCGGGGTTCCATCTGGGGAAGGCGGGATGCGGCACCTACTCCATCTGGAACTTGCGGGTGAACTCGGCTCTTTTTGGAACCTGTTTTTTCTTTTTTTTTTCCTCCGGGATCCCGCACCCTCCATGTGTTCTTTCTCTTATGCTTAAGGCTTCAAAGATGGCGCTGGGGGGCGGGCTGTGGGCGTGACTTCCGGAATCAGAGGTTACCTGGGAGGTGTAGTCCGGCAGATTTGAGAAAAAGTCCTCGTTCCCGCATACTCGAGCTGTGTTTGTAGAGGCTTCTGGTCACCGGGGTTCCATCTGGGGAAGGCGGGATGCGGCACCTACTCCATCTGGAACTTGCGGGTGAACTCGGCTCTTTTTGGAACCTGTTTTTTCTTTTTTTTTTCCTCCGGGATCCCGCACCCTCCATGTGTTCTTTCTCTTATGCTTAAGGCTTCAAAGATGGCGCTGGGGGGCGGGCTGTGGGCGTGACTTCCGGAATCAGAGGTTACCTGGGAGGTGTAGTCCGGCAGATTTGAGAAAAAGTCCTCGTTCCCGCATACTCGAGCTGTGTTTGTAGAGGCTTCTGGTCACCGGGGTTCCATCTGGGGAAGGCGGGATGCGGCACCTACTCCATCTGGAACTTGCGGGTGAACTCGGCTCTTTTTGGAACCTGTTTTTTCTTTTTTTTTTCCTCCGGGATCCCGCACCCTCCATGTGTTCTTTCTCTTATGCTTAAGGCTTCAAAGATGGCGCTGGGGGGCGGGCTGTGGGCGTGACTTCCGGAATCAGAGGTTACCTGGGAGTTGTAGTCCGGCAGATTTGAGAAAAAGTCCTCGTTCCCGCATACTCGAGCTGTGTTTGTAGAGGCTTCTGGTCACCGGGGTTCCATCTGGGGAAGGCGGGATGCGGCACCTACTCCATCTGGAACTTGCGGGTGAACTCGGCTCTTTTTGGAACCTGTTTTTTCTTTTTTTTTTTCCTCCGGGATCCCGCACCCTCCATGTGTTCTTTCTCTTATGCTTAAGGCTTCAAAGATGGCGCTGGGGGGCGGGCTGTGGGCGTGACTTCCGGAATCAGAGGTTACCTGGGAGGTGTAGTCCGGCAGATTTGAGAAAAAGTCCTCGTTCCCGCATACTCGAGC
Organism: Sorex fumeus; assembly: GCF_029834395.1. Lineage (NCBI taxonomy): Eukaryota > Metazoa > Chordata > Mammalia > Eulipotyphla > Soricidae > Sorex > Sorex fumeus. The sequence goes on along the minus strand of NW_026606078.1, from coordinate 2,739,155 downwards.
TGTGTTTGTAGAGGCTTCTGGTCACCGGGGTTCCATCTGGGGAAGGCGGGATGCGGCACCTACTCCATCTGGAACTTGCGGGTGAACTCGGCTCTTTTTGGAACCTGTTTTTTCTTTTTTTTTTTCCTCCGGGATCCCGCACCCTCCATGTGTTCTTTCTCTTATGCTTAAGGCTTCAAAGATGGCGCTGGGGGGCGGGCTGTGGGCGTGACTTCCGGAATCAGAGGTTACCTGGGAGGTGTAGTCCGGCAGATTTGAGAAAAAGTCCTCGTTCCCGCATACTCGAGCTGTGTTTGTAGAGGCTTCTGGTCACCGGGGTTCCATCTGGGGAAGGCGGGATGCGGCACCTACTCCATCTGGAACTTGCGGGTGAACTCGGCTCTTTTTGGAACCTGTTTTTTCTTTTTTATTTTTCCTCCGGGATCCCGCACCCTCCATGTGTTCTTTCTCTTATGCTTAAGGCTTCAAAGATGGCGCTGGGGGGCGGGCTGTGGGCGTGACTTCCGGAATCAGAGGTTACCTGGGAGGTGTAGTCCGGCAGATTTGAGAAAAAGTCCTCGTTCCCGCATACTCGAGCTGTGTTTGTAGAGGCTTCTGGTCACCGGGGTTCCATCTGGGGAAGGCGGGATGCGGCACCTACTCCATCTGGAACTTGCGGGTGAACTCGGCTCTTTTTGGAACCTGTTTTTTCTTTTTTTTTTTCCTCCGGGATCCCGCACCCTCCATGTGTTCTTTCTCTTATGCTTAAGGCTTCAAAGATGGCGCTGGGGGGCGGGCTGTGGGCGTGACTTCCGGAATCAGAGGTTACCTGGGAGGCGTAGTCCGGCAGATTTGAGAAAAAGTCCTCGTTCCCGCATACTCGAGCTCTGTTTGTAGAGGCTTCTGGTCACCGGGGTTCCATCTGGGGAAGGCGGGATGCGGCACCTACTCCATCTGGAACTTGCGGGTGAACTCGGCTCTTTTTGCAACCTGTTTTTTCTTTTTTTTTTCCTCCGGGATCCCGCACCCTCCATGTGTTCTTTCTCTTATGCTTAAGGCTTCAAAGATGGCGCTGGGGGGCGGGCTGTGGGCGTGACTTCCGGAATCAGAGGTTACCTGGGAGGCGTAGTCCGGCAGATTTGAGAAAAAGTCCTCGTTCCCGCATACTCGAGCTGTGTTTGTAGAGGCTTCTGGTCACCGGGGTTCCATCTGGGGAAGGCGGGATGCGGCACCTACTCCATCTGGAACTTGCGGGTGAACTCGGCTCTTTTTGGAACCTGTTTTTTCTTTTTTTTTTTCCTCCGGGATCCCGCACCCTCCATGTGTTCTTTCTCTTATGCTTAAGGCTTCAAAGATGGCGCTGGGGGGCGGGCTGTGGGCGTGACTTCCGGAATCAGAGGTTACCTGGGAGGTGTAGTCCGGCAGATTTGAGAAAAAGTCCTCGTTCCCGCATACTCGAGCTGTGTTTGTAGAGGCTTCTGGTCACCGGGGTTCCATCTGGGGAAGGCGGGATGCGGCACCTACTCCATCTGGAACTTGCGGGTGAACTCGGCTCTTTTTGGAACCTGTTTTTTCTTTTTTTTTTCCTCCGGGATCCCGCACCCTCCATGTGTTCTTTCTCTTATGCTTAAGGCTTCAAAGATGGCGCTGGGGGGCGGTCTGTGGGCGTGACTTCCGGAATCAGAGGTTACCTGGGAGGCGTAGTCCGGCAGATTTGAGAAAAAGTCCTCGTTCCCGCATACTCGAGCTGTGTTTGTAGAGGCTTCTGGTCACCGGGGTTCCATCTGGGGAAGGCGGGATGCGGCACCTACTCCATCTGGAACTTGCGGGTGAACTCGGCTCTTTTTGGAACCTGGTTTTTCTTTTTTTTTTTCCTCCGGGATCCCGCACCCTCCATGTGTTCTTTCTCTTATGCTTAAGGCTTCAAAGATGGCGCTGGGGGGCGGGCTGTGGGCGTGACTTCCGGAATCAGAGGTTACCTGGGAGGTGTAGTCCGGCAGATTTGAGAAAAAGTCCTCGTTCCCGCATACTCGAGCTGTGTTTGTAGAGGCTTCTGGTCACCGGGGTTCCATCTGGGGAAGGCGGGATGCGGCACCTACTCCATCTGGAACTTGCGGGTGAACTCGGCTCTTTTTGGAACCTGGTTTTTCTTTTTTTTTTTCCTCCGGGATCCCGCACCCTCCATGTGTTCTTTCTCTTATGCTTAAGGCTTCAAAGATGGCGCTGGGGGGCGGGCTGTGGGCGTGACTTCCGGAATCAGAGGTTACCTGGGAGGTGTAGTCCGGCAGATTTGAGAAAAAGTCCTCGTTCCCGCATACTCGAGCTGTGTTTGTAGAGGCTTCTGGTCACCGGGGTTCCATCTGGGGAAGGCGGGATGCGGCACCTACTCCATCTGGAACTTGCGGGTGAACTCGGCTCTTTTTGGAACCTGTGTTTTCTTTTTTTTTTTCCTCCGGGATCCCGCACCCTCCATGTGTTCTTTCTCTTATGCTTAAGGCTTCAAAGATGGCGCTGGGGGGCGGGCTGTGGGCGTGACTTCCGGAATCAGAGGTTACCTGGGAGGTGTAGTCCGGCAGATTTGAGAAAAAGTCCTCGTTCCCGCATACTCGAGCTGTGTTTGTAGAGGCTTCTGGTCACCGGGGTTCCATCTGGGGAAGGCGGGATGCGGCACCTACTCCATCTGGAACTTGCGGGTGAACTCGGCTCTTTTTGGAACCTGTTTTTTCTTTTTTTTTTTTCCTCCGGGATCCCGCACCCTCCATGTGTTCTTTCTCTTATGCTTAAGGCTTCAAAGATGGCGCTGGGGGGCGGGCTGTGGGCGTGACTTCCGGAATCAGAGGTTACCTGGGAGGTGTAGTCCGGCAGATTTGAGAAAAAGTCCTCGTTCCCGCATACTCGAGCTGTGTTTGTAGAGGCTTCTGGTCACCGGGGTTCCATCTGGGGAAGGCGGGATGCGGCACCTACTCCATCTGGAACTTGCGGGTGAACTCGGCTCTTTTTGGAACCTGTTTTTTCTTTTTTATTTTTCCTCCGGGATCCCGCACCCTCCATGTGTTCTTTCTCTTATGCTTAAGGCTTCAAAGATGGCGCTGGGGGGCGGGCTGTGGGCGTGACTTCCGGAATCAGAGGTTACCTGGTAGGTGTAGTCCGGCAGATTTGAGAAAAAGTCCTCGTTCCCGCATACTCGAGCTGTGTTTGTAGAGGCTTCTGGTCACCGGGGTTCCATCTGGGGAAGGCGGGATGCGGCACCTACTCCATCTGGAACTTGCGGGTGAACTCGGCTCTTTTTGGAACCTGTTTTTTCTTTTTTTTTTTCCTCCGGGATCCCGCACCCTCCATGTGTTCTTTCTCTTATGCTTAAGGCTTCAAAGATGGCGCTGGGGGGGCGGGCTGTGGGCGTGACTTCCGGAATCAGAGGTTACCTGGGAGGTGTAGTCCGGCAGATTTGAGAAAAAGTCCTCGTTCCCGCATACTCGAGCTGTGTTTGTAGAGGCTTCTGGTCACCGGGGTTCCATCTGGGGAAGGCGGGATGCGGCACCTACTCCATCTGGAACTTGCGGGTGAACTCGGCTCTTTTTGGAACCTGTTTTTTCTTTTTTTTTTCCTCCGGGAACCCGCACCCTCCATGTGTTCTTTCTCTTATGCTTAAGGCTTCAAAGATGGCGCTGGGGGGCGGGCTGTGGGCGTGACTTCCGGAATCAGAGGTTACCTGGGAGGCGTAGTCCGGCAGATTTGAGAAAAAGTCCTCGTTCCCGCATACTCGAGCTCTGTTTGTAGAGGCTTCTGGTCACCGGGGTTCCATCTGGGGAAGGCGGGATGCGGCACCTACTCCATCTGGAACTTGCGGGTGAACTCGGCTCTTTTTGGAACCTGGTTTTTCTTTTTTTTTTTCCTCCGGGATCCCGCACCCTCCATGTGTTCTTTCTCTTATGCTTAAGGCTTCAAAGATGGCGCTGGGGGGCGGGCTGTGGGCGTGACTTCCGGAATCAGAGGTTACATGGGAGGTGTAGTCCGGCAGATTTGAGAAAAAGTCCTCGTTCCCGCATACTCGAGCTGTGTTTGTAGAGGCTTCTGGTCACCGGGGTTCCATCTGGGGAAGGCGGGATGCGGCACCTACTCCATCTGGAACTTGCGGGTGAACTCGGCTCTTTTTGGAACCTGGTTTTTCTTTTTTTTTTTCCTCCGGGATCCCGCACCCTCCATGTGTTCTTTCTCTTATGCTTAAGGCTTCAAAGATGGCGCTGGGGGGGCGGGCTGTGGGCGTGACTTCCGGAATCAGAGGTTACCTGGGAGGTGTAGTCCGGCAGATTTGAGAAAAAGTCCTCGTTCCCGCATACTCGAGCTGTGTTTGTAGAGGCTTCTGGTCACCGGGGTTCCATCTGGGGAAGGCGGGATGCGGCACCTACTCCATCTGGAACTTGCGGGTGAACTCGGCTCTTTTTGGAACCTGTTTTTTCTTTTTTTTTTTCCTCCGGGATCCCGCACCCTCCATGTGTTCTTTCTCTTATGCTTAAGGCTTCAAAGATGGCGCTGGGGGGCGGGCTGTGGGCGTGACTTCCGGAATCAGAGGTTACCTGGGAGGTGTAGTCCGGCAGATTTGAGAAAAAGTCCTCGTTCCCGCATACTCGAGCTGTGTTTGTAGAGGCTTCTGGTCACCGGGGTTCCATCTGGGGAAGGCGGGATGCGGCACCTACTCCATCTGGAACTTGCGGGTGAACTCGGCTCTTTTTGGAACCTGTTTTTTCTTTTTTTTTTTCCTCCGGGATCCCGCACCCTCCATGTGTTCTTTCTCTTATGCTTAAGGCTTCAAAGATGGCGCTGGGGGGCGGGCTGTGGGCGTGACTTCCGGAATCAGAGGTTACCTGGGAGGTGTAGTCCGGCAGATTTGAGAAAAAGTCCTCGTTCCCGCATACTCGAGCTGTGTTTGTAGAGGCTTCTGGTCACCGGGGTTCCATCTGGGGAAGGCGGGATGCGGCACCTACTCCATCTGGAACTTGCGGGTGGACTCGGCTCTTTTTGGAACCTGGTTTTTCTTTTTTTTTTCCTCCGGGATCCCGCACCCTCCATGTGTTCTTTCTCTTATGCTTAAGGCTTCAAAGATGGCGCTGGGGGGCGGGCTGTGGGCGTGACTTCCGGAATCAGAGGTTACCTGGGAGGTGTAGTCCGGCAGATTTGAGAAAAAGTCCTCGTTCCCGCATACTCGAGCTGTGTTTGTAGAGGCTTCTGGTCACCGGGGTTCCATCTGGGGAAGGCGGGATGCGGCACCTACTCCATCTGGAACTTGCGGGTGAACTCGGCTCTTTTTGGAACCTGTTTTTTCTTTTTTTTTTTCCTCCGGGATCCCGCACCCTCCATGTGTTCTTTCTCTTATGCTTAAGGCTTCAAAGATGGCGCTGGGGGGCGGGCTGTGGGCGTGACTTCCGGAATCAGAGGTTACCTGGGAGGTGTAGTCCGGCAGATTTGAGAAAAAGTCCTCGTTCCCGCATACTCGAGCTGTGTTTGTAGAGGCTTCTGGTCACCGGGGTTCCATCTGGGGAAGGCGGGATGCGGCACCTACTCCATCTGGAACTTGCGGGTGAACTCGGCTCTTTTTGGAACCTGGTTTTTCTTTTTTTTTTTCCTCCGGGATCCCGCACCCTCCATGTGTTCTTTCTCTTATGCTTAAGGCTTCAAAGATGGCGCTGGGGGGCGGGCTGTGGGCGTGACTTCCGGAATCAGAGGTTACCTGGGAGGTGTAGTCTGGCAGATTTGAGAAAAAGTCCTCGTTCCCGCATACTCGAGCTGTGTTTGTAGAGGCTTCTGGTCACCGGGGTTCCATCTGGGGAAGGCGGGATGCGGCACCTACTCCATCTGGAACTTGCGGGTGAACTCGGCTCTTTTTGGAACCTGTTTTTTCTTTTTTTTTTTCCTTCGGGATCCCGCACCCTCCATGTGTTCTTTCTCTTATGCTTAAGGCTTCAAAGATGGCGCTGGGGGGCGGGCTGTGGGCGTGACTTCCGGAATCAGAGGTTACCTGGGAGGTGTAGTCCGGCAGATTTGAGAAAAAGTCCTCGTTCCCGCATACTCGAGCTGTGTTTGTAGAGGCTTCTGGTCACCGGGGTTCCATCTGGGGAAGGCGGGATGCGGCACCTACTCCATCTGGAACTTGCGGGTGAACTCGGCTCTTTTTGGAACCTGGTTTTTCTTTTTTTTTTTCCTCCGGGATCCCGCACCCTCCATGTGTTCTTTCTCTTATGCTTAAGGCTTCAAAGATGGCGCTGGGGGGCGGGCTGTGGGCGTGACTTCCGGAATCAGAGGTTACATGGGAGGTGTAGTCCGGCAGATTTGAGAAAAAGTCCTCGTTCCCGCATACTCGAGCTGTGTTTGTAGAGGCTTCTGGTCACCGGGGTTCCATCTGGGGAAGGCGGGATGCGGCACCTACTCCATCTGGAACTTGCGGGTGAACTCGGCTCTTTTTGGAACCTGTTTTTTCTTTTTTTTTTTCCTCCGGGATCCCGCACCCTCCATGTGTTCTTTCTCTTATGCTTAAGGCTTCAAAGATGGCGCTGGGGGGCGGGCTGTGGGCGTGACTTCCGGAATCAGAGGTTACCTGGGAGGTGTAATCCGGCAGATTTGAGAAAAAGCCCTCGTTCCCGCATACTCGAGCTGTGTTTGTAGAGGCTTCTGGTCACCGGGGTTCCATCTGGGGAAGGCGGGATGCGGCACCTACTCCATCTGGAACTTGCGGGTGAACTCGGCTCTTTTTGGAACCTGTTTTTTCTTTTTTTTTTCCTCCGGGATCCCGCACCCTCCATGTGTTCTTTCTCTTATGCTTAAGGCTTCAAAGATGGCGCTGGGGGGCGGGCTGTGGGCGTGACTTCCGGAATCAGAGGTTACCTGGGAGGTGTAGTCCGGCAGATTTGAGAAAAAGTCCTCGTTCCCGCATACTCGAGCTGTGTTTGTAGAGGCTTCTGGTCACCGGGGTTCCATCTGGGGAAGGCGGGATGCGGCACCTACTCCATCTGGAACTTGCGGGTGAACTCGGCTCTTTTTGGAACCTGGTTTTTCTTTTTTTTTTCCTCCGGGATCCCGCACCCTCCATGTGTTCTTTCTCTTATGCTTAAGGCTTCAAAGATGGCGCTGGGGGGCGGGCTGTGGGCGTGACTTCCGGAATCAGAGGTTACCTGGGAGGTGTAGTCCGGCAGATTTGAGAAAAAGTCCTCGTTCCCGCATACTCGAGCTGTGTTTGTAGAGGCTTCTTGTCACCGGGGTTCCATCTGGGGAAGGCGGGATGCGGCACCTACTCCATCTGGAACTTGCGGGTGAACTCGGCTCTTTTTGGAACCTGTTTTTTCTTTTTTTTTTTCCTCCGGGATCCCGCACCCTCCATGTGTTCTTTCTCTTATGCTTAAGGCTTCAAAGATGGCGCTGGGGGGCGGGCTGTGGGCGTGACTTCCGGAATCAGAGGTTACCTGGGAGGTGTAGTCCGGCAGATTTGAGAAAAAGTCCTCGTTCCCGCATACTCGGAGCTGTGTTTGTAGAGGCTTCTGGTCACCGGGGGTTCCATCTGGGGAAGGCGGGATGCGGCACCTACTCCATCTGGAACTTGCGGGTGAACTCGGCTCTTTTTGGAACCTGGTTTTTCTTTTTTTTTTTCCTCCGGGATCCCGCACCCTCCATGTGTTCTTTCTCTTATGCTTAAGGCTTCAAAGATGGCGCTGGGGGGCGGGCTGTGGGCGTGACTTCCGGAATCAGAGGTTACCTGGGAGGTGTAGTCCGGCAGATTTGAGAAAAAGTCCTCGTTCCCGCATACTCGAGCTGTGTTTGTAGAGGCTTCTGGTCACCGGGGTTCCATCTGGGGAAGGCGGGATGCGGCACCTACTCCATCTGGAACTTGCGGGTGAACTCGGCTCTTTTTGGAACCTGTTTTTTCTTTTTTTTTTTTCCTCCGGGATCCCGCACCCTCCATGTGTTCTTTCTCTTATGCTTAAGGCTTCAAAGATGGCGCTGGGGGGCGGGCTGTGGGCGTGACTTCCGGAATCAGAGGTTACCTGGGAGGTGTAGTCCGGCAGATTTGAGAAAAAGTCCTCGTTCCCGCATACTCGAGCTGTGTTTGTAGAGGCTTCTGGTCACCGGGGTTCCATCTGGGTAAGGCGGGATGCGGCACCTACTCCATCTGGAACTTGCGGGTGAACTCGGCTCTTTTTGGAACCTGGTTTTTCTTTTTTTTTTTTCCTCCGGGATCCCGCACCCTCCATGTGTTCTTTCTCTTATGCTTAAGGCTTCAAAGATGGCGCTGGGGGGCGGGCTGTGGGCGTGACTTCCGGAATCAGAGGTTACCTGGGAGGTGTAGTCCGGCAGATTTGAGAAAAAGTCCTCGTTCCCGCATACTCGAGCTGTGTTTGTAGAGGCTTCTGGTCACCGGGGTTCCATCTGGGGAAGGCGGGATGCGGCACCTACTCCATCTGGAACTTGCGGGTGAACTCGGCTCTTTTTGGAACCTGGTTTTTCTTTTTTTTTTTCCTCCGGGATCCCGCACCCTCCATGTGTTCTTTCTCTTATGCTTAAGGCTTCAAAGATGGCGCTGGGGGGCGGGCTGTGGGCGTGACTTCCGGAATCAGAGGTTACCTGGGAGGTGTAGTCCGGCAGATTTGAGAAAAAGTCCTCGTTCCCGCATACTCGAGCTGTGTTTGTAGAGGCTTCTGGTCACCGGGGTTCCATCTGGGGAAGGCGGGATGCGGCACCTACTCCATCTGGAACTTGCGGGTGAACTCGGCTCTTTTTGGAACCTGTTTTTTCTTTTTTTTTTTCCTCTGGGATCCCGCACCCTCCATGTGTTCTTTCTCTTATGCTTAAGGCTTCAAAGATGGCGCTGGGGGGCGGGCTGTGGGCGTGACTTCCGGAATCAGAGGTTACCTGGGAGGTGTAGTCCGGCAGATTTGAGAAAAAGTCCTCGTTCCCGCATACTCGAGCTGTGTTTGTAGAGGCTTCTGGTCACCGGGGTTCCATCTGGGGAAGGCGGGATGCGGCACCTACTCCATCTGGAACTTGCGGGTGAACTCGGCTCATTTTGGAACCTGGTTTTTCTTTTTTTTTTTTCCTCCGGGATCCCGCACCCTCCATGTGTTCTTTCTCTTATGCTTAAGGCTTCAAAGATGGCGCTGGGGGGCGGGCTGTGGGCGTGACTTCCGGAATCAGAGGTTACCTGGGAGGTGTAGTCCGGCAGATTTGAGAAAAAGTCCTCGTTCCCGCATACTCGAGCTGTGTTTGTAGAGGCTTCTGGTCACCGGGGTTCCATCTGGGGAAGGCGGGATGCGGCACCTACTCCATCTGGAACTTGCGGGTGAACTCGGCTCTTTTTGGAACCTGGTTTTTCTTTTTTTTTTTCCTCCGGGATCCCGCACCCTCCATGTGTTCTTTCTCTTATGCTTAAGGCTTCAAAGATGGCGCTGGGGGGCGGGCTGTGGGCGTGACTTCCGGAATCAGAGGTTACCTGGGAGGTGTAGTCCGGCAGATTTGAGAAAAAGTCCTCGTTCCCGCATACTCGAGCTGTGTTTGTAGAGGCTTCTGGTCACCGGGGTTCCATCTGGGGAAGGCGGGATGCGGCACCTACTCCATCTGGAACTTGCGGGTGAACTCGGCTCTTTTTGGAACCTGTTTTTTCTTTTTTTTTTTCCTCCGGGATCCCGCACCCTCCATGTGTTCTTTCTCTTATGCTTAAGGCTTCAAAGATGGCGCTGGGGGGCGGGCTGTGGGCGTGACTTCCGGAATCAGAGGTTACCTGGGAGGTGTAGTCCGGCAGATTTGAGAAAAAGTCCTCGTTCCCGCATACTCGAGCTGTGTTTGTAGAGGCTTCTCGTCACCGGGGTTCCATCTGGGGAAGGCGGGATGCGGCACCTACTCCATCTGGAACTTGCGGGTGAACTCGGCTCTTTTTGGAACCTGTTTTTTCTTTTTTTTTTTCCTCCGGGATCCCGCACCCTCCATGTGTTCTTTCTCTTATGCTTAAGGCTTCAAAGATGGCGCTGGGGGGCGGGCTGTGGGCGTGACTTCCGGAATCAGAGGTTACCTGGGAGGTGTAGTCCGGCAGATTTGAGAAAAAGTCCTCGTTCCCGCATACTCGAGCTGTGTTTGTAGAGGCTTCTGGTCACCGGGGTTCCATCTGGGGAAGGCGGGATGCGGCACCTACTCCATCTGGAACTTGCGGGTGAACTCGGCTCTTTTTGGAACCTGGTTTTTCTTTTTTTTTTTCCTCCGGGATCCCGCACCCTCCATGTGTTCTTTCTCTTATGCTTAAGGCTTCAAAGATGGCGCTGGGGGGCGGGCTGTGGGCGTGACTTCCGGAATCAGAGGTTACCTGGGAGGTGTAGTCCGGCAGATTTGAGAAAAAGTCCTCGTTCCCGCATACTCGAGCTGTGTTTGTAGAGGCTTCTGGTCACCGGGGTTCCATCTGGGGAAGGCGGGATGCGGCACCTACTCCATCTGGAACTTGCGGGTGAACTCGGCTCTTTTTGGAACCTGTTTTTTCTTTTTTTTTTTCCTCCGGGATCCCGCACCCTCCATGTGTTCTTTCTCTTATGCTTAAGGCTTCAAAGATGGCGCTGGGGGGCGGGCTGTGGGCGTGACTTCCGGAATCAGAGGTTACCTGGGAGGTGTAGTCCGGCAGATTTGAGAAAAAGTCCTCGTTCCCGCATACTCGAGCTGTGTTTGTAGAGGCTTCTGGTCACCGGGGTTCCATCTGGGGAAGGCGGGATGCGGCACCTACTCCATCTGGAACTTGCGGGTGAACTCGGCTCTTTTTGGAACCTGGTTTTTCTTTTTTTTTTTCCTCCGGGATCCCGCACCCTCCATGTGTTCTTTCTCTTATGCTTAAGGCTTCAAAGATGGCGCTGGGGGGCGGGCTGTGGGCGTGACTTCCGGAATCAGAGGTTACCTGGGAGTTGTAGTCCGGCAGATTTGAGAAAAAGTCCTCGTTCCCGCATACTCGAGCTGTGTTTGTAGAGGCTTCTGGTCACCGGGGTTCCATCTGGGGAAGGCGGGATGCGGCACCTACTCCATCTGGAACTTGCGGGTGAACTCGGCTCTTTTTGGAACCTGTTTTTTCTTTTTTTTTTTCCTCCGGGATCCCGCACCCTCCATGTGTTCTTTCTCTTATGCTTAAGGCTTCAAAGATGGCGCTGGGGGGCGGGCTGTGGGCGTGACTTCCGGAATCAGAGGTTACCTGGGAGGTGTAGTCCGGCAGATTTGAGAAAAAGTCCTCGTTCCCGCATACTCGAGCTGTGTTTGTAGAGGCTTCTGGTCACCGGGGTTCCATCTGGGGAAGGCGGGATGCGGCACCTACTCCATCTGGAACTTGCGGGTGAACTCGGCTCTTTTTGGAACCTGGTTTTTCTTTTTTTTTTTCCTCCGGGATCCCGCACCCTCCATGTGTTCTTTCTCTTATGCTTAAGGCTTCAAAGATGGCGCTGGGGGGCGGGCTGTGGGCGGGCGTGACTTCCGGAATCAGAGGTTACCTGGGAGGTGTAGTCCGGCAGATTTGAGAAAAAGTCCTCGTTCCCGCATACTCGAGCTGTGTTTGTAGAGGCTTCTGGTCACCGGGGTTCCATCTGGGGAAGGCGGGATGCGGCACCTACTCCATCTGGAACTTGCGGGTGAACTCGGCTCTTTTTGGAACCTGTTTTTTCTTTTTTTTTTTCCTCCGGGATCCCGCACCCTCCATGTGTTCTTTCTCTTATGCTTAAGGCTTCAAAGATGGCGCTGGGGGGCGGGCTGTGGGCGTGACTTCCGGAATCAGAGGTTACCTGGGAGGTGTAGTCCGGCAGATTTGAGAAAAAGTCCTCGTTCCCGCATACTCGAGCTGTGTTTGTAGAGGCTTCTGGTCACCGGGGTTCCATCTGGGGAAGGCGGGATGCGGCACCTACTCCATCTGGAACTTGCGGGTGAACTCGGCTCTTTTTGGAACCTGGTTTTTCTTTTTTTTTTTTCCTCCGGGATCCCGCACCCTCCATGTGTTCTTTCTCTTATGCTTAAGGCTTCAAAGATGGCGCTGGGGGGCGGGCTGTGGGCGTGACTTCCGGAATCAGAGGTTACCTGGGAGGCGTAGTCCGGCAGATTTGAGAAAAAGTCCTCGTTCCCGCATACTCGAGCTGTGTTTGTAGAGGCTTCTGGTCACCGGGGTTCCATCTGGGGAAGGCGGGATGCGGCACCTACTCCATCTGGAACTTGCGGGTGAACTCGGCTCTTTTTGGAACCTGTTTTTTCTGTTTTTTTTTCCTCCGGGATCCCGCACCCTCCATGTGTTCTTTCTCTTATGCTTAAGGCTTCAAAGATGGCGCTGGGGGGCGGGCTGTGGGCGTGACTTCCGGAATCAGAGGTTACCTGGGAGGTGTAGTCCGGCAGATTTGAGAAAAAGTCCTCGTTCCCGCATACTCGAGCTGTGTTTGTAGAGGCTTCTGGTCACCGGGGTTCCATCTGGGGAAGGCGGGATGCGGCACCTACTCCATCTGGAACTTGCGGGTGAACTCGGCTCTTTTTGGAACCTGGTTTTTCTTTTTTTTTTTCCTCCGGGATCCCGCACCCTCCATGTGTTCTTTCTCTTATGCTTAAGGCTTCAAAGATGGCGCTGGGGGGCGGGCTGTGGGCGTGACTTCCGGAATCAGAGGTTACCTGGGAGGTGTAGTCCGGCAGATTTGAGAAAAAGTCCTCGTTCCCGCATACTCGAGCTGTGTTTGTAGAGGCTCCTGGTCACCGGGGTTCCATCTGGGGAAGGCGGGATGCGGCACCTACTCCATCTGGAACTTGCGGGTGAACTCGGCTCTTTTTGGAACCTGGTTTTTCTTTTTTTTTTTTCCTCCGGGATCCCGCACCCTCCATGTGTTCTTTCTCTTATGCTTAAGGCTTCAAAGATGGCGCTGGGGGGCGGGCTGTGGGCGTGACTTCCGGAATCAGAGGTTACCTGGGAGGCGTAGTCCGGCAGATTTGAGAAAAAGTCCTCGTTCCCGCATACTCGAGCTGTGTTTGTAGAGGCTTCTGGTCACCGGGGTTCCATCTGGGGAAGGCGGGATGCGGCACCTACTCCATCTGGAACTTGCGGGTGAACTCGGCTCTTTTTGGAACCTGTTTTTTCTGTTTTTTTTTCCTCCGGGATCCCGCACCCTCCATGTGTTCTTTCTCTTATGCTTAAGGCTTCAAAGATGGCGCTGGGGGGCGGGCTGTGGGCGTGACTTCCGGAATCAGAGGTTACCTGGGAGGTGTAGTCCGGCAGATTTGAGAAAAAGTCCTCGTTCCCGCATACTCGAGCTGTGTTTGTAGAGGCTTCTGGTCACCGGGGTTCCATCTGGGGAAGGCGGGATGCGGCACCTACTCCATCTGGAACTTGCGGGTGAACTCGGCTCTTTTTGGAACCTGTTTTTTCTTTTTTTTTTTCCTCCGGGATCCCGCACCCTCCATGTGTTCTTTCTCTTATGCTTAAGGCTTCAAAGATGGCGCTGGGGGGCGGGCTGTGGGCGTGACTTCCGGAATCAGAGGTTACCTGGGAGGTGTAGTCCGGCAGATTTGAGAAAAAGTCCTCGTTCCCGCATACTCGAGCTGTGTTTGTAGAGGCTTCTGGTCACCGGGGTTCCATCTGGGGAAGGCGGGATGCGGCACCTACTCCATCTGGAACTTGCGGGTGAACTCGGCTCTTTTTGGAACCTGGTTTTTCTTTTTTTTTTTTCCTCCGGGATCCCGCACCCTCCATGTGTTCTTTCTCTTATGCTTAAGGCTTCAAAGATGGCGCTGGGGGGCGGGCTGTGGGCGTGACTTCCGGAATCAGAGGTTACCTGGGAGGTGTAGTCCGGCAGATTTGAGAAAAGGTCCTCATTCCCGCATACTCGAGCTGTGTTTGTAGAGGCTTCTGGTCACCGGGGTTCCATCTGGGGAAGGCGGGATGCGGCACCTACTCCATCTGGAACTTGCGGGTGAACTCGGCTCTTTTTGGAACCTGTTTTTTCTTTTTTTTTTTCCTCCGGGATCCCGCACCCTCCATGTGTTCTTTCTCTTATGCTTAAGGCTTCAAAGATGGCGCTGGGGGGCGGGCTGTGGGCGTGACTTCCGGAATCAGAGGTTACCTGGGAGGTGTAGTCCGGCAGATTTGAGAAAAAGTCCTCGTTCCCGCATACTCGAGCTGTGTTTGTAGAGGCTTCTGGTCACCGGGGTTCCATCTGGGGAAGGCGGGATGCGGCACCTACTCCATCTGGAACTTGCGGGTGAACTCGGCTCTTTTTGGAACCTGTGTTTTCTTTTTTTTTTTCCTCCGGGATCCCGCACCCTCCATGTGTTCTTTCTCTTATGCTTAAGGCTTCAAAGATGGCGCTGGGGGGCGGGCTGTGGGCGTGACTTCCGGAATCAGAGGTTACCTGGGAGGTGTAGTCCGGCAGATTTGAGAAAAAGTCCTCGTTCCCGCATACTCGAGCTGTGTTTGTAGAGGCTTCTGGTCACCGGGGTTCCATCTGGGGAAGGCGGGATGCGGCACCTACTCCATCTGGAACTTGCGGGTGAACTCGGCTCTTTTTGGAACCTGGTTTTTCTTTTTTTTTTTCCTCCGGGATCCCGCACCCTCCATGTGTTCTTTCTCTTATGCTTAAGGCTTCAAAGATGGCGCTGGGGGGCGGGCTGTGGGCGTGACTTCCGGAATCAGAGGTTACCTGGGAGGTGTAGTCCGGCAGATTTGAGAAAAAGTCCTCGTTCCCGCATACTCGAGCTGTGTTTGTAGAGGCTTCTGGTCACCGGGGTTCCATCTGGGGAAGGCGGGATGCGGCACCTACTCCATCTGGAACTTGCGGGTGAACTCGGCTCTTTTTGGAACCTGTTTTTTCTTTTTTTTTTTCCTCCGGGATCCCGCACCCTCCATGTGTTCTTTCTCTTATGCTTAAGGCTTCAAAGATGGCGCTGGGGGGCGGGCTGTGGGCGTGACTTCCGGAATCAGAGGTTACCTGGGAGGTGTAGTCCGGCAGATTTGAGAAAAAGTCCTCGTTCCCGCATACTCGAGCTGTGTTTGTAGAGGCTTCTGGTCACCGGGGTTCCATCTGGGGAAGGCGGGATGCGGCACCTACTCCATCTGGAACTTGCGGGTGAACTCGGCTCTTTTTGGAACCTGTTTTTTCTTTTTTTTTTTCCTCCGGGATCCCGCACCCTCCATGTGTTCTTTCTCTTATGCTTAAGGCTTCAAAGATGGCGCTGGGGGGCGGGCTGTGGGCATGACTTCCGGAATCAGAGGTTACCTGGGAGGTGTAGTCCGGCAGATTTGAGAAAAAGTCCTCGTTCCTGCATACTCGAGCTGTGTTTGTAGAGGCTTCTGGTCACCGGGGTTCCATCTGGGGAAGGCGGGATGCGGCACCTACTCCATCTGGAACTTGCGGGTGAACTCGGCTCTTTTTGGAACCTGTTTTTTCTTTTTTTTTTTCCTCCGGGATCCCGCACCCTCCATGTGTTCTTTCTCTTATGCTTAAGGCTTCAAAGATGGCGCTGGGGGGCGGGCTGTGGGCGTGACTTCCGGAATCAGAGGTTACCTGGGAGGTGTAGTCCGGCAGATTTGAGAAAAAGTCCTCGTTCCCGCATACTCGAGCTGTGTTTGTAGAGGCTTCTGGTCACCGGGGTTCCATCTGGGGAAGGCGGGATGCGGCACCTACTCCATCTGGAACTTGCGGGTGAACTCGGCTCTTTTTGGAACCTGTGTTTTCTTTTTTTTTTTCCTCCGGGATCCCGCACCCTCCATGTGTTCTTTCTCTTATGCTTAAGGCTTCAAAGATGGCGCTGGGGGGCGGGCTGTGGGCGTGACTTCCGGAATCAGAGGTTACCTGGGAGGTGTAGTCCGGCAGATTTGAGAAAAAGTCCTCGTTCCCGCATACTCGAGCTGTGTTTGTAGAGGCTTCTGGTCACCGGGGTTCCATCTGGGGAAGGCGGGATGCGGCACCTACTCCATCTGGAACTTGCGGGTGAACTCGGCTCTTTTTGGAACCTGGTTTTTCTTTTTTTTTTTCCTCCGGGATCCCGCACCCTCCATGTGTTCTTTCTCTTATGCTTAAGGCTTCAAAGATGGCGCTGGGGGGCGGGCTGTGGGCGTGACTTCCGGAATCAGAGGTTACCTGGGAGGTGTAGTCCGGCAGATTTGAGAAAAAGTCCTCGTTCCCGCATACTCGAGCTGTGTTTGTAGAGGCTTCTGGTCACCGGGGTTCCATCTGGGGAAGGCGGGATGCGGCACCTACTCCATCTGGAACTTGCGGGTGAACTCGGCTCTTTTTGGAACCTGTTTTTTCTTTTTTTTTTTCCTCCGGGATCCCGCACCCTCCATGTGTTCTTTCTCTTATGCTTAAGGCTTCAAAGATGGCGCTGGGGGGCGGGCTGTGGGCGTGACTTCCGGAATCAGAGGTTACCTGGGAGGTGTAGTCCGGCAGATTTGAGAAAAAGTCCTCGTTCCCGCATACTCGAGCTGTGTTTGTAGAGGCTTCTGGTCACCGGGGTTCCATCTGGGGAAGGCGGGATGCGGCACCTACTCCATCTGGAACTTGCGGGTGAACTCGGCTCTTTTTGGAACCTGGTTTTTCTTTTTTTTTTTTCCTCCGGGATCCCGCACCCTCCATGTGTTCTTTCTCTTATGCTTAAGGCTTCAAAGATGGCGCTGGGGGGCGGGCTGTGGGCGTGACTTCCGGAATCAGAGGTTACCTGGGAGGTGTAGTCCGGCAGATTTGAGAAAAGGTCCTCATTCCCGCATACTCGAGCTGTGTTTGTAGAGGCTTCTGGTCACCGGGGTTCCATCTGGGGAAGGCGGGATGCGGCACCTACTCCATCTGGAACTTGCGGGTGAACTCGGCTCTTTTTGGAACCTGTTTTTTCTTTTTTTTTTTCCTCCGGGATCCCGCACCCTCCATGTGTTCTTTCTCTTATGCTTAAGGCTTCAAAGATGGCGCTGGGGGGCGGGCTGTGGGCGTGACTTCCGGAATCAGAGGTTACCTGGGAGGTGTAGTCCGGCAGATTTGAGAAAAAGTCCTCGTTCCCGCATACTCGAGCTGTGTTTGTAGAGGCTTCTGGTCACCGGGGTTCCATCTGGGGAAGGCGGGATGCGGCACCTACTCCATCTGGAACTTGCGGGTGAACTCGGCTCTTTTTGGAACCTGTGTTTTCTTTTTTTTTTTCCTCCGGGATCCCGCACCCTCCATGTGTTCTTTCTCTTATGCTTAAGGCTTCAAAGATGGCGCTGTGGGGCGGGCTGTGGGCGTGACTTCCGGAATCAGAGGTTACCTGGGAGGTGTAGTCCGGCAGATTTGAGAAAAAGTCCTCGTTCCCGCATACTCGAGCTGTGTTTGTAGAGGCTTCTGGTCACCGGGGTTCCATCTGGGGAAGGCGGGATGCGGCACCTACTCCATCTGGAACTTGCGGGTGAACTCGGCTCTTTTTGGAACCTGTTTTTTCTTTTTTTTTTTCCTCCGGGATCCCGCACCCTCCATGTGTTCTTTCTCTTATGCTTAAGGCTTCAAAGATGGCGCTGGGGGGCGGGCTGTGGGCGTGACTTCCGGAATCAGAGGTTACCTGGGAGGTGTAGTCCGGCAGATTTGAGAAAAAGTCCTCGTTCCCGCATACTCGAGCTGTGTTTGTAGAGGCTTCTGGTCACCGGGGTTCCATCTGGGGAAGGCGGGATGCGGCACCTACTCCATCTGGAACTTGCGGGTGAACTCGGCTCTTTTTGGAACCTGTTTTTTCTTTTTTTTTTTCCTCCGGGATCCCGCACCCTCCATGTGTTCTTTCTCTTATGCTTAAGGCTTCAAAGATGGCGCTGGGGGGCGGGCTGTGGGCGTGACTTCCGGAATCAGAGGTTACCTGGGAGGTGTAGTCCGGCAGATTTGAGAAAAAGTCCTCGTTCCCGCATACTCGAGCTGTGTTTGTAGAGGCTTCTGGTCACCGGGGTTCCATCTGGGGAAGGCGGGATGCGGCACCTACTCCATCTGGAACTTGCGGGTGAACTCGGCTCTTTTTGGAACCTGGTTTTTCTTTTTTTTTTTCCTCCGGGATCCCGCACCCTCCATGTGTTCTTTCTCTTATGCTTAAGGCTTCAAAGATGGCGCTGGGGGGCGGGCTGTGGGCATGACTTCCGGAATCAGAGGTTACCTGGGAGGTGTAGTCCGGCAGATTTGAGAAAAAGTCCTCGTTCCTGCATACTCGAGCTGTGTTTGTAGAGGCTTCTGGTCACCGGGGTTCCATCTGGGGAAGGCGGGATGCGGCACCTACTCCATCTGGAACTTGCGGGTGAACTCGGCTCTTTTTGGAACCTGTTTTTTCTTTTTTTTTTTCCTCCGGGATCCCGCACCCTCCATGTGTTCTTTCTCTTATGCTTAAGGCTTCAAAGATGGCGCTGGGGGGCGGGCTGTGGGCGTGACTTCCGGAATCAGAGGTTACCTGGGAGGTGTAGTCCGGCAGATTTGAGAAAAAGTCCTCGTTCCCGCATACTCGAGCTGTGTTTGTAGAGGCTTCTGGTCACCGGGGTTCCATCTGGGGAAGGCGGGATGCGGCACCTACTCCATCTGGAACTTGCGGGTGAACTCGGCTCTTTTTGGAACCTGTGTTTTCTTTTTTTTTTTCCTCCGGGATCCCGCACCCTCCATGTGTTCTTTCTCTTATGCTTAAGGCTTCAAAGATGGCGCTGGGGGGCGGGCTGTGGGCGTGACTTCCGGAATCAGAGGTTACCTGGGAGGTGTAGTCCGGCAGATTTGAGAAAAAGTCCTCGTTCCCGCATACTCGAGCTGTGTTTGTAGAGGCTTCTGGTCACCGGGGTTCCATCTGGGGAAGGCGGGATGCGGCACCTACTCCATCTGGAACTTGCGGGTGAACTCGGCTCTTTTTGGAACCTGTTTTTTCTTTTTTTTTTTCCTCCGGGATCCCGCACCCTCCATGTGTTCTTTCTCTTATGCTTAAGGCTTCAAAGATGGCGCTGGGGGGCGGGCTGTGGGCGTGACTTCCGGAATCAGAGGTTACCTGGGAGGTGTAGTCCGGCAGATTTGAGAAAAAGTCCTCGTTCCCGCATACTCGAGCTGTGTTTGTAGAGGCTTCTGGTCACCGGGGTTCCATCTGGGGGAGGCGGGATGCGGCACCTACTCCATCTGGAACTTGCGGGTGAACTCGGCTCTTTTTGGAACCTGTTTTTTCTTTTTTTTTTTCCTCCGGGATCCCGCACCCTCCATGTGTTCTTTCTCTTATGCTTAAGGCTTCAAAGATGGCGCTGGGGGGCGGGCTGTGGGCGTGACTTCCGGAATCAGAGGTTACCTGGGAGGTGTAGTCCGGCAGATTTGAGAAAAAGTCCTCGTTCCCGCATACTCGAGCTGTGTTTGTAGAGGCTTCTGGTCACCGGGGTTCCATCTGGGGGAGGCGGGATGCGGCACCTACTCCATCTGGAACTTGCGGGTGAACTCGGCTCTTTTTGGAACCTGTTTTTTCTTTTTTTTTTTCCTCCGGGATCCCGCACCCTCCATGTGTTCTTTCTCTTATGCTTAAGGCTTCAAAGATGGCGCTGGGGGGCGGGCTGTGGGCGTGACTTCCGGAATCAGAGGTTACCTGGGAGGTGTAGTCCGGCAGATTTGAGAAAAAGTCCTCGTTCCCGCATACTCGAGCTGTGTTTGTAGAGGCTTCTGGTCACCGGGGTTCCATCTGGGGAAGGCGGGATGCGGCACCTACTCCATCTGGAACTTGCGGGTGAACTCGGCTCTTTTTGGAACCTGTGTTTTCTTTTTTTTTTTCCTCCGGGATCCCGCACCCTCCATGTGTTCTTTCTCTTATGCTTAAGGCTTCAAAGATCGAGGTCTTTAATCCATTTTGATCTGACTTGTGCCTGGCACTAAGTAGAGGTCTGAGTTCATTGAACAGGTGCTGACCTTGTTAAATGCTTTTTCTGCATTTATAGATAAGAACATATGGTTTTTAATTTTTCTTTTATGGATATAGTGTTGTTACTGTGTTTGGCATATTGAATACGTCGCGGGGAGCTTGCCAGGCTCTGCCATGTGGGCGAGATACTCTCGGTAGCTTGCCAGGCTCTCCAAGAGGGGCGGAGGAATCGAACTTGGGTCAGCCATGTTGGTTGCGTGCAAGGCAAACGCCCTACCGCTGTGCTATCGAGTATGTTGATTGACTCGTGAATGTTAAAATCATCCTCACATCCTCTTAATGGATCCTACTTGGTCAGAGTATATTACCTTTATGATGAGTTGTTGAATTCTATTTGTTAGTATTTTGTTGAGGATCTTTGCATCTGTGTTCATTAGGGATAAAGGTAAAGGTAAAGGCCCTCCCGTTGATCGTCGATTTGCTCGAGCGGGCCCAGTAACGTCTCCATCGGAGACTTTGTTGTTACTGTGTCTGGCATATCGAATACTCTCGGTAGCTTGCCGGGCTCTCCGAGAGGGGCGGAGGAATCGAACTCGGGTCGGCCATGTTGGCCGCTTGTAAGGCGAACGCCCTACCCACTGTGCTATCGCTCCAGCTCATTAGGGATATTGTTCTGTAATTTTCTTTTTTTTGTGGCATCTTTCTCTGCTTTGGGTATTATGATATACTTACCTCATAGAAACTGTTTGGGTGTGTTTTCATTTCTTCAATTTTCTGAAAAAGCTTGAAAATGACTAGCAGTAGGTCCTCTTTAGAGATTTGGAAGAGGGACTGGAGCAATAGTACAGTGGGTAGGGTGTTTGCCTTATATGCAGCCAACCTGGGTTCGATCGCTGGCATCCCATACGGTCCCCCAGCACCACAAGGAGTAATTCCTGAGTGCAGAGCCAGGACAAATCCCTGAGCATCACTGGATGTGAACCAAAAAAAGCCAAAACAAAAATAAAGGTTTGGAAGTAATCACTAGTGAATTCATCTGTATCTGGGTTTTTGTTTTGGGGGAAACTTTGAGTTACCATTTCAATTTCCTCAATGGTTATAGGTATGTTTAGGTATTCCAAATCTTCTTTTTTTTAGCCTTGGGAGGTTATAGGAATCTAGGAATCTATCCATTTCTCAAGGTTCTTCTGTTTTGTGCTATAAAGATTTATAAAATAGTGTCTGATGACTCTATGGGATTCTGTAGTTTCTGTTGTGATATTCCCCTTCATATTTCTGATTTGGTTTATTAGGTTTCTCTCTCTCTTTGTGAACCTTGCCAGTGGTCTATCGATCTTGTTCATCTTCTTAAAAAATAAGCTCTTAGTTTCATTGATCTTTTGGACTGTTTTTTGGAATTCCAGATCATTGACTTCTTCGCTAAGTTTTATAATTTCCTTCCTCCTGCATAGCTTGGACTCCTTTTGCTGTTCATTTTTCAAAATCTAAATATATCCATTTAAGTTATTGATTCTTTTCTTTTTTTCCTTCCTTTCTGATGAATGCTTGCAAAGCTATAAACTTTCCTCTTTAATACTGCTTTTGCTGTGTTCCACAAGTTCTAGTAGCTTGTGTCCTCATTCTCATTTGTTTTCAGGAATCTTCCTATTTCCGCTTTGATTTCCTCTCTAACCCACTGATTGTTCAGTAGTGTTCAGTAGTTCCATTCATTCTCAATGGAATGAATATTTCCGAATACAACAGTTATGTGTACCTAGGCCGAGAAGTCAACAGGATGAATGACCTGGCACCTGAGTTGCGCAGGAGGAAGAGAGTGGCTTGGAATGTCTTCAAGAGCATCGAAGAAATAGTTAAGAGGATGAAGATCCTCTGGTTTCAGGCACATCTCTTTGATTCCATTGTTTTTCCTGCATTAACACATGCCTCAGAGACCTGGGGCTTATGAAAACAGGATGAGAATGCTATTCAGTTCTCCTAAAGAGGAATTGAAAGAGTTATGCTTTGAGTATCATGCTTCACTCAAGTGAGAGAAAGTATCCAGAGTTCTGACCTCCATTGACGACCAAGAATCAGGGACACTGTCTTGTTTGCCAAGGCATTGAAAATCAGATAGGTTGGACACGTAATGAGATTTGGAGACAACTGCTGGAGTAAGCCATTACTGACTGGATTCCCCAGGACATCAAAAGATTACGTGGCCACCCACCTATGAGATGGTCAGACTTCTTCGTCAAGACCCTGAATGATTGGTTTGATGCTCTTCATGTTCCTGGAATGAGCAGACACCATTGGGCTACACTAGCTCGTGACAGGGAGGAATGGAAAAGTTACTGGCACCCACTCAAGCAAATTGGTGAGTAACGAGATGTCAAGTGATCAAGTGAAGTGATCCTCTTTGTTATCCTCTCTAGTCCACTGATTGCTCAGTAGTGAGCTGTTTAACTCCAGGTGTTTGATTTTATTATTTATTTTAGTGTTTTATCTATTATCTATTATCTACTTTAACTTCTATTTTCAGTGAATTAGTTCTGAAAAGAGAGTTGACACAATTTCTCTCTTCTTGATTTTACTGAGGTATGTTTTGTGATCCAGCATTTGGTCTATCTTGGAGAATGTCCCATGTTCACTATGGAGAAGTAATATGTGTTCTTTTGGGGAATAAAATGTTCTACATATATCTACTGACTCCATCTCTTCATTTTCTTCCCTCAAATAAGGTATTTCCTTGCTGAGCTTCAGTTTAGTTGATCTATTGAGAGGTGACAAAGTGGTATTGAAATCTCCAACTACTATTGTGTTGCTGTCAATGTCTTTCTTCAAGTCCATTACCAGTTTTTTTAAAAGCATTTTGCTGTTCTCTCATTAGGCGTATGTACATTTCGGAGTGTGAACCTAGTAAAACTATCACTTGATCATTAAAAAATGACTTTACTCTCTCTTACAACCTTCTTCAGTCTGAAGTCTGTTACTAGTATGGCCACCCCAGCTCTTTTGAGGGAGTTATTTGCTTGGAGAATTGTTTTCCAGCCTTTAACTTTGAGCCTGTGTTTGCTTTGATTGTTCAGATGCATTTCTTGTAGGCAGAGAGTGTTGTCTTCAATTTTTTAATCCATCCTGTCACTCTGCGCCTCTTTATTGGTGCACTGACATTGAGAAAGATTATTGTTATGGAGACTTGTGTTATCTTTATGTAGGAGTTTGGTGTACTTGTGGGGCTTGTCTTGTCTTAATGTAGCCCACTTTAAGACAAGACAAGACAAGTAGTTCTTTAAATAGTTCTTGTAACAATGGTTTTGAGTCTATGAAGTTCCTGAGTTGTTCTTTATCTGTGAAGTTGTGTATTTTTTCCTCCAAATATGAATGAGTCTGGCTTGGTGAAGTATTTTGTTGAAGTACTCATTTCATTGCATTTGTTTACTATATCCCACCACTGTCTTTAGGCCTGGAGGATTCACCTGATAAGTCTTCTGTGTATCTTAGAGATGCTCCTTAATAAAAGCAATTTCTTTCATCTTGCTGCTTTCAATATTCTATATCTCTGGTTTTCGTTATTTTGATTAGGATGTGCCTTGGGGTATTTTTATTTGGATTTCTCTTAGGTGGTACCCTTCAGGCCTCCTCGATTTGGGTGTCTGCACTCTTCAGCTCCAGGAGCTTCTCAGCAATGATATCTTTGACAGTTGCTTCTTCATCAGGGTTTTTTTTTCTGCCCCTCTGGTACTCCAGTGATCTTATATTGTTCCTCTTGACTTTATCCTGATTTTCTCTTGTTATCTGTTGGTTTATTTTGAGGGTCTTTCCATCTCTGCTGTAGTCTGGAGATTCTCTGCACCTCAATTTGGAGTTCACTGATTCTGTTCTCAGCGGTTGTTACTCTGCTGCTGAGGGTTGCCAGTGAGTTTTCGTTTCATCTACCAGGTTTTTCAAATCTGTATTTCTGCTTATATTTTCATTTTCATCTTCCTCATTTTTGTTCTCATATCCTCCTATATTTTATTGGCAGTGCATTCCATTGTTTTTTTTTTAATTTTTTTTGAGCTTCTTATGCATCCTTAACAGTTCCATTCTAAATTCCTTATCTGAGAGGTTATATAGTTCGTTATTACTCATTGAATCACCTAGGCTACCTTCTCACCCATTAAGCCTGGTGTGTTTCTGTAATGATTTACCATTGTGATCTTTGCAATTTTGATTTTTCTGCTCAAAGTTGCTTTAGTGTTTTGGGAAGAATGTGGGCTGAAGTGATAGCACAGTGGTAGGGATTTGCCTTTCGTGCAGCCAGCCTGGCCAAGCCGGGTTCGATTCATCCGCACCTCTCGGGGAGCCCGGCAAGCTACCGAGAGTATCTTGCCCGCACAGCAAAGCCTGGCAAGGTACCCGTGATGTATTCAATATGCCAAAAACAGTAACAGCAAGTCTCACGATGGAGACATTTTGGGCCCACTCAAGCAAATTGATGAACAACGGGAGGACATTGCTACAGTGCCACAATGGATTGGTGTAGGGGTTGCTGGACTAATGACCTAATCTGGTTGGGTGGCCAAGCTGTCCTAGTGGGTTCTGAAGAAGAGACTAATTTGTGATTCTAATGGGATGTAATGTTGGAAATTAACTGGCAGCTGGCTTCTCAGGAGAGCACAATCCCTGGGCTTCTAACCTGGAAAGTCTGAAAGTCACAACTTCATAGAATGCATCAGCAGTGAAGTATGTCTGGTGCCTGGAGGCCATGCACATGCAGAATACCCCTACCCTTGACTCTTGATCATAGAATAAGAAAGTTAGAAAAGCTAAGAAACTGTTGAGGGAGAATAAGAAGGGGTAAACAGAAGGTAATAGGTGTAGAGGTAAAGGGCCCTGGGAACCTTAAATGTGTAGAGATGCAACATCTATATAGATCTAAACTACAGAGTCAACAATAACTATAAGCATTAAAGCCGAACTACAACAACCAAACTTAAAAATGTGCCTGTCAAGGATACAGGCTGGAAGATGGGAGGGAATCTATGTATGTTGGTGGAGGAAGTCAACACTGGTGGTGAGATTAGTGTTGGAATATTGAGTTTGAAACTCAACTATGGATAACTACATGTAAATATGGTTCCTTTAATTTTTATATTAATAAAAATAAAAGTTTTAAGAAGTTAAAGTCCATACATGTGTTTATATATGTTATATATAACAACTATGCATATTAAATATATATAATAAATTTGAGGCCCTGCTTTTGATCCCAAACAGCAGTCACATTAGAGGTGGCCTCCACAATAACAAAGGCAGAGTCAAAGAAAAAACCTTGTTGAGAAAATAAATTTGAAAATTTCCACATTTTTCTTGAACTTCTTATAAGTAGCTTACTAAGAAACTATTGACTGGAGGGACTGTGTCTATTTCCTTTATGACATTTTCTTTCCTGTATCTGCTTGGTCTTTTGTTTGATCAACCTGAGAAGAAGTAGCACACTTCTTTAATTACCTTACTATATTATTAGTGCTAAACCTTTAAGTCCAAAAAAAGAAAGAAAGAAAAAACACATTTTTCTATAATTTTTCTTACCTAGGTGAAAAAATCTAAGATGAAAAGGAGGAAGGAAATGAAAAATGAGCCATTTGTCACAGGAAATATCACATTTTCAGGCTTTTCTCTAGGACTGACAGTCTGAAATATCTAAGATAACATCCTTTCCATTCCCTTTCATTTTACCATCATTAAACCCCAATATAAAATATTTTAACTTTCTGACCGGTGTGGTATGAGAGCAAGAGTCACTCTTAGCAGAGATGGGACAGGTTCACAAACACAAATTGAGAGGCCCATAAGCCTTCACTCTGGGGGCTGGGGTATCAATTATATAAAAGAGGACAGATTATATATCAGAGGACAGTTATATATCAAAGGAAAGAACCACAATAAAGATATGTAGTATCTTTGATATTTGCTTTTAAAGCAGTAGAGAGTGAGCATTAAAAGAAAAAAAAAGAAGAAAAATAGTTTTTTCTTTGGTTTTGGGCCACACAATCAGCGATGTTCAGTGCTTACTCCTGGCCCTGCACTGAGGAATTGCTCCTGGCTGGTCTTAAGGTACTATATGGGATGTCAGGGAAGGAACCCAGGTTGGCCATGTGTAAGGCAAGCTCCCTACCTGCTGAATTATTGCTCCAGACCACGAACAAAAGATTATTTAAAGGAATTCTACCAAATACCAAAGAATAACAGATTCCTAAGAAACCAGTGCTTGGAAGTTGAAAATATGGAGAAATCAGCAAAGGAGACAGAGGCTGAGAAGCAATGGGGGACAAAAAGAGAGGGTATCTTAAGGAAATGGAAAGATTTTTAAAAGGTAGGAGTTATCATATTCTTAGAAACTGGTGGCTCAGGTCACAGGGTATAAGGTAAGAGTGAATTAAAGGAATGAAAGGAATGATATCTGGTATCTGAGACAATGAAACCAGAAAAAGTTTGACTTGCAAGTTTTGTGACTAAGTGATTCTC
Organism: Sorex fumeus; assembly: GCF_029834395.1. Lineage (NCBI taxonomy): Eukaryota > Metazoa > Chordata > Mammalia > Eulipotyphla > Soricidae > Sorex > Sorex fumeus. The sequence goes on along the minus strand of NW_026606078.1, from coordinate 2,712,857 downwards.
AGGAGTCTGGCTGTCAAGAGATGAAAAGAAAAGACAGCAGAGAAAACAGGGGTTGAAAAGAGGTTCTCCAAAATCCCTAAAATGTGACTGTTGTCACCAGTGGAAAAGCTATTATAGTTTGTTCATGCCAGAGAAGAATAAATGAGCAATGTGTGATGACTGAAGGACACTGTCCTCAAAGTAGAGAGCTCTGGTATTCCACTCAGGACCTAAAGGGGAAAGCAAAGGCAGGCCAACTGAAGGATTTCATGATAAGATGTGTGGAAGCCACTTCTGATACTTCTATTTTCCCAGAGAAATAAGAAACAGGGCCAAATACTGATATAAAAGACAAATGTTAGCCCCAGAATGTCTAATAGCTGCTTCAAGACTCCTTGCTTCAACTTTTAATAAAGTCATTAAGAGCTTAGTTTTCACTAGTTTTCTAGAAATTTTTTTTCTCACCAACATACTTTGTATAATGCTATCAGGTTAATAATAAGAGAATGTGATTTGGGAAGACTGCTATTTTTTTTCTGCTGCTTTGAGGGGAGTAATATTTTAAACGCTTTTCTAAAAGAAAAGCCAATGTCATTCAGCAACAATTTATTATGTGGCATGTGCCACCCACCCACTGCTGGATCAATACCAAAGCTGTAGGCTGGTCTCCACATGTGGTATCACATGTAGGATTCTTCTAGCAAATGTTTCTCCACTGAACTTGAGTTTTCTTAATGTATCTATTTTCTTACTTGCCAGGAAGTTCAGAGGGGTGTGTGGGGGGAGCAAGGAGATTGGAAGTCTACTTAAAGATGGGTTTTATTTAGAAGGCAAATTATATCCCTCCCTTTCCTCTATTGCCTTAGGCTGGCAGTCACACGGACTTCAGCTGCTCTGGCATCCAGACCCAATACCATCTGGTAGTTAGACCTTCTTTCTTTTCTTTAATGTCCACTCTTAGAAAAATCAAAACTTTGATGATCTCTGAACTTTCCCTTACTTTTCAGTGAGCAACTCTGACTCACTGTGCCAGATGGACCATTTCTGAATCAATTCTGAACAGGAAATGACATCATTGTTCTCACACATAATCTGTCTCTCCTAATGCAGAAGACTTAATGGAAAAATAAGATATAGTCAAGCAAGAACGGGAGAACTGGGGCTGTATATACAACCAATAGTAACTATTAATAATTAAATTGTTGTGCAATTTGACCTTAAATTGAAAATATCCATCTGTCATTAGAAACAGAAGTTCCCAGTGGCTTCACCTGTTGTGTAAGAATGTACCCATTTCAGAAAAGGCTGAAGAGTAGATTGAAGGAGGACTCTGGTGTCTGCCTTCTGGATGCCTCTAGATATAGCCAGTTTTCTAAGCACTAATGAGTTTTCTGTGGAAACAGTCTAACACAAAGGAATAATAGGACAGTCCCAATTGCCATCTGTCACCTGAGCAAACATGGACAAGTCTCGCAGTTCTGCCATTCCTTCACTCAGCACACAGTTCTGGAAAGTCCTTCTGTTAATAAGCTGCAAAAGGTACTGGGGCAGGAGCCAAAGACCAGAGGTCATTCGGGAGTTTTTGCACAGTGAGAAGGAGATCATGAATCTGGGATGTGTTTGAAGGTGACCGAGTAGCAACTTGACCATACTGCTTTAAGCAAAGAGTAATTGTGTATTTCCCTTGCCTCAAAAGTCTAAAGGAAGGATTCAAAAAATGGTCCAACTACTCAATAGTACCAAAGAGTACCAGGGGTTTCTTATTCTGCTTATAGACGATTTAACCCTAGCAAGGGCACTGATGCCTCAGTGAACCCAGCATGGTCTACATGCAGGGAGGTACACAGGTAACATGTGCTACATACCAAGTCCCTGGTTTGGTCAGTGAGAATATTTCCATGGTGGGCACAACACTTTTTACCAACTCCTTAAAGAGTTTGATACTATGGCTTTCTACCAGTAGAACAGAATGACAATAATGCACAATTTCACCATAATATAATATGTGTGCAGTTTACTATAGTATTAATTAATATCAGCATGCATAGGTATGTATAAGATTATGTATATTAGGTTTAGTCATTCTTCTTATTGTGTTTATGCATGTCATAGAAACTTCTTATCCATTATTAATTATATATCAGTGTATTGATGTATGAACACAGAGAACAAAGAATTAGCAATGGTGACCTTTACATAAAGTTTAACCCCTTCTACGATATTAAAAAATAGATATAACTGAAACTATAGTAAAATTTTTGATGAGGATAACTGAAATAAGATTAGGAAGATAGTTCAAAAGGTGGATTATATGCTTTGCATGTGGGAACCCAGTTTCAATCTCTAGCACTATATAGTGCCCTGAACACCACTGGTATAGATGTGCTCACAAAGCCACATACCCCAAAAGGGAAAGTAACTGAAACAAGAGAGGAACATATTTCTTCCATATTATGTGAGAATAGGCAATCCAAATCTAGTATGTTGTCTTTACTTTCTGGAACTTTTGCTGAGCTAGGCATCTTTTTGCTGCTTTATCAAGGGTGGACCTCAATCTCAGAGCCATTAGATGGTCCAGTGTTCCTACTCTTATTACATTTATCACATTATAACCAGAGAGCCCGAGCTAGGAAAGGTAGAAGAATATGCCTCTACAATTTAAGGGACACATTAATCTTGTTTATATTTCCTTGTTGGTGCCTAGCCAGATCATTAGGATGAGTCCTTGGATGCTGCCCTGCAAACAGGAAGCAGAAGCAGGACCCCACTTTTAATTAAGTGGACAAGCTGAAGCTTGCAAGTCTGATTGATCTGCAAAGGGTTGACAGGTCTTCCTACATTTTCCTTGATCATATATTAATTCCTGGAAGCACAAGAAAACAGCCTTCTACTTATCTCAGACCCCAGGTGTAAGGAAGTCATGACCTACAGAGGCTGGAGCCTGCCTGTCAACTTTACATTCCTCTCCGGAGAGTGTAGCCATTTGCTTCATGGACATGAGATGACAATGTATGCTTTGTTGTCCTTGTGAGACATGTTTAGTCTGTGCCCCAACATTCCTTTGTTTATGATTTTTTTCTGCTTTGTTGAATTCTCTGAAGAGGTTTACAATAGGGGAGCAAATAAAAGGGGACCACCGAAAGCTTCTCTTTGTCACAGTCAGAGTGAGCTGTGGCCCTCCGTGCTTCCAAATTCTTCTCACGTTTCTTTTCTCTGTGCCTATGACTGACTGATGTCACTTTTTGCAACATTTCCTAGTTAAATTTCCACCTTATGTGGGAAGCCAAGAGCCCTCTCATAGACCCTGGCCTTTGTTCACATGTTAGGAACTGCTTAGGACAGACATTGGTGACAGTCTCCCAGGGACATCCTGACCTCAGCGGATGCCTGATATATAGCCACATAACATCAGGCTGACAGTTATCTTATCTGGCCTTATCTATAGTAACCTCCAGGATGCATCTACTGCCCTAAGACCCTTTGATATACAAATGTAAAATTCAGGATGCACCTACTGCCCTAAGACCCTTTGATATACAAATGTAAAGCTCAGGTTGCACCTACTGCCATAAGACCCTTTGATGTACAAATGTCTACCTTGAATGTTAGGTAAAGCTCTTGTTGCTGACCTTACCATGTATGGATATATTGCTTCTGCTCCTGACTGGGCTGCCCTGACCCCATATAAACAGCCTGTAGCCCCCAATAAAGTCTGTCGCTTTTTCTCTCTGTTTCTAAACTGCACTCTGTCTCTTGTGTCTTGTGTTCATTCGGTTGGTCCTTCCCTGCACCTACGGATCCTAGGGCCACCTCCGTGGGCCGGAGAGTGGTTAGCACCCCCCCCCCCCCCCGCAATCTTATAGCCACACAGAATAGCAAAAGCTACCAAAGTTACCCTGAATAGTATGAAATTAATATATAGTAACCTCAATGAAATGAGATCTTGTGGTTAGCAGAGTTGTCATGCACATTTCAGAATCCAATTGGCAGAGACAAGTCTTCTTCTACAGGAACTGACAGTGCTGCAATCCCAGGAGGTGGGTGGAGGAAGTTCTGCCTTATTCAGCAATCTTCGGGGGACTGCAGTACCCAACAATAAAGAGCTTTAAAGCCCCAATTTCCTCCAGTGGATTTTTCAGTCACAGGACTCCTTCAATATCTCTTAAAGAACATTTTTGTTACAGGGAATTATGTGTGTGTGTGTGTGTGTGTGTGTGTGTGTTTTCCTTGAGATGACGCTTCAAATATTTTTGTTGTAGTTTTTTAAAATTTATTTTATGTTTATAATGTAGTTCACAATATTTGATTACATTTAATATTCTAACACCAATCCCACCACATTATACCTTCCCACCACCATATTTCATATGTTTCCATCCCAAACCCCAGCTCCTGCTCCAAAGAAGAATCAAAATAACTTATTTTGTATTGTTTGTTATGAACAAACTGATAAAATTTGATAAGATGATAAAAATTTGATAAAACTGATAAAATTTTAAAATGATCCAAAAATCTTTTCTTAGAGGAGAGTGTGTGAAGATTGTTGTATTTAAACCAGGGTCATTAAGCCCTCCAATAAGAGATTACTAACATGTTGTTAATGGTTGAGCTTATATATAAACTGTGTGCTCATATATATGTGTGTGGTTTTATATATATATATGTAAAAATATATTTATCTCTAAGGTTGGTTGCTTTCTACATTAAAATCCATCAAATGTGGTGCACTACTCTTCGAATATTACTGGTATGAGGCATGAATATCCAGGAATAGTTTTACTCCTGAATGAGCCTCAGCACAAGAGTGTGGAGAACGGCCATGAGCATGGCGGAAGTTGAGTTCTGGAGGTTTTTGATTGTGGGAAGGGTTCTTTGGGATGGGGAGGGGAACACACTCATCCCCCTCTGGGTTACCCTGAACGAAACAGCCTGGTGCAGGGTCTGGTGGCATGGTTATGGTCATTTTATGCTCCCTTATGAGAGATTTATAATCTGTTTTTGTTGTAGTTTCTTTATAAACCCATTATGTAGTTTAAATTACTGTTGCTTATTTGTTTGAAGTCAATAGTATCCATATGGGTTAGGATAAAGTCAGATTATTACTTACTAAAGGAAGAAAGGGACAGATAACTCTGTCTCTACTCACTAAAAAAAATCACAAGACCTTCACTGAAATCTCAAGTTTAAGCCAGTTTTCCACAAAATTTCTATACCCCTCCCTAGCCCAACCCTCCTCTGTCTCAGGAATTCTTTATATCCTGTGGGGAACCATGTCTATGAAATGTCATTTATCTCTATTTTCAAGAGAGGATCTTGAAACTTGAAATATTAGAGCTGTAACTCTAATATTTTAAGGGCTAATTTTAAATCCCACACCTTACCATTAGAGGCATAAAGAATTTAATGCTTAGAACGATTGAGCTGACTTGTAGAATTCCAGAAGAGCAGGTTCTAGTGGACTCTGTTTCTAAATTAGCAGCCGATAGTAGCCGAAATCTTGTCATTTAAGATTTGCTTCTTTTCCCTTTGTGTTATTTCTACTGTGAAAACTGCAGCAGCTTATTGTTGGAAAATGGTTTCCTATGTTCTGTTCTCTCTCTGTCTCTCTGTCTCTGTCTCTGTCTGTCTCTCTCTCTAGTTTTATGAGTTGGGATCAGCAGACTTTGACAGAAGAGAAGCTTCTAGGTTTTGAAGCACCTAGAAATACTCTTCATTTTGTTGAAACTTTGGACTCGACAGTTAGTTGATTCAAGAAATCAAAAGTCACTTCATGCCTTCTTTTTGTTCTCTAATTAGTATTCATATATTAGCTATAGGCTATAGGGGTCCCCTTTATTTTCAGGAAATAGAAGGGCAGATCAGAGAGTCCATACTGATGGAAAGGGAAAGGGCACTGGCATGCTGCTAAAGAAATAGATCAAGTGATCAAGTTTAACAATGACTTTGCCTTCCTACAAAGATTCTCAAAGCCTCACAACTGCAGTGTCTCCACCAATGCCCCCTCCAATGTTGACTAAACCTCCAGGACTATGGAGCTGGAAGCTCACTCTGTTCATAGGTGGGTGATAGTTAGGAGCTTTCCTATCCAAGTTTTCCTTCTTAAGTGTATATAGATCATCAGTGTCCCAGAATTAACAGTGAGCACCACACTGTGCCCTCAGAAGTTGCATTCTAAGAAACTCCACAAGCTGTGCATGCTAAGTTTTGATATCTAATCCTCTATAAAGAGCTGGAGGTCAGTGCTCCTTGAATCCTCACCATGAAAAAAATCCCTTTCCCTGTTGTAACAGAGTGTAAACAGAGTGTAAACAGAGATTGATTGTAACTGAGTGTAAACAGAGACTGTGTAAACAGAGACTGATCCATACAATCTGAAACACTGGGGTGACACATCCCTTTTGTCCAGCTAGCTAAGGTCATGTTTTGGGAAGTCTCTTTCTTGTGGCATAACTAACAGTAACATTTATTGTGTACTTTCCATGTTTCAGGAAGTAGGCTAAATGGTTTAAAGGCAACACCCTAACAGAAATATTGTTACTGACTTGAGGTAGCCAACATGAAACAGCTCCCTGTAAGCCATGTCTGTTCCTTCCCTCCTCTCTCTATAAAAGGAGGCAGCAAACAGAGAAATCTTCCCAGACTTTGTTCAATTAAACCAGTGTAATATAAACTACAGTTTTCTGTAATATAAAATACCGTCTTCTGCCCCCGCGCCTGGCTGTTCCTCGCCGGGGGCCCGTTGGAGCGGGTTGAGCTTTCCTCCCCGCCCCGACCAGGGCTCCGGCAGCCGAAGACCTCCAGGACCAGCCACCACCATGCTGAGACCACTCTCCGCACACATGAAGGTACTGGCAGAGGGACAAATCCACGCGGGTTCCGGGGCCGAGATCTCCCAGCCTACTCGGATTGGAGTCGAGCATCCTCCACCCAGATCCTCCAAATTCCAGTAGGCGGGGGTCACACCCACCACCTGGCCCCCTGGCGCCGTGTAATCCCATCAACGGCTAAGACTCAGAGACTATAAAAACATCTTATCAGGACATCTTTTTATGACATCTTATTATCTCATTCCTACTTTGGACAAACTTGCAGGCTATCGAATGTAGCCTACCCACAGGGCAGAGTCTGGCAAACTCCCCGTGGCGTACCAAATATGCCAAATACCAGTAACAATGATGGGTCTCATTCTCCTAAAGAGCCTTGAACATAATCTCAGGGTTAGGATGAAAGAGACGTTACTGGGGCCTGCTCGAGGCAATCGACGAATAACAGGATGATGAAATGAAAATGAAATGAATATAAACTGATACATCTGGAGAAAATGTAGAATCTCTACAGAAGGCTATGTTTCCTTTGCCCCTTCTTACTTAGGATACAGGGTCTGTAAGGGAGTGAGATGTATGTGTGTGTGTGGGGTGGGGAGCATAAGCATGAAAGTTACAGATGGAACTGGAAATTGGAAAAACTTGAATTCTTGTGGTAGTTACCGAGTGGGTCTTAATTGTATAAAATTACAATGAACATTGTTCTTTTTGTCTAATCCAAGGTTAATTAATTCTGCTGCAGCTAAATTAGTCAAATATGTAACTCATTTTCACAGGAGTCCAGGGTTGGAAAGACTATTCCTTGCTCTGTCCCCACAGCTGTGGGCCAGTGATAGATATTCCTCCTTAAGATCTAGAGATCTTAAGCATGAGGCTAACCAGGGTTCTTTCTCTCTATATGCCATGTGGCCTGCCAGGGATGATCTCTAAGCACAGATCCAGGAGCAAGCCCTGAGTACAGCCAGATGTTCTCCCACACTCCCCACTGCCAATCAAAAGAACTAGAGCACTGGAGTTATCCAGGAAATGGAACTTCCTGCAACAACTTAACAAATTCCCTCCCTATTCCTCATGAAGTCCAGTAATATCTTCTTCAACAAAACATGGTATAGAACATTTTCAAGGTTGTCTGGGTTTGTTAGAGTATCCTAGAGAAGGCCCAAATATCCTATCCCAGCTATGCCACTACAGGGTAGCCTCTTTGTAAGAACTCTCAGAACAAATATGTTTCAAAACCTAATACCATTTATAGACCTACTGTGTGAATTTTATCTCAAAAATACTGGGACTCGTGTAATGATTTTTCTTGATTGATTTGCCTAAAACTACCTAATTTGCCAAGTTTGTGTTCCAACTTTGTGTTTCACCTTATTTTCTCTGATTCATTTTTAAAATTGTGATTTATATATATCTTTGGAAGTCACTGAAATTCCATTCATATGGGGAAGAGAGTTGTGTGTAAATAAATTATATTCTACTCATCCTGACTACTCCTTATTCAAATGTTCCTTTTTCATAGCAACATTCCACAAACCTAGAGAAGTTCTCAGGCACCACCCAAATGTAATAGTTTGTGACAGGTTGTCCCTAGCTCACACAGGCTGAAGTCAGCATTAGCTAAATCGTCAATTTAGGGAAAAAATCTGTACTCCTATAATAAAGAAAAAATAGACATTAAGTATTTTGACACAGCAATTATTTTTGCCATTCAAACTAGTCTAAATATTCTGAGTTTGTCAGTCAATTATAAGGTAAGCAGGTCTTATCAGTGGATTTCCTTACCTCTAACTCCTGGCAACTCCAGCCACTGATATTTGTAGACTAGAGAAGTCAGGGAATCTTGCCAAGTGTAAGGCTGAGTCCAGAGAGGTGGGCAGAGTATCCATCTTTCTCAAGTGGCCCTTCCACTGAAGTGGATTTGAAAATTGAATCCTTAAGACTCTTGGATTTTAAGAGTGATCTAAATGGTTAAAAAATATTTAGGGAGAATAAAACAAGAAAGGGATTTGGATCCAAAGTACTATTATCCATTATTTTATTTCAAGGTAATCTCAGCTTCCATAGTAAAAGAGAACAAGTTCTTTTTAATGAAATAATATTATAGGATCTGGGAAGTGGATGGGTGTTTGAACACTATATGACTAACCATAATCATAACCTAATCATAAATAGCTTTGTAAGGGTCTATCTCAGTGATTCAATAACATTTTAAAAAAAATTTTGCCAATATTAATTACAATTAACATTTTAAAATATCATCCAAAGTATTTCTATCTAAACAACACATGTGAAAAAATACAATAACAGAATTCCTATAATATTATTTCATTAAAAAGAACTTGTTCTCTTTTACTATGGAAGCTGAGATTATCTTGAAATAAAATAATGGATAATAGTACTTGGATCCAAATCCCTTTCTTGTTTTTTTCTCCCTAAATATTTTTTGCTCATTCATTGCTGGTGGAAATGACAACTGGTCCAGCCTTTTTAGAAAACAATATGGACTTTTTTCAAAAAACTAGAAATTGAGTGCCCATTTGACCCAGGAATACCACTTCTTGGAACACTGTGGGAGCCATTTTACATATACTTTATTAAAACAAAAATAGTCAAATGATTTTTTTTGCTTTCTGGGGTCACACCCGGTAATGCACCAGGGTTACTCCTGGCTCTGCACTCAGGAATTACCCCTAGCGGTGCTCAGGGGACCATATAGGGAATTGAACTCAGGTTGGATCTATGTGCAAGGCAAACGCCCTACCAGCTGTGCTATCACTCCAGCCCCTCAAATATTTTTTGACATATAATCAAGACTATTGAATGATGAAAGAACATTTTTTGTGCATGTTTACTGGTCACTTATATATTTTCTTTAAAGAAATTACTATTCAAGTTTATGTTTTTTGAGTAATGCTCATTTTTTATTGATTCCTAGAAGTTCTCTATATATTACAGGTATGAATTCCTTATCAAATATATTATTTGTAAATATTTACTCCCACCCCATGTGTTTCTTATTTACGCAGTCGATAATCATGACTTTTGATGTATCAATTTGAAAACATATGAAACTTAATTTATTTCCTCTTTCCACTGTCTTTGGTATCACATCCAATATCACATCTACTACCTAACAAATGTAATCTCATGGAGTTTTATGTCTGACATTTGGGTTTTATTTATTTTGGTTAATTTTTGCATATTGTGTTCAGTAAAAGCTTAACTCCTTTCTCTCACATGGAGATATGCAGTTTATATAATAGTATTTGTTGGAAATAATGTTCTTTCATCATGCAATAGTCTTGATTCATCTGTCAAAAGTCATCTGACAATATACCTAAAAGTTTATTTCTGGGTCTTCAAATTTCATCCTGGTCTATACGTTGTCTTTATATCTGTACCAAATTTTTCATAACAAGGTTTTTCATTAGTTTGGTTTTTGTGATCATTGCACTATTTTTTGTTTTATTATAGCATATGTAAAATGGCTACCATAGTATTAAAATTTATGGTATTGATATACAAATAATGGTGGTAGGTGCTCCCTACCACCACCAAAGTGTTCGCAACTGTGTGATCTTCATTCCTCCATTTCTTCCCCTACTGCTTGGTAAATGGTTCTGTAATCCAAGAACAGGGCTTGTCATTGTTTGATAGTGTCATTCCCTTGTTTCATCATTTGTTCCACAGATAAGTGAAATTATCTGTTATTTGACCTTCTCCTTATAATTTTGTTTTGCAAAATATTCTCCAGTTCCATCCACATTGCATAAAACTGCATTAATTCATTTTTTCCTTTTAGCTGCATAATAAGAACTTCTTTGTCCATTTATCTGTCATTCAACATCTGGATTGTTGCCATACCCTGGATATTCTATTAAGCATTGCACTTAATGTAAGTGTGCATAAGTCTCTTTTTAAATTAATGTTTTTATGTTTGGGGGTGAGTAGATGCCAAGAAAGGGATTTGTGAGTCGTGTGGAACTTCTACTTTATTTTTTTTGAGGAATATCTGTAATAATTTTCCATAGAAGGCTGAACTAGCTATTGTTCCCACCAACAGTGAATAAAGGTTCCTTTATAACCACATCCTCACCATCACTGATTGCTTCCAGTCTTTTTGATATATGCTATTCCCACTGGTATGAAAAGGTATATCAGTGATGTTTTGGTTTATATTTCCCTGCTAAGTCACAATGAACACCTTTCCATGTCTACTGGCCATCTGTAGAAGTGTTTTGTAAAAATATTTTGTTTTAAAAACAATTTGTTTTAAAAACAAATTTTTAAATCAAGAAAAATGAGTCCTTTAGATTTATTCTTCTTTTTAAAGATTGCTTTATCTATTTGAATCCCTTGAGATTATATATACATTTTAGGACTGGTTTTTCTGTTGATAGAATTCTAATAGTGGTTAAATTAATATCCAGATTGTTTTGGACAGAAATGGTATCTTAATAATATTAAATCTTCCACTTCATGAACATGGAATAAGTTCTCACTTATTAATGTATAATTTTATTTTCAATATTTTGTAGGGCTTTTGTGTAGTTTTTTGTCTCTGGAGTTAATTTCTATTTTTTTATTTTTGTGGTAATTGTAAATGAATTTATTTTTGTAATTTTCATTTTTGAATTGTTCATTGTTGGTGCTTAGAAATGCAACTGATTTTTATGTTTTAATTTTGTAACCTGTTATTTTACCAAATACATTTATTAGTTCAATAGCTCTTTTCAGGGTTTTCATCATTATATCATCTGTGAACAAAAATAATTTTATTTCTTCCTTTTCAGTTTTCATGTCTTTTATTGATTTTCAAGTTATTGTTGCTAAAACTTGCAGTATTATGCTCATTGGAAGTGGCAAAAGTGGGTATCATTGATTTTTTTTCTAAATCTTAAAGGGAAGATTGTGAATTTTTCATTTATGCCCTTTGCTCTGTTAAAATTGTTTCTTATCATTTTTAGCATATTGTCTGATTTTGTAATAAAATGATGTTGAAGTTTCTCAAATGTCTTCCATACATTGTTTGTAATGTTTGTAAATTGTAATGTTTATAGTTTTTTTTTCTTCTTCATTCTGCTAATGCGAACTACAAAATTAAGTGATTCTGTACTGTAAACTATTCTCACATTCCAGGAAAAAATTCACCTGGTGATGGTCTATAATCATCTTAACTCAGGAGTCCTGTTTACTCAGTAGATCGCTGATTTATTACAAAGGATAGGAATCAATTTTCATATTGAAGTGTGCAAAGGGCAAGACCCAGAGCTTCTGCACCTTCACTAGGCGGGCCATTCTCCCTCAGTTCCCATGCATACCATCCTAGAAGCTCCCCAAATCCTCTTTTTAAACTTTTATGGAAGCTTTAATATATGGATATGAGAAATTAACTTATTGGCATTTGGCAACTGAACTCAATCTCCAATACCAGTTTCAGTTTCAAGAGAGCCTTCCTGGAGGTCAAGGACTTTCGGTCATCTTTATCATATGGTTAATACCCCCGTCCTTGAGTGTTTACAAAAAGTTCCTTTTTCCTTTATTTTTTTTCTCTTTTTTAATTTTTTAAAAAAATTTTAATAGTGAGACATCATGAGGTACAGTTGCAGACTTACACATTTTTGTGCTTGGTTTTCAATTATACAATGATCAAATACCCACCCCTCCACCAGTGCCCATTTCCCACCACCACGGATCCCAGTATCCCTCCCAACCCCCCCCCCCCCCCCAACCCACCCTGCCTCTGTGGCAGGACATTCCATTTTGTTCTCTCTCTCTTATTGGGTGTTGTGGTTTGCAAAAGAGGCAATGGGTGACAATCATGTTTAGTCTATAGTCTACTTTCAGCATGCTTCTCTCATCCTGGGAGGATCCTCCCAACACCTTTATTTGGTGTTCCCTTCTCTATCTGAGCTCCCTTTTCCCCTAGCATGTATGGTTGGCCTCCAAGCCATGGAGTAAAATTCCTGGTACTAATCTCAGCCATTCTTGGGTGTTAGTCTCCTATTTTGTTATTCTATGTTCCCCAGATGAATGCATTCTTTCTATGTCTATCCCTTTCTTTCTGAATCATTTCGCTTAACATGATACTTTCCATGTAGTGCCACTTGTATGTAAATTTTGAGACTTCATCTTTTCTAACAGCTACATAGTACACCATTGTGTAAATGTACCAAAGTTTCTTTAACCAGTCATCTGTTCTCCGGCACTCAGGTTTTTTCCAGATTCTGGCTATTGTAAAGAGTGCTGCAATGAACAAACAATTGCAGATGTCACTTTGACTATACTTTTTTGCCTCTCTAGAATATATTCCCAGGAGTGGTATTGCTGGATCAAATGGGAGCTCAATTTCTAATTTTTTGAGAATCGTCCATACTGTTTTCCAGAAGGGCTGAACCAGTCGACATTCCCACCAGCAGTGAAGGAGGGTCCCTTTCTCGCCACGTCCGAGCCAGCACCGGTTGCTTTTGTTCTTCTGAATATGGGCCAGTCTCTGTGGTGTGAAACGATACCTCATTATGGTTTTGATCTGCATCTCCCTGATGATTAATGATGTGGAGCATTTTCTCGTGCCTCAAAAAGTTCCTTTAAATTACAGCAAAAGACATGTTTGATGGTCTCGGTCTCAACACTTAAGAAATTCCAAGGCAAGACTTTTTGAGAACTGTAAGCCAGAAACTGGATAAAGAGCTAACATATTTCTTTTTTATTTTTCCCACAAAAAATGTTCATTTAAGAAGTTAGTGTTAATCTGATACCAAACTACATAAAGTAAAAACAACATAACCAGGGGCTGGAGTGATAGTACAGTGGGTAGGGCATTTGCCTTGCACATGGCCTTCCCGGGTTCAATTCCCAGCATCCCATATGGTCCACGGAGCACCACCAGGAATGATTCCTGACTGCAGTACCCCTAGTACCCCTGCGTATTACCAGGTGTGACCCAAGGGGAAAAAAAAGAACAATATAACCATAGGTCAATATATTTATTAACATAGTCATAAAGGAACTGGATAAACAGTGTAGCAAGTAGGGTGTTTGTCTTGCATGTGCCCAGAGTGGATCTGGTACCCTGAGTTATGCCAGGAGTGATCCCTGAGTACCACCTAGTGTGATCCAAATAAATCGTAAAAATCTCAGCAAAGATTGCTGGAGAGACAGACAGAAAAGCAGATAAGGAATTCACCTTGTACATAGCCAACCTGAGTTTTTTTCCTTGGCATCCCATATAGTCCCCAGAGCACTGTCAGGACTAATTTCTGCATGCAGAATCAAGAATAACCCCTGAATATTGCCATGTGGCACACAGAAACAAAATCATAACAAAGGAAAAATATCAGCAAATTATTAACAAAATTATTAGTTAATGGCCCAACTTTGCTACTTCACAACTATGTCTGCAGAGATGCCAAGCCAACACAAATTTCAGGTAAACTGGCATTTGGGCTAAAAACTCTGTGGTTTTCTCAGAGTGGGGGAAAATCAGCCTCCACTCACCCATCACCTACACCCCCAAAAGACCGGAAGTCATACCAACATCTCACAGCCTCTGCCATGTAAGCCCATGTGTCTAGTTCTACAGATCCTGCAGTTCCTGGAACACATAGCCACCACCTCAAAATTATACTAGTACTGACAGTCTAGTATAAATTAGATAAGAAAGCAGCATTGAAGCTAACTCAACTTTTTAAACAAAAACAACACAGAAGGTTCAACTAGCAACAAACAACTTAGTAAACCTTCAGAAAATGACTTAGTTACTCCACTGTGAGATATAACAATGTTCACAAATTAATTCCATTAGTCATTTAGTTGTTGTTACTGTGTTACTGTGTCTGGCATATCGAATACGTCACGGGGAGCTTGCCAGGCTCTGCCGTGTGGGCGAGATACTCTCGGTAGCTTGCCAGGCTCTCCGAGAGGGGCGGAGGAATCGGAATCGGGTCAGCCATGTTGGCTGCATGCAAGGCAAATGCCCTACCGCTGTGCTATCGCTAAGGGAGAACAAAATAATGGGTCTCATTCCCCTGACCCTGAAAGAGCCTCCAATAAGGCACTGTTGTGAAGGATGAGTAAAGAGAGTCTGCTAAAATCTCAGGGCTGGATGAATGGAGACGTTACTAGTGCCCACTTGAGCAAATTGATGAATAACAGGATGACAGTGACACAGTGACAGTGAAGCATGCTGGATAGGTAGGGAGAAAACTGGGGAGAACAGAGGAGGGAGGATTGCACTGGTGGTGGGATTGGTATAACACTGAATGCCAGAAAAACTGTATTAAGAACAGCTTTGTAAACCAAATTTTAAATAAAGTACTAAAAATAAGAAAACGGTTGCCAACTCTTTTTCTACACTCTGACCAGAAGTAGCAATCAGCAGAGAATAGAACTCTATAACAATTTGTGGGTTTTATTTAATTAATTTTAATCTTTATTGAGGAGTTGTGAATTGATAGTTGATGACAGTTTTTTTGAGTACATCATCACAATACCACACCTCCCACCAGAGTATCCATTTTTTCCTGCACAGGTCCCAAAAGTCCTTCTCATTTCACCCTCTATTCCACCACAAATTCAATTATGTGGACTAACATCAATTCTGTTATCTTTGACCGTTTATTGCCACCTTAATGTATATCTTTAGATATAAAATATGAGAGAATTTGTTCTATATATATAGCTTTCCTTTTGACTCACATCATTTTCACGCACTCTAGCATGACATCCATGTAGCAGCAATTTGCATGATTATATCCTTACTTAATGCTTCATAGTATTGTTTATATATTCACCAGTAGTTGGACACTTGGGTTGCTTCCCTATTTTGACTATTTCATTAAGCACTGAAATGAACATAGGTGTGCACATATCATTTCAAATTACTGTTTTTGTGTTTCATAAGTAGATGCCAAGAAGTAATATTTCTTGGCCATAAGGTAAGGTAAAGGCCCTCCCGTTGATCGTTGATTTGCTCGAGCGGGCCCAGTAACGTCTCCATTGGAGACTTTGTTGTTACTGTGTCTGGCATATCGAATACTCTCGGTAGCTTGCCGGGCTCTCCGAGAGGGGCGGAGGAATCGAACTCGGGTCGGCCATGTTGGCCGCTTGTAAGGCGAACCCACTGTGCTATCGCTCCAGCTTGGCCATACGGGGGTTTTATTATTACTTTTTTGAGAAACATCTACTTCACTTCCCACAGAAACTGAACCAGATGACATTCCCACCAGCAATGAACAAAGGTTCCTCTCTCACACCAACCCAACCAACACCATTTCCAGACCTTTTGATGTACTCCATTCATACTGTGACTTGATATCTCATTTTTTTTTGATCTCAGTTTTCCTAAACATAAGTAACAATGAGCACTTTTTTTCATATGCCTATTAGCCATCTTTATGTCTTCTTTGTGGAATATAAACTTCTGATATTTGAAGGACAGATTTATTTTCTCCAACTCAATTCCCATAAGCCTTAAGGTTCTTCAAGAATCCTGCTTCAGGAACACAAATCTCACCTACAAAAGAGCTTATGTTTAGGAGATGGGTAATTGCTGCTGTTCTAAGAGTTTACATTTACCAAAATTAATCAAAATTTATTCTCAGACATTCCTCAAAAGTTACAAGTCTTTAATTGACTCCAGAGTTCTTAACTAGTTGTTACATCAAAAGAATTTACCATTTTGAAAGAGAAAAGAAAGGGGAGGGTGTCAGAGAGAGAGAGAGACAGACAGACAGAGACAGAGACAGACAGACAGACAGACAGACAGAGACAGAGACGGAGATACAAAGAGGCAGATAAGGAAAGTGTCTACCATAAAGGCAGGCTGAGGGGCAGAGGAGGGGGGGTTGAGATGCAGGTGGGGAGGTGATCAGGAGGAGGGAAACTGGAGACATTGGTGGTGGCAAATGCACACTGGTGAAGGAATAGATATTTGAGCATTCTATGACTGAAACCCAATCATGAACAACTATGTAACTGGGTATCTCAAGGTTATTCAATTAAAAACAACAAGAATTTGCCAAGTAGACTGTTCGCTAGATGAGAAAATAGAATTCTAGTGTTTATAATTCACCATCTTTCCTGAATCCTCTCCCTATAGACTTTAATGTTGACATTCAACTGAAGAGGTACAAACACATTTTTGGACCATGTTTATGTTTTCCTTAGTACAAAGTTACATAGGGCTACAGACTTCTTTGATTGAGATTAATCCAAAATTTATTGAAGAGATTGGCATTTTTACCTCCAGTATCCAGTCTTACCTTTTCAAGAACTAGAACTAGACTGGTTAGTTATCCAAATGTCATTCTGCTATTTATTAGCTGTGTAAACTTGGGTAGATTAATGGGCATATCTATACTTGTGTTTCCTCATTTGTAAAATAGGAATGATATTTCTACTAATAAGGTTGTTGTGATCATAAGAGGAAATGAAACAGTAAAAGCTTTCCATTTTGAAAGTGGTGTTTAAAAAATTCAGTCTTGTGAAATGCAGATCAGAGCCTTTGCAAGGTTAATAAGATGACAATAAACCTATGCAGAGAGCTGGCTAGGATTCTAAGGAATGGGTTGTGCAGCATGAATATTTCCTGGGCCTACCGCAATTAGGCACTGTTTCATACCATCTTATAGCTCTATATCTAAATGTGAATGGGGATAATATAAATGCTTATATATGGCTATATTTTCAAATTAAGTTAGAAATTCTGTGAATTTCACAATTAACTGCTATCTCTTTTATCAACTTGATCCAGAGAGATTGAGCAGGAATAATTATCAAAACAATGGATTTTTTTCCACTGATTTCCTCCACTTTGCTGTGTCTCTCTCTGTCTCCTTATGTCCTTATAAAGGTGAATAATATATTTCCCTTCTTCCCTCTGGTGTTGAAATTTATATTACTGTGATGAACTATCTTCATCCATCATAGTGAGGACAGTTCTCACAAATACAAAGTAAAAAGATAGGAGGAGCCCCTGAAGCTAGAGGGCCTCCGAGAGCAAATCTAGAGGTTTGAATATTTACATGAGAGAAAATTAGCTACTTTATTCAAACTATTGTATTATGGTCTCATAAAACTGTTGTAGGAGAGTCAGTGGGGAAAGTTACTATACCAAATAAAAAGGGTTATCTTATGTGTCAAAAAAAAAGGACAGGAATTTTGAAACTCCTTCTGAGACAGCCTTATAGTTACATACCTTCTGATAAAGAGAGAACTTTGGGAAATTAGTTACTAGCAAGTGCTCAGACTATAGAACTTTGCCCTTAGTTCATTCTTATCCTCCTGAAGCTCAAAATTCATATTATCCCACTTATCCTCTAGCTGAATAATTAGATTCTAAAGATATGTGCAATGTATAAGTAAGAATGTAATCAGTGTGTACACATGCAAAGCTATAATGCCACCCAAATCAGTCTGTTCATGCTACTCGTGGATTCTCCTTTTTCTCTATGGCACCATAAAATGTGTTATTATTATATATATTATATTATAGCATATATAATAGTAATTATCACATAAATTCTAACTGATACAAAAGTGCTGTTAAAACTAATGTCAGTTTTGTCAGTTTATTAGTTATGAGGAAAATTGAGTGTATAAAACTATTTCTTATATAACAAATTACCACACATTATTGTCATAAAACAGCACAAATATGATGAAGAGAACTGGACACTGGTGGAAGATGTGATGAAATACTACTATTAGCAGTATTGTAAATCACAATGTTCCAAATAAAATAAATAAAACACAAATGTATTATTTGACGATCCTGTCTGTAAGTCCTAAATCTTCAGGGATGTGTTCCTTCTGGAAGACCTAAAGTAGAAGCTTTTAATCTCACCTGGCTTATCTAGTTTCTGGAGGCTGCTCACTTTCCCTGTCTTAGACTCCTTCCAGAACCTTCAAAGGTGACAGATTGTGACAGGTTGACTCTTCAACTCACAGCACTGTAACTTTGCTTTCAGCATCACATCTCCTTCAGACTACCCTTTTCTGCCTCTTCTACTTAGAGAACTCTTGTGAATACAATGGATCCATCCCAATAATTAAAAATAATTTCTTTTAAGTCATCTTATTAGTAAATAGTTTAATTTTAATTTTCCTTTGACATGTAATCTTACATATTTACAGATTCCAAAGTATGTACATCTTTGCAATTCATTATTCTGCATTCCAATTGGAAAAATCTGTCCTTGCAAATTCTCCCATATGTACACTGAATCCTGGTGTATTAATGTTAGACAACCTTTTATTTTTTGTTAGGGTGCCCTTGTAAGAAGTAACTTCAAGACTCTTGAACTATTCATAATTATTATTTGCCATACCAATTATTCTAGTGATAGAGAATTACAACCCACACAAGAAAGTATGAATAAAAACATATTTACTTTCCTCCAAGACTCAAATCATTCAGGGTCCAGACTTCAGGAGTCTCTGTTTGTTTATGGATATTCTTTTCTTCAAGCTGTTTGCAAGCTGTGAGTCTTCAGCTCTTCCCAGCTAATATTAGTGTCTAGGTTGTGTAACTGCCAGTAGTGAGACACAGATTGAACCAGGTTGCTTCCATTAAAGGTCTAAGAACTCTAATCGCATTTTTAAAACCTATGGAATTTTCAAGTCAGCATGATATTGTAGAAGAATCATGCATTTTTGAAGCTGGAAAGAACTGAATTGAACTATTTCTCTAAAATTTGTTACTTATACAATATTTGGCCATGTCTTTATTGATGTCCTTAAAGCATTTTAGTTCTTGTAAGTTTTCGTGTCATTAAAAAAAAAAGGATGAAGAAATGTGGTTATTTGACCTTGAGTTTCTCTACAGTTCTAATAAAGGAAAACCATTTCTAGATGTTTAATAATTTTTTCTCTTTTTCTGTCCTTTTTAAATTATGTTTTTATTTTTATTTATTTATTCATTTATTTATTTTTATTAGTGAATCTGACGCTCTCCCAACTGAGCTATTTTGGCTACATAGTACAGTTACAAACTTCTGAACTTTCGTGTTTGCATTACAGTCATACAATGATCGTTTATCAATCCCTCCACCAGTGCCCATTCTCCCCCATCAATGTTCCCAGCATCCCTCCCACCACCCCCACCCATCCCCCACCACCCCACCCTGCCTCAGCGGCAGGGAATTCCCTTTTATTCTCTCTCTTTTTGGGTGTTGTGGTTTGCAATAGAGGTATTGAGTGGCCATTGTGTTCGGTCTATAATCTACCTTCAGCACGCATCTTTCAACCCTAATGGGCCCTTACAACATCCTTTACTTGGTGTTCCCTACTCTATCTGAGCTGCATTTTCCCCCAGCACGTGTGGCCTGTTTCCAAGTTATGGAGCAGACTTTCTTGTCCTTATCTCTACTACTCTTGGGTGTTAGTCTCCCATTCTGTTACTTCATATTCCACAGATGAATGCTATCTTGCTATGCCTGTCCCTCTCTTTCTGATTCATTTCACTTAACATGATAATTTCCGTGTTGATTCACTTATATGAAAATTTCATAACTTCATTTTTTCTAACAGTTGCATAGTATTCCATTGTCTAGATGTACCAAAGTTTCTTTAACCAGTCATCTGTTTTCAGGCACTCGGGTTTTTTCCAGATTTTAGCTATTGTATACAGTGCAGCAATGAACATACAAGTGCAGATGCCATTTCTACTACACTTTTTTGCCTCACTGGGATATATTCCCAGGAGTTGTATTGCTGGGTCAAAGGGGAGCTCAATTTTTAATTTTTTTTTAAATGTAGGAGTACTGCTATTTATTCAGCCACTGATTAGCTGATTGAATTGTGCATTAACTCCACCTCACTTTTTTTTCATTTTTTATAATTTTATTTATTGAATCACCATGAGAGCTTTCGGGTCTAAGTCTCGGTCATACAATGAAACACCCGTACCTTCACCAGTGCCCATTCTCCACCACCAAAAACCCCAGTATACCCCCAACCCACACCCTCCCCCTACCTGTGGGGCAGATTATTTCCACATTACTCTCTCTCTAATTTGAACACATTCAATATTTTGACACCAGACCCACCATTATTATTTGAGATTTTACCCCAACACTCAGATCTGCTGAAAAGGCAACAGTAGACAATTTGTGTTCTATTTCTGGTTATGAATAACATATGATGTCGCGTGGCTGCAGTAGGGCCATGTGATTTTGAAATTCCGCAATTTTAACACTTAAATCTGGAGGAATTTCTGCCAAAAGCTACTGGGTTTCAAGATTTGCTCCTGAGTCTCTGGGATCACGGCCGTTAAGTGGCTTGATCAGGAGCCAGAGAGGCCGTTTGTGGGTGATGACTTGGGGTCTTGTTGGGGTGGGGAGGACAGGCCTGGCTCCACCCCCATCCTGTGAAGACCAACAAGTTTCATCACTGTGGGCCCAAGCCTGACTGTCCAATGGCCTATGGAGGATGATGGCCACCGAGCCGCCAGGGGGAAGCAGGCGGAGGGACAGCACCCTTTTCCCCCTGGGGTGGCCCGGCAACAGTAACCTACTGTGTGGTCTGGACACATTTCTGCCAAAAACCACTGAGTTTCGAGATTTGTTTCTGAGTCTCTGGGATTATGGCCATTAAGCAGCTTGATCAGGGGCCAGAGAGGCCGTTCGTGGGCGATGACTTGGGGTCTCGTTGGGGTGGGGAGGACAGGCTCGGCTCCCCCCCTCCCCCCATCCCATGAGGCCCAAAATGTCTTGTCACTGCGGGCCCAGACCTGACTGTCCAATGGTCTCTGGAGGATGACGGCCACTGAGCCGCCAAGGGGGAGCAGGCGGAGGGACAACACCCTTCCCCCTTGGGATGGCCTGGCGACAGTCAGTACTGTGGGGTCCGGACGCATTTCTGCCAGAAGCCGCTGGGTTTCAAGATTTGATTCTGAGTCTTTGGGATCAAGGCCGTTAAGCAGCTTGATAAGGAGTCAGAGAGGCCGTTCGTGGGCGATGACTTGGGGTCTCGTTGGGGTGGGGAGGACAGGCCCAGCTCCCCCCACATCCTGTGAGGCCCAACAAGTTTCGTCACTGCGGGCCCAAGCCTGACTGTCCAATGGCCTCTGGAGGATGACAGCCACTGAGCCGCCAAGTGGGAGCAGGTGGAGTGACAACTTTCCCCCTGGGGTGGCCCAGCGACAGTAATGTACTGTGGGGTCTGGATGCATTTCTGCCAAAAGCCACTGGGTTTCGAGATTTGTTTCTGAGTCTCTGGGATCATGGCCGTGAAACAGCTTGATCAGGAGGCAGAGAGGCTGTTCGTGGGTGATGACTTGGGGTCTCGTTGGGGTGGGGAGGACAGAACCGGCTCCACCCCCATCCCGTGAGGCCCTGCGTGTCTCATCACTGGGGGCTGAAACCTGACTGTCCAGTGGCCTCTGAAGTATGGCGGCCACTGGGCCGCCAAGGGGAACAGGCCAAGGCACAAAACCTATTCCCACCTGGGTTGGCCCAGCACCGGTAACCTACTGCAGGGACCAGACACATTTCTGCCAAAATCCGTTGGGTTTCAAGATTTGTTACTGAGTCTCTGGGATCATGGCCGTTAAGCAGTTAAATCAGGAACCAGAGAGGCCATGCCTCCAAGTATATAGCTAAACTATATTTTGGGTTTGTGGGTGTGTTTCCCACATACCTAACTTTTGGCCATTTACTTTCTTGGTAAACTTTGCCCCAAGTTTTTGGGGTCTGGCCAAAGGCACAGCAGCAATTTTGGGGTATCTGGAAGTCTGAAGGTGCCATCAGGCTGCTGATGCACTTGCCTCACAGGTACAGATAGACCTGCTGGCTGCACCATACCCCCTCAATTTTTAATTTTTTGAGAATCGTCTGTACTGTTTTCCAAAAAGGTTGAACCAGTCAGCATTCCTACCAGCAGTGGAGAGTCCCTTTCTCCCCACATCCGCTCCAACACCAGTTGTTCTTTTGGATGTGGGCCAGTCTCTGTGATGTGAGATGATATCTCATTGTTGTTTTGATCTGCATCTCCCTGATGATTAGTGATGTAGAGCATTTTCTCATGTGCCTTTTAGCCATTCAGATTTCTTCTTTGAGAAAAGTATAGGCCGATATCCCTGATGGACATGGATGTGAAGATTCTCAACAAATATTAACAAATAGAAGTCAACAATTCATCAGAAATATCAGACATCAGACCAAGTGGGATTCATCCCCGGGATGCAAGGATGGTTTAACATTTGGAAATAAATCAACATAATCCATTATATCAACAAAAGAAAAGATAAAAATCATATGATCATATCAATAAATGCAGAGAAAGCATTTGACAAAATTCAGCACCTGTTTATGATGAAAACCCTCACCAAAATGTGTATAGAAGGGACTTCCCTCAATTTAGTCAAAGTCATATACCACAAACCTATGGCAAGCATCATCTTCAATGGGGAAAAACTAAGAGCCTTCCATCTAAGATCATGGACGCGATGAGGACGCCCATTCACTACTTCTGTTCAATGTAGTACTGGGAGTACTTGCAATAGCGGTTTGGCAAGAAAAAACATTAAGGGCGTTCAGGTAGGAAATGAAGAAGTCAAGTTCTCACTATTGCAGATAATATGATACTATATTTAGAGAACCCTGAAACCTCTACCAAGAAACTCCTAGAAACAATAGACTTGTATAGTAAAGTGTCAGGCTATAAAATCAATACCCAAAAATCTATGGCTTTCCTAAAAGCAAATAATGAGAGAGAAGAAAGTGACATGAGAAAGGCAATCCCATTCACAATCAAGTCTCAGAAAATCAAGTACATCAGAATCAGCTTAACAAAGGAGGTAAAGGACTTGTACAAAGAAAACTACAAAACGCTACTTCAGGAAATAAAAGAGGACACGAGGAAATGGAAAGATATCCCCTGCTCATGGATTGAGAGAATTAACATAGTCAAAATGGCAATACTACCCAAAGCATTGTACAAATTCAATGCAATCCCTATAAGGATACCCAGGATATTCTTCAAAGAAATGGAGCAAACACTCCTGAAATTGATACAGAACAATAAGCCCCCAAAAATAGCTAAAGCAGTTCTTGAGAAAAAGAAAGTGGGAGGAATCACTTTCCCCAACCTCAAACTCTACTACAAAGCAGTAATAATTAAAACAGCTTGGTACTGGAACAAAGACAGAGCCACAGACCAATAGAACAGGGTTGAATATCCTGACATCCCCCCAATATATGATCATCTAATCTTTGATAAGGGAGCAAGAAATGTGAAGTGGAATAAGGAAAGCCTCTTTAACAAATTCTTCTGGTGAAACTGGATAGCTACATGCAAAAAAAGGGGGCTCCGATCTCTACCTAACACCATGTACAAAAGTCAGATCAAAATGGATTAAAGACCTCAACATCAGATCAGAATCCGTAAAGTACATTGAAGACAAGTTCAGCAAACCTTCCACAACATTGAAGGGTATCTTCAAAGATGTCACACCACTGGCCAACAAAGTGAAAACAGAGATAAAATAATGGGACTATTTTAAACTAAGAAGCTTCTACACCTCAAAAGTAATGGTGACCAAAATACAAAGACAGTCTACAGAATGGGAAAGGATAGTCTACTAATAGTCATCTGATAAGGGGTTGATGTCAAGGATATACAAGGCAATTGTTGAACTCCATAAGAAGAAAACATCTAATCCCATCAAAAAATGGGATGATGAAATGAACAGAATATTTGGCCAATTATTTAAACATTCTTAATCTCAGTTTCTTCATCTGTACAACAAATAGCTTTTACATACATTATAAATTTTTAGTAGGATTATAGGTGATAGTCAACAAATGTAGATACTATAACTATTTTGCTTTCAAATATGTAAGTGGTCCACATTGAGTATTGCCAAATTCCATATTGGTCTACGAGAGAATTTTTTTAACCATAAAACACAATTTTTTGTCATGAGAGGCATTATAAAAACTCAGGGGAAAATTGAGACATATAAATTTGATCTTTTCTATGTTTTAGCTTCGTTCTTTAAAACACAAATATCGAGCTGGAATGATAGTACAGTGGGTGAGGCACTTGCTTTGCACATGGCCAACTGACCTGGGTTTGATCCTCAGCATCCCATACACTTCCCCAGAGAAAAAATAGGAGTAATCTGTGTTGGTGGAGATGTGGTGAAAAAGGAACTCTCATTCACTACTAGAGTGACTGTTGTCTTGTTCCATCCCTATGAAAAACAGAATGGAGATCTCTCTGAAAAGCAAGAAGAACTAACAGTTCACCCAACAATTCCATTTTCCTTATCTACCCCCAGGACACTAAAAAATTCACTTAAAAGGACATGTGCACACCATTTTTCCTTGCAGTACTTAGCAAAATATTTATTTAGCAAACATTTTGCAAAATAGCTAGAACTATTTAGCAAAATAGCTAGAATATGGAATCAACCTAGGTGTCTAATGATAGAGGACTGGATAATGAATGTGTAGTATATGTACAAAATGGAATGCTATGCAGTTGCAAGGAAGGATGAAATCATTCAATTCAATGCAACTTAAATGAAATTGGAGGATATCACGTGAAGGGAAATAAGTCAGAAAAAATGCAGAAAAATACAAGATATTCTCACATATCTGTGGTACATCACTGTCACTGTATCACTGTCATCCTGTTTTTCATCGATTGCCTTGAGCAGGCCCCAGTAACATCTCCTTTGTCCTAACCCTGAGATTTTAAAAAGTGCCACATTCGAGGCTCTTTCAGGGTCAGGAGAATGAGACCCATCATTGTTACTGGTTTTTGGCATATTGAATACGCCAAGGGGAGTTTACCAGACTCTGCTGTGTTGGCAGGATACTTTTGGTAGCCTGCCAGGTTCTACAGAGTAAGAACTAGATAATAAGATGTCTTCCGGGAGCTGGGTTTTATAGTCTCTGGGTCTTGGCTGTTGATGGGATTACACAGCACCGGGGGCAGTTGGTGGGTATAACGCCTACGTACTGGAAGATGGGGGATCTGGGTGGAGGAGGCCCCAGCCCAATCCGAGAAGGCTTGGAGATATATACCCCGGGTCCTGCACACCTGAGTTCCTCTGCCAGTTCCTTCATGTGTGAAGCTCGTTTGAACGTGTGGAGAGTAGTCTTAAGCATTGCTGTGGCTGGAACCGGAGCTTCATAGATTAAAATCTATGTGGTACATAGATTTAAATATCAAAGGGGAGATTCCTAGATTATTCTGATCCCTGGATTATACAGCTGAGAAGGATAGGGAAGGAAAGAAATTGGGGTGAGGAGTTAAAGGAGAGGGATGGGAAATAGCAAGAGCAATGAGAATATATATATATATATATATATATATATATATATTATATATGTGTGTGTGTGTCTGTGTGTGTGTGTCTTCAACACATTGTCTGTGTAGAGGTATGAATAACTATAGACCTGAATCACAGAACCAACAAAACTGAAATAGAGATCCAAACTACAACAACAAAATTTAAAAACATGCCTGTGTGACTAAGAAATAAATCTCCCAGAAGAACATAGAATGACATGCTGCAGAAATACTTGCAGACCCCGCTCCAGGCTGTCTTAACCAGGAGGGGCTAGGTGAGTTTCCCTCCCCGCCACAACAGAGCCCTGGCAACCAAAACCTCCAGAACTCAATCCCTGCAATGCTCACAGGCACTCTCCAC
This sequence comes from Sorex fumeus, assembly GCF_029834395.1. Lineage (NCBI taxonomy): Eukaryota > Metazoa > Chordata > Mammalia > Eulipotyphla > Soricidae > Sorex > Sorex fumeus. The sequence continues at coordinate 2,686,391 of NW_026606078.1, read as the reverse complement.
AGGCCTAGAGGAGCCTCACCCATGAATGAATCTGCTGTACAATCATATTCTAAATTTAAAAATTCCTGGTGCAGCCTCTCATACTCTATATCACTGATGAACCAAGAATAGATCACAACATTTGATAGGGTTTAAAGTAGAAGGCAACCAAGCACTTTCATGGGCAAAATATATGTACATATATGTATATATACAAGGCCGGAGCGATAGCACAGCGGGTAGGGCGTTCGCCTTACAAGCGGCCAACATGGCCGACCCGAGTTCGATTCCTCCGCCCCTCTCGGAGAGCCCGGCAAGCTACCGAGAGTATTCGATATGCCAGACACAGTAACAACAAAGTCTCCAATGGAGACGTTACTGGGCCCGCTCGAGCAAATCGACGATCAACGGGAGGGCCTTTACCTTTACCTATATGTATATATGTGCACACAAGGCTCAAACTTTAACAAACAGGCTAGTAATCTCTTATACAAGGACTTAATGACTCCAGGATGAAATACAACAATCCTCACACATTTTCCTCTAAGGAAAGTTTTTTGGACCATTTTTAGTGGATTATTCATAACAAGCTATACAAAATTAATTTTTTCAATTCCACTTTGGGGGTCATATTTTGGAATTTCAGGTGGAAACATTCGAAATATGGTGGTGGGAAGGTGCAATGGTGGTGGGATTGGTGTTTGAATATTAAATGTAAAGAATTATTGTAAAAAACTATAAAAATTTTAAAACTGCCTGCGTTTTGTGATTAAGGCACAATAAAGGTAAATATATTGGTACCTTTGACCTCTGTCTAGTAGGGTCAGTTTCAAAGAAACTCACTCCCACCCTCACTCCCTATCTCCAGGCTGTTAAGTCATTATTTACAGGTAAATTAAGAACAGTTACCAGGTATATCAAGTGTTAACAGATACAATCAGAATAAAGGCTGGTACATTTACATAGCAGAGGCCATAGGCTGATAAATAATCTGCAAGTGACTTTACTGTATAGCACTGAAGTAGGATAATCTGCTATCCCACCTTGCACACATTTGCAGCCCACATTGCCTAAATTGAAATAGATATTAAAGTCATAGTAATCTCATATTCTATTCTTGACTGCTCATGTTTGCAATGCTGATTATCAAAACTAGCTAAACTTGTTTAACCCAGGGGACTATGCTTAACGTGTGTGTGTGTGTGTGTGTGTGTGTGTTTGGTGTGTGTGTGTGTGTGTGTGTGTGTGTGTTTAGGGGATTATTTCCCTTACCTGTCAGGGAGACAGACTGACAGTGGGAGGGAAACTTCGGTCATTGGTGGAGGGAAGTTTGTATCGGTAATAGTACTGGCATTGGAACATTAAATGCCTAAAACTCAACTATGAGGAACTTTGTAAATCACAGTGCCTTACGTTTAGAAAAACTAACCCCATTAGATTATCTTTAAAGGTTTTCCAGTGCAAACATACTGTGATGCTAAGAAGGATTTTTATAGTTAAATAAATGAGTTAATTATAGCTACATGAAATTAGTATATACATGCCATAGTTGAATATAGTTAACATATGAAGTAATTTCTCCAGTTTTTTAGTATTACATTTTTTTGAATTTCCATAACTATGTACAGAGAATGGAAAGTAGTCATGCCCAGTACTAACCTTTGAACCTTGCAAACAGTGTAATTGTCATTCATTCAATCACATCACTTTTAATGTTTGCTTTGGACTCACAATATATATTTTGGGGAAAAAGAAACTGTGAACTGGAACAAAATGCAGGTAGCTGTTTTGAAGAGAAATTGCACACAAAATACATAGGGGACAGCCATTCTGACCCTGAAAATGGGCCTAAAGGGAAGCATATAATACAACTGACTGAGCATGCAGCTAAATTATAAGCATTGAAATTCCACCATCCAACACTAATGAAGCTCTTCCATTTGTTCAAGATATTTTATGATACATTTTTCATTTTGTTTTTCTCTTTGGGAAATAACAGGAGGATTCAACTTTGGGTGTCATTGTATTCAAGGTTCTCTTTTAATGCACACTTGTCTTCAGATCACTGCAAGAACAAATTATATATCTACCAATGATTGTATAACAGAACTAATTTTAATTTGAAGAAAGGGACAAAAGGTGGCAATGTACTCTTCCTCAGAAACATTCTTTCATGCAGAGTGATGAGCTCCTATACAAAGCTTAGACAGATCAAGCCCAGAAACAGCAGAAAAAGAGAGGCTGTGAATTAGAGGCTGCCCGTTGTTACAGCTCCCTGCTTCAAGAGAAGAGCTAGCAAGATGAGCCTGGGGAGGCTGCCTGACATCTGTGTGAGTGCTAACGAGAGAACCAGAAGCTCAAAGTCCTTGGAAATTAAAAGTCCATGTCCAATAGAAACAATAGAGTATAGGGTTATGCAAAAGCGGACTGGAAGATTTTGGGAGTTCAGAGTATCAATTGATAGAAATGCTAATAATGCATGCTAACTGTTAAGTATTTTCAGACTGTATATTAAATCAATTAAAATATTGATATTAAATCAGTTTTGTTGGATTCACTCAGGTTGTCTGATTTAAGAGGCTAATATCAGTAATTATCTGCCCAAAATCTGGGAAAAAAGAAAAATAAATAAAACATATTTTATGATTTTTCTTATAATATTTTTCTAATCCTCTTGTGTTCAGCAGTAAAAAAAGAGTTGATTAGAAACATTTTGAAGGTAATAGCTTAATTCATCGTAGAAATAACTATATATCTTTGAGGTTTGTTCTCTTCTTTGACCAAAACTGTCACTTTTCATTTTTATTGAGATATTTTCAAAAGGAGCTATAAAAACAGCTTGGCACATTTTGGAGTTTTACTTATGAGACAATTACATCTGTTCTTTTCTGGCTTGGAAAAATTAGTGTATTGTTTCAGGAGCAGGAAAGCATATAGCTTGTTTGAGGTTGATATGAATCAACAAAACTGGCCTCTTTATTTCTAGTCCTTTCTTTTGCAGGCCCCACAGGACACATAAAAGTTTATTTATGCAGTTTTCTCTCTTTTTCTCTTAAAGAAAGATACAATTAAAAATGAGTAACAATGGAAGACTTTTACTTTGAAGTAAAAATTTGCTTTACAGAGTTCATCATCCATAATCATATTCAATAAAATATTTGGTAACCCAAAAATAGTGAGAAAAGGAAAGAAAAAAAACAAAATAAAAACCTAAGAAAAAGAGGAAACAAGAATGAAGGAACAGAGGAAGAAGGAGGCAGGACCTAAGAACTAGAAAAGCTTCCTATGTAACTGTGAAGTCTTCAGATCTCCATTTATGTAAGTCTTATACTATTATGAGACAACAGCTCTAAGTTTTATGGGAGCTGCTGTAGTTGGGGGGAGGGGGAGTCAGTGCATTCCTTTGAGCTATTTCTGAGGCCTAGAGTTTTGTTTTCAAGGTGACTTTAACATCAAAGCCTTTATTTAGCACCTCGACTTCAGCTATACAGGAAAAAGGCAGCAATTTCCCCCTATATTTCCCTTATCCTGACTCTTTTTATTTTTATTTATTTTTTTAATTTCGAATACCCATCCCTCCACCAGTGCCCATTTCCCACCACCCCGGATCCCAGTATCCCTCCCACCCATCATCCTCCCCATCCTACCTGGCCTCTGTGGCAGGGCATTCCCCTCTGTTCTCTCCTTTTGGGTGTTGTGGTTTGCAGGAGTTAAGCCTGATTTTCAGGGAGAAACATTGGATGATTTACTTTCCTTTGATCACTTTGTATTTAAGGAGATGTCGCATGGCCACGTAAGCGGCCACGTGGTTTGGAAAAAATGTCCTGGTACCCGCATGCCAGAGCTATGCTTCAAGAGGCTTATGGTCACCAGGGTTCCATCTGGAGAAGGCGGGATGCAGCACCTACCCTATCTGGGACCTCCCGGTGATATCGGCTCTGTTTGGAATCTGGAGCGTTCTTCGGGAGCTGTGGGGCCCTCCAGCCGGTTTTCTTCTTTGTTGCTGTGTGCTGTAAAATGGTGCTGGGGGTGGGTTGTGGGCGTGACTTCCGGAATCAGAGGTTGCCTGGGAGCCAGGGTGACCCCATTGCAGTATGGAAAAAATGTCCTGGTACTCGCATGCCAGAGCTATGCTTGTAGAGGCTCATGGTCACCGGGGTTCTCTCTGGAGAAGGCAGGATGCAGCGCCTACCCCATCTGGGACCTCCCAGTGATATTGGCTCTGTTTGGGACCTGGAGCATTCTTCGGGAGCTGTAGTGCCCTCCAGCCGGTTTTCTTCTTTTCCTTATCCAGATTCTTAATGTTATATATACCTAGGTCGAGAAATCAACATGATGAATGACCTGGCACCTGAGTTACACAGGAGGAAGAGAGCGGCTTGGAATGCCTTCAAGAACGTTGAAGAAATAACTAAAAGGACAAAGAACCTCCATCTCCGAGCACATCTCTTCAATTACACTGTTCTTCCTGCATTAACATATGCCTCAGAGACCTGGATCGTACAAAAACAGGATGAGAACACTATTCAGGTCTCTTAAAGAGGAAACAAAATAACTATGCTTGGAGTATCATGCTTCACTCAAAAGAGAGATAGAATCCCGAGTTCTGATCTCCGTCAATGCTCAAGAATCAGGGACGCTGTCTCATTTGCCAAGGCATCAAAAATCAGATGGGCTGTACACATAATGAGGTTTATGGATGACCGCTGGACTAGAGATATTAGTAACTGGATTCCATGGGACGTCAAAAGATCGCATGGACGCCCACCTACAAGACGGTCAGACTTCTTCGTCAAGACCCTGAATGATCGGTTTGAGGCTCTGCATGTTCCTAGAATGAGCAGATGCCATTGGGCTATGCTAGCACGCAACAGGGATGAATGGAGACGTTATTGGCACCCCTTGAGTAAATGGATGAATAATGGGGTATCAAGTGATCAAGTGATCAAGTGACTCTTAATGGTATGTATGTGGGATTTTCCTTCCTTGTAGAGTTGCCTATTAAAATATTGCATAAAGTTAAATTCTATTTTCTGATAAACAACGTTTTTAGTGTACATTACCTTAAGTATTACATAGGACATAAGCTGAAAAATAGCATTTGTTGTATACAGGAAATTTACATGTAACTAGGTATTCTGAAAGGTATTTGTTAAGAATTTCTAGAGTTTTACAAAGCGTGACTGCAATCAGTACTGGCCTCATCTCAGCGTCATTTAGCCACTATCCTACTAAGACTCATATGAATTGTGTATTAGAAAATGTTGGTGAGCCAACAGTTCCTCCCAATTAACCTGCATGATAGCAGAATTTCTGGGCCTTGTAAATTGGCATCTGTACAAAAGTTGTGTGTCATTAAATTGCTCAATGTTATACATAGATAACCCTAACCTTATTTTTAAAGTGCGATGCTTTTGTTTCAATCTGAATTTGCAAGTAAACATATTTAGAAGTGTCTGAGCTTTTAAAAAATTACCCTATATCCTTACCCACATATTTCCACTTGGAGGCTGTAATCATGCCACATGATGTACCTAGCACCCTTCTGCTCTCCCTGAAGTGATCTCTGAGGATAATTCTCACACAGCTTGAAACATGAGCTAGATAAGAAGAATCTCTCATTAGGAGTCTCTTATAAACTCAACTTCCATGTTGGAGATTGGACATGAGCATGGAATATAGCACCAGGGAGATGGCACAAAGGACAGGAGCTCATGCTTTACATGAGAGTGTATTGGGTTAGAGTCCCTTCATTGCCTGGACTCTCTGAGATTTGCCAAGTACCAGGTGGGAAGTAGCCCCAGCATTGCTCAGGGTATCACCTCCCTGCCACCTCAAAAAAAAAATAAAGAAGTATGGAAAACAACTGGATTGATCACTTTGGTTTCTTAGTGGGAAGAAATTATTTGCATACATTTTAACAATTTAGTGTGTGTATAACTTACTCACTAAAAATGAGTGGATATTAACAGCCATTAACTTGTAATGACTATTAGAAAATTATAATTTTTTCCCCTTTATTTTATTTTATTTTTTTTACAGTTGTAGATTTACCATTTTTTGTGCTTTGGTTTCAATTATACAATGATCAGATACCCATCCCTCCACCAGTGCCCATTTTCCACCACCATGGATAATATCCCTCCCACCCCCATCCCCCCATCCCCCCTGTCTCTGTGGCAGGGCAATCCCCTGTGTTCTCTCTCTCCTTTTGGGTGTTGTGGTCTGCAAAAGAGGCATTGAGTGGCAAACATGTTCAGTCCATAGTCTACTTTCGACATGCATCTCCCCTCCTGGGAGGATCCTCCAAACACCCTTTATTTGGTGCTCCCTTCTCTATCTGAACAGCCCTTTCCTCTAGGATACCCGGCTGGCCTCTAAGTTATGGAGTAATCCTCCTGGTGCTGATCTCAGCTATTCTTGGGTATTAATCTCATACTTTGTTACTTTATATCCCCCAGATGAATGCAATCTTTCTATGTCTATCCCTTCTATCCCTCTCTTTCTGACTCATTTCGCTTAGCATGATACTTTCCATATTGTACCACTTGTATGTAAATTTCATGACTTCATCTTTTCTAACATCTACATAGTACTCCATTGTGTAGATGTACCAAAGTTTCTTTAACCAGTCATCTGTTCTTGGGCATTCAGGTTTCTTCCAGTTTCTGGCTATTGTAAAGAGTGCCGCAATGAACAAACAAGTGCAGATGTCACTTCGACTATACATTTTTGCCTCTCTGGGATATATTCCCAGGAGTGGTATTGCTGGGTCAAATGGGAGCTCAATTTCTAATTTTTTGAGAATCGTCCATACTGTTGTCCAGAAGGGCTGAACCAGTGAACATTCCCACCAACAGTGAAGGAGTGTCCCTTTCTCGCCACATCCACGCCAGCATCGGTTGCTTTTGTTCTTTTGAATGTGGGCCAGTCTCTGAGGTGTGAGATGGTATCTCATTGTGGTTTTGATCTGCATCTCCCTGATGATTAATGATGTAGAGCATTTTCTCATGTGCTTTTTTGCCATTCGGATTTCTTCTTTGAGAAAGTTTCTGTTCATTTCATTGCCCCATTTTTCCATGGGGTTGGATGTTTTCTTCTTGTGGAGTTTAACCAGTATTTTGAATATCCTGGATATCAACCCCTTGTCAGATGTGTATTCGGTGAATATCCTTTCCCATTCTGTAGACTGTCTTTGTATTTTGGTCACTGTTTCTTTGGAGGTGCAGAAGCTTCTTAGTTTACGATAGTCCCATTTATCTATCTCTGTTTTCACTTGCTCGGCCAGTGGCGTGGCATCTTTGAAGATACCATTAGCTTCAATGTCATGGAGGGTTTTGCCAACTTTATCTTCAATGTACCTTATGGTTTCTGGTCTGATGTTGAGGTCTTTAATCCATTTTGATCTTACCTTTGTACATGGTGTTAGGCAGAGTTCTGAGCCTATTTTTTTGCATGTAGCCGTCCAGTGATGCCAACACAATTTATTAAAGAGGCTTTCCTTACTCCACTTCACATTACTTGCACCTTTATCAAAGATTAGATGAGCATATGATTGAGGGGAGATGTCAGTGTATTCAACCCTGTTCCATTGGTCTGCAGTTCTGCCTTTGTTCCAGTACCATGATGTTTTAATTATTACTGCTTTGTAGTACAGTTTGAAGTTAGTGAGGTTGATTCCTCGCATTTTCTTTTTCCCAAGAATTGCTTTAGCTATTCGTGGGGGCTTATTGTTCCATATAAATTTCAGGAGTGTTTGCTCCATTTCTTTGAAGAATGTCATGGGTATCCTTATAGGGATTGCATTGAATTTATACAATGCTTTCGGTAGTATTGCCATTTTGACAATGTTAAGTCTCCCGACCCATGAGCAGGGGATATCTTTCCATTTCCTCATGTCCTCTTTTATTTCCTGAAGTAGCGTTTTGTAGTTTTCTTTGTACAGGTCCTTTACTTCCTTAGTTAAGCTGATTCCTAGGTACTTGATTTTCTGGGCACAATTGTGAACGGGATTGTTTTTTTCATGTTGCTTTCTTCTCACTCACTGTTTGCGTATAGGAAAGCCATGGACTTTTGGGTATTGATTTTATAACCTGCAACTTTACTATACGAGTCTATTGTTTCTAGGAGTTTTTTGGTGGAAGTTATTGGGTTCTCTAAGTAGAGTATCATATCATCTGCGAATAGTGACAGCTTGATTTCTTCCTTTCCTACCTGAATGCCCTTAATATCTTTTTCCTGCCTAATCGCTATTGCAAGTACTTCCAGTACTATATTGAACAGCAGTGGAGAGAGTGGGCATCCCTGTCTCGTCCCTGATCTTAGAGGGAAGGCTCTCAGTTTTTCCCCATTGAGGATGATGCTTGCTGTAGGCTTGTGGTAGATGGCTTTAATTATGTTGAGGAAGGTCCCCTCTATACCCATTTTGGCTAGGGTTTTCATCATAAAGGGGTGCTGGATCTTATCAAATGCTTTCTCTGCATCTATTGATATGATCATATGCTTTTTATCTTTTCTTTTGTTGATATGATGGATTATGTTGATTGATTTCCGAATGTTAAACCATCCTTGCATCCCTGGGATGAATCCTACTTGGTCATGGTGTATGATCTTTCTGATGAGTAGTTGGATTCTATTTGCTAGTAATTTGTTGAGGATCTTTGCATCTGTGTTCATCAGGGATATCGGCCTGTAATTCGCTTTCTTTGTGGTATCTCTGTCTGCTTTTGGTATCAGTGTGATATTTGCTTCGTAAAAACTGTTCGGAAGTGTTTTTGATATTTCAATTTCGTGGAAAAGCTTAAAGAGCATTGGGAGTAAGTCCTCTTTAAAGATTTGGAAGAATTCACTAGTGAATCCATCCGGGCCAGGACTTTTGTGCTTGGGGAGACTTTTTATTACCATTTCAATTTCGTTGATGGTGATAGGTCTGTTCAGGTATTCTAGGTCTTCTAGGCTCAGCCTTGGGAGTCTGTAGGAGTCTAGGAATTTATCCATTTCCTCGAGGTTTTGATGTTCCGTGGCATAAAGCTTCTCAAAGTACTCCCTGAGGATCCTCTGAATTTCTGTGGTTTCTGTTGTAATGACCCCCTTTTCATTTCTGATTCGGTTTATTAGGGTTTTCTCTGTCCCTTTCTTTGTGAGTTTTTCTAGAGGCTTATCGATCTTGTTAATTTTCTCAAAGAACCAGCTTTTGGTTTCATTGATCTTTCGGATTGTTTTTTGGGTTTCCATCTCATTAATCTCTGCTCTGAGTTTTATTATTTCCTTTCTCCTGTTCGGGTTGTGCTCCTTTTTTTGGTCCTTCTCCAAGCTCTTAAGCTGTGAGGTTAGGTTACTTATGTGTGCTCGTTCCTCCTTCCTGAGGAATGCTTGTAGAGCTATAAACTTTCCTCTTAACACAGCCTTTGCTGTGTCCATAAGTTTTGGTAACTCGTGTTCTCATTTTCATTCGTTTCTAGGAATCTTTTGATTTCCTCTTTGATTTCCTGTCTAATCCACTCGTTGTTCAATAGTGCACTGTTTAATTTCCAGGTGTTTGATTTAGTTTTCTGTTTTTGTGTGTGATTTACTTCTAATTTCAGCGCATTATGGTCTGAGAAGATTGTTGATACAATCTCTACCTTCTTAATTTTATGGAGGCATGTTTTGTGGCTCAGCATGTGGTCTATCTTGGAGAATGTTCCATGGACGCTTGAGAAGAATGTGCATTCAGCTTTTTGTGGATGAAGTGTCCTGTATATATCTACTAAGTCCCTTTCTCCCATTGTTTCCCTCAAATGAAGTATGTCCTTGCTAAGCTTGAGTCTGGTTGATCTATCAAGAGGTGACAAAGCAGTGTTGTAGTCTCCCACTAGTATTGTGCTGCTATTGATGTCTTTTTCCAAATCTATGAGTAGTTGTTTTAAGTACTTTGCTGGTCTCTCATTAGGTGCATATACATTTATTATTGTAAGTTCTTCCTGTTGTACAGATCCTTTGATCAATAAGAAATGGCCTTCACTGTCTCTTATGACCTTCCTCACTCTGAAATCGATGTGGTCTGATATAAGGATGGCTACTCCAGCTTTTTTATGGGAGCTGTTTGCCTGTAGGATTGTTTTCCAGCCTTTGACTCTGAGTCTGTGTTTGTTTTGACTATTGAGATGCGTTTCTTGCAGGTAGCAGAATGTTGGGTTCAATTTTCTAATCCATCCTGCCACTCTATGTCTTCTAATTGGTGCGTTTAGCCCATTGACATTGAGAGAGATTATTGTTATGGGATTTTGTCCCATTGTTCTGTTAAAATTTGGTGTATTTTAGGGGCTTTTCTTGCCTTAAAGTAGCCCATTTAGTTGTTCTTGTAACCATGGTTTTGAGTCTATGAGGTTCCTGAGCTGTTGTTTTTCTGTGAAACTGTGTGTTGTTCCTTCTATTATGAATGAGAGTCTTGCTGGGAAAAGTATTTTTGGGGAGGCATTTATTTCATTGAGTTTTTTTACTATGTCCCACCACTGTTTTCGGGTCATGAGGGTTTCATCAGAAAAATCAGCTGTGAATTTTAAGGATGCTCCTTTGTAAGAGATTTCTTTCTTCGATCTTGCTGCTTTCAGAATTTTGTCTCTGTCTAAGGTTTTGGTCATTTTGATCAGAATGTGTCTTGGGGTATTTTTATTCGGATTTCTTCTAGCTGGTACCCTTCGGGCCTCCTGAATGTGGTCACAAGTTTTCTTCAGCTCTGGAAATGTTGTAGCAATGATGTCTTTGACAGTTTCTTCTTCATCGAGGTTTTCTTCCTGTACCTCTGGGACTCCAATAATTCTTATGTTACCCCTCTTGGCTTCATCACGATCTTCTCTTGCCATCTGTTCCCGAATTGTGAGTCTCTTTTCCATTTTCTGCTCTTTTCTGGAGAGTCTCTGAACTTCATCTTCGGCTCACTGATTCTGTTCTCAGCCGCTCTTACTCTGCTGCTGAGGCCTTCCACTGAGCTTTTCAATTCGCCTACGAGATTTTTCAGGTCTGACATTTCTGATTGCATTTTCCTCATTTCTGCCTTCAGATCCTCTTGTCTTCTATTGGCATTGGTTTCCATTGTTTCTTTTAATTCCCTAAGCATCCTAAGTAGCTCCCTTCTGAATTCCTTGTCAGAGAGGTTGTCTAACACTACAGTACTGTTGGTGTCATCTGGGCTAGACTCTTCAATATGAAAGTTTGGTGGGCTTTTGCGTTGCTTTACCATTGTGAGAGGTCTGGTTTAGTCCTTCACGTTCACTGTTACTATTCTGCTTGATATGTAGTATGAGTTAAGATAGGCTTATGAGTTATTGGCTACTGTGTTTCTAGTTGCTGACCTAAAATAGAGAAATTTCCATCTTAGAAGGTAGCTTATGGTTCCTATGGCATATGTAGTGGGAAAATATTTCTCTGCCGCGTCAGCAGCCGCGGCTCCGGAAAGAGTCCCTGGCACTGGGCGAGGAGTTGGGAACGTCTCCTGTTTGGAATTGGAGCCGTTCAGCTTTGTTGCCCAGAGCTGGGCCTCTGTGCCCGTCCCACGCAGATCAGGGGTTGAAAACCGGCTTTCTAGGGGCTGGTTCTAGCTGCGCATGCCCAGAGAGGGACCCAGGCCCTTGGGGGTGGGCTGTACCTGTTGGAATTGGAGCCGTTCAGCTTTGTTGCCCAGAGCTGGGCCTCTGTGCCTGTCCCACGCAGATCAGGGGTTGAAAACCGGCTTTCTAGGGGCTGGTTCTAGCTGCGCATGCCCAGAGAGGGACCCAGGCCCTTGGGGGTTGGCTGTACCTGTTGGAATTGGAGCCATTCAGCTTCGTTGCCCAGAGCTGGGCCTCTGTGCCCGTCCCACCAGAAAATAAGGTAAAGGTAAAGGCCCTCCCATTGATCGTCGATTTGCTCGAGCGGGCCCAGTAACGTCTCCATTGGAGACTTTGTTGTTACTGTGTCTGGCATATCGAATACTCTCGGTAGCTTGCCGGGCTCTCCGAGAGGGGCGGAGGAATCGAACTTGGGTCGGCCATGTTGGCCGCTTGTAAGGCGAATGCCCTACCCGCTGTGCTATCGCTCCAGCCCTACCAGAAAATAATAATTTATTATATAATTATTTATCATGCTGGAGAGATAGCAGGGCTGGAGCGATAGCACAGTGGTAGGGCATTTGCCTTGTACACAGCCAGCCTGGCCAAGCCAGGTTCTATTCCTTCCCCCCCTCTTGGAGAGCCTGGCAAGCTACCGAGAGTATCTTGTCCGCATGGTAAAGCCTGGCAAGCTACCTGTGATGTATTCAATATGCCAAAAAACCGTAACAACAAGTCTCAAAATGGAGATGTTACTGGGCTAGCTTGAGCATAATGATGAACAATGGGAGGACAATTGCGGGGGGCCCCGCCAGACCACTCTCCGGCCTGCGGAGGTGGCCCTAGGATCCGTAGGTGCTGGGAACGACCGACAGAATGAACACGAGACACAAGAGACAGAATGCAGCTCAGAAACAGAGAGAAAAAGGGACAGGACTTTATTGGGGGCAATCAGGGTATATATCCATTAGTGAGGCAGCTACACAAAAGGTCGTGCCCATATATGGTTAGGAAGGTTTGTTTTCACCTATCATGCATTACAAGGTTTATGTGTATCTGGTACCAGACACGAGGTGATTACACAAAGGCCATGTCCATATGATTTACCAGACATGAGGTAGATACACAAAGAGCCATGTCCATATGATTTATAAAATTTACATGCATCACGTACCAGACACGAGATAGTTACTTCTTGTTATTACTGACAGCCATGACAGATGTTCTCTCAGGATAACCATACATCAAGATAACCATACATAGCACTGGTTTTGCCTGTTGCAGGGTCACGTAGGTCAAGATGACCATACATAGCACAGGCTGTGCCTGCCGTGGGGTCGTAGGTCAGGATGACCATACAGGCACTTAGGCCTTGGTCAGTTAAAGGGCCAGCTTCCCACAGACAATGACAGTGACAGACAGTGTATTTTATATAATATAATAATTCTATCACATATAATTCTAAATAATTACTTATAATGCTTAAAATTAATATGAATTTGTCATTATCTTAAAAGTGCATACACATACAAATAAATAGATGTACAGTATCTATAGTACCCACTTCTAAGATGGTTTATTCAATAGAATAAGGGATGATAGAACTTTGGAAAGTCACACAACTTCTATAGAAGGAAACTCTCTTACCCAAGCATATAGATGATGAAAAGCAGAAATTAGTAGTCAAAAAATAAAACTACTTAGTGCCTGTTTCTTTGTTGGAGAGAATACTGAAGCAGTTGTATTCGATTGTAGTGAAGCAGAGACATCTGTGGGGTCTGTAGGAGGTATTCTCAGAGTCAAGATGCCTGAGTATACAGGTAACATGAGTCAAACTCAGAGAACTTAGAAAAAGTCAGAGGTTTCATGGAAGACAAAACATTTGCAGCCTCCAGACAGGAACACAAGGTTAGATTGGGGCCTGTGTGTGGCAAGAGCATGTGACTTCCCTGTGCTCTACTTGACCACATTGGATGGAGGACTTGGTTAAGATCACCAGACATAGACAAGACATGACAAATAGGCACTCCTTCTAGTGGACGAGGAGATGACCAGGATTGAGAGGCAGACCTTTTTGATGTACCATTTCTTAGCAGGTTGAGCTTAACCAAGTTTTCAAGTGGTTTGTAAACAACAGGTGAAATTAAAATTAAAGAAATCAAACAAAACCTCTTGGTACCCATTTGGTTAAACATGCCAGGAGAGAGAGAGAGAGAGAGAGAGAGAGAGAGAGAGAGAGAGAGAGAGAGAGAGAGAGAATGCGTGCACGAGAGAGAGAGTTCCCTATTGGTTACCCTCTGTATATACTAGAGCAAGTCAGGTAATCCAAAAAGCATCAGAACTCTAGTTAGTGATATGATACAAGAGAAACTTGCTTCTAAGGAGAGTTGAGAGAGGGTCTGAAAAAGAAAAAGCATGGTTCAGCATGGGCCTATAGGGAACTCTCACAAAGATAACAAGATAATTGTGAACCTGGTTATAATGGGGGTTCTCATTTTTCTTTCTGCTGCTGATACTCAGAGATCATCAGAAGTTGATGAAAGTCATAAATTATTACTGAAGGAGAAAATAGGGCTGGGATCTGCTTCTCCTCTCTAATTCTATATTTGTGTCATCTGCCCATGTTCACAATGGCATTGTATGATCCTAGAATCTTATTGCTCCCTAATTCCATGGTTAGCATATGGGGCAGCACAAAGACTCAAATTATATCCTCAATGGAAAGATATCCCCTGCTCATGGGTCGGGAGACTTAAAATTGTCAAAATGGCAATACTACAGAAAGCATTGTATAAATTCAATGCAATCCCTATAAGGATACCCATGACATTCTTCAAAGAAATGGAGCAAACACTCCTGAAATTGATACAGAACAATAAGCCCCCACGAATAGCTAAAGCAATTCTTGGGAAAAAGAAAATGCGAGGAATCAACCTCCCTAACTTCAAACTGTACTACAAAGCAGTAATAATTAAAACATCATGGTACTGGAACAAAGGCAGAACTGCAGACCAATGGAACAGGGTTGAATACACTGACATCTCCCCTCAATCATATGCTCATCTAATCTTTGATAAAGGTGCAAGTAATGTGAAGTGGAGTAAGGAAAGCCTCTTTAATAAATTGTGTTGGCATCACTGGACGGCTACATGCAAAAAAAATAGGCTCAGAACTCTGCCTAACACCATGTACAAAGGTAAAATCAAAATGGATTAAAGACCTCAACATCAGACCAGAAACCATAAGGTACATTGAAGATAAAGTTGGCAAAACCCTCCATGACATTGAAGCTAATGGTATCTTCAAAGATGCCACGCCACTGGCCGAGCAAGTGAAAACAGAGATAGATAAATGGGACTATCATAAACTAAGAAGCTTCTGCACCTCCAAAGAAACAGTGACCAAAATACAAAGACAGTCTACAGAATGGGAAAGGATATTCGCGGAATACACATCTGACAAGGGGTTGATATCCAGGATATACAAAGTACTGGTTGAACTCCACAAGAAGAAAACATCCAACCCCATGGAAAAATGGGGCAATGAAATGAACAGAAACTTTCTCAAAGAAGAAATCCGAATGGCAAAAAAGCACATGAGAAAATGCTCTACATCATTAATCATCAGGGAGATGCAGATCAAAACCACAATGAGATACCATCTCACACCTCAGAGACTGGCCCACATCCAAAAGAACAAAAGCAACCAATGCTGGCGTGGATGTGGCGAGAAAGGGACACTCCTTCACTGTTGGTGGGAATGTCCACTGGTTCAGCCCTTCTGGACAACAGTATGGACGATTCTCAAAAAATTAGAAATTGAGCTCCCATTTGACCCAGCAATACCACTCCTGGGAATATATCCCAGAGAGGCAAAAATGTATAGTCGAAGTGACATCTGCACTTGTTTGTTCATTGCGGCACTCTTTACAATAGCCAGAAACTGGAAGAAACCTGAATGCCCAAGAACAGATGACTGGTTAAAGAAACTTTGGTACATCTACACAATGGAGTACTATGTAGCTCTTAGAAAAGATGAAGTCATGAAATTTACATACAAGTGGTACAATATGGAAAGTATCATGCTAAGCGAAATGAGTCAGAAAGAGAGGGATTGACATAGAAAGATTGCATTCATCTGGGGGATATAAAGTAACAAAGTATGAGATTAATACCCAAGAATAGCTGAGATCAGCACCAGGAGGATTACTCCATAACTTAGAGGCCAGCCGGTTATCCTAGAGGAAAGGGCAATTCAGATAGAGAAGGGAGCACCAAATAAAGGGTGTTTGGAGGATCCTCCCAGGAGGGGAGATGCATGTCGAAAGTAGACTATGGACTGAACATGTTTGCCACTCAATGCCTCTTTTGCAGACCACAACACCCAAAAGGAGAGAGAGAACACAGGGGATTGCCCTGCCACAGAGACAGGGGGGATGGGGGGATGGGGGTGGGAGGGATATTATCCATGGTGGTGGAAAATGGGCACTGGTGGAGGGATGGGTATCTGATCATTGTATAATTGAAACCAAAGCACAAAAAATTGTAAATCTACAACTGTAAAAAAAAAATAAAATAAAATAAAGGGAAAAAAATTATATCCTCATGATAGAAATTTAGGGGTGTAGGACACTTAGCTATCTGCTGGGGCATCTAGAGGCTATATTTTTAATTCCAAAACATTCACCTAGTTAATGGTCTTTATTTTTCTGTTTGTTCTGCCAATATTAATTTCAAAGCAAAATCTACTGTTCATATACTAGGAGATATCTAAGAAAGACTACCTCTATAAACTATCTCTTTCCTGTAAAACTGCCTACCTCCTCCCTTACATGACTTAAGAATCAATTATCATGGGGCTGAAGAGATAATACAATGGTTGGGCACTTTCTTGTTCATGGATGACCCAGGTTCCGTATCTGGTACTCCAGATGGTCTCCCAAGCCTCACCAGGAGTGAGTGATCCCTGAACACGGCAAGGTATAGCCTCCAAACCAAAACCAAACCAAACAAAAGAATTAACTATGGTGAGTTGGGTGAAAATTTGGGAAATTTGGGAACTAAATGAATTCTGGTGCGGGTAGGGCATTTGTCTTGCACGCGGCTTATCGGGCGACCAGGGTTTGATTCTTTTGCCCCTCTCAGAGAGCCTGGCAAGCTACCGAGAATATCTCGTCCGCATGACAAAAGCCTGGCAAGCTCCCCGTGACGTATTCGATATGCCAAACACAGTAACAAGCCTCACAATGGAGACAATACTGGGCCCACTCGAGCAAATCGATGAACGATGGGAGGACAGTGACAGTGACAGCTAAAATGGGCATGATCAATGTGTTCTCTATCCCATAATATCCAGTGATGCCATTTAAATCACATCAGCTGGGCAATGTATGGGCCTAAGCAATGTGCTGACATTAAGAATCATGCTAACTAACCTAAAACCAATTTGCAAATGACCTGGAACAAGGTACATATTTCGTGAAGAATGGAGACATGCCATTTTAGGGAAGTCATTCTGAGAACACTTGTTTGTACAATAAACAGTCCGTCTTCTGGCTTCTCATCCTCTTATCACAGAGTTTGTCTTGACTAGCTTTGGTCAACAGGGCATCAGCTAGCACAAGGAAATCAGAGCTCCAAATTCAGCTGATCTGCTATGAAAAAGCCAGACCATGCATTGGAGAGGCACTTGATAAGAGAAGAAAACCGCTGACCATATCTCCTGCTCAGCTCCCAAGTGGTGACTGCTAGTACATGCTGGGATGTGGCCATGTGAACATTCCAACCAGTCTATTACCTCAGAAGGAATCACATAGATACATAGAGCAACACTGTTTAGTGAACTCCCAGAGTTATGAGAAAATACCGATTGTAGCATTTGCACTTTTACTGCAGCTATAGGAGACTGAAACAACATTAATGAAATTCTCCTCATGGTTCTTGAATTTTAACTCTATGCAAGATATGACTCTGAGAACTTCATTTCAAGTTACAGTCCAAGTGCCAGACCAGGGATTATGTAGAGAAATAGGTGCAAATGTAGGGCAATGGTGGAGTCTCTAAAGGTTCTAGGTCAATGTAGAGAAATTGATTTATTGCTCAATCAAAACTACAAATTGAAGATCTAGAGTGATTGGTGGGTCATTGTTGGACATAAAAATAGATAAAGAATTATGTTTTATAAGTGAATCAAAATGCCAAATTGGGGTAATGGGGCCAATTCTTATGAGACCAGATGAGGATGACAGGAAGAATTTTGAGGTGTACGCCCCTCCTACACTCCTAGCTCATTAATGACTGACCACTAAAATTCATCTCAAATAGCTCACACTTCAAGTTTTGGCTTCCTCTAAATTGTTATTATTCTACCGGTGAGGTTGCCACTGGGTGCAAGTCCAAGTATTGATGGATGGAGGTTAGAAAAAAAAGCAGTAAAATACAAGTGTAGAGTTTTTTTAAAATTAAATTTATTTATTTATTTTGAATACCCATCCCTCTACCAGTAACCATTTTCCACCACCACGGATCCCAGTAACTCTCCCACCCCCATCCCCCCATCACCCCATCCCACCCTGACTCTGTGGCAGGGCATTCCCTTTTGTTCTCTCTTTCTATTGGGTGTTGTGGTTTGTAAAAGAGTTAAGACTGATTTTAAGGGAGAAACGTTGAATAATTTACTTTCCATTGATCACTTTATATATAAGGAGATGTCGCGCGGTCGCTTATGTGGCTGCATGGTTTGGAGTGAAAGTCCTATTCCCGCATGCTCAAGCTGTGCTTGTAGAGGCTCATGGTCACTGGAGTTCTATCTGGAGGAGGCGGGTTGAGGCACCTACCCCATCTGGGACTTCCCGGTGATCTTGTCTCTCTTTTAGCCTTGGAACATTCTCCGGGAACTGTGGAGCACCCCCCCCCCCCCCCCGCGGCCTTTCTTCTCTCAAGTGTAGAGTTTTTGAACACCGAATTTTTAAAGGAAGACAGGCCATAGACTATTCATCCTTTACAAGAAATAATGATTCTACTTTGAGTGCTATTAGGGAAATCCAGTATGGAGATTAATATTTATACAGTGAGTATGGAAAGGAAAAGATAAAACTTAAAAGACTGACTAATAGTCTAGTACAAGAAGATGAGAAGGATCCCGCAAAGTGGTCTGAGGTATAGTAGCCAGTGAAAAAGAGGAGAACAAGGATGAAGTAGTGTCATAGAGTTCAAGGTTAGAGAAGGGTTGCTGAGACATTGAAAAAGAGCATTTAGCAATATGGAATGTATTGGAAAGCTTGACAAGAGGATTTTCATGGATGCAGTGGTATACAATAAAGTAGGGGGCATATTTTCACTAAGATAAAGTTGTTTTTGTAAGTTTTTAAGTCAAAAATAATAAGAGATTTTTGCTGAGAAGAGTCAAAGATGAAAAAACTGAAAGGAAAAAGCTCAAGAACATTGTGATATTGATGAGATTTAGTGGGAAAACGAAGGAATGGTGTCTTATTAAGAACATATAGTTTCTCCAAGTAACTTAATAGTTCCTTGCCTCAGCTGTGAAATTTTTAGAAAATGATAATGTAGTGTCACATAGGGTTAATTTAAGGATTTATTGAGCTGTTGCATTTAAGAAAAGCATTTAGATATTCTTGGAATAGTAACACTCAACAAATTACTGGTTTCTAACTACTGGTCCACAGTCCAAAGAAATTACCTGACAGTCAGAGAATGTTATTGCCACTTAATACATAATACATCTGTATCATAGAGCAGATTGGGCCAAGACAACACTCACAATCTACTATTATGGTATTTTTTTGTTTGTTTAATTTTCTTCCTAGTCTGTAAAACATTTCTCCTGTTTTCATTGACCTGTGGGTGTCAATTATTTCAAACTACTGTTATAAATGTTAAACTTCTTGCCATTATCCATTTCCCAGGAGGGAGAGTATGAGATGGGTCCAGAGGAAATAAATGGAGGTAATGAGTATTTTTCCTCATTAAAAAGGAAAAATTTTTTCCCCTAGGATCCTTTACCTTTATTTCTAAGTAAGAAGTAAAATCACCAGAGAGAAGAAGGGATCTCATGGTCAGAAGGAGAGTGAGGCATGTCCTAGGACTCTCTTGAGTTCTGCTGTCATAACATTAAAGTATGATCAGCTTCCACATGCTTTGGAGCTTGTAGCTATATTAAGATTATCGGGCATAAGTTTGTAGAAGGATAAGCTTGGATTTAACTGGGTTGGATTTTATTTTTCAAGTAAGTAAAATAGGGAAAGTGAGTAACAAGCAATCTGAGGTAATTATAAACAATGACCATAAAATCTCATGGATTCTATCTAATAGAAAGAGTAGGGGAAAAACTGCAGAGAATGTAAAGATGATGGGCCACTTGACCAGAGATCATAGCTTTTAGAGCTAATGAGTTTTGGTAGCAACAAGATAGAGTATGACCAGCTGGGATTGGGGAGTAGTAAGAAGGAAAAGAATCTTAGTATCTGGGATTAATTCTCAATGTAAATATTAAAGTTGCCAAGAGGCATACAGAAATCAGGGTCAGGAATAAGATGTTTGTGAATAAGGCTCCATGGCCACAGTTAGTGACTGACCACCAAAAGGCCTAGTATCAGATAGCATAGTCATAGGGTATGTTATTCTAAGAAATTTGGTTGTTTTCTGTTTCATTTTATTTTGTTTATTGCTTATTCTTATTGACAGAGAAGATATGTTCTGGAAGTAACAGTAAAGAAAAAAGAAGCTTTAGTGTTACCCTGAACATAATAGCATTTAATGTGTGAGAGAAAGACTACTTAGGGGGAAAAAGGGAAAGAGCTTTCATCAAAGCAGTTACAAAGATTGAGGAGTTAACAGACAATGTATCAAAAGATCCCTAGGACTTATTGCCAAGGTTTAAGGACTTGAGAAGCACTCTACAAATCTATGTGGAAACAAGAGCCCAAGTGTTGGTGGAATAGTTCACAGAAGATTTTGCCTCAATAATCACCTTGAGTAATTATTGAGGTGAACAGGGTTAAGGACGTTTGGGAGACAGTTCCAGATAGTTTACTAGGGAGATATTGGAAAGTTTTTCTGTAGTTTCATATTGGGTAGCCCAGAGTCTGTCATAAAGATGTTCTGCAAATGTATCTAAGCAGACTGGAGATTAAATATACAGATATTGGTTATTATTCCCAGATGACAGGACCAGGGAATGTATCAACAAACAGAATGAAAAGCAATTGTTAGAGATTAGGGAGTTCATAGAGAAATATGGATGGAAAGAGGCTAAAAACAATCACTGATTCAAATAAATCAAGTGTTTTTTTTTACTCATCATCATTCACTTGGGGTTATCATACTCTAGTAGCCTAAGAGTCATTTAAAGAGGCAGAAGTAGAGTGGCAGTTTTCAGGGTCTAGGGGCAGTAGTGGGGGTGTTAGCATTTCATGTACACCATTTAAGCTTGGTAAATTATAAAAGTTCTGCATGGATGGTGATTATTGCTGCATTACAATGTATATATACTTAATGCAGTTGAACTGTACACCTTAAAGGCTAATATATATGTTATGTTATATTTGCTGGTATTGTTTATTTTCATTCTGTTCTTTTGGTGCCTGTGATCCCACTAATTGTGGTGCCAGAACAGCAAGTGTGGGCAGTTCAAAGGATAGAACACCTGTAAGGCTTGCACTAGGCCCCTCTGCTGTATATTTTATACTAGGGACTTCTCCTATACATTTTGCTACAACAAAAAAGAATCAAGTTAAGATTAAGAGGTAGTGAGAAATATATAAAGTGGAAACTATAAAATCACTTGAGACTTTTCCTTTAAGAATAAAATCCAGGACCTAAATGATTTTCTTTTAGCTAAAGATCCCCAGCTTCCTCTTATGCTTCCCAAATTCCTGCTTGCACCAGGTCTTGCATGCTATCAGCTGACTCCGCATCTCACCTCTCATGACTGCCTGTACAGGAGGGGTTGAGCATGTTCTGAAGAGGTTGCTCTGCACCCTGCTGCAACCTTTACCTTAGACGAGACACAGAGAGGCCCCACCTGAAGCATAAGAGTGAATATACCTCTATTTATTTTCTGACTTCTTTTCTTAAATTAAATGCTGGATTTGGAGACTGTATTTGGGATTGAATCAAGAACTTTTTAGCTCATTTTTGACTAGTAAGAATCCAGTTTTTAGGCTGAGTAAGGATCTGTTTGCAGAGCCCATCTTTTCCCACCATACGCCAAGATCTTGAACTCTAGTACTTAAATCACATAGTTCATCCTGTACTGCCCTAGACTATATTAAAGTCTCCTGATGATGATTTAATAATGTTCCTTGAGTATTCCTACCATATTTGGAGGATTGGAGAGATTAAAAAGTACAAGGTACAACTGACTTCAAACAATCCATAATTTCTTTTTTTTTCCCCTTTATTTTATTTTATTTTTTTACAGTTGTAGATTTACAATTTTTTGTGCTTTGGTTTCAATTATACAATGATCAGATACCCATCCCTCCACCAGTGCCCATTTTCCACCACCATGGATAATATCCCTCCCACCCCCATCCGCCCATCCCCCCTGTCTCTGTGGCAGGGCAATCCCCTGTGTTCTCTCTCTCCTTTTGGGTGTTGTGGTCTGCAAAAGAGGCATTGAGTGGCAAACATGTTCAGTCCATAGTCTACTTTCGACATGCATCTCCCCTCCTGGGAGGATCCTCCAAACACCCTTTATTTGGTGCTCCCTTCTCTATCTGAACTGCCCTTTCCTCTAGGATACCTGGCTGGCCTCTAAGTTATGGAGTAATCCTCCTGGTGCTGATCTCAGCTATTCTTGGGTATTAATCTCATACTTTGTTACTTTATATCCCCCAGATGAATGCAATCTTTCTATGTCTATCCCTCTCTTTCTGACTCATTTCGCTTAGCATGATACTTTCCATATTGTACCACTTGTATGTAAATTTCATGACTTCATCTTTTCTAAGAGCTACATAGTACTCCATTGTGTAGATGTACCAAAGTTTCTTTAACCAGTCATCTGTTCTTGGGCACTCAGGTTTCTTCCAGTTTCTGGCTATTGTAAAGAGTGCTGCAATGAACAAACAAGTGCAGATGTCACTTCGACTATACATTTTTGCCTCTCTGGGATATATTCCCAGGAGTGGTATTGCTGGGTCAAATGGGAGCTCAATTTCTAATTTTTTGAGAATCGTCCATACTGTTGTCCAGAAGGGCTGAACCAGTGGACATTCCCACCAACAGTGAAGGAGTGTCCCTTTCTCGCCACATCCACGCCAGCATCGGTTGCTTTTGTTCTTTTGGATGTGGGCCAGTCTCTGAGGTGTGAGATGGTATCTAATTGTGGTTTTGATCTGCATCTCCCTGATGATTAATGATGTAGAGCATTTTCTCATGTGCTTTTTTGCCATTCGGACAATCCATAATTTCTACATTACAAGTATGTATGTGTGATGGGGACAGAGCATATATAAAAATCATTATTTTATAAAATTTATTATTAAATAATAACCTTTGAAAATTCCAAATTGAACAATATTTAAGATAAAACATGTATTTACATTTGAATTCACTGACCAGTAGCAAAAAACTGTTACAGACAATGTGCAACAATTGGATGATATTACTTCCCACTGCAGATGGTAGAAAGCCTCACACAATTTGCCTTTCAGAACAAACTTGGAAACCCCAGGGTAAGGTGTTCTGAATGCCATCTTAATGAAGAGGCTTAACTGATATCTAAATGTATATAGAAAAAGGAAAAGTAAATGAACATATTATGGTGCATATATATTAGGAAATAGAATTTATGTGCACTCTTTTAAACCACATCTGGACTCAATACATATCTATTTACTAGTCACTGAGACTCTTTTCCAAGTTTCCATCTTAGCTTGGCTCCAAAATATTCTAAGTTTGGGTAGACAGAATGTATTATTAGACAACTTATTCCCAAACAGCTACAGGAAGAAGATAAATGTGAGACACACAGCTTGAGACCAAAGTTACTGTGCAGCTGTTTCAGGAAGTGAGGAAGAGAAGAAAGGGGAAGAGAAGAATGGGGACAGGTGTGAGGGGGGAAGAATTAATACCATCCCAGTAAAGGAAGGAGAGTGGGATTTTTTGTGGGATCTTGAAACCTACTGGTCATCATTTAGCTCTTTCCACTTTAGGCCCTACCATGCAAGTTAGAGTGCAACTTATGCTGCAGCAATCAACTGTGGAGGAGAGGCTGGGCATGGATAATCAGAACCTTGCAAAGCTGGTAGTCACAGTGACTGGTCAGAATAGTAGCCAAAGGTCCTAGAGAAAGATGAGTTGGAGATGTCTGAGATGGTAGTAAGAGCTGTCTTGTTCATGTGTATAAAAAGAATTGACCACAGAAATGACAAATAGCAAAGTGCAATGATTAGAGGAGAAATAGGTCAGTTAAGTCAGCTCAAGGTGAAGACCAGGGAAGATTTCAAGGAGAGAAGAGACTAGAAATCATCATGCGCCAGACACTACAGCTGCTGAGGGACCCAAAAGAGGTCCCAAAGCAGGAATAGCATTTTGGCAGGTTGTCCTCTTTATTAAGCTAAACAGCCATGTAATTTTGTTGTCAGTATTCATTTGTTTTGATAAAATCTTTCTTCATAATGTAAAAGCCACTGTAAAAATCTTCTCAGCCAGGACAGCATTTTCATGAATTCCAAATGAGTGAAAACAGAATCAGGTATGTACACAGTGCCAGGTCACCAGTAAACAAAGGATGCAGGGGACTCAGAGGCCTCAGGGCTGATGGCAATGATAGAGCTGGAGAAGGAAAGATATCCCAAGGGAGGTAAGTGTTATGCAGAGTTGAAATGGGGGAATAGATTAGATTAGTGGGAGAAAACCTGGGGGATATCCAATTTATGGAGAGCAAAGGAAACTGAAAAGAGGCACTGATACAAGTTGTCTTCTGGCAAAGATAACCAAGCATTCCTCTCTTAAAGGTAATTTAAGGGAATATTCAAGTTGAATCATTGGTAAACTGGAAACCAGATGGCTAAGGAGCCAAACAACTTTCTTCTGTGCTATTGCTGTTTTCTCCAGATCCCAAGACCTATTGAATGGCTCCTGGCACCTCTTTCTCCCTCCAAAGAGACTGGATTAATATTATGAACTGGAATCAAACTCAATTGGACTAACAATTGGGGAGTTTCTCAAGGAACTCTAGACCTTAATTCATAGCAAAGTCTTTTTCAGGAACGCAGGCAAAAGAGGGCATCCCCTACCTGTACCATCGATGCACAATACTCAGTGATGAGTGAAACCACCAGGTTCAAGGAAACCAGATATTTCTAGGCTCAGGGAAGGAATCAAAACAGCGACTCAGAGCTCAAGAAGGCATAAATGACTTGATGGATTCTTTATTGATGAGCTTCCTCTTAGGGTCACTGACCATCATAGTTTACCAAAAGCTTTTATTGTTTTAACAAAGTTTTACAACCTAGGAAATCCCTTATATAAGAGAAACTCAGGATTGTCTTCTATCTTATTGACTATTCCATTCACTCCTTCTCTGTGAGCCTAGAAACTTGCTGTTCTCTGGACAGCTCAAGAAGTCTCTGAAACTGGGTACTGGAGTGGTAGTACAGTGGGTATGTACTTGCCTTGAATGCAGCTGACATGGATTTGATCCCCATCTGTTGCTTGGAATCCTTTTAAGAGATCCCTGAATGCAAAGCCAGGAGTAAGCCCTGAGCAATGGTGGTGTGCCTCCCCCCACCAAAATATATATTCTTCAAAACTGATCAATATATATGGTTCACAACCAATATCAAGTCTTAAGACATAATACAAATGAATAGTGTGAAAGTAGTTGCATATAAGCTACATACGTTGTATTCTTTTAAAATTTTCTGTTTGTATATTAAAGATATTAGTCTACTAGATGACATTTCTTTGTGGCTTGAGGTAAGAAAAATAATAGGGTGTATAATAATAATGGACATAGTATATGCGGGTTCCATGTTAGGTAGAAACTCATGAATAGTGGAGTTCATAGCCCCTGAAAATTGTACTCCCTTCGGAAGACACAGTAGCAAGCCAATCCCTATATGTTGTTGCTTGTGGAAACACAGGCTTAGAATAATCAGATATTCTGATTCTTCAAGAATAAACTAGAATATGCAAGATGTAAATATATGTAGACATATGTAATCATCTTTTAAGATATTTATGTGCAATCAAATATTTTTTAAAACTCAATGTGGTTCTATTAGGAGGGGTGGTGAGAAACACAATATATGTTCATGAGTCCCATATGACACATAGAATTTCTTTCACACAGTATGGGTTGTACTCCCCAAGCAAGTATATAATTTTTATCTTTTTTCAATTCCTAAATTGTTACACTGGAACCCTGCAACTTTAAAACCTGTCCACTGGTTGGTTTTCAGAAAGTTCACCATGTGACGTATAAGGCAGAGCTTTAGCCCTCTCTGTATCTTGAGTTTTCTCCACTGTGATGTCTTCCCCCAGAAATAAACTTGAACACACCTGCAGTCTCAAAGAACTGCTTATTTGTTGTTTGTTTTATCCCTCCAGCCATTCAAATGAACCCAAGACATAAACAGGTGAGCAAGTAAGTGATCAGTTTCATCAGGTTGCGAGTACACAATTTCCTCATCTGTGCATGGCCATGCCAGAGAACCAAAATCATTCTCCTGAGTTTAGAGTCAGTTTTTTTCTGACAGAAAAAAACAGGGCTGTGCTTCCAGTTAAATAAGGTTATGCTTTAGGGAAATGGTCCAGGGAGGTGCTTAGGAACTAAATAACACCCTCCACATTAGAGAAAAATGCTTTAATAATGGAGCTTGAAATATAGTGTGAGGAGACAGCCTTAGCTGGATGGTTAATTATTTTAGCTTTATACAGGAGAAGAAGGGAACAAAAAGAAAACTTTGTATTAGCGTGAAAGTGAATTTTACTACACTGGTGGTTTTTGAGAGTTTAGTGAAAGATTTGCATGCAAAATCCCAAGTACAACATCTCGCATGCTGTTCTTCATTGCCCTATCCCATGTGCAATGTTCTAGCTGATCTGCTTGCCACTAGTGTACAATGGCCTGCCCTTGCCATCTTTTTTACCACCAGTGAACAATGGCTTAGTTATGTTCCTGTGTGCATTCTCTATCCTGTGTGTACTCTTCTAGTCTGAAATCTTGTCACTGGGCATTTCTTGGGCTCTATCCCAGTGATTCTCTGTCATCCTTTCCAGACTTTAAGTCTCCAGCCTACTATCTGTCTGAGTGTATGATCGCTGCCTGATTCTGCCATCTGTATGGGACTATGAGCTTTTTTTTCTTTTTTGGTCCCACCCGGCAATGCACAGGGGTAACTCTTGGCTCTGTACTCAGGAATCACTCCTGGCGGTGCTGGGGAACCATGTGGGATGCTGTGAATTGAACCCGGGTTGGCCACATGCAAGGCAAACGCCCTACTCGCTGTGCTATCACTCCAGCCCTGGGATTATGGGCTTTACCTCATACTTCCATCAGTCTAGTTCACTCAATCTCTACCTGATTCTGATTTTGTACTTTGCTTAGAGATCAAAAGGGCCTGTATGCTGTATGGGGGGTGGGGGGGCGGCTTCTTTTTATCTGCTGCCATCTCCACTTCCAGCCATCCCATTATCTACTTTGTTTTTGTTGTTTTTTTTTATTTTTTATTTATTTTTAAATTTTTATTTTTATAAAGATATTCACAATAATGAACTATATTCAATATTTCGACACTAATCCCACCACCATTACACCTTCCCACCATCATTATTTTGAATTTTCCCACCACTATTTAAACCTGCCAAACAGGCAGACGGTAGACAACTTATTTTGTATTGCTTGTTATGTATAGCACAAGATGTCGTTCTCCTAGAATTCTAAAATTTTAGATAATTAGGGTCTAGAGAAACCTTTGCAGTGAGCTGCTCAGTTCCAAGATTCTTTTGGGTGTCTATGGATCATGACCATTAATGAACTTAAATAATAGTCGGAGACAGTATGTGGGTATGACATTCAGGGTCCCATGGGGCAGGGAGATGGGAAGGAGTGGCATCGCCTATCCCTTTGAGGCCTGGAGTTTGCAGTCACTGATCCAGCATACCTGGGTTTTTTGTTGGGCTCTGGAAGTTGGCGGCTGCCTAGGGGGCAGGTAGAGGAATGACTTCTGCTCCCCTCTGAGGCACCCTGGTGAAATCGGCCTGGCTCAAGGTCCGGAGGCATCTCTGTAGCGAGCTGCTCGGTTCTGAGATTCTTTTGTGTGTCTCTGGATAATAGTCTCATTATCTGTTTTGGTTGTCTATATTTTTAATGGTCCAGACTTAAAGTGATAAACTAAATTTACCTGGTGCTCCACCTTTCCACTCCTGCTGTAACATTTGCACTTAAATATAGTCACAATGTTTTCGGGTTGAAATGATCTTTAGTTGATGAAGAAAGCATAATTTTCTCTAGCAAAATCATCATATTCATTGTCACCACCACCACCACCATCATCATCACCATCATCATCATCATCATCATCATCATCATCATCATCATCATCATCCCAGTTTGGAATTGCTCAGCTAATGGGCCAATGTGATAGGCTCAACATCTGCAGATGCTTTGTAAAAATAATCATTAAAAACTCATTTCAAAGATCATATCCAAGAGAAATTAGCTTATTACGCTCTGCTAACCAGGATCTTTTTTTAATAACTGGGTATCAGCGGTTACATCAAGGATATTTAACAAGTTGATCAAATCAGATATAAAAAATCAGATATCAAATCAGATATCTGATTTGATCAACTTGTTAAATATCCTTGAACTGAACTCCCAGAGTTTTTAATTCATGCATATCATTTTTGTACATAAAGTGATAAACCATCTATCAAGAACAGCTTATTGGTCTAGAAAAAAAATGACCCCATGCATGGTCAGTCACCACTAAAGCCACTCAATTTTGTTTATTTTTCCCCCCATTTTAATGATTCACCATGAGATACAGTTACAAAGCTTTCATGTTGGAACTTTGGTCATGCAATCATCAAACATTCCTTCACCAGTGTACAGTTTCCACCACCAAAATCCCCAGTATCCTCCCCCCTTCTAACCTTTCCCCTGCCTGTGTGGCAGACAATTTGCACAATACTCTCTCTCTACTTTGGTTACATTTGATATTTCGACACCAGTCCCACCACCACTCAAACCTGCCGAAAAGGAAATTCTGGACAACTTGTTTTGTAGTACTAGTTATAGATAGAATAAAATGTCTCGCAGCCTCTCTCACTTTAGGAATCCTAAAATTTTAATAATTGGGGCCTGGGGAGATCTCTGTAGCAAGCTTTTCAGTTCTGAGATTTGTGTGTATGTCTCTGGATCATGACTGTTTGGGAGCTTAAGTAGCCAGTGGCCGTTTGTGGGTGTCATCTCAGAGTCCCATTGGGGCAAGGGGAAGGAGAAGGGCCGACTTCTCCCCTGCCCCATGAGGCCTGATGTTTGTTGCTACTTCCACCATATACCTGGAGCTTTAGTTGAGTTCTAGAAGATGGTGGCTGCTGGGATTCCTAGCAGCATCTGCTCCCATCTGGTGTGGTCGACGAAGGTAAAGCCACTCAATTTTCTAAGGGAGTGAAATGCAGAAACTTTTCCTCCAATGGAAAACTCCAGCAAGCATTAGCAGCTATTGTGTGTTTTCTTTAATTTTACAGAATGTTTTGTAAGAAATAGTGGCCTATACTCCCAAGATTAGAGATTGAACAACTGCTTAGCTGCTTTGCACCAACCCTTTAAATTTAAGCTTTCTTTTAAATTTAACCTCCATTGAATACCTCAGCAACTGTATTTTTTTAAGAGTTAGAGATAGGATACATTTGTAATAGATAAGTCATTTCCTTGGTAAATTTTAGTATGTGATTACTAAGTTACCTCACTCACAATTAACCTTATGTTTGCACATTGTACAATTATAGGTGATAACTAGTGTGGATCAAATATTCTAAGATGTACTGAATTCAATGGATATTCTGCCTTGGTAAATTTGCATGCAATGCGATAATGACTGGGAAATAGGGTGACTAATAAATTAAACATCAGATGAATAACAGTGTGTAGGTCAAGCAAGCTCAATTTTGTGTTACTGTTGCTTTCACTAAAACCCGCTTAGCTAATATGCATGATACACTTTCAGTAATAGTATTGAAAACCACAGTGCCTATAAGGAAAATAAGAGAGAGAGAAGAAAAGTGTCTGCCATAGAGAAAGGTTGTCATGGGGACAGGGTGGGGTACAGAAAGTGGACCAGGAGGAAAGCTGAGGACATTGGTTGTAGGAAATGTGCACTGGTGAATGGATGGATGTTTGAACATTGTATGACTAAAACTCAATCATGAAAAACTTTATAACTGTATATCTCACAGTGGTTCAATAAAAAGAAGGTTTATATACATGTATATATAGATATAGATAGATAATCTCAGTTATACTTGGTATCTAAAAAGAAGAGACCAGAGGAAAGAAAATGTTAAATAAAAAGATAATTTAACTATAGAATTGAAGTTGCTTAGAATACATGGGAATGAACTCAAAGAGTTCTTTGAACCACAGAGAAGATACATTGGCACTTTGCTGGTTGGGGTGGCAATGTAAACTCCTAGATTCGATAATTATGCACACTCTTATAAGTCAAAGTTAAATAAAATAATGAGCTCTGACCCCAAATCATTCACCTATAGAGTGAACTATGAAGGTCTTGTGATCTTCTTTAATCTAGAATAAGTTCTAAAAATGAACCAGATTTTGTCTTTGGTATAGTGAGCATGTGCTTGCACCACACACACACACACACACTCATGCACGCATGCATACATGTGCACACACACATTCAAGAATAAATCTTTAACACATCATGCATTTGCAGAAAGTTATGTGTTACAGTGGACTACTTTAAGACAAGACAAGCCCCACAAGTACACCAAACTCCTATATAATATTGCACATATCCCTATCACAATAATCTTTCTCAGTGTCAATGGACTAAATACAGCAATCAAGAGGCATAGAGTGACAGAATGGATTATAAAATTGAACCTAACATTCAGCTGCCTGCAAGAAACACATCTGAACAATCAAAGCAAGCACAGGCTCAAAGAAAACAATTCTTCAAGCAAACAATCCCCTCAAAAGAGCCGGGGTAGTCATACTAGTATTAAACCACATAGACTTCAGACTGAAGAAGGTTATAAAAGATAGTGAAGGTTATTTCTTAATGATTAAGGGATCAATACATCAGGAAGAACTCACACTCCTAAATGCATATGCACTTAATAAGGGACCAGAAAAATATTTGAAACAACTGCTAATAGACTTGAAGAAAAATACTGATAGCAACACAATAGTAGTTGGAGAATTCAACACCACCTTGTCACCTCTTGATAGGTCAACTAGATTCAACTCAGCAAGGAAATACTTTATGTGAGGGAAGAAATGGAACACAGAGATTTAGTAGATATATATAGGACTTTCCATCCTCTCAAAGAAGAATAGACATTCTTCTCCAGTGCACCTGGAACATTCTCCAAGATAGATCATATGCTGGGCCACAAAACATACCTTCATAAAATTAAGAGGATAGAAATGATAACAACTATCTTTCCAGACCATGAGGCACTGAAAATAGAAGTGAGTCACACACAGAAACGAAGAATCAAATTAAATAACCTGAAAATTAAACAGCCCACTACTGAACAACCAGTGGGTTAAGGAGGAAATTGAAAGATTCTTGGAAACAAATGAGAATGAGGACATGAGCTACCAGAACTTGTGGGGTACAGCAACAGCAGTGCTAGAGAGTTAATACCTCTGCAAATTCTTTACTTTTAGAGCTGACAGAATCATACAAGTTTTAGCTGAATGAGACTGAGTCATTAGGAAGGATGATAGAAGATAGATAGATGATAGATAGATGATAGATAGATAGATAGATAGATAGATAGATAGATAGATACTGTTGGGCAGAAGGACAAATGGACAGTTATAAAGATAGAGAAATGAAGCTATGAAATCAGTATGCAATTTAGATTACACAAATGTTGGGCTATTTAAGCCAATGCAAAGTCTAGTATAGGAGAGGTGGTGGTGGGTCATCATGTTTGTCAAAAGATCTCAGATTCTTCAATATTTTCAAGGATGAAAATACCAAGTTAAAAATATGCTTGGATTTATAGTTAGAAACAGAAAGTTCATTGAAAGTAAAAAAAGAAAGAAATTCCCCCATCTGGGAGGAATTTAGCAAAGAACTAAAGTAAGGTATAGTGTGTTTATGAACCCTTTGTGTTTCTTTTCAAATGTATTATTACAAACAATGTAAGGAAATCCATTTGCTTTCCAGAGGTTTCTTATTAATTTAGAGCCTTCTGTATTTCTAAAATAAGATTAATATCATATATTTTTAAGATATTTAAAATATATTTATATCTGTTTAAAACCTTGCAGGATATTTATCTGACCACCTGCCCAGGTTCAACCAGTTATCTCCAAATCTCCTGTGAGTACAAGGCATAGTGCAAAATGTACTGTCTTGGTAAATTGTAAACTTCCTCAGTCTTAGAGAAAATTAAGAAAACTATAGAATGCTCGGGAATGGTATAGAAATACCTACAATGAAATGGCTTATTGGGGAAGGGGAGGTGGGAGAGTGGGGAACGAACCAGGGTAACTCAGGCTTCCTCTTTCAGTAAGTGACACAGAAAGGGAAACAAGAGCAGCTGGAACCTCATGAGCATGAGCTGAAACTCTTCAAACTATTGCCTTCTTCTAGCTCCAGACCAGATTTAAAGTTTCCACTAAGGTCTTTCAACAGATTAAATAAGGCTAGCATAGCATATTTTTCCTGAATGATTAAACAGGGAGGCACCTAGATCAGTATTATTTAAATAACTGAATAACTGGGAGAAGGTATATATATGTGCAAAAGATAAAGAATGACATCATTGGTCTGACTGAGACAAGATGGCACCAACCATTTTCGACACTGGAGAAGAACTGTTCCTCGGAACATGCAACAAAAGAGATGTTGATGGTGTCGGTGTCCTCGTCAACGCTAACTTGGTCATAAGCATTGATTCATTCAAATGCCTAACAACCTGAATCAGACGATTACACTTGAATAGATGTGGCTCACTGTCGGCAGTTTCTATCTTTATTGTCTATCCACCAACATCCAATTATGATGAAAAACAAATTGAGAAGCTCTACATGTAGCTGGAGAAGTTCTATAAAGAAGACTACACCTTCAACAAGATCATTGTCGGTGACTTTAATGCCAAGATAGGACGGAGAAGATCAGCCAAAGAACTCCACATGGGGACCCATGGCCTAGAATGGAATGAACAGGGTGAGAGACTATCTGAGATTATCATGTCGACCATGCCCATCCATGGTAACTCACAGTTCCAGAAAGCCAAATCTTAACGTTGGACATGGGAGTCTCCAGGTGGACGGTTCCACAATGAAATTGACCACATCATATTTAATCGGGGCTGGAGTGATAGCACAGTGCATAGGGCGTTTGCCTTGCACACAGCCAAGCTGGCCCACTCGAGTTTGATTCTTCTGCCCCTCTCGGAGAGCCCGGCAAGCTACTGAGAGTATCTCGCTCGCATGGCAGAGCCTGGCAAGCTACCCATGACGTATTCAATATGCCAAACACAGTAACAGCAAGTCTCAAAAATGGAAATGTTACTGGGCCTGCTCGAACAAATCGATGAACAACGGGA
This sequence comes from Sorex fumeus, assembly GCF_029834395.1. NCBI lineage: Eukaryota > Metazoa > Chordata > Mammalia > Eulipotyphla > Soricidae > Sorex > Sorex fumeus. The sequence continues at coordinate 2,653,054 of NW_026606078.1, read as the reverse complement.
GGACCGGGACCGTGACCATCTTCAATCGATGGTTTTGCCTGACTGATGTTGCTATTGCCCCAAATTCCAAACAGGATCAGACCACCGTCTCCTTCATGCAAAATTCTACTTCACAGAGTGGGGAGAAAGGGCTGCAAAGTTTAAGAACAGAACTCCCAGAATGACCACCAACTGGGAGCTCTTTGGCACTATTGCAGCAACATTGCTGAAGAATGCAATTGACTGGTTCAGCACCTCCATGATTGTGCGAGGAACGCCGAGAGAGAGATAGCCACCAAAAGACACCTATCTTTGAAAATTCTCAGGCTCAATCGACAACGTGGCTTGGCACAAGCCTCAGGCACCCGCAAGCAAACTCCCAAGCTCACAAAGCAGTGCAGAGAAGTGATCAAGCAAGACCTCAAAGAGAGAAAAGCAGCAGTGCTGGCAGATACGGCAGAAGCCAGAAAAAGCATTTGCAATGTCTGCCTGTCCTTCACCAACTACAGGACCAAGATGACTGCTCTCCGACATCCTGATGGTTATATCACATCTTCCTGAAGGGCAGTGGAGAAGATTATCCATGACTTCTACTCGGATCTCTTTGATAGCTACATCTACCTGCGAGCAAGCTGGGTTCCGAAAAGGATTCAGCACTGTCAACCATATCCACACAATAACCAAGCTCACTGAGGTTTCTCGGGAGTTCAAGATGCCGCTCTGTCTAATGTTCATTGATTTAAAGAAGGCCTTTGATTCTGTTGAGACGCAAGCGTCATTGAAGCCCTAGCCAATCAGGGCATTCAAACTCAATACATCAGGATCCTCTGTGAGCTGTATTACAGATTCACTACCAGGATCTCACCATTCTACAAAGAAGTGATTATCGATGTCAAGAGAGGGGTTCAGCAGGGTGATACCATTTCACCAAAACTCTTCAGTGCCACCCTCGAGAACATCATGCAATGACTGGAATGGGAAGGAATGAGAGTGAAGATAGATGGTCGGCAACTACACCACCTCTGCTTCGCTGATGACATTGTTCTAATAATACCAAACATTAGCCAAGCAGCACAAATACTGTCCAACTTCAACCGTGGGTGTGGAAAGGCCAAACTACAGCTGAATCTCACAAATACAATGTTTATGAGACGCAGTCTCATTCTGGATGTTCATTCACTCTCAACGGAATGAGCATCTCTGAATGCAACAGTTATATGTACCTAGGTCGCAAAGTCAACATGATGAATAACCTGGCACCTGAGTTACATAGGAGGAAGAGAGACTATCTCAGTTCATCATGTTGACCAAGCCCATCCATGGTAACTCACAGTTCCAGAAGGCTGAATCTAAACATTGGACATGGGAGTCTCCCGGTGGACGGTTCCACAATGAAATTGACCACATCATATTCAAGGCTTGAACTCCTTGAAGAGTGTTGAAGAAATAGCTAAGAGGAAAAAGAACCTTCCTCTCCGGGCACATCTCTTTGATTTCATCGTTCTTCCTGCATTAAAATACACCTCAGAGACCTGGGCCCTACAAAAACAGGATGATAACACTATTCAGGTCACCCAAAGAGAAATTGAAAGAGCTATGCTAGGAGTATCACACTTCACTCAAGTGAGAGAAAGAATCCGGAGTTCTGACCTCCATCAACGATCGAGAATCAGGGAAGCTGTCTCGTTTGCTAAGGCGTCGAAAATCAGATGGGCTGAACACATAATGCGATTTGGAGACGACCGCTGGACTAGAGCCATTACTGACTGGATTCCATGGGACGTCAAAAGATTGTGTGGCCACCCACTTATGAGATGGTCAGACTTCTTTGTCAAGACCCTGCATGATCGGTTTGAGGGTCTTTGTGTTCCTAGATTGAGTAGATACCACTGGACTACACTAGCACGTTAAAGGGACAAATGGAGATGTTACTGGCACTCACATGAGCAAATTGATGAGTAACGGTATGTCAAGTGATCAAGTGCTATACACACACACACACACACACACATACACACACACTCATATATATTACAAAATGCCGGCTTTACCCCTTCTTTACTCATGAAAGTTTTATTTTATCTCACATTCTAGAAAGGGAGTTATGAGGAATATAGTTTGACCTTGTCAAATTAACACACCACAAAACTATCACAGAAACACAATATTTTTTTTTAATATGTATGAACAAAGTTGATGCCCACGTGGTCCCTAGGTGACGTATGTGAAGTGGGGATCCTTAAGAAGGGAATCTGCCTTATTCTCTCAAAACAACAATGAGATATCATCTCACACCACAGATACTGGCCTACATCAAAAAGAACAAAAGCAACTGGTGTTGGCATGGAGGTGGGGAGAAAGGGACTCTCCTCCACTGCTGGTGGGAATGCCGACTGGTTCAGCCCTTTTGGAAAACAGTATGGACACTGTCACTGTCACTGTCCTTCCATTGTTCATCAATTTGCTTGAGCGGGCCCAGTAACATCTCCATTTTTTAGACTTGTTGTTACTGTGTTTGGCATATTGAATTGTCACAGGTAGCTTGCCAGGCTTTGCCGTGCGGGCAAGATACTCTCGGTAGCTTGCCAGGCTTTGCCGTGCGGGCAAGATACTCTCGGTAGCTTGCCGGGCTGTCTGAGAGGGGCGGAGGAATTGAACCCGGCTCGTCCAGGCCGGCTGCATGCAAGGCAAAAGCCTTGCCACTGGAGCAATAGCACAGTATGGACAATTCTCAAAAAATTAGAAATTGAGCTCCCATTTGACCCAGCAATACTACTTCTGGGAATATATCCGGAGATGCAAAAGAGTATAGTAGAAATGACATCTGTACTTGTATGTTCATTGAAGCACTACAATAGCCAGAATCTTGAAAAAAACCTGAGTGTCTGAGAGCAGATGACTGGTTAAAGAAACTTTGGTACATCTATACAATGGAATACTATGCAGCTGTTAGAAAAGATGAAGTCATGAAATTTGCATATATTTGGATCAACATGGAGAGTATCTTGTTAAGTGAAATGAGTCAGAAAGAAAGGGAAAGACATAGAAGGACTGCACTCATTTGTGGAATATAAAGTAATAATATGGGAGAACTAACACCCAAAGATAGTAGAGATAAGGACCAGGAGGATTGCTGGAAGCCAGTCTCACATTCTGGGGGAAAAGGCAGCTGATATAAAGAAGGAACCACAAAGTAAAGGGTGCTTGGAGGACCCAATCAGGATGGGAGATGCGTGCTGAAAGACCACTATAGATCGAACATGATGCAAACTTAATACCTGTATTGCAAACCACTACACCCTAAAGGAGAGAGAGAATAAAAGGGAATGTGCCTGCCACAGAGGCGGCGAGGGTGTGGGGGAGGGAGGAGGTAGGGGTAGTGGGAGGGGTACTGGGAACATTGGTGGTAGAGAATGGGCACTGGTGGAGAGATGGGCCCTCGATAATTGTATGACTGAAATGTAAGCATGAAAGTTTGTAAGTCTGTAACTGTACCTCATGGTGATTCATTAAAAAATAATAAAATCAAATAAATAAAATTTGAATAAAAAAGTCAACACCCAAATCACGATGTAGCACTTGATAATGGATCTATCAAAATAACTCAAGTCTAAAATAAATAAACATGTGTGTACTTATATATTTGTGATAGATTCCTTCTTATCCTTCGAGAATCATGGGTCCCTGCCATCTCTGGCAGAGGTGAAGTATGGGATTGCCATTGTATGGTCACTGTCAGAAGATAAAAGGTACATTCCCTGCTCCAGTTTGTGTGGGATGCATGTGAATGTGTCACAGGTAGTTGTCATTGCATTCAACAACAACCATAAAACATTTGGTGAAGCATATGGAAAATGTCTATAATGGCTCCACCAGGTATGGTCTGACCTATCATGCATGTATATTCCTCAGAAGATTGCATCTGTTTTAGTCATGGCATGTTTTTCTTGATTTGCCTTCCAAGACAGGGATGCATTTTTTTCCTGTTAATAGTCCACTGCTGTTGATACCAAGGGTTGTGAAACTGTGTGCTGAAACTCAAATCCAAAGACCAACACTTGGGACTGGAGCAATAGCACAGCGGGTAGGGTATTTGCCTTGCACATGGCCGACCAGGGTTCGATTCTCAGCATCCCATATGGTCCCCCAAGCACCGCCAGGAGTGATTCCTGAGTGCAGAGTCAGGAGTAACCCCTGAGCATCGGCTGGGTGTGACCCAAAAAGCAAAAAAAAAAAAAAGACCAACACTGAAATTGAAGTGCTTTGGGGCATACCTCTTCCCTTCTTGGTTAAAGGAAATGACATCACTGCATTCTGTGTAATGAAACACCCTATCAAACCATGGAATTCAAACAAAATGGTCCAAAACAGGGGAGTGAGGGAGGAAAGCTCCACAATTACTTTGACTCAGGATGATTATTTCTTAGCATAATTGAGCATTCTTTTATTGAGGGGGATGGGCAACACAGCCGAGCTCAGAGCTTTATATTTATGGCTCAGTGTTCAGGGGTTACTCCTGATGGGGCACAGGGAACCATCTGTAGTTCCAGAAATTAATCCTCATTTTGCTCATGCAATGCAAATACCTTCCCCATTGTACTGTGTCTCTGGTTCCACATTGAACATTCTCAGTGATGGACATTATCACTTGGTGAGCTTGCAAATTTTTGGAGCTCACTCTAACCTAATTAAGTGTCTGTTTACCCACAGGCCTGGCACTTTTTTCTAGATGAGGTAACAGCTGCTACACTGCAAGAAACCACATGAAGGGCAAAATATTTGTTGGTTGCTCCTATTTTCAGCTTTGCCAAAATAAACAGTGAGGGACTTAGCCACATCAGTTGTCTTTGAAAATGTGTTTTGAAAGATCCTTATACACTATGTGCAAAGTGCACACATTGATCACAGTGGCATGAGCTTTTTGAAGATCAAATTTACAGTTAAGTGTTGGAACCTGACCAGTTTCTCTTAAGTCACACAGGGACCAAATGGGCTTATGTCTCTGGTGTTGTAAAGATTATAAAGACAGTATTTTCAGTCTTTTGTATGTAATAATAATGTCCCCTCCCTCCCAGACAGTCTGATTCAGGTTTGGGGACCAGTTATCCTCATTTTTGTATGTATCTTACTATGCGATTCTATGATAAAGGTGAGAAGCCCTGACCTAAGAGTAGAAGGTCAAGAATGGTCAAACAAAATACTAAAACACTGTTTTCTTTAACTTGAAATGTGGGCTGGAATATAGTACAAAGGGTAGAGCATTTGCCTTGAATCTATCTGACCAAGGTTTGATCCCTAGAACCACATATGGTCCTCTGACCACTGCCAGGAAAGATCCCTGAGTGCAGAGTAAGAAGTAAATCCTGAGCATAACCAGGTGTGCTCCTTTCCCTCACCCCTTATATATATATATATATATATATATATATATATATATATATATGAGAGACTGGACGTTTTTACTGTGGCTTGAGGTACTATCTAATCAATTGTAAAAGAGGTGGTGAGGAAAGAAACAGGGAGAGATTCACATACACAAAGTAATGATAAGAGACACATTACAAGTGATATTTTTAGGTGGGATTGAAGAGGCAACACTTGAGATTAACAATATTTTACTAATTCAATTTTAAGTTATGCCTTGGCACAATACATTAAGAGATTTCTCCCAAATTATACCATGATTAAAAAACAGTGACTACGATGGGAAACATCTGGAAATCATTACACTGCCTCCCTAGGGATGTGTAAGAATGAATTGAGATAATAAAAGTGAAACACAGAAAACACTCAATAATAATTTTCTTGGATTGGGTTAAGAAAACTGAACATTTAGCTGGAAAATATACAGTTATAAAAGACGATCTAATATCAGTTTTCAAAAAACTGAAGCATTGTCTTACGTCAACTTTGAGTGATTACAGGAAAGTAGGTTATAGGTCAATAAAAAAAAGAATCCTGCAGTGAATTCCCACAATCTATACTATCTCCATCACTAAGAGATTTCCCCTGGACACAGCCTGTCAGAGCTGTGGAACAGGAGGTTGGGCCAGTTCATTCTTACAGCATCTTCCAAGACAAGCTTTACCTCAAAATCATTAGATTGAAATACTTTAGATGATTGAAAAAGAGTCAGATATTCTTCCCATACATAGCTATGTACTTATGGTCAGTTTCAGGGAAAGCACTCAGGGGATCTAACTGGTTTCATGCCAAAGATTTTTTACTGAACTTTAATGAGTATTTTTGCTTTCACATTAAACTAGTTACCCATATTGAACCTTAGCATACATTGGAACCTCAATGTATGCTAAGGACATGAGGGCTTACAGCAAGGAACAAAAAAATTTCACTATCCAACTGCAATTCCAACATAAAGGGTATGGAAAGGACAGCCTTCTCAAAGTATCATGATTAGAAAACAGTAGAGAAATTAAGAATGACTGAATGGATTTCTTTGTCATAATAATAGACATCACTTTCTCTAAAAGTTTGGAGAAGATACACTGAGATTCCATGGAAAGAGCTGCAATGTTAATTTATTTATATTTAGTGCTAGCTATAGAACCCAGGGTCTCATACCACTTTGTTCCTAAGCCACATATATAATATTGCAAACTAAAAGTTTTAGGTTCAAGTGCTGGCTCTGCCATAGATCAGTAAATTATCATCAACAATTCAGTGTTAACTATTTTTTCATGTGAAATACAAATTATACTAGATGATTAAAAATAACAAAAAAATGAGACAATACACACATCATATACCAAGGGCATAAATAGGAACGTACTAAATTAGTTTCTCTCTCTCTCTCTCTCTCTCTCTCTCTCTCTCTCTCTCTGCACCTTCCTGCTCACTACTGTTTTCTTAGGAAGTCAAAGTAGAAGAAATTGGTCCATCTGACCCCAATAGTACTCCTTGGTTGGTGTTTTCCAGGGCTTTTGGGGGAAGCAGCAATACAGTGCAAGATGAACATAGCTCTTAATTATTCTGTACCCACAGTGGGAGAGACAGATAGGAGTCTATTTTGTATTTTCAAGGATTTAGTACTTAGGGTAGTCATGCATCATTTATGTTCCAGTTTTTGTCCTTTATATAGATTCTGATTTAAGTTTCAAAAGGTTTTTTTTTTGGTTTCAAAGGTTTTTAAACACATTTTGGTATTTCAGAAGTAAAGCATAATCATGATTAAAATATTTTTAACTATAAAAAGCAAAGATCAAGAAATAAAACTTGTCTGTTTTATAAACTAGAGATTATTACAATAATGTTTATTGATTTATTTAATTTTTTTTAGCTTTTTGGGTCACAACCGGCGATGCTCAGAGGTTCCTCCTGACTCTGCACTCAGGAATTCCTCCTGGCAGTGCTTGGGGGACCATATGGGATGCTGGAAATCGAACCCCGGTTGGCTGCGTGCAAGGCAAACACCCTACCCGCTGTGCTATCGCTCCAGTCCCTACAATAATATTTAAGTGTGTATTCTTTGACATGAGTAAGTATGATTGGAATAAATATAAACATAAAAAGATAAATATATAAATAGGTAAATAATATCTGCTGTGAAAAATATATATACAATGGTGATTGATTTGTATATCCATTTATAAAAACTACAAACAGAAATTATAAATAATTTTGCCTCTAGGAAAATATAATGCTACGTTCATTTCATCTACTTTTATTTTGTTTTATGTCACACCCAGTTTTCAACAGTAACTCTTGGCTCTGTGTAGCTATTATTCCTGGCTGTATATGGAGGCCATATACCATGCAGAGCATTGAGCCTGAGGTGGATGTAAGCAGAGAAACTTAAGTCCATTCATTTAATTTTTTTTCTTAAGTACCTCATCTCAGGAGATGACTTTCAATAGGAAAGTAAGAGTAAAAATTTATCAGATGTCTTTCAGTAAGTTTATGAATAATTTCTGGCTCTTGCATAGAAGTGTGTGTATGTGTGTGTGTGTGTGTGTGTGTGTTCATTGATCAACCTGTAACAGGGCTAGAACAGGGCTAGAAACTTAAAGTCTAGTAATAGTGGAAAGGATTACAATAAATAGTTTCTAGTTTTCTCTATTGCTTATATTTAATCAACAACATTCTTATTGACTTGGTGTAGAGAAGGAAAAATTTTAATGCTCAATAGGTGTGAAAACTTGATATGATAGCATGATACTTAGAAAGAAATGATTATGGATCTTATATAGAATTCTAGGGGGCCATCTGCCTCTAAATATGTTGAGAAAGTTGGTAGCAAAGAATAACCATTTAAACATGATAGACAAATAAAATATTATGACAACATAACAAAATTCTTATGTGCTAGTTAAAAAAAGCAGTCATCAATAAATAAGACAGCCTGTTGCATGGAGTCTCTTGCTTTCTACTACAAAGTTAGATTTAATAGTCTCAAAAAATTAAATGCCCATTTTGTGACTAATTATATGATAGCATATGGACATAGATCCTGTGTAATGAATATTTTATATACTTAACCTTATTAAAACAGCTTAGGTGAGTAGATTTCTTCAGGCAGTTTTAAATCATTATTCTATATCCAGGAAAGCAAACATCTTCTGGCCATTTTGTGAACAGATGGGAAATGCTGAGAGAATCTGGAGATAAGACAATTTGGCAACTATAGTACTCTATTAAATTAGCTTATACAATGATGGATACTCAGAGTAAACTAACAAGTTGGTTTCTGATGTTGCCAGCATTTGATTTTTTTAATACTTTAATTATAAAAGAAGTATAAATAAAGCATAGATTTCCCTTAGGGTACCTTTGGGTATATACTCTAAAGGTGAGAAAATGAATTAAGTATCTCAGGGCGCTCTCAATTCTAAGGTCATCTTTGTCCTATGACAAGACATTCTTCTATTAGCTCCATTCTGTCCAACCATTCATACTCATGCTAGAGGAAGAGGTGTTACAGGCCACTTGCAGCATCAAAATTTGAATAAATATAAACATAGAAAGATAAAATCATTTTATTCTTATTGACTATAAAAATAGCAATTGTGCCTCTCTCTCTTTTTTTTTTTTAAAAAAAATGTATTCTCTTCTCAGCAGAGCCTGGCAAGCTACCCGTGATGTATTCGATATGCCAAACACAGTAACAACAAAGTCTCCAATGGAGACATTACTGGGCCCGCTCGAGCAAATCGATGAACAACGGGAGGACAATGACTAATTTAATAACCAACATGGATAATAGATTTGAGTGATCCTGGGTCTGATTCCAGAATCCTCATATGAGCATGATCCTCCTTATTATGCTTAAAACTTAGCAAGCCAGTCACCTTCAGTTTCTTTCATAGTTTTATAGAGAGGCAGGAAAGCTGTTGCTTAAATATCTGTGGCTGGATATTCATAAAACAATACAACTCTATAGAATTTATTTTCTAAAAATTCTATGGGTCAAATCAGAAAGACGTTTTATAGAGTTTATCAATAACAGCAATCTACATTCAACTAGGGAACACAAAAATTCTTACGCACAAGAAATCTTAAATATGAAATACTTAAAATTAAAGGAAGATTAAGATTTTGTAGGAATGCTATTTTTTTTTAAATAACACTTCCTGAGTCAATATTTGAGTATATTTTCTGGTTCTCTAAGTGAAATAAATGAAGTGCCCTCAGAGAGTTGCCAATCATCATGAGAATAGGCCTTAACAGTCAGAGATTTCACAATTTTTTTTGTCAACACATATTTTTCACTTTCAGGATATAAAAACCAGAAGAAACTAAATTGATTTCAGCTTTATAAAGTACCCAAGAAAAATCATGTCATTGTACTCATCCTGTTTTGCAAATATCCCCACAATACTATAGGAAGTGTTACTTTAGACTTTTTGCAATTATTTCCCACTCTTGTGTCTGAAGTTAAACCAGTTTCAGTTGCAGGTCAAACCTGCTTCTTTCTTAAAATAAAGTTTTGTCTAAGGAAAGAAGATTTGGCAAGTTCCTAAGATCATATTAAGGTCATATTCTAAGGACATGAGAAGAGATAGAGGTTTGGGGGCAGGAGAGAGAGAATGAGAGAGAGAGAGAGAGGCAGACAGGCAGACAGATACAGACACAGAAAGAGACAGAGAGAGCAAATTGCCTTTGCTACTAGTTTGATATGAGGCTGTAGTACCCCAGTTCAATGAAGTTCCACTATACAAGCTAGACCTTACTTTTAGACCTCACTTTTAGATGCCTATAATCCCTTGATACTGCTAGTTTTGAGTCACTAAATCTGCTAAATCAGTGGTCAGATTTAGCAAATAAAAGTGAAGGAAGCCTATTTAAATATGAATTTTCAGTAAACAAAGCATGCCTTTGTAGCCTTGATAGTGGCCATGCAATTCCAAGAAGTTCTCTGTTGTCTGTGAAAATTTTAATTTTATCTGAATGTACTGATTTATCTGGCAACAATAGTGGGGTGTTGTGATAAATATGTAAATGCCTTTTGAAGTTCATAACCCTTGACATCTATTCCAGTACTAACAGTCTTGCTTGCTGAAGTTGGTTCCTGCAATCCTCCCTATTTTCTGCCCATTTTGGGAGTCTTTGCTACCCTGCAGAGGAAATCTTTGTTTTTCCTTTTAGATTTGTTAGGGTTCTTTAATACTGAAAAAAAAAGAAAGGATCTCATAACGGAACCATTATCCTCTGTGGTTTGATAGCTCTTCTGTGTCTCGTCTGTTCAAAGAAGTCCAACTGCTGGGCACAGCAGGTAGGGCATTTGCCTTGCACGCGGCTCACCTGGGTTCAAATCCCAGCATCCCATATGGTCCCCTGAGCACCGCCCAGAGTAATTCCTGAGTGCAAAGCCAGGAGTAACCTTGTGCATCGTCAGGTGTGACCCAAAAAGCAAAAAAATAAAAAGGAAAAAAAGAAATCCAACTGCATCCCAGTTCTTTTTTTCTTCTTTTTATACCTTTTTACAATTTTATATTATTTATTTATTTAATTTTTTTTAGTCCATCTTGATTTTATTTTATTTTTTTAATAATTTATTTCTTTATTGAATCACTGTGGGAAAAGTTACAGAGCTTTCGGGTTTAAGTCTCAGTCATGTAAATATCAAACACATTTCCCTTTACCAATACTTATTTTTAACGGTGAACCCCAATAGAACCCCACCTCCCACCCCTCCCAATTCCTGTGAGGCAGATGAGTTCTAGTTAATACTATACCTACTTTGACTAGATACATTGTTTCGATAGAAGATGCACAATTATTGTTTAGAGTTTACGACCACCTCCCCCCCCTAATCAGACATGCTGAAACAGCGTTGTGAAATGATTTGCTTTCTACAGCTGAGTTTAAGAATAAAATGATGTCGTGCGGCCGCAATAGCAGCCGCACGGTTTTAGATTTCTGCTATTTTGCTTATTAACCCTGGAAGTATTTCTATTAAAAGTTAGATAGTTAAGAGACTGGTTTCTGTGCTCTGGAGTCGTGGCCGTGCTGGAGAGCCGCTCGTGGGGGGCAGCTGGTGACCTCGGTCGGGTGTGAAGGACGGCCCAGAGCGCCCCCCTTCCCATGAGGTCCCTGCCGCCCCCACCCCCCGGCTCAAACCTGCTGTCCACAAGCCTCCCGTGCCACTGCCGTCTTTCTTTTCTATTTATTTAATTTTTAAAACTGAATCACCGTGCCACTGTGAGTTACAGTTACAAAGGTTTCATTATTGACTTTCACTGATACAATGTTCCAACACCCATCCCTTCATGGGTGTACATTTCCCACCATTAATATCCCAGTATCCCTCTTGCCACCCCCACTCCCAGTCTGCCTCTATGGCAGGCACTTTTCACCTCTCTCTCTCTCTCTCTCTCTCTCTCTCTCCCTTTGGGCATTACCGTTTGCAATACAGATACTGAGAGGTCATTAGGTTTGATCATTTGCCCACTTTCAGCACATATTTTTCCTCTGGATTGATTCCTTCCAGCCATTATTGTCATAAGAGTCCTCTCTCTCTCTGTCTCAACTGTCCTCTCCCTAAGCCCTTGAGGCAGGCTTTCAACCATGGACCATTCATTCTGACCCTTGTTTCTACTGTCCTTGGGTATTAGTCTCTTCCTATGTATCATGCTAAATGAAATAAGTCAGAAGGAGAAGGACAGCACTCATACAGTGACTGCTCTCATTTGTGAGATATATCCCAGTTTTTTTACTTGCTCGGATCAGGACTGGGCCTCCTCCACCCAGATCCCCCACCTTCCAGTAGCTAGGCGTTACACCCACCAACTGTTCCCCCCTCCCCGCCCGCTGCATCAACGGCCAAGACCCAGAGACTATAACAACGAGCTCCTGGAAGTAAAACAGCCGCTTGACCTCTTACTGTCTAGTATTCACTCTCAGAGAACCTGGCAGGCTACCGAGAGTGTCCTGCCCGCCCAGCAGAGTTGGGCGAGCTCCCCATGGCGTATTCAATATGCCAAAACCCAGTAACAACGATGAGTCTCATTCCCCTGATCATGAAAGAGCCTCCAATGTGGCATTTGCTAAAATCTCCGGGCTAGGATGAATGGAGATGTTACTGGTGCCTGCTCGAGGAAATCGATGAACAATGGGATGACAGTGATACAGTGAAGCCTGTTGAGTTCTCTTTCCCAGTTGACAAAATTTGAGTCTGGCTACTCAGTCTGAAAGAGATGAGTATATATCTTGCAAGTTTTTCCAAGCCCCTTTTCACAACTAGTCTTCTCTCTATTCTTTTGTCACAGTAAGGTCTACAGGTAATTTCATTTACTGTTCTGCTTTCCCCAAGGGCAGTGGTACTCCTCTCTCTGAATCACAATTACCTGGAGAGGTCTCAGGAAAATAGCTGTGCCTGGTTCTTCTGCTTTCTCAAAGTTACCATTTATTGATAGAGTGGGCCTCAGGCACTAATAGTTGTAAAAATTTTCCAGGTGGCTCTATGAATACAGTGGAGTTGGGAAAAACTTTGCTCTGGGTAGCCTTTCAGAAGGGTTCACAAGTTCAATCACAGCCAGGTGTTGAGGCATCAGCTGACCCAGCCATCGCAGTTTCCACCTATATGTACATTAAAGCACGACACATTATCCCATTATTCCAACAATACTGTCAAACATCCTCAAATGCATCCCCAAACTGTAGCTCTGTAGCACTGTCCTCCCATTGTTCATCAATTTGCTCAAGTGGGCACCAGTAATGTCTCTATTGTGAGACTTGTTACTGTTTTTGGCATATTGAATACACCACAGAGAGCTTGTCAGGCTCTGCTGTGCAGGTGGGTTACTCTTAGTAGTTTGCCAGGCTCTCTGAGAGAGACGGACAAATCTAACCAGGGTCAGTCGTGTGCAAGGCAAACACCCTACACACTGTGCTATTGCTCCAGCCCACGTCCCAGTAGAGAAAATAAAAAAAATCACAATACTTTAGCACTTTTTTCCAAGTAAATTTCATTGCAATTGAGTTCAATTATAAAAAGTTGGGCATGGAATGAACACTTCATATTTGTGGCCCAATTTTGACATGAAAAAATGTGCAAAATCTGTTTTTTCTTTATTTTCTTTTCTTTTTTTTTTTTAAGAAAAAGGAGGTTTTTTTTTTCTCTTAGAGAGAGTCTTTACTGCACATATCTGCTTCTGTTTCTCCCATTACAGCTGCCTACCCTAAGCCCCAACCTCCCCCCCCCCCAACCCCAGGAGGTAATGTGTGTGAAATAATGGAGGTCTGTGCCGTGCGTATTTGCTTTGGTAATCTCCTGCCTCAGCCTCCTGCCTCAAATGACTATATAAATCTGTGTGAGATGCAAGTAGTGGCTTGAGTTTGCAGAAATGTTAGTCCTCTTCAGGCCGCTGGTGTAATAAAGTGCCTTTCCTGAACTTCTGGCCTGGAAGGGGATTTTTAGCTTCAATTTAAGGGCAGGCTTGCATATTCAATGAAGAACATGAAATAATATATTTAATCCTAGAGTAACCATTGCATTCTAAAATATATCCAATTACATGTTACTTAGAATTAAATCTCCATAGTTCAATTATAATTCCCCATTGTCCTATATTACTTTTTGTTCATTCTCTCACTCTTTGCCATTTTAAAACATTTTACTTACAATTGGTTTGCCCAAATTGTTGCAATTCCATAGGCACATTGTTGTTTTCATGCAGATCACAGATTACTCTCTTTAAGCAGTGCTATTTTATAACATTTTTTTCAACCAATATATTGTATATATATATATATATATATATATATTTTTTTTTTTTTAGTGAAGCACCATGAGATACAGTTGTTGATTTACAAATCTTTGTGCTTGGGTTTCGGTCATACAATGATCAAATACCCATCCCTCCACCAGTGCCCATTTTCCACCACCATAGACAATGTTTCCCCCCCCCCCCCACACCCCCCCCTCACCCTGCTTCTGTGGCAGGGCATTCCCTTTTGTTCTCTCTCTCCTTTTGGGTGTTGTGGTCTGCAAAAGAGACATTGAGTGGCAAACATGTTCAGTCCATAGTCTACTTTCAACATGCATCTCCCCTCCTGGGAGGATCCTCCAAACAGCCTTTATTTGGTGCTTCCTTCTCTATCTGAACAGCCCTTTCCCCTAGAATACCCGGCTGGCCACTAAGCTATGGAGAAATCCTCCTGGTGTTGATCTCAGCTATTCTTGGGTATTAATCTCATATTTTGTTACTTTATATTCCCCAGAGGAATGCAGTCTTTCTATGTCGATCCCTCTCTTTCTGACTCATTTCGCTTAGCATGATACTATCCATATTGTACCACTTGTATGTAAATTTCATGACTTCATCTTTTCTAAGAGCTACATAGTACTCCATTGTGTAGATGTACCAAAGTTTCTTTAACCAGTCATCTGTTCTTGGGCACTCAGGTTTCTTCCAGTTTCCGGCTATTGTAAAGACTGCTACAATGAACAAACAAGTGCAGATGTCACTTCGACTACACATTTTTGCCTCTCAGGGATATATTCCCAGGAGTGGTATCGCTGGGTCAAATGGGAGCTCAATTTCTAATTTTTAGAGAAATGGCCATACTGTTTTCCAAAAGGGCTAAACTAGTCGGCATTCCCACCAACAGGGAAGGAGTGTCCCTTTCTCGCCACATCCACGCCAGCATCGGTTGCTTTTGTTCTTTTGAATGTGGGCCAGTCTCTGAGGTGTGAGACTGTATCTCATTGTGGTTTTGATCTGCATCTCCCTGATGATTAATGATGTAGAGCATTTTCTCATGTGCTTTTTTGCCATTCGGATTTCTTCTTTGAGAAAGTTTCTGTTCATTTCATTGCCCCATATTTGGATGGGGTTGGATGTTTTCTTTTTTTTTTCCCTTTATTTTATCTTATTTTTTTTTTAAGTTGTAGATTTACAATCTTTTGTGCTTTGGTTTCAATTATACAATGATCAGATACCCATCCCTCCACCAGTGCCCATTTTCCACCACCATGGATAATATCCCTCCCACCCCCATCCCCCCATCCCCCCTGTCTCTGTGGCAGGGCAATCCCCTGTGTTCTCTCTCTCCTTTTGGGTGTTGTGGTCTGCAAAAGAGGCATTGAGTGGCAAACATGTTCAGTCCATAGTCTACTTTCGACATGCATCTCCCCTCCTGGGAGGATCCTCCAAACATCCTTTATTTGGTGCTCCCTTCTCTATCTGAACTGCCCTTTCCTCTAGGATACCCGGCTGGCCTCTAAGTTATGGAGTAATCCTCCTGGTGCTGATCTCAGCTATTCTTGGGTATTAATCTCATACTGTGTTACTTTATATCCCCCAGATGAATGCAATCTTTCTATGTCTATCCCTCTCTTTCTGACTCATTTCGCTTAGCATGATACTTTCCATATTGTACCACTTGTATGTAAATTTCATGACTTCATCTTTTCTAAGAGCTACATAGTACTCCATTGTGTAGATGTACCAAAGTTTCTTTAACCAGTCATCTGTTCTTGGGCATTCAGGTTTCTTCCAGTTTCTGGCTATTGTAAAGAGTGCTGCAATGAACAAACAAGTGCAGATGTCACTTCGACTATACATTTTTGCCTCTCTGGGATATATTCCCAGGAGTGGTATTGCTGGGTCAAATGGGAGCTCAATTTCTAATTTTTTGAGAATCGTCCATACTGTTGTCCAGAAGGGCTGAACCAGTGGACATTCCCACCAACAGTGAAGGAGTGTCCCTTTCTCGCCACATCCACGCCAGCATCGGTTGCTTTTGTTCTTTTGAATGTGGGTCAGTCTCTGAGGTGTGAGATGGTATCTCATTGTGGTTTTGATCTGCATCTCCCTGATGATTAATGATGTAGAGCATTTTCTCATGTGCTTTTTTGCCATTCAGATTTCTTCTTTGAGAAAGTTTCTGTTCATTTCATTGCCCCATTTTTGGATGGGGTTGGATGTTTTCTTCTTGTGGAGTTTAACCAGTATTCTGTATATCCTGGATATCAACCCCTTGTCAGATGTGTATTCGGTGAATATCCTTTCCCATTCTGTAGACTGTCTTTGTATTTTGGTCACTGTTTCTTTGGAGGTGCAGAAGCTTCTTAGTTTATGATAGTCCCATTTATCTATCTCTGTTTTTACTTGCTCGGCCAGTGGCGTGGCATCTTTGAAGATACCATTAGCTTCAATGTCATGGAGGGTTTTGCCAACTTTATCTTCAATGTACCTTATGGTTTCTGATCTGATGTTGAGGTCTTTAATCCATTTTGATCTTACTTTTGTACATGGTGTTAGGCAGAGTTCTGAGCCCATTTTTTTGCATGTAGCCGTCCAGTGATGCCAACACAATTTATTAAAGAGGCTTTCCTTACTCCACTTCACATTATGGATGTTTTCTTCTTGAGGAGTTTAACCAGTACTTTGTATATCCTTGATATCAACCCCTTGTCAGATGTGTATTCGGCGAATATACTTTCCCATTCTGTAGTCTGTCTTTGTATTTTGGTCATTGTTTCTTTTGAGGTGCAGAAGCTTCTTAGTTTGAGACAGTCCCATTTATCTATCTCTGTTTTCACTTGCTCGGCCAGTGGCGTGGCATCTTTGAAGATACCATTAGCTTCAAAGTCACGGAGGTTTTTGCCAACTTTGTCTTCAATGTACCTTATGGTTTCTGGTCTGATGTTGAGGTCTTTAATCCATTTTGATCTTACTTTTGTACATGGTGTTAGGCAGAGTTCTGAGTCCATTTTTTTGCATGTAGCCGTCCAGTGATGCCAGCACAATTTGTTAAAGAGGTTTCCTTACTCCACTTCACATTTCTTGCACCTTTATCAAAGATTAGATGATCATATGACTGAGGGGAGATGTCAGTGTATTCAACCCTGTTCCATTGGTCTGCAGTTCTGCCTTTGTTCCAGTACCTTGCTGTATTAATTATTACTGCTTTGTAGTACAGTTTGAAGTTAGGGAGGTTGATTCCTCCCATTTTCTTTTATCCAAGAATTGCTTTAGCTATTCGCGGGGGCTTATTGTTCCATATAAATTTCCCGAGTGTTTGCTCCATTTCTTTGAAGAATGTCATGGGTATCCTTATAGGGATTGCATTGAATTTATACAATGCTTTCGGTAGTATTGCCATTTTGACAATGTTAAGTCTCCCGACCCATGAGCAGGGGATATCTTTCCATTTCCTCGTGTCCTCTTTTATTTCCTGAAGTAGCGTTTTGTAGTTTTCTTTGTACAGGTCCTTTACTTCCTTAGTTAAGCTGATTCCTAGGTACTTGATTTTCTGGGGCACAATTGTGAACGGGATTGTTTTTTTCATGTAGCTTTCCTCTCTTTCACTTTTTGCGTATAGGAAAGCCATGGACTTTTGGGTATTGACTTTATAGCCTGCAACTTTACTATACAAGTCTATTGTTTCTAAGAGTTTTTTGGTGGAGGTTATTGGGTTCTCTAAGTATAGTATCATATCATCTATGAATAGTGAGAGCTTGATTTCTTCCTTTCTTACCTGAATGCACTTAATATCTTTTTCTTGCCTAATCGCTATTGCAAGTACTTCCAGTACTATATTGAACAGCAGTGGAGAGAGTGGGCATCCTTGTCCCGTCCCTGATCTTAGAGGGAAGACTCTCAGTTTTTCCCCATTGAGGGTGATGCTTGCTGTAGGCTTGTGGTAGAGGGCCTTAACTATGTTGAGGAAAGTCCCCTCTATACCCATTTTGGCTAGGGTTTTCATCATAAAGGGGTGCTGGATCTTGTCAAATGCTTTCTATGCATCTATTGATATGATCATATGCTTTTTATCTTTTCTTTTGTTGATATGATGGATTATGTTGATTGATTTCCGAATGTTAAACCATCCTTGCATCCCTGGGATGAATCCTACTTGGTCATGGTGTATGATCTTTTTGATGAATAGTTGGATTCTATTTGCTAGTAGTTTGTTGAGGATCTTTGCATCTGTGTTCATCAGGGATATCGACCTGTAATTCTCTTTCTTTGTGGTATCTCTGTCTGCTTTTGGTATCAGTGTGATATTTGCTTCATAGAAACTATTCGGAAGTGTTTTTGATATTTCAATTTCGTGGAAAAGCTTAAATAGGATTGGGAGTAAGTCTTCTTTAAAGGTTTGGAAGAATTCACTAGTGAATCCATCCGGGCCAGGCCTTTTGTGCTTGGGGAGACTTTTTGTTACCATTTCAATTTCCTTGGTGGTCTGTTCAGGTATTCCAGGTCTTCTTGGTTCAGCCTTGGGAGTCTGTAGGAGTCTAGGAATTTATCCATTTCCTCGAGATTTTGATGTTCCGTGGCTTAAAGCTTCTCAAAGTACTCCCTGAGGATCCTTTGAGTTTCTGTAGTTTCTGTTGTTATGACCCCCTTTTCATTTCTGATTCGGTTTATTAGGGTCTACTCTCTCCCCTTCTTTGTGAGTTTTGCTAGAGGCTTATCGATCTTGTTAATTTTCTTGAAGAACAAGCTCTTGGTTCATTGATCTTTCAGATTGTTTTTTGGGTTTCCATCTCGTTAATCTCTGCTCTGAGTTTTATTATTTCCTTCCTCCTGTTCCGGTTGTGCTCCTTTTGTTGGTCCTTCTCCAAGCTCTTAAGCTGTGAGGTTAATTTATTTATGTGGGCCTGCTCCTCCTTCCTGAGGAATGCTTGTAGAGCTATAAACTTTCCTCTTAACACCGCTTTTGCTGTGTCCCATAAGTTTTGTAACCCGTGTCCTAATTTTCTTTCATTTCTAGGAATCTTTTGATTTCCTCTTTGATTTCCTTTCTAAGCCACTCGTTGTTCAATAGCGCACTGTTTAATTTCCAGGAGTTTGATTTAGTTGTCTGTTTTTGTGTGTGATTTACTTCTAATTTAAGCACATTGTGGTCTGAGAAGATTGTTGATACAATCTCTATCTTCTTAATTTTATGGAGGTATGTTTTGTTACTCAGCATGTGGTCTGTCTTGGAGAATGTTCCATGTACACTTGAGAAGAATGTGCATTCAGCTTTTTGAGGATGAAGTGCCTGTATATATCTACTAAGTCCCTTTCTTCCATTGTTTCCCTCAGATGAAGTATGTCCTTGCTAAGCTTGAGTCTGGTTGATCTATCAAGAGGTGACAAAGCGGTGTTGAAGTCTCCCACTAGTATTGTGTTGCTATTGATGTCTTTTTCCAAATCGATGAGTAGTTGTTTTAAGTACTTTGCTGGTATCTCATTAGGTGCATGTACATTTATTATTGTAAGTTCTTCCTGTTGTACAGAACCTTTGATCACTAAGAAATGGCCTTCACTGTCTCTTATGACCTTCTTCACTCTGAAATCGATGTGGTCTGATATTAAGGTGGCTACCCCAGTTTTTTTTATGAGAGCTGTTTGCCTGTAGGATTTTTTTCCAGCCTTTGCCTCTGAGTCTGTGTTTGCTTTGACTATTGAGGTGTGTTTCTTGCAGGCAGCAGAATGTTGGGTTCAATTTTCTAATCCATCCTATGTCTTTTAATTGGTGCGTTTAGCCCATTGACATTGAGAGAGATTATTGTTACGGGATTTTGTCCCATTGTTCTGTTGAAAGTAGGTGTATTTGAGGGGCCTGTCCTGTCTTAAAGTAGCCCATTTAGATGTACTTGTAACCATGGTCTTGAGTCAATGAAGTTCCTGAGCTGTTTGTCTGTGAAACTGTGTGTGTTCCTTCTATTATGAATGAGAGTCTCGCTGGGTAAAGTATTTTTGGAGAGGCATTTATTTCATTGAGTTTTTTCACTATGTCCCACCACTGTTTTCGGGTCATGAGGGTTTCATCAGAAAAATCAGCTGTGAATTTTAAGGATGCTCCTTTGTAAGAGATTTCTTTCTTTGATCTTGCTGCTTTCAGAATTTTGTCTCTGTCTAAAGTTTTGGTCATTTTGATCAGGATGTGTCTTGGGGTATTTTTGTTCGGATTTCTTCTAGCTGGTACCCTTCGGGCTTCCTGAATGTGGTCACAAGTTTTCTTCAGCTCTGGAAATGTTGTAGCAATGATGTCTTTGACAGTTTCTTCTTCATCAGCGTTTTCTTCCTGTCCCTCTGGGACTCCAATAATTCTTATGTTACCCCTCTTGGCTTCATCATGATCTTCTCTTGCCATCTGTTCCTGAACTGTGAGTCTCTTTTCCATTTTCTGCTCTTTTCTGGCGAGTCTCTGAACTTCATCTTCGAGCTCACTGATTCTTTTCTCAGCAGCTGTTACTCTGCTCCTGAGGCCTTCCATTGAGATTTTCAATTCGCCTACCAGGTTTTTCAGGTCCGACATTTCCGATTGCATTTTTCTCATTTCTGCCTTCAAATTCTCTTGTCTTTTATTGGCATTGCTTTCCATTGTTTCTTTTAGTTCCCTAAGCATCCTAAGTAGCTCCCTTCTGAAATTCTTGTCAGAGCGGTTGTGTAACACTCCAATACTGTTCGTGTCTTCTGGGCTAGCCTCTTCAATAAGAAAGTTTGGTGGGCTTCTGCGTTGCTTTACCATTGTGACCAGTGTGCTTTAGTCCTTCACGTTCACTGTTACTATTCTGGTTGAGTGAG
This sequence comes from Sorex fumeus, assembly GCF_029834395.1. Classification (NCBI taxonomy): domain Eukaryota; kingdom Metazoa; phylum Chordata; class Mammalia; order Eulipotyphla; family Soricidae; genus Sorex; species Sorex fumeus. The sequence goes on along the minus strand of NW_026606078.1, from coordinate 2,632,088 downwards.
TAGAGAGTTCCCGGATCCATTCAGCTTTGTTGCAGCGGGATGTGATGTTGCCTCAGTTCCTGTCCCGCGCAGGTCAAGGAAGAAAACCGGCTATTCTAGGGGATCTAGCTAGCTGCACATTCCCTGGGGGCAGGCTGTACCTGGTTGAATGAGGAGAGACTGCCAGGAGCCGTTCAGTTTTGTTGCTGAAAAATGGGCCTCGGTTCCCGTCCAGTGCAGATTATACTGTTCCCTCTTATAGTGGGAAAGGATTTTGGATAAGGTTTGGTCGATGGTAGGCACTCTTCTACGTTTCTGAGTTTGACCTTCTCAATCAGTCGTTATTCTTTTATAACCGACATTGAGTGAAACTTTTGGAGGAGGTGCTATTTGGTACTGAGCTTATACAGCTATTTTCAAACAGGTCTTTGTTGGAAATTGAGTAGGCGAGTGGGATGTTGTTGGATTGTAGTAGAAGAGGTGGGAAATTTTTGGTTGGTGTTAGGCGGCAAGTTGTGGGATGAGAGTCCTGAGTGTTTGATGTGAGTGATATAACTGCGGCCGCGTTAGTAGCCGCCCAATGAGGAGAAGGCCATGCCCACTTTTAAGAGGCCACGCCCCTTTCTTGTTGGCCACACCCCTAGCCTTCCCAGGTGACTCCCACCCAGTATCCTGGAATGGAGGGAGGGTGGTCGAAAGTCTCCCTGCTGGGCTTCAGGCGGGAATCTGAGGCGCGGCTGGGGGGCAGGAGCGCTTCTTGGTTGGACGCCCCCTACCCACCTGGAGGGGAGGGGCCGATGGACTGGTGGGCGGTCCTGCGGAGCTGGAAGGGCACTCTCCCCACTGGGCTTCAGGCGGGAATGCTATTTTATAACTTTGAAGAGCCTAGGATACTTACAGAAATTTTCTTCTGCTTCATAAAAGAAGGCAAAGGAAGTTCCTGTTGTTTTTTTTATAAAATGTGACCAAGTGGAGTTTATTTATAATATGTAGTAATAGTTCCATTTTTTAAACTAAATGCAACCGTTATAGAAACAGAAAGAAGTGTAGACGAGGGATGGAACATGTTAAGTTAGGGGAGGTGTGTTTTTTTTTTAATTTTTTGGACTTTGAACCACATCTGCTGATGCTCAGGGACTGCTGATGCTCAGGAACTGGTGGCGCTTAGACAAACATTTAGGGTGCCAAAAATAGAACCCCCGTCAGCCTCATTCAAGGCAAGTTTTTACCTGCTGCATTCTCTGGGTCACTTGGGGAGGTTTTGTCTTTCTTCTCAGCATGTGTTGCTATGGGCTATACATAGCTAGCTGCTCCCACTTTTATGGTTATGGCCATAGTACTTGTCAGCCCTGTCCTCTGCCCAAATGTTCTGGATGCTTAGGTTCTGGATCCAGGCCCATTTCTGAACCTGAGACGTGATTAGGAGCCAGACTCCCTTGGATCCAACCAGATCATTGGTGCCCACATTTATCACAAACCGAGGCCTTTTCCTGGGCTTTTCTGGTATCAGCCCACACTGTAGCCACTGTAGCTGCTGCTTAGGTCACAGGTGAGCTCTGCTGAGCTCCCAAGGAGTCAGACACAGAGGGCGGCTGAGTCAACACAGGCTGCTAAGGCAGTCTGCAGTGAAGGAAGAGAGAGAATAGTCCAGGTCATGAGGCAGACACTCTGAGAGATTCTCTGCAGCTCTTCCTTGGAATTACGCAGAACAGCTTCCAGCCAATATATTCCACTTATGGAGGACTGTACACATGGAGGGTGCCGCGGATGTGGAATCCTCACCCAAGGTGATCCTGCAGCTTTTGTCACTATGTCTTTAGTGTTCCCCAAATGTATGCAGTTTCCTGAGTTCACAGGCCTGGCATATGCATGTGGGAAAAGCAAAATCCACGCAAATGTTACAGGGTCTGAGTCTTAAAATGTCAGACTAGACTGACTGTAGTGGCCAAATTTCCAACTTGATATGAAAGACAAGAAACTGGGAAAATTCCTCTTGCTCTCTCTGTCCTTTCGAGTGTCATGATTTGCAATACAGGTAACAAGCAGCCATCATGTTTGGTCCATAGTCTACTTTCAACATGCATCTACTATCCCGACTGATCCCTTCAGCCATCATTTATTTAGTGCTCCTCTCTCCATCTCAGCTACCTTTTCCCCTAAAGCATGAGATCGCCTATCAAGCCATGGGGAAGTCCTCCTGACTCTTATTTTAACTGTCCTTAGGTGTTAGTCTCTTATTATGTTACTTTATATTCCACAAATGAGTTCAATCTTTTTATGTCTGTCCTTCTCTTTCTGACTCAATTCACTTAACATGATATTCTCCATGCTGATCCACTTGTATGTACATTTCATGATTTCATTTTTTTCTAACAGCTGCATAGTATTCCATTGTGTAAATATACCAAAGCTTCTTTAACCAGTCATTTGTTCTCAGGCGCTGCCACAGAGGCAGGAGGTGGGAAGGGGTGGGGGTGGGAAGAGCGATATTGTGAACACTGGGGGTGGGGAGGTGGAGGGGTGGGTACTTGAACATTGTTTGACTGAAACGCAATCATGAAAGTCTGTAAGTCTGTAAATGTATCTTGCTATCATTCATTAAAATTAAAAATTAAAAAAAAGAAACTTGGAAAATTCAGTTTAAAAAAGTGAGTCAGAGAGTTAAATAAACATGATAAATTTTCTCATTATGCAGCCAAATGTCCTCATGATGAATAAGTATCCACTGTAAACCTAACAAAATAACCTCTTTGTAAGACAGATGCACCCTCCAGTCCTTTCACCAACCATAATTGGAAACCTTTATCCTTGTATCCTATTTTCTATTAGTTTTATTCATTGCGTGTGTTTGCATCTGTCTCTGAAACTGAAGGATTTCAGTGAAGGTGACTGATACATATTTCTGCTCTTTATCAAATATTGAGGAAATATTTGTAGAAAGAGAGAAGGGAGAGTGAAAGAAAGTCACTCAGAGAAAGTTTAAAATGAAGAATATAAGTAAAAATCAAATCCAGCTTTTAGTAATTTTTTATCATCTACTGGTTCTATAATCTCTGAGTGCTTTGGGACTATGTTGAAATTAAGATTCAAAGAACTATTGTGGCATAACTGAAACATGATAAAATCTTCATTAGTTTCATTAAGAAAAGAGACAAATCTTCAGATTTCGTCCAGCATGCCACATGTAGTGTTTGCTAGACAATTCTGAGTTAAAGCCAAAAATCATGATTATTATACATTCAAAATGTCAGGCCAACACCTGGCATGTGGGGTGTAGTGCACTTTTTGTTTGTCTGTTTTGTATGTATATAGGGATTTCCTCAGCAGTGTTCAGGGACTCGAGGGGCAGTACTCAGAGTCATATTTGGCGTGATAGTGCAGGCCTAATGGTTCTGCTTGGACACACAATAAAGTGCTGCCACCACACTCCAGGCCGCTTTCCACACACTCGGGCCAAGTCTCACATATGACTGAACATATTCCTGGACACATCATAAGACATTCCCTACCCATTTTCTATAATTATCACACTATATTTGATCAGGTTCAGACAGTAGGCAACAAATCATAGATGGAAATATATATATATATGTATATATACATATATATGTATATACCTCTCAGAGAGCCCAGCAAGCTACCAGAAGTATCCCACCTGCCAATACGTGTTATTTTGCACATATTTTGCCAATACGTGTTTTGCTGGGTGCTTTGCAGTTTTTCTTGGAGGATCTCGACCCGAACATCTTGCCCCAGTCACATAGTTTCAGTTTCCAGGATGGTCAAAACACTCTATCTATCTTTAAATAGTTATGTCTTATTCTAGCCCATACCTTACACATCTACTGGGTTCAATCCAATTTTGTAACCTCAAGGCTGCTGAACTGTTTACAGAAAGCAATTTTGCAAGTTAATTAACTCCTTCCTAGCCTTCCTAGCTCCTTTCACAATATTCCAAAAGCAGTAACAATAATGGGTCTCATTCCCCTGACCCTGAAAGAACCTCCAATATGGCAGCATAGGGAAAAACGAGTAAGGAGAGGCTGCTAAAATCTCAGGGCTGGCAAGCTCCCCATGGCATATTTGATATGCCAAAAACTAACAACAAGTCTCACAATGAAGACGTTACTGGTGCCTGCTGGAGCAAATAGATGAACAATGGGAGAACAGTGCTACTCTAACACAAAACAAAAAGAAAAGAGAAAAATCCTTGAGGTTAACCTCAAGCTGAGTAAAAGCTTCCATTTCTTGCTCCTGTCATTGTCCATTCTTCAAAAGGTAATACCAAAACAAAGTGCCTTTAAAATAAAAAAGAGTTGACTTAACAGTAATAGACATTTGCTTGGCATCCCCTCCCCACCCAAACTCAGGACCCTGAAAGCCAGCCGCCCCTGGATCCTGGCCTGTGGCACCTGCCTCCACTTCCACAGCAAGCGCCAGCCCAACTAGTTGCTGCCCCAACAGTCTGTGGACTAGCATCTGGACTGGTAGGGGGCGTGGCCTCCTCAAAGTGGGCGTGACCTTCTCTGAGACCACAGTTACATTTCCTACTTCCAGCACTCTTAACTTTCATCCCAGCCTTTATCAGCTAATTCTGTGGAAATATTCCTGGCCACCTCAACTACAATACAACAATAATCCACTGGCCTACTCCAATTCTAACAAAAGACCGGTACGCAAGAAGCTGTACAAGCCCAATATTAAAGAGCACCTCCTCCAAAGCTTCACTAGATGCCCGTTATAAGCCAAAGAATAATGCCTGAGAGGAAGGTCAGACTCTAGAAAGGGAGAAGGATGACCACCATCGACCGACCTTATCCAGAATCCTTTCCCACAATAAAAGAGAATTCATTCATTCATTCATTCATCATCCTGTTATTCGTCGATTGCCTCGAGCAGGCCCCAGTAACGTCTCTTTCATCCTAGCCCTGAGATTATATTCAAGGCTCTTTAGGAGAAGAGACCCATCATTGTTACTGGTATTTGGCATATTTGGTGCGCCACGGGGAGTTTGCCAGACTCTGCCCTGTGGGCAGGCTATATTCGATAGCCTGCAAGTTTGTCCAAAGTAGGAAAGAGATAATAAAATATCATAAAAAGATGTTCTGATAAGATGTCGCGTGGCCGCAAATGCGGCCGCGCGGTTCCGGGAGCTGGATTTTATAGTCTCTGAGTCTTGGCCGCTGATGGGATTACACGGCGCCAGGGGGCCAGCTCCCGGACGAGACCAGTGCAGTGAGTCTCCTGCCCCTGCGCCTGGCTGTTCCTCGCTGGGGTCCCTTGGAGGGGAGCGGGTTGAGCTTTCCTCCCTGCCCCGACCAGGGCTCCAGCAGCCGAAGACCTCCAGGACCAGCCACCACCATGCTGAGACCACTCTCCGCACACATGAAGGTACTGGCAGAGGGACAAAGCCACGTGGGTTCCGGGGCCGAGATCTCCAAGCCTACTCGAATTGGAGTTGAGCATCCTCCACCCAGATCCTCCAAATTCCAGTAGGCGGGGGTCACACCCACCACCTGGCCCCCTGGCGCCGTGTAAAAGAGAATAGTGCTAGTGAATTCCAGGTTTTTACCACAGACATCTACAACAACATGAGGAAACAACGCAAATCTCCACTATGAGGAGAGGATTAAGAAAAGAGTCCTGAATCCTCAACCGGGATTATCCACAAATATGCTATCTCCAATAAAGAGTTCTGAGATAAAATGCAGAGGATGGTCAAGGATCTATTCAAAGAATCAATGAAGGAGATATCCAGAAATCCAAAGGAAGAAACAAAAGAAACAGTAGAACGAATAGTCAAGAAAATACAGGAAGAAATGAGAGCAGAAATAAAAAAGCTACAAAAAGAAGTGTCACAAATAAAGGATTCCATAGACGAAATTAAAAACTCAGTGGGTTCCCTCAGCAGTAGGATGAATACAGCTAAAGACAGGATCAGTGAGCTTGAAGATGAGCAACAGAAATTGCATATGGAACAATAAACAATGGGAAAAGACCTCAAAATAGCTCTAAGGAGAATCAGAGACCTAGTGGATGACACCAAGAGGAACAACATTAGAATCATCAGAGTACCAGAAGGAAAGGGAGGCAACCCCAGTGAAAAAGCCACAGTCAAAGAAATCATTGCTGAAAAGATCCCAGAGTTAAAGAATGCAGACATCCTGATCCAAGGAGCCAGAATGGTGCAGCAAAAAGAGACCCAAATAAAAACACTCCAAGGCTTGTCATAGTCAGAATGATGAATGCTGTGGACAGAGACACAATACTGCAAGCAGCAAAGTCAAAGAACGAAATCATATACAAAGGAGCACCGCTTAGATTTACAACAGTCCTATCAGAGGAAACCCTCCAAGCCCGAAGACAATGGTGGGATATAGTGAAAAAACTCAATGATCTGAACGCCTCACCAAGAATACTTTATCCAGCTAAACTCTCACTCAAACTCGATGGATCTATACACCATTTTGTAGATAAACAACAGATCAGGAATTTTATAGACTCAAAACCAAATCTAAAAGAAGGATTAAAGGGGCTCCTGTAAGATAAGAAGGAAAATAGTTATAAACACAACCAAACCCTACAGAAAGATGGCACAAAACATCATAACAATACTCTTTCATAACAATACTCTTTCAATGTCAATAGTCTAAATGCACCAATCAAGGGGGCTGAAGCAATAGCACAGCAGATAGGGTGTTTGCCTTGCACGCGGCCAACCTGGGTTCAATTCCCAGCATCCCATATGGTCCCCTGAGCACCGCCAGGGATAATCCCTGATTGCAGAGCCAGGAGTAACCCCTGTGCATCGCCAGGTGTGACCCAAAAAGCAAAAATAAAAAAAAATAAATGCACCAATCAAGAGAAGCAGAGTGCCAAAAAATGGATCCAGAAACTGAAACCAACATTCTGCTGTCTACAAGAAACTCATCTGAACAGTTAGAGCAAACATAAACTCAAAGTTAAAGGATGGAAAACAATTCTGCAAGCAGACAGCTCCCTCAAAAAGAGCTGGGTTGGCCATACTAGTATCCGACAACATAAATTTCAGGTTGAAAACGATTAGAAGGGACAGAAAGGCTATTTTCTATTTCTCAAGGGATACATACAATAGGAAGAAATCATACTCTTAAATGTATACGCACCTAATGAGGGATCAGCTAAATACTTCAAACAACTACTAACAGATTTTAAGGAGAACATTGCTACCAAAACAATAGTAGTTGACGACTTCAACATCACCTTATCACCTCTGGATAGATCAACAAGAACAAAACTCAACAAGAAAACATTGGCTTTGAAGGAAGAAATAGAAGAGAGAAGGTTAATAGACCTATACAGGGGTTTACCCCCCAAAAAGAAAGAATGCACATTCTTCTCCAGTGTACACGGAACATTTTCTACAGTAGACCACATGCTAGGCCACAAAACATACTTCAGTAGAATCATAAAGATGGAAGTAGTATCAACAATCTGTTCAGACCACGATGCAATGAAGATAGAAGTAAATCACACAAAGACACTGAGAACCAAATCAAACATTTGGAAATTAAACAACTCAATGTTGAACAATGAGTAGGTCAGGAAGGAAGTCAAAGACAAAATCAAAAGATACCTGAAAACAAATGAGAATGAAGACACGAACTACCAGAATCTATGGGACGCAGCTAAAGCTGTGCTAAGAGGAAAATTTATAGCACTGCAAGCATCCCTAAGAAAAGAAGAAAGGGCCTACATAGATAACCTAACCACACAGCTCAAGATCTTAGAAAAAGACCAACAAAAGGAACCCAAAATTGGCCGAAGGAAAGAAATAATGAAACTTGGAGCAGAAATTAACAACATGGAAACCCAAAAAACAATCCAAAGGTCAATGAAACCAAGAGTTGGTTCTTCAAGAAAATAAACAAGAGAGTTAAGACACTAGCAAGACTCACAAAGAAAGAGAGAGAGAGAGAAAGAGAGAGAGAGAGAACCCTAGCAAACTGAATAAGAAATGAAAAGGGGGACATCACAACAGAAACCAATGAAATTCAAAAGATCATCAGAGGCTACTTTGAGAGTCTGTATGCCACGAAACACGAGAACCTAGAAGAAATGGGTAAATTCCTGAATTCCTATAATCTCCCAAGATTGAACCAGGAAGACTTGGGTTACCCGAATAGACCCATTCATATCAAGGAAATTGAAACTGTAATCAAAAGTCTTCCCAAAAACAAAAGCCCAGGCCTAGATGGATTCACTAGTGAATTCTTCCAAACATTTAAAGAAGACCTGTTGCCAGTTCACCTCAAGCTTTTCCAGGAAATTGAAAAAACAGGAACTCTCCCAAATAGCTTCTATGAGGCACATATCTCCCTAATATCCAAAGCAAACAAAGACACCACCAACAAAGAAAACTATAGGCCAATATCCCTGATGAACACGGATGCGAAGATATTCAATAAAATATTATCAAATAGAATCCAACAACTCATCAAAAAGATCATACATCACGACCAAGAGGGATTCATCCCGGAGATGCAAGGATGGTTTAACATTTTGAAATCAATCATCATAATCCATCATATCAACAAAAGTAAAGATTAAAAAACATATTTTCATGTCAATAGACCCAGAGAAAGCTTTTGACATGATCCAGCACCCGTTTATGATGAAAATTCTCACCAAAATGGGTTTTGAAGACATTTTTCTCAAAATAATCAAAGCCATATATGACAAACCCATGGCAAGCATTATCCTCAATGGGGAAAAACTAAGGGACTTTCCTCTAAGATCAGGGACAAGACAAGGATGCCCACTAACACCACTTCTGTTTAACATAGTACTGGAAGTACTTGCAATAGCAATTATGTAAGAAAAAGACATTAAGGCATCCAGATAGGAAAGGAAGAAATCAAGCTCTCACTATTCGCAGATGATATGATACTATATCTCAAGAATCCTAATTCCTCTACCAAGAAATTCCTAGAAACAACAGACTTGTACAGTAAAGTCGCAGGCTATAAAATTAATGCCCCAAAATAGCGGTAGGGCGTTTGCCTTGCACGCAGCCAACATGGTCGACCCGAGTTCGATTCCTCCGCCCCTCTTGGAGAGCCCGGCAAGCTACAGAGAGTATCTCGCCCGCATGGCAGAGCTTGGCAAGCTCCCCGTGACGTATTAGATATGCCAAACACAGTAACAACAAAGTCTCCAATGGAGACGTTACTGGGCCCGCTCGAGCAAATCGATGATCAATGGGAGGGCCTTTACTTTACTTACTTACTTCCTATACACAAGTAATGAGAGACAGGAAAGTGACTTGAAAAAAATAATCCTGTTCACAATTGTGCCCAGAAAATCAAATACCTCGAACTCAACCTAAGTAAAGAGGTAAAGGACCTCTACAATGAAAACTACAAAACACTACTCCATGAAATAAAAAAGGACACGAGGATGGAAACATATTCTCTGCTCATGGATAGGAAGAATTAACATCATCAAAATGGCAATACTCCCCAAAGCGTTATACAGATTCAACACTATCCCTATAAGGATATTCATAAAATTCTTCAAAGAAATATATCAAGCACTCCTGAAATTCATATGGAGCAATAAACACCCACGAATAGCTAAAGCAATTCTTGGGGAAAAAATGTGCGGAGGCATTACCCTCCCCAACTTCAAACTCTACTACAAAGCAATAATAATTAGAACAGCATTGTACTGGAACAAAGGCAGGGCCGCAGACCAATGGAATAGGGTGGAATATCCATACACACAACCCCAAATATATGAACATCTAATCTTTGGGGCTGGAGCGATAGCACAGCAGTAGGGCGTTTGCCTTGCACACAGCCAACATGAACGACCCGGGTTCGATTCCTCCGCCCCTCTCGGAGAGCCCAACAAGCTACCGAGAGTACCTCGCCCACACGGCAGAGCCTGGCAAGCCACCCGTGATGTACTCAATATGCCAAACACAGTAACAACAAAATCTCCAATGGAGACGTTACTGGGCCCGCTCGAGCAAATCGATGAACAATGGGAGGGCCTTTACCTTTTTACCTTTAATCTTTGATAAGGGAGCAAGAAATGTGAAGTGGAACAAGAAAATCCTCTTTAACAAATGGTGCTGGCATAACTGGACAACAACATGCAAAAAAATGGGCTTAGACCTCGACCTAACGCCATACACAAAAGTCAGATCAAAACGGATTAAAGATCTCAACATCAGGCCAAAATCCATAAGATACATTGAAGACAAGGTCGGCAAAACCCTCCAGGATATTGAGACTAATGGTATATTCAAAGACAACACTCCACTGACCAACCAAGTGAAAACAGAGATAAACAAATGGGACTATTTTAAATTAAGAAGCTCTGCACCTCAAAAGATATAGTGACAGAATACAAAGACAATCTACAGAATGGGAAAGGATATTTACCCAATACCCATCTGATAAGGGGTTGATACCAAAGATACACAAAACACTGGTTGAACTCCACAAGAAGAAAACATCTAACCCCATCAAAAAATGGGGTGATGATATGAACAGAAACTTTCCCAAAGAAGAAAACCTAATGGCTAAAAGGCACATGAGAAAATGCTCTACATCACTAATCATCAGGGAGATGCAGATCAAAACAACAATGAGATGTCATTTTACACCACAGAGACTGGCCCACATCCAAAAGAACAAAAGCAAATGGTGTTGGTGTGGATGTGACGAGAAAGGGACTTTCCTTCACTTCTGGTGGGAATGCCGACTGGTTCAGCCATTTTGGAAAACAGTATGGACGATTCTCCAAAAATTAGAAATTGAGCTCCCATTTGACCCAGCAATACCACTACTGGGAATATATCCTGGAGAGGGAAAAGAGTACAGTAAAAATGACATCTGCACTTCTATGTTCATTGCTGCACTATTCACAATAGCCAAAATCTGGAAAACACCCAGATGCCTGAAAGCAGATGACTGGTTAAAGAAACTTTGGTACATCTACAGAATGCAGTACTATGCAGCTGTTAGAAAAGATGAAGTCATGAAATTTACATAAAAGTTGGTACTACATGGAAAGTATCATGCTAAGTGAAATGAGTCAGAAAGAGAGCGACGGGCATAGAAAGATTGCATTCACCTGGGGAATATAAAGTAACAAAATAGGAGACTAACACCCAAGAATAGCCGAGATAAGTACCAGGAGGTTCACTGCATGGCTTGGAGGCCAGCTGCACACGCTAGGGGAAAAGGCAGCTCAGATAGAGAAGGGAACACCAAATAAAGGGTAATAAAGGGTGTTGGGAGGATCCTTCCAGGATGGGAGAAGCATGCTGAAAGTAGACTATAGACCAAACATGATTGTCACCCATTGCCTCTTTTGCAAACCACAACACCCAATAAGAGAGAGAGGACAAAAGGGAATGCCCTGCCACAGGGGTTGGGTGGGATGGGGGGTATAGGGATTCAGAGGGATTCTGGGAGCATTGGAGGTGGAGAATGGGCACTGGTGGAGAGATGCGTACTAAATCATTGTATAACTGAAACCCAAGCACAGAAAATTGTAAGTCTACAACTGTATCTCATGGTGTTTCACTAATAAAAATTAAAAAAAAAGAATTAATTTCCACAGCTGGAAATGACACTGATGTAAAAAACAAAAGTAATAGACATTGAAAAAATTGTTTTTGGGAATGTGATGCCTATTCAGTAACCTAGTAATGTGGGAAGATCCAGGTCCAGTGAGGACAGGTCACCAGCTTGCATATATCTTTGGAAAATCCTATCCAGAACTGGTTGCTGATTATTGAGTCATACAGACGTTACTTAGAAAAAAGTCCTGGAAGAGTTTGAATAAGTTTCCAAGGGTCTGCAGCTGTGGATTTTGCCTTCTCTGATGAATTAGACCTCTACTTAATTACATGTTTTTCAGTAGTACACTGAAGAAAAATGACTTGAAATTATTTTTAGCTTATTTTAGGGGAAGGAAATTAGACTTCTTTTGATAACTTGAGCAAATGTGATTTCTTTTTTTTTTCTCGACTATTCCCAACAATAATAGATATTAATAATAGTGACAGATTAGAAAATAAGGAAGCTTGTTTGAAGAGTTATTAGATATATGTTACTCTCCCAAACTATAATCTCACTGATTCTATCATTAATAATCCAGACATTCTTGTCCAGTGACTTGTTGATAGTATTAGGCATTTGTACTCCTGAAATAATTTAAAACTATGGTTAAACCACTGTTGGATTATAAAGGAAGTTCTTTGGAGCTCTTAAGAGGTTTTTTAGGTCCCAAATACATGGTTTCCAGCAAGTCAAAATGTATTAGAGACTCTGGGAACTAATTGTTGTCTCTCCCCTTTCAAATAATCTTTTATCTCCTGTATGATTTAATTTCAGTCTCCAGCTAATGTGATAAGTCAATATTAATCAGGTGACTTTGAATTGTATCACACAACCATCCCAATTTACCTTCAATATGGGCATCACTTTAAAAACCACACAACCACGACACTTAACTGCAGTACTAAGTTCCAAAATCTGGTGAACAAACACATTATTTACAAAGTATGTAATCAAGGAATCTGATCCAACTCATTAACTGTATGACATCCCTCTCTCTCTTTATTTAGACAGTTAACTGGCTATGGACTTTCATAGGGGATCTGTCATTTACACTTCCTGATAATAAAACTTAATTGAAATTTCATTCCTGTACAAGCACGATGCCAGTTCAACAGATGGTCTGTAATTGTTATGTCCACATATTTTATACTGGATGGTATCACACAAAATTTCACACAACTGCTATTTTTTAAATGTGGGTTCATTTCAGGCATTTTTTTCAGATTAAAAACCTGATCGTTTAATGATAGACTGAAAATCTATCATTAAAATTAATCACTTAAAATGTCTTAAATGATTGAAATAATAGCCCTACTAAACTTAAAGAATAATTAATGGCTAAAACCTTAACTATGTTTCTTTTTTAATTCTTTTTGGCCACACCCAGTGATGCTCAGGGGTTGCTGCTGGCTCTGCTCAGGGATCATTCCTGGTGGTGCTCAGGGGACAATTTGGGATGTCAGGAATCAAACCAGCTTAGCTGCATCCAAGGCAAATTCTTTACCCAGAAAAAGAATTTTTTTTAAAAAAAATCAGTCTATTCAAAGGCTGAACCAAGAAGACCTAGAATACCTGAACAGACCTATCACCATCAAGGAAATTGAAATGGTAATAAAAAGTCTCCCCAAGCACAAAAGTCCGGGCCCAGATGGAGTCACTAGTGAATTCTTCCAAATCTTTAAAGAAGACTTACTCCCAATCCTATTTAAGCTTTTCCACGAAATTGAAATATCAAAAACACTTCCGAATAGTTTCTACGAAGTGAATATCACACTGATCCAAAAGCAGACAGAGATACCACAAAGAAAGAGAATTACAGGCCGATATCCCTGATGAACACAGATGCAAAGATCCTCAACAAACTACTAGCAAATAGAATCCAACTACTCATCAGAAAGATCATACACCATGACCAAGTAGGATTCATCCCAGGGATGCAAGGATGGTTTAACATTCGGAAATCAATCAACATAATCCATCATATCAACAAAAGAAAAGATAAAAAGCATATGATCATATCAATAGATGCAGAGAAAGCATTTGACAAGATCCAGCACCCCTTTATGATGAAAACCCTAGCCAAAATGGCTATAGAGGGGACTTTCCTCAACATAGTTAAAGCCATCTACCACAAGCCTACAGCAAGCATCATCCTCAATGGAGAAAAACTGAGAGCCTTCCCTCTAAGATCAGGGAGGAGACAAGGATGACCAATCTCTCCACTGCTGTTCAATATAGTACTGGAAGTACTTGCTATAGCGATTAGGCAAGAAAAAGATATTAAGGGCATTCAGGTAGGAAAGGAAGAAATCAAGCTCTCACTATTCGCAGATGATATGATACTCTACTTAGAGAACCCAATAACCTCCACCAAAAAACTCCTAGAAACAATAGACTCGTATAGTAAAGTTGCAGGCTATAAAATCAATACACAAAAGTCCATGGCTTTCCTATATGCAAACAGTGAGAGAGAAGAAAGCTACATGAAAAAACAATCCCATTCACAATTGTGCCCCAGAAAATCAAGTACCTAGGAATCAGCTTAACTAAGGAAGTAAAGGACCTGTACAAAGAAAACTACAAAACGCTACTTCAGGAAATAAAAGAGGACATGAGGAAATGGAAAGATATCCCCTGCTCATGGGTCGGGAGACTTAACATTGTCAAAATGGCAATACTACCGAAAGCATTGAATAAATTCAATGCAATCCCTATAAGGATACCCATAACATTCTTCAAAGAAATGGAGCAAATACCCCTGATATTTATATGGAACAATAAGCCCCCACGAATAACTAAAGGAATTCTTGGGGGAAAAAATGGGAGGAATCAACCTCCCAAACTTCAAACTGTACTACAAAGCAGTAATAATTAAGACAGCATGGTACTGGAACAAAGGCAGAACTGCAGACCAATGGAACAGGGTTGAATACACTGACATCTCCCCTCAATCATATTATCATCTAATCTTTGATAAAGGTGCAAGTAATGTGAAGTGGAGTAAGGAAAGCAAATTGTGCTGGCATCACTGGACGGCTACATGCAAAAAAAATGGGCTCAGAACTCTGCCTAACACAATGTACAAAAGTAAGATCAAAATGGATTAAAGACCTCAACATCAGACCAGAAACCATAAGGTACATTGAAGACAAAGTTGGCAAAACCCTCCATGACATTGAAGCTACTAGTATCTTCAAAGATGCCATGCCACTGTCTGAGCAAGTGAAAACAGAGATAGATAAATGGGACTATCTTAAACTAAGAAGCTTCTGCACCTCCAAAGAAACAGTGACCAAAATACAAAGACAGTCTACAGAATGGGAAAGAATATTCGCCGAATACACATCTGACAGGGGGTTGATATCAAGGATATACAAAGTACTGGTTAAACTCCACAAGAAGAAAACATCCAACCCCATCCAAAAATGGGGCAATGAAATGAACAGAAACTTTCTCAAAGAAGAAATCCGAATGGCAAAAAAGCACATGAGAAAATGCTCTACATCATTAATCATCAGGGAGATGCAGATCAAAACCACAATGAGATACCATCTCACACCTCAGAGACTGACCCACATTCAAAAGAACAAAAGCAACCGATGCTGGCGTGGATGTGGCGAGAAAGGGACACTCCTTCACTGTTGGTGGGAATGTCCACTGGTTCAGCCCTTCTGGAAAACAGTATGGACGATTCTCAAAAAATTAGAAATTGAGCTCCCATTTGACCCAGCAATACCACTCCTGGGAATATATTCCAGAGAGGCAAAAATGTATAGTCGAAGTGACATCTGCACTTGTTTGTTCATTGCAGCACTCTTTACAATAGCCAGAAACTGGAAGAAACCTGAATGCCCAAGAACAGATGACTGGTTAAAGAAACTTTGGTACATCTACACAATGGAGTACTATGTAGCTCTTAGAAAAAATGAAGTCATGAAATTTACATACAAGTGGTACAATATGGAAAGTATCATGCTAAGCGATATGAGTCAGAAAGAGAGGGATAGACATAGAAAGATCGCATTCATCTGGGGGCTATAAAGTAACAAAATAGGAGACTCATACCCAAGAGTAGCTGAGTTCAGTACCAGGAGGATTACTCCATAGCTTAGAGCCCAGCTGGGCATTCTAGGGGAAAGGGCAGCTCAGATAGAGAAGGGAGCACCAAATAAAGGGTGTTTGGAGGATCCTCCCAGGAGGGGAGATGCATCTCGAAATTAGACTATGGACTGAACATGTTTGCCACTCAATGCCTCTTTTGCAGACCACAACACCCAAAATGAGAGAGAGAACACAAGGGTTTGCCCTGCCACAGAGGCAGGGGGGGATGGGGGGATGGGGGTGGGAGGGATATTATCCATGGTGGTGGAAAATGGGCACTGGTGGAGGGCTGTGTATTTGATCATTGTATAATCGAAACCCAAGCACAAAAAATTGTAAATCTACAACTGTACCTCATGGTGTTTCACTAATATAAAAAAATACTATTAAAAAAAAAACAAAAAACATTAAGCATAAAAAAATCAGTTTATGTATATGAAACTAGAACTAATATGGAAAAACAATAGTGCAACTCCATGTAGCACTGTAGCACTGTCCTCCCATTGTTAATCAATTTGCTCGGGCAGGCACCAGTAATGTCTCCATTGTGAGACTTGTTGTTACTGTTTTTGGCATATCGAATACACCATGGGGATCTTGACAGGCTCTGCTGGGCAGACAGGATTCTATTGGTAGCTTGCTGCGCTTTCCGATAGGGACTGAGAAATCAACCCCAGGTCGGCCGAGTGCAAGGCAAATGCCTTACCCTCTGTGCTATTGCTTTGCCCTACAAGTCCATGTATTTTTTTTCTACTTTTTAGGTCACACCTGTAAATGCAAAGGGATTTTCCTGGCTTTGCACTCAGGAATTACTCTTGGCAGTGCTGGGGAGACCATATGGGATGCTGGGAATCAAACCCAGGTTGACCGCATACAAGGCAAACATCTTACTAGCTGTACTATCTCTCCAGCCCCCAAGTCCATGTATCTTAACAAGACACCTCACTAAATTTTAGTATTTCTTTGATCATTTCAAAATCCCTTCACCGTTCATCCCTTCCTTTTGTTGTCATTATAGTTGCTGTTGTGATGACCAAGGTCATATATGTGCCTGACTGGTGCTCACACTTATTTGGAGTTCTTGCCATGGAGTGTGGATCAGATTGTGCTGCTCACACACTTCGCTGAAATGCTCACTATGGCTTGCACTCCTGAGATGTGGCTCTTGTATACATTTTGATTGTAATTTTTTTCTGGGGGTTATAATGGCATTCATGCATGTATTTTCCAGGGCCCATACTTTTTGGTCATGGTGCTTATAAGTCTTTTAGTTGCAGTGCTCACCGAGGGTCACACCCATATAATTGTGGTGCTCACATATACAAATGACTTATTTTTTCTTTGTAATGATAGTATCTTCAATGTCTTATCTCTACCTCCTCCTCCAGAGATTTCAATTACCTTCAATTCACTGGTTTTCTCTTTCCCACCCAAAGACCATTTATAGAAGATATTTAAATAAATTAATAATGATAAATTATTTATAATATTTAATTATTTCTGGGTCTGCTAGAGCAAATCTATGAACGATGGGAGGACAGTACAGTACAGTACAATTATTTCCCCAGAGATATTAACATTTCAGTGACATTTCACACCTTTGTGAAACAAGAATCCTAATTATTAAATATCAGACTTTGGTAAAGAAAGGAAGCCCTGAGATTCTACCATAGCATGGGAAAACAGAAGGAAATTCTTTGAATATATTCTCGACCTCCCACAAGAACATTCTGCATGCCAGCACATATTCTAAATATTATTACTACGGTATATGAATTTGTTTAGTGCTCTGTAGATTATATTTTTATTTCCCGATTACATTCAACTTGACATTTACTTCCAAAGAAGGAATAAGATTCTTGTAGGTGGAAGAAGTGACTTCTAAAAATAAGTAGGTCTCCTGAATGACTCATAAAATATTGCAGGTCTCCTGGCTCCTGTTTTTATGCCTAGTGTTTTAGGTGACTCAGTAAAGTAGAAAATGATGGAGGTAATAGCCTTGAGAGAGAGCTACCACTTTCTGCTCAGATCACTTCAGTCTTCCTTTGGAAATGTCAGAAATGAAGGAGATTTAAAGTGGTAAAGTCTGACACAAACTCCTGACCGTAGTAGGTTCTAGCATCCCACCAACTGCACAGACTCTCATCAGACTGCACCCAAGGTCCACTTGATCTTCACAACACAGGAACTGGTATCTACCACTTAAGTTTTCAGAGAGCTGTAGTTTCAGGCAGGAGCAAGAAATTCCTCTTTACCAGGAGAGAAAATTCAGTCCTGTCCTCTGCCAAGGTTTCCAGGTTTGTTGTCTAACTTCACAGAAAACAATTTCAAGAAAGAGATGAATACTGAAGAAAAATATCTTCATTTAGGAAATATGATGGGAGAAAAAGAGGAAAAAATGCATTTGAGAGAACATGGGCTTCTCTAGAAGGGACGAAGCAGAGAGAATCCTTCCCATTCATATGAATATGAATCCCAGAATAAGAAGTGTATCCCACATGCTTTTGCAAAGACAAACTTTATAAGATTTTCCCCAAACTGGGATTTTCTTTTTTTTTTCTTTTTTGGGTCACACCCAGTGATGCACAGGGGTTACTCTTGGCTCTGCATTTAGGAATTACACCTGGCAGTGTTAAGGGGACCATATGGGATGCTGGAAATCGAACACAGGTTGGCTGTGTGCAAGGCAAATACCCTACCCACTGTGCTATCACTACAGCCACCAAACTGGGACTTTCTATATAGGTAAGAGACCTGCTAGGATGCCGTGAAAGCTAAAGACTTGAAACTTTTGATCATATTCTTTAATAATCTTTTTCATGGGAGGGTCTAACTGGCCACTCCTGGTCTCTTGGATTACTCCTAGTTCTGTGTTCAGGGATCATTTCTGGTGATGCTTGGGGGACTGTATGTAACACCAGGGATTGAACCCAGATTGGTAGCAGACATGCCAAGGGCCTTACTTGCTATATTATCTTTAAGACCCCTCTGTACTCTCATTATGACCTTTTGTTTTTGTTGGAGTTTCGCCTCTGAGTATCCAGCTTTATAAACTAATGATGGCTTTTGCACACATCAATGAGTTTCTGTCCTTTATACTTTTAGGCTACTTGGGCCGGAGACAAAGTGACATCGTTCACATTGCTAGACCCACCTCCTCACCTGCCTCCCCAGAACCATGCTCATCTTGCTCACCTGGATATCACCAGAATCTAGCATAATTTCTTGCACAGAGTATTTAATAAATATTTATTAAATTTATTAATAAGGAGTTGGAGACATAATGCAGGGGGAGAGCTCCTACCTTGTATGTGACCTCTTTGACTTGCAACCCTGGTTTGATCCTGGCAAAGCATATAGTTTTTTTTTTTGAATTTATTTTTTATTAGTGAAACACCATGAGGTACAGTTGTAGATTTACAATTTTTGTGCTTGGGTTTCGATTATACAATGATCAGATACACAGCCCTCCACCAGTGCCCATTTTCCACCACCATGAATAATATCCCCCCCACCCCCATCCCCCATCCCCCCTTGCCTCTGTGGCAGGGCAATCCCCTGTGTTCTCTCTCTCCTTTTGGGTGTTGTGGTCTGCAAAAGAGGCATTGAGTGGCAAACATGTTCAGTCCATAGTCTACTTTCGACATGCATCTCCCCTCCAGGGAGGATCCTCCAAACACCCTTTATTTGGTGCTCCCTTCTCTATCTGAGCTGCCCTTTCCTCTAGAATGCCCGGCTGGCCACTAAGCTATTGAGTAATCCTCCTGGTGCTGATCTCAGCTGTTCTTGGGTATTAATCTCATATTTTGTTACTTTATAGCCCCCAGATGAATGCAATCTTTCTATGTCTATCCCTCTCTTTCTGATTCATTTCGCTTAGCATGATATTTTCCATGTTGTACCACTTGTATGTAAATTTCATGACTTCATTTTTTCTAAGAGCTACATAGTTCTCCATTGTGTAGATGTACCAAAGTTTCTTTAACCAGTCATCTGTTCTTGGGCATTCAGGTTTCTTCTAGTTTCTGGCTATTGTAAAGAGTGCTACAATGAACAAACACGTGCAGATGTCACTTCAACTATACATTTTTGCCTCTCTGGAATATATTCCCAGGAGTGGTATTGCTGGGTCAAATGGGATCTCAATTTCTAATTTTTTGAGAGTCGTCCATACAGTTTTCCAGAAGGGCTGAACCAGTGGACATCCCCACCAACAGTGAAGGAGTGTCCCTTTCTCGCCACATCCACGCCAGCATTGGTTGCTTTTGTTTTTTTGAATGTGGGCCAGTCTCTAAGGTGTGAGATGGTATCTCATTGTGGTTTTGATCTGCATCTCCCTGATGATTAATAATGTAGAGAATTTTCTCATGTGCTTTTTTGCCATTCGGATTTATACTCTGAGAAAGTTTCTGTTCATTTCATTGTCCCATTTTTCCATGGGATTGGATGTTTTCTTCTTGTGGAGTTCAACCAGTACTTTGTATATCCTGGGTACCAACCCCTTGTCAGATGTGTATTTGGTGAATATCCTTTCCCATTCTGTAGACTGTCTTTGTATTTTGGTCACTGTTTCTTTGGAGTTGCAGAAGCTTCTTAGTTTAAGATAGTCCCATTTATCTATCTCTGTTTTCACTTGCTCGGCCAGTGGCGTGGCATCTTTGAAGATACCATTAGCTTCAAAGTCATGGAGGATTTTGCCAACTTTGTCTTCAATGTACCTTATGGTTTCTGGTCTGATGTTGAGGTCTTTAATCCATTTTGATCTTACTTTTGTACATGGTGTTAGGCAGAGTTCTGAGCCCATTTTTTTGCATGTAGCCGTCCAGTGATGCCAGCACAATTTGTTAATGAGGCTTTCCTTACTCCACTTCACATTACTTGAACCTTTATCAAAGATTAGATGATAATATGATTGAGGGGAGATGTCAGTGTATTCAACCCTGTTCCATTGGTCTGCAGTTCTGCCTTTGTTCCAGTATCATTCTGTTTTAATTATTACTGCTGGCAAAGCATATAGTTACCTGAGCACTGACAGGAGTCATTCCTGAGAAAGGGACAAAAAAAAGCACCTTAGCACCACTGAGTGTTCACTCCATAAATAAAAGATCAAAATAATAAATTCAATTGCTGTAATACTTACCAAGGAATTAAAGCAGAGTAAAACTATCTTGGAAGAAATAGTTTCTTCTATTATCTTCAAAATTAATTTGAAGATAAATCCACCAACTGCCATGTAACCCCAATAATGGCCAGGATCCAGAGATTATCACACCAAGCTCCTGGGAGAGAACAAGGTAGAGTCTCCTACTCCATACCTGACTGTCCTCACCAAGGCCCGACCACTGAAGACCTCCGGGACCTAGCCAAAGTCATACTGATACCACTCTCCACACGCTTGGATGAGCCTCATGCATAAAAGAACTGGCAGAGGAACCCAGGTGTGCGGGACCCTGAGATCTTCAAGCCTGCACGGTTTGGGACTGGACCTTCCAGTAGCTAGACAGTTACACCCACCAACTTCCGTGTAACCCCAACAATGGTCAGGATCCAGAGATTATCACACCAAGCTCCTGGGAGTGCGTGGCCACGAATTCTTCAGGCTACCTTGAATATCCCACCCACACGGCAGAGCCTGGCAAGCTATCCGTGGTATATTCAATATGCCAAATCCAGTAAAAATATGGATCTCATTCCCCTGACCCTGAATACAGCAGAGTTGAGAAGGATGTGGAAGGAGAGGCTGATAAAATCCCAAGGCCTACCTAGGCTGCCAAAACAAAGAAAGACAAAAATGATTGTCTGTACTTTCAATGCACGTACACTGGCATCTGATGCATCCATCGAGGACCTGATGGTACAAGTGCAAAAGATCAAGTACGACAACATTGGTCTGACCAAAACAAGAAGACATTAATCACATCACACCGTTTTCGACACTGGAGAAGAACTGTTCCTTGGAACATGTGACAAAAGAGGCATCAGTGGTGTCGGTATCCTTGTCAACATGAACTTAGCCATGAACATTGATTCATTCGAATGCCTAACAACCCGAATCGGATGATTACACTTGAATAGATGTGCCTCACTGCTGGCAGTTTCTATCTTTGTTGTCTATGCACCAACATCCAGTTATGATGAAGGAGAAATTGAGAAGTTCTACATGGAGCTGGAGAAGTTCTATAAAGAAGACCACGCCTTCTACAAGATTATTGTTGGTGATTTTAATGCCAAGATAGGACTGAGAAGATCAGCCGATGAACTCCACATTGGGACCCATGGCCTAGAATGGAACAAACAGGGTGACAGACTGTCTGAGTTCATCATGTCAACCAAGACCATCCATGGTAACTCACAGTTCCAAAAGGCTGAATCTAAACTTTGGACATGGGAGTCCCCTGGTGGACGGTTCCACAATGATATAGACCACATCATATTCAATTGGTGATTTTGCCTAACCAATGTTGCTGTTGTCCCAAAATTCCAAATGGGATCGGACCACCGTCTCCTTCATGCAAAATTCTACCTCACAGAATGGGGAGAAAAGAATGCAAAGTTTAAGAAGAGAACTCCCAGAATGACCACCAACTGGGAGCTCTTTGGCTCTGTTGCGGCAACATGGGAAGATGCCGTCATTGACAACATTGATGAGGAATATAATCGAATGACTCAGCACATTCATGATTGTGTGAGGAAGGCCAAGAGAGAGATAACCACAAAAAACCACCTTTCTTCGAACAGTCTTGTACTTATTCGCCAACGTGGCTTGGCACATGTCTCAGACAACTGCAAGCAAATGTCTGAGCTGGCAAAACAGTGCAGAGAAGCGATCAAGGATGACTTCAAAGACAGGAGAGCAGCAGTGCTGGTAGATGCAGCAGAAGCCAGGAAAAGCATTCGTAATGCCCGCCTGTCCTTCACCAACTATAAGACCAAGATGACTGCCCTCCGACATCCAGATGAATCTATCACATCTTCCAGAAGGGCAATAGAGAAGATTATTCATAACTTCTACTCAGATCTCTTTAATAGCCACGTTCACTTACCCACATATCAAATTCCGCAGGATGGATATGTCGTTCCCAATGTTCTCCCTTCTGAAATCCAACATGCCATCTCATAGGTAAAGAAACAAAGAGCACCTAGCCCAGACAAGGTCAGACCTGAACACCTGAAGAACTTACCGTCAGTACTCATCAATACACCTGGCTAAGCTCTTCACACACTACCTGTCTGAATGCAAGGTTCCATTCCAATGGAAAACCAGCAAGACAGTACTACTATACAAGAAGGGAGACATCCACGACATTCACAACTATTGTCCAATCTGCCTATTGTCTGTCATCTACAAACTGTTCACTTGAGTCATCCTGAATAGGATTGGCAGAACACTAGATGAAGGACAACCATGCGAGCAAGCTGGGTTCCACAAAGGATTCAGCACCATCGACCATATCCACACGATAACCAAGCTCATTGAGGTTTCTCGGGAGTTCAAGATGCCGCTCTGTCTAACATTCATTGATTTAAAGAAGGCCTTTGATTCTGTTGAGACAGAAGCGGTCATTGAAGCCCTAGCCAATCAGGGCATACAAACTCAATACATCAGGATCCTCCATGAGCTATATTACAGATTCACTACCAGGATCTCACCATTCTACAAAGAAGTAATTATCCATGTCAAGAGAGGGGTTCGGCAGGGTGATACCATTTCACCAAAACTCTTCAGTGCCACCCTCGAGAACATCATGCAATGACTGGAATGGGAAGGAATAGGAGTGAAGATAGATGTTCGGCAACTACACCACCTCCACTTTGCTGATGAAATAGTTCTAATAACACCAAACATCAACCAAGCGGCATAAATGCTAACCAACTTTGACCTTAAGTGTGGAAAATTCAGTTGTTAATCCGACCCCACTATTCGGGTCGGATTACAACTAAATCTCACAATGACAATGTTCATGAGAAACAGTCTTGTTCCTGATGTTCCATTCACTCTCAATGGAACCACCATCTCCGAATGCAACAGTTATATATACCTAGGTTGAGAAATCAACATGATGAATGACCTGGCACCTGAGTTACGCATGAGGAAGAAAGTGGCTTGGAATGCCTTCAAGAGCTTTGAAGAAATAACTAAGAGGACAAAGAACCTCCAGCTTCGAGCACATCTCTTCGATTACACTGTTCTTCCTGCATTAACATATGCCTCAGAGACCTGGACCCTACGAAAACAGGATGAGAACACTATTCGGGTCTCTCAAAGAGGAACTGAAAGAGCTATGCTTGGAGTATCACGCTTCACTCAAATGAGAGATAGAATCCGGAGTTCCGATCTCTGTCAACGCTCAAGAATCAGGGACGCTATCTCATTTGACAAGGTATCAAAAATCAGATGGGCTGGACACATAATGAGGTTTAGTGATGACCGCTGGACTAGAACCATTACTGACTGGATTCCAAGGGATGTCAAAAGATTGTGTGGATGCCCACCTAAAAGATGGTCAGACTTCTTCGTCAAGACCCTGAATGATCGGTTTGAGGCTCTGCATATTCATAGAACGAGCAGATACCATTGGGCTACGCTAGCATGCAACAGGGATGAATGGAGACGTTACTGGCACCCGCTCGAGTAAATCGATTAGTAATGGGGTATCAAGTGATCTTCAAAAGTATTTCTGTCTTTTAAAGGGTTTCAGCTCATTATTAACATGATGGTGTGGTAAATAAATAGTTCATAGATTATGGAAATTTAGCTAAATCTATACTGATACTGATATTGAATTAAAGGTTGAGGCACACAACAGTTATTAAAGAATTTCAGATTCAAACTTAAAGGTCCATAATTTTCCATGCATAGTTGGCAGTGTGCCTTGTTTCTCACAGAATTCAACCTAAACACGGCTTACTGGTGGCCTTTAATTTTCACTTGTTATAAACTTTAGGAAAAATGACAAAGAGGTCTATTTAAGTATATGAAAACATAGTCAGGTTAACTTTTATCTTTTACACTTGCCAAGTGATCAACCAATCATGTGACCTGAACACAAACTCAATTAGATTTTATGACTGAAAAGCAAGTAAGAATCAGATCGATGTAATAAATACTTTTGAGTACACGCCCATCACAACAGATATAAGAAATATCTGATAAAATCATGTTCCTTCATGACTAAAGACTAAACAAACTAGACATAGAAAGAAACTCTCTCAATCAGAGAAAATAGGCAACAAACAATGAAATGAAAGACATCCAAGTTGGAATCTTGTACTGGGGACAAGGCTTGCATGCAGTCAAACCTGGTTCAAACACTGACTTTGCATATGGTCCTTGGAAAACTACCAGGAGTAATCCCTGAGCACAGAACCAGGAGTAAGCTCTGAGCATCATTGGTTGTATCACCTTTCCCCCAAATAACAAAAAGAAAGAATTAAAATTACATAGAAATAATTAAAATTATCCCAACTTGCAGGTAGCATGTGTTACACACATATTCTCAAATATATATATATATATATATATATATATACATTGTACATATATGTGTATATGTATCACTGTATCACTGTCATC
Source organism: Sorex fumeus (assembly GCF_029834395.1). Taxonomy (NCBI): domain Eukaryota; kingdom Metazoa; phylum Chordata; class Mammalia; order Eulipotyphla; family Soricidae; genus Sorex; species Sorex fumeus. The sequence continues at coordinate 2,606,816 of NW_026606078.1, read as the reverse complement.
TCATTGTTCATAGATTTACTTGAGCAGGCACCAGTAATGTCTCCATTCCTCCCAGCCCTGAGATTTTAGCAGCCTCTCCTTACTCATCTTTCCCAACGCTGCCATATCAGAGTCTCTTTCAGGGTCAGGAGAAAGTGACCTGTTATTGTTACTGCTTGTGGCATATTGAATACATCATGGAATGAGTAGCTTGCCAGGTTCTGCTGTGCTTGTGCGTGTGCGTGTGTGTGTGTGTGTGTGTGTGTGTGTGTGTGTGCGTGTGTGTGTATCACATGATATATATATAATGTTATCTGCATCCTAACTGATTTAATAGTTAATAGTTCTTTTAACTTTTAATATGTATGTGTATATATATATATATATATATTTAAAGGTAATACTCGAATTCAGTCAGGATGCATGTTAAACATTCTCTACACAAAAACAATTTCCATACATTATGAATGAATAATCCAAAAATTATAGTAAGGTTTCAATTCTATTAGTAATAGAGGAAGAAACTGGAGAATAAATTTTAGAAATGAAAATTTCTTCAAGCCCATGTTCTCCATTAAACGGTATGTCATCTGTTTATCTCTATTTTCTTTGTTTTTTTTTTTGTTTGCTTATTTCTACTGTGGAGGAGATGGTGTTCTCTCTTGAACAAGTATTTCACCCTTTCTCTCCTATCACATGCTTCTAAATAAGCTTTAATTAAAAACTGTCTTTCTTTACAAAGAGAAATTAGAAATAAAGCATATTTGTGAACTGCAAAATTTAAGGTATCTTTGAAAGAAATTAAAGAAATACTAAGCAAATGGAAACCATAGCATTAACAGGAACAGCACTTTATAGTGCATGGTCATAGATGCCCTCTGTGAGATTTCACTTAAATTGAGAAGTGAAATTTTAAGATAATGCATCCTTGTAAAGAGTTGAAGGATGGGTCTGGAATATGGTAGGTATACCATCTGTTCCTATATATTCCAAAGATAATGTAAATATTATATGTCTCTGTGTTCCCTGACACAAAACTTTTATGGAAGAAGTAAAAAGCATAAAGGTAAAGTACAGAAGAGAGTAGCAAAGGAAAGGACAAATTTTACAGAAAGTCTAGATTTTATTTTTAGTACATTAGGATCATTGAATATTTGACAATTACTTGTTTTAATTGTTGTGGTGGGTCTCACCTGTAAAGTACTACATAAGCAGATGGGGGTCTTTCACGTAGGACTGTGCTCTACCATGCGCCATACTCCACCACATGACAATAATTTTTTTTCTCTTTTTAATTTTTGGACCACACCCAGTAGTGCTAGGGGTTACTCCTCACTCTTTGCTCAACTACCACTTCTGGGGATCTGAAGGCCCAATGGGGTGCCAGAGATCAAACCTGTATGGGCCACACGCAAGACAAGTGCCCTACCCACTGTACTATCTCTCTGGTCCTATTTAGTAAGTAAGTAAGTAAGTAAGTAAGTCCTCCCGTTGTTCATGGGTTTGCTTGAGCGGGCCCAATAACGTCTCCATCATGAGACTTGTTGTTACTGTATTTGGCATATCGAATACATCATGAGTAGCTTGCCAGGCTCTGCCGTGCGGGCGAGATACTCTTAGGAGCTTGCCGGGCTCTCCGAGAGGGGCGGAGGAATCGAACTCAGGTCAGCCATGTTGGCCGCTTGTAAGGCAAATGCCCTACTGCTGTGCTATCGCTCCAGCATGGTCCTATTTAATAATTTTTAATAACTTTCTGAGGTACAAGACTATGTTATCAAGGGAAAATAACCACAAACACCAAGACTCTCTTGAATTTTTTTGACCACCCTGATTTAAAGGGCCTGGAGCAATAGCACAGCGGGTGTTTGCCTTGCACGAGGCTGACATGGCTGACCCAAATTTGATTCCTCTGCCCCTCTCAGAGAGCCCAGCAAGCTACCATTAGTATCCTGTCCGCCCAGCAGAGCCTGGTAAGCTCCCCATGGTGTATTCGATATGCCAAAAACAGTAACAACAAGTCTCACAATGGAGACGTTACTGGTGCGTGCTCAAGCAAATTGATGAACAGTGGGAGGACAGTGATTGTGACCCTGATTTAAAAACAAAATCACTGCATATACCAACAAAGTCTCTGTAAAAACTTTATTTTTCCATGTTCAGTTGAAAGAAGGTAAGAGAAAAACTGAATTAAAAGATGCAGAACAACTCGTATTGGAAATTAGAAACTATTTTAAAATTAAAGAATGAAAATATAATTTACAGGCAGCAGTGGAATTTTCAGCTAAATTGATAGTAATGCTTATTTTAGAAAAGCAGAATGGAATCCATTAAATGTTCTAAATCTCCATCCTCAGAAATTAGAGTTTTTGGGCAACACCCATCAGGGGATTGTACCTGGGTCTCTACATGAATAAGGCTTTTGGAATAGGCCTAATGTAAATTAGTTAAACAAATTAATATTGCTAGCTATTATATATAAAAATTATGCAGAAAGGGGGTTGAAAACAGGAGTTATCCCTGAACAGAGCCAGGAATAAACCTTGTACACAGTCAGGTGTGGCCCCAAAACAGCAACAACAAATCAAAGAGTATGCCTTGACACATTAAAAACATAAAATGAAGATTATGTTATAAAATATTATTAAATAATAGCAATAAGAGCGATAGCACAGCGGTAGGGCGTTCGCCTTACAAGCAGCCAACATGGCCGACCCGAGTTCGATTCCTCCGCCCCTCTCAGAGACTCAGAGAGCCCGGCAAGCTACCGAGAGTATTCGATATGCCAAACACAGTAACAACAAAGTCTCCAATGGAGACATTACTGGGCCCGCTCGAGCAAATCAACGATCAACGGGAAGGCCTTTACTTTTTTAGCAATAATTAATAAAAGAGAAAACTATGAAAGACAGTTAAGAAAAATGAACCTATCAAATGTTAAGACGAATTGCAACTCAATTTTTAAAATCCTTGTATCTATTTTCTAGAGTATATTTTTAAATCATTATTTATTAGATGACTACTGCGGGTTAGGAATTACAATCTTAGGTTGAATGACCTGGCTAAAATTCATTCTAAAACTATAGATTAAGACATATAAAATAGATAAATCTTCAATATAACTCTCTTCTCCAAGTTTTTTGTCCAGAAATTCAAGGTGAAGTCAAATTTATGTCCTTTAAATTACTTTAGGATTGATTTTGAGTGAAAAAATAAGACAAAAACTAATATAGTTTGAATGCCTAAATATACTAGACCAGTGTTTCTCAAGCATTTACACTGAAGTAAAAATACAAAGAACATTATTCTACACCAAGGTGTGTGGATTTCTGTATCAGAATATCTAGATTATATCACGATCACGATCATCCTATTGTTCGTCAATTGCCTCGAGCAGGCACCAGTAATGTCTCCTTCTTCCTAGCCCTGAGATTTTAAAAGAGCCATTTCAATGCTCTTTCTGGATTAGGAGAATAAGATCCATCATTGTTACCGGTATTTGGCATATTGAGTACGACACGGGAAGTTTGCCAGACTCTGCCGTGCGGGCAGGATACTTTTGGTAGCCTGCCAGGTTCTCCAAAGGAAAAATAAGATAATAAGATGTTGCGAGGCTGCAAATGTGGCCACGCACTTCCGGGAGCTGGTTTTATAGTCTCTGTGTCTTGGCCGTTGATGGGACCAACCTGGCGCTGGCGGCAGCAGTGGGTGTGACGCCTACCTACTAGAAGAGGGGTCTGGGTGGAGAAGGCCCAGTCCCAATTCGATTTGGCTTGGAGACCTCAGCCCCAGGACCCACATGCCTGGGTTCCTCTGCCAGTTCTTTCATGAACGAGGCCCATCCAGATGTGTGGAGAGAGGTCCCAGCATGGCCGTGTCTGGCTCTGGAGGTCCTCAGCTGCTGGGACTCTGCTTGGGGCGGGGTGGGGGAGAGAAACTCAACCCTCCCCCCTCCAAGGGGCCCTGGTGAGGACAGTGAGGCGCGGGGGGCTTGAGACTATAAAGCACATCAAAATTTGAGGCCTTCTGTGCTTATTCTCACACAGTTTTTTATTTTGCAAAAGTAAATATACTGTTTAAATAATTGTACAGATAAATTAACTTGCTGTGTGTATTCAGTTGTTACTGTGTTTGGTATATTAAATATGTCACGGGTAGCTTGCCAGGCTTTGCAATAATTAATAAAAGTGAAAACTATGAAAGACAGTTAAGAGAAGTATCACTGTATCACTGTCCTCTCGTTGTTCATCGATTTGCTCGAGCGGGCCCAGTAACATTGTGAGACTTATTACTGTGTTTGGCATATTGAATACGTCATGGGGAGCTTGCCAGGCTTTGCCGTGCGGGTGAGATACTCTTGGTAGCTTTCCAGGCTCTCCAAGAGGGCCAGAGGAATTGAACTCGGGTGGGCCATGTTGACTGCGTGCAAGGCAAACGCCTTACCCGCTGTGCTATCGCTCCAGCCCAGTTAAGAAAAGTAAACCTATTAGATGTTGTTAAGATGAATTGCAACTTTGATTTGGGCTGGAGAGATAGCACAGTGGTAGGACGTTTGCCTTGCGCACAGCTGGCCCGGCTGAGCCGGGTTCAGTTCCTTTGCCTCTCTCGGAGAGCCCAGCAAGCTACCGAGAGTATCTTGCCCGCACGGCAAAGCCTGGCAAGCTACCTGTGATGTATTCAATGTGCCAAACACAGTAACAACAAGTCTCAAAATGGAGATGTTACTGGGCCCACTCGAACAAATCGATGAACAACGGGAGGACAGTGCTACAGCGCAGTGCTACAGATAAATTGAGGTTCCTGTGACTAGCTAACCCAAAGTCACAGAGCAATAAATTACAGATCTAGCATTACAGCAGGTTTGTCCACTTTCAAGCTTTAACACCTAAAGGTTGACATTTTGACTCTATATGTCTTTAATGTGACTATAATGGAAACCAATATGGCTTCCAACAGCTTACATTTATTGTGTTTTGTATTTTTAAAAAAATATATAGTAGCTTATAGTCATCTTCTTTCCTAGAGGATGCATTAATTGAAGTCCCACTAAGCTGCTCTCTTTATGTCAGTAAGAAAGCTGAAGAATGTTCAGAAACACATAATTAAGACCCAGAGGGGAAGCCAAGACTGAAAAAGTGCTTGCAAAGAATGGAATGATTGCCATCAAGACTTCACAAGGGAACGCCTTGAGACAAATGAGGTACCAATGTAGGTAGTTTTCCTAAAAGCTACCAGGAAGGAAGATGAATAAAATATCCCTAGGAGTAAAAACAACATCAATTAAGGACAAGACAGGGAGAGGAGATATTACTGTCAGCCAGAGGGATTAAGGGAAGGAAGTAAGATGCCTTTTAACTGTTGACTCAGGAGAGAAATGAATACTAGAGAGGATCATCATAACCTATTAAGAAATGAAGGGAGAATTAGATTACAAGGCTATTTGGAAGCTAAGGCAGCAAAATGGTAATGTTTTTGGCCTGCCATTGGGGAAAAAAAACCCAGAAAACTAGAACAACTTATAAGGCATATCTGTCCATGACATTCAGACAACTAAGGAATTATAAAATAAAAGAAGTAGCTATTGCTGAGAGAAAAAAAATCTGTTATATGAAAAGCCTTTTGTGATTAATGTTTGAACTCAAATACCATTCAACTCTATTCTAGATTAGAAAACCTACAATATATTTTCTTTCAAAAAATAATGATATTTTCTTTTGAGATGTGGCAGTATGTTAGAATTACTCTATTATCAGACAATCCACTGGGTATTTAACTGATTCCCACACCTAACATAACCTGGTATATTTCCTTAAGATATTCTGGGTTTTGAAGGACAGATAAGTGTAACAAATATCTGGCAGGATCAAATGGATGATTTCTGTTTGTCAGCAGTAACAGTATTCTACTCCATGTGACTAACTGCATTGCTAACGTGACTAACTGCATTGCTAACCCATTATCACAACTAACTGAGTTGTGATAATGGGTTAACTGTCAGGACTTTCTCACCTTAAGAAAAACTATACCTAATTGTTCTTCAAGAGTCTATTTTGTTTACCGTGTCCCATTTGATTACAGTTCATTATTTATATAAGAAGAAAAGATCAGTGTTGTTTAAATCACTGGCTATAATCCACTAGCATTAGCCAGTTATGAAATCAGTTTAGTGTCACTGAGCCAGTATTAAAAATATATAGAATGTAAAAAGCAATTTCTGTCCACATCTGACTTTGTATATTTTTGTGAAATCCATAAAGCAAGTGTAAGCATACATATTTCTTTCTTTGATATAATGTTTATGAGTCAATACTCTGTATCATGCTCTTGGTCTTCTCAACCATTGCCTTAATTCTAGCATTTATCTCTTCTAATTTATCCTGCACCCTACTGTATGTAATTTTTATAACTAATCTTAGATTATGTAACTAGTTTTAAATTTGAAACACCATGATTATACAATGCTTACCTGTTCAAGCTTTCCTTCATTCAACACATTCAACAGTAAATTTGTTATTGGCAAAATACTGAATATGGAAACAAATAACACTTTCTCCCAATCCCCGCCTCCGTGATTTCATACCACAAGGAGATAAGCTAATGTATGTATGCATGTATGTATGTATGTATGTATGTATGTATGTATGCCTGCATTCTACTGGCAGGGTTCATTTCCAGTTCAGATATTTGTTTTAGTTTCTGTTACACATTTTATCGAGTTTAAAGTCTTCTGATCTATAAAACTCTTCTTTTATCTATAGATGCTCCCTCCATACAAGAGCTTTTTCTATTTTCTATTGTCAATACTTTCTCTAGTCTTTTTTTTTTATCTAAGTTGAAATGCCTTCCAATGAACATATTAATTCTGACTCCATGCATCTTTCCCCCAATTTTAGCTCTGTGTTTGCATCTCTTCTAGAACTAAGTAATTCTTTAGGTCACCTGGATACCAGGCTTCTCTCCTCTAGTTAAAATAAACAATTTATGAACCACATCTGGTCTTCATCCCATTTCCCTGCTCCCTTTTTTGCTTCAGCTATCAGTGCATAATTCTCCGCAAAGTACCTTGGAGTCCATTGTCCCTTTATTTATAATGTCTCCGGGGATCGTATTTCCATCACTTTACTTGAAAGCCTATTTCACACTCTAGTAGGTCTCACTGTCCAGAGAATTTTTTGTCTCCTTCAAAAAGCTCTTTTCTTAATTTTAATTTGCTATTTCTTGTTATATCTCCAATAACACCATAAACAACACTTTGGATTTGGGGAGTGGGGGGTTGTCAGTTAACTCATTATTGTGTATGTAAATTAATCCTTAGTCATCACTTAATCTTACTGTTTATTACTGAATTCTAGTAGCTTACCATTGTACATATTACTGTAAAAAAGGGAAATTTAAACTAACAGCAGCTGTAGTTTAATATAAGAATTGGGATCTTTCCCATGCTGGAACAAAATAAGAAAATATATAAAACATTTAGGATAATACTTTAAATTATTTTTATACATTTTCTTTGGATGTGATAATTTTCATGCTTCATCTGTTTGGTTACATTTATTGAATAAAACTTGGTCCCAAGCATGTTTTTTTTTTTCCCAAGCATGTTTTAAGTCCTCAGGATCAAAGGTAAGATCACTCAAGCCATTCACTATTTGGGAAACTGATTTGTTTGGCAAGCAAATCATTACAGGACAATATTAAACAACTTTAAATGAGATAAGAGGATGGTTATTATGGTAGGAGAAAACAGATCTAATTATAAAAGTTAAGACATTTCCCCAGGAAAGCTGACATTGACACTTAATCTTGAATGTAAGAGCAGAAAATTCTTAGAAAGAAAGAAAAGGAATGTTCTAGGCAAAAATATGTAGCAAGAGAAAATATGCTGAAGCCTGAAAGATGCTTCAGGCCCCAGATATCATGGAAAGACAGGAAGTCTTGAACCTACTGGAGAGCAGTAAATATTTAGAAGAAACTTTGATGATCTTGAAGGACTCTATTCATGCCAAGGAATTTAGCTTTCATCCTGAAGCTTGTGTAAAATAACATAGTTTTTTTTTTTAAAAAAAAAAGATTCAGAAGATGTTGGTTTAGTTTATTGTGAGACCACTTTGAATGCAGTATTAACTGAAGAGAGATTAATACAAACACCATCAATTTGTAGATTATGGCAATACTGCAGGCTGGATAATAATTATAAAAAAACCCACATTTACCCATCACTTCAGAAAGGTTAATTTTAAAACAGAAAGAAGGTAATTGCTTTGCAAAAAATTATTATATGAAAAGTGTATTTTGTAAATGAATGTTTTGGAATATGCCCATTGCTGGGTATTTTTATTGGTAAACATATGTCTTTTTTAGCAAATTTCTAGATTTAGAATTGTCTACTATATTTAAAGACTTTTCATTTGAAGAATTGCAATGGGTGTTAAATACATTACTGCCTACGTATGTATGTGTTCTTATATAGGAAATATGGCTTATGATAATAAGAAACAAAACTAATATTTATATTTTTGTGAATAAAAAATGATGAGTTATAGTGCTAGATGGACTTTTCAAAAAGGTAAGACTCAAGTTACATAAATCAGAGATGAAAGTGGTGAGATTACTACCCATTCTACAGAAATAATAAAGATAGGTACTTAGATAAAAATAGATCTTAGAAATAAAAACTACCAAGAAAAACTCTAAAGAAATAAAAAAATTGATTAAGCCTCTTTGACTAATAAAGATGAATCAACAACCTAATATCTCCCAAACAAACAAAGCCCTGAATCTAAGCATGTTGCTGGTGTCTTTTAAATATTTAAATAAATAACATCTAATCTTTTCAAACTTTTCCAGAAAGTTGGAAAGAAGAAAACATTTTTAGCTTGATTGTGTCCTCTGTACTTTATGACTATCTTTCCTCCTAAGCAGACATTAAGAAATGTGACAGTAAGAGATTTTTATTTTCCCCTAGTAAGACCTAAAGCAGGAATTATCAATGGAAACTATGCAGTCTTTAAGACCCTGATCCTTTCCCCTGTAATTCAGTAGGTCTAAAAAGGACATGATAGCTGCCTAGACATCCCTAAGGCTATCCTGAAAGATTAAAAAGGAAGAAGAGACCTAAGCCTAACTCTGTCGAGGATTTCAGTGTAGGGAGAGTATCTTCATAATCAGAAGTTTGCCAAGTGTTGTAAGTGCTCATTCAGACTTTGTCTTCTAAATTACCATAACCTGATTCTGTATCATCCATTTTGGAGTGTATCCAGGTCATGGACACTGAGGAAATCCACCAAGAAGAGAACTAATCAGTTGTATGTTTATCTTAACACTTATTTGAACTAAAATCTTTTAAATTTTTTAAAATTGAATCACTGTAAGATAGTTACAAAGCTTTCATGATTGAGTTTTTATAATACAATGATCAAACACCCATCCCTCCGCCAGTGCACATTCTCCACCACCAATGTCCCCAGTATCCCCCTACCCCTTCCCAGCCCTCCCACTGCCTCTATGGCAGACAGTTTCCACCATACTCTCTCTCTACTTTTGGGCATTATGGTTTTCAGTATAGATACGGAGAAGCTATCATGTTTGGTCCATTATCTACTTTCAACACAAATCTCCCATCCCGAACTATCTGTCCAATCATCATTGACTTCTCTAACCCAACTCCCTACTTCCCCAGCTCATGAGGCAGGCTTTAAACCATGGAGCAATCTTCCTGGCCCTTGTCTCTACTGTTCAAGGGTGTTAGTCTCATATTATGTTATTTTATATTCTATAAATGAGTGCAGTCATTCTATGTGTCCCTCTCTTTCTGATCCATTTCACTTAGCATGATACTCTCCAGGTCTATCCACTTACAAGCAAATTTCATAACTTCATATTTTGTAACAGTTGCATAGCATTTCATAGTGTAGATGTACCAAAGTTTCTTTAACCAGTCATCTGTTCTCTGGCACTCAGTTAGTTTCCAGGTGCAGATGTCATTTCTACTATGATTTTTGCACCCCCAGGATATATTCCCAGAAGTGGTATTTCTGGGTCATATGGAATCTCATTTCTAGTTTTTGAGAAATGTCCATATTGCGTTCCAGAAAGGCTGGAACAGTTGGCATTCCCACCAACAATGAAAGAGAGTCCTTTGTCCCCAAATCTGTGCCAGCAGTGGTTATTCTTGTTCTTTTTGATGTGTACCAGTCTTTGTGTTGTGAGATGATATCTCACTGTTGTTTTGATTTGTATCTCCTAATGATTAGGAATATCACTTGATCACTTGATCACTTGACATCCCATTACACATTGATTTGCTCGAGTGGGCACCAGTAACGTCTCCATTTCTCCCCATCACATGCTAGTGTTGCCCAATGGCGTCTGCTCAATCTAGGAACACAAAGAGCCTCAAATCATTCAGGGTCTTGACGAAGAAGTCCGACCATCTAGTAGGTAGGCAGCCATGCAATCTTTTGACATCCTGTGGAATCCATTCGGTAATGGCTCTAGTCCAGCAGTCATCTCCAAATCGCATTACGTGTCCAGCCCATCTGAGTTTTGGCATCTTGGCAAACGAGATAGCATTCTTAATTCTTGACCATCAATGGAGGTCAGAACTCTGGATACTTGCTCTCATTTGAGTGAAGCATAGTACTCCAAGCATAGCTCTTTCGATTCCTCTTTGGGAGACCTGAATAGCATTCTCTTCCTGTTTTCGTAGGGCCCAGGTCTCTGAGGCATATGTTAATGCAGGAAGAACAGTGGAATCGAAGAGATGTTCTCAGAGCTGGAGGTTCTTCGTCCTTTAGCTATTTCTTTGACACTACTGAAGGCGTTCCAAGCCACTCTCTTCCTCTTGCGCAACTCAGGTGCCAGGTCATTCGTCATGTTGACTTCTCGAACTAGGTACCCATAACTTTGCATTTGGAGATGTTCATTCTGTTGAGAGCGAATGGAACGTCAGGAATGAGATCATTTCTCATAAACATTGTCTTTGTGAAATTTAGCTGTAGTTCGACCTTTCCACACTCATGGTCAAAGTCGGCCAGTATTTGCGCCACTTGGCTAATGTTTGGTGTTATTAGAACAATGTCATCAGAGAAGAGAAGGTGATATAGTTGCTGGCCGTCTAACTTGACTCCCATTCCTTCCCATTGCAGTTGTTGCATGACATTCTCGAGGGTGACACTAAAAAGTTTCGGTGAAATGGTATCACCCTGCCAAACCCCTCTCTTGACATGGATGATCACTTCCTTGTAGAATGGTGAGATTCTGATAGTGAATCCATAATACAGCTCATGGAGGATCCTGTTGTATTGAGTTTGAACGCCCTGTTTGGCTAGGGCTTCAATGACTGCTTCAGTCTCAACAGAACCAAAGGCCTTCTTTAAATCAATGAACGTTAGACAGAGCAGCCTCTTGAACTCCCGAGAAACCTCAAGGAGCTTGGTTTTTGTGTGGATATGGTTGATCATGCTGAATCTTTTGTAGAACCCGGCTTGCTCAAATGGTTGACCTTCATCTAGTGTCCTGCCTATCCTATTCAGAATGACTTGAGTGAACAGCTTGTAGACGATAGACAACAGGCAGATCGGGTGATAAGTGCCAATGTCATGGGTGTCTCCCTTCTTGTACAGTAGTATAGTCCTACTGATTTTCCATTTAGATGGAACCTTGCATTCAGAGAGGTAGCATGTGAAGAGCTGAGCCAGTGTATTGATGAGTACTGATGGCAGGTTCTTCAGGTGTTTGAGTCTGACCTTATCTTGGCCTGATGCTGTTCGCTTCCTTACCGATGCATGTCGGATTTTGGAAGGGAGAACTTTGAGAATGACATATTCATCCTGCGGAATTTGGTATGTGGCCAAGTGGACATAGCTCTCGAAGAGATCTGAGTAAAAGTCATGGATAATCTTCTCCATTGCCCTTCTGGAAGATGTGATAAATCCATCATGACGTCAAAGGGCAGTCATCTTGGTCTTGTAGTTGGTGAAGGACAGGCGGGTGTTGTGAATGCTTTTCTTAGCTTCTGATGCATCTGCCAGCATTGCTGCTCTTCTCTCTTTGAGGTCTTCCTTTATCGCTTCACTGCACTGCTTTGCAAGCTCGATGTTCACTTGTGGTTGCCTGAGGCTTGTTCCAAGCCACATTGACTAATGAGCTCAAGAGTTTTCGAAGACAGGTGTCTTTTTGTGACCATCTCTCTCTCAGCATTCCTCATATAATCATGGAGGTGCTGAACCAGTCTATCATATTCCTCGTCAATGATGTCAGTGACGGCATCTTCCCATGTTGCCACAATAGTGCCAAAGAGCTCCGAGATGGCGGTCGTTCTGGGAGTTTTCTTCTTAAACTTTGAAGCCCTTTCTCCCTGCTTCGTGAAGTAGAAGTTTGCATGAAGGAGACTGTGGTTCAATCCCGTTTGGAATTTTGGGAGAACAGTGACATCAGTCAGGCAAAACTGTATTTTTGAGGAAGCTTCTGTTTGTTTCTTCTCCCTGTTTTTTGATGGGATTGGAGGTTTTTTTTCTTGTACAGTTATACTAATCTCTTGTATATCCTGGATATTAACACCTTCTCAGATGGGTATTGGGTAAATAATTTTTCATATTCCATGGGCTCTCTTTGTATTTTGGCCACTGTTTCTTTTGAGGTGTAGAAGCTTTGAAATTTAATGTAGTCCTGTTTGTTTATGTTTGTTTCCAGAAAATCATCAAATTTATTAAAGTAAGATAGCAGGCAGGAAATGAGATTAGAAAACACAGTGTAGATGTAGGAAAAAAAATCCTAAAGATTGCTATTCTTAGGCAAGTGAGAAAATATTAGTTTAGGGAAAATAAAACCACAAAAGTAAGCTTAACTGAGATATGGAGATCTCCAAAAGAAATAATTTGAAATACAGGGCTGGAGCTATAACATAGCAGGTAGGGCGTTTGCCTTGCATGTGGCTGACCTGGGTTCAATTCCTCCGCCCCTCTCGGAGAGCCCGGCAAGGTACTGAGAGTATCCAGCCCCCACAGCAAAGCCTGGCAAGCTACCCATGATGTATTCAATATGCCAAACACTGTAACAACAAGTCTCACAATTCAGATGTTACTGGGTCTACTCGAGCAAATTGATGAACAATGGGAGGACAGTGCTACAGTGCTAGAGAGTAATATTTAGAGAAAGAATTTTATTTGTTAAAGTGAACCAAAGAAGAGACAACTTAAAATTGCAGGTTAAATATTGAACTCTCTGGGTCAAAAGATAAAGTAAACTTAAAAAGTGGTGGGATTTGGGTTACGGTCCGTCCTTCACACCCTACTGAGGTCAACAGTTGCCCCCCACGAGCGGCTCCCCAGCATGGCCACAGCCCCAGAAGCACAAGGACTTAATGCAGAACCCGGCAGCTTGGAGCAGAAAAGTGAACGGACTATGTGTTAATCCAGGCCATCATGTCTCTCCGGAGGGGAAAGGGTGTTAACCCATTCGCCCTCTCCTCTCTGGAAAGAAAGATGGTGGCCACATGGGAGCCTTGTGGACAGCAAGTATGAGCCAGGGGAGTGGGGGCAACTAAAGCCTCATGGGAAAGGGGGCGTTCCGGTCCTTCCTTCACGCCCTACCGAGGCCACCAGTTGCCCCCTACGAGCGGCTCTCCAGCATGGCCACAGCCCCAGAAGCACAAGGATTTAATGCAGAACCCAACAGCTTGGAGCAGAAAAGTGAACGGACTATGCATTAATCCAGGCCATCAAGTCTGCCGGAGGGGAAAGGGTGTTGCCCCATTCGCCCTCTCTTCTCTGGAAAGAAGGATGGCGGCCACATGGGAGCCTTGTGGACAGCAGGTATGAGCCGGGGGTGTGGGGGCGACTAAAACCTCATGGGAAGGGGCCGTTCCGGTCCATCCTTCACGCCCTACCGAGGTCACCAGTTGCCCCCCACGAGTGGCTCTCCAGCATGGCCACAGCCCCAGAAGCACAAGGACTTAATGCAGAACCCAGCAGCTTGGAGCAGAAAAGTGAAAGGACTATGCGTTAATCCCGGCCATCAAGTCTGCCGGAGGGGAAAGGGTGTTGCCGCATTTGCCCTCTCCTCTCTGGAAAGAAAGATGGCGGCCACATGGGAGCCTTGTGGACAGCAGGTATGGGCTGGGGGTGTGGAGGTGACTAGAACCTCATGGGAAGGGGGGCGTTCCGGTCCATCCTTCACGCCCTACCGAGGTCACCAGTTGCCCCACATGAATGGCTCTCCAGCACGGCCACAGCCCCAGAAGCACAAGGACTTAATGCAGAACCCAGCAGCTTGGAGCAGAAAAGTGAAAGGACTATGCGTTAATCCAGGCAATCATTTCTGCCCAGAGGGGAAAGGGTGTTGCTCCCTTCCACCCTCCTCCCTCTGGAAAGAAAGATGGCGGCCACATGGGAGCCTTGTGGACAGCAGGTATGAGCCGGGGGTGTGGGGGCGACTAAAACCTCATGGGTCGGGGGGTGTTCCGGTCCGTCCTTCACGCCCTACCGAGGTCACCAGTCACCCCCCGCGAGCGGCTCTCCAGCACAGCCACGGCCCCAGAAGCACAAGGACTTAATGCAGAACCCGGCAGCTTGGAGCAGAAAAGTGAACGGACTGTGCGTTGATCCAGGCCATCAAGTCTGCCGGAGGGGAAAGGGTGTTGCCCCATTCGCCCTCTCCTCTCTGGAAAGAAAGATGGTGGCCACATGGGAGTCTTGTGGACAGCAGGTATGAGCCGGGAGTGTGGGGGCGACTAAAACCTCATGGGAAGGGGGGCGTTTCGGTCTGCCCTTCACGCCCTACCGAGGCCACCAGTTGCCCCCACAAGCGGCTCTCCAGCATGGCCACGACTCCAGAACACAGAAACCAATTTCTTAACTATCTGACTTTCAGTAGAAATACTTCCAGGGTCAATAGGTAAAATAGCAGAAATCCAAAACCAACATTTAATTCTTGAACCCAGCTGTAGAAAGCAAATCACTTCACAATGCATTTTCAGCATGTCTGATTTGGGGGGGGGGGTAAACTCTAAATAATAGTGGTGAATCTTTTATTGAAACAATGAATCTAATCAAAGCAGATAGAGTGTTAACTAGAATTCATCTGCCTCACAGGGACGGGGAGGGGTGGGGGGTGGGGTTTTATTGGGGTTCTTCATGGTAAAAAATAAGTATTGGTAAAGGGAAATGTGTTTGATATTTGCATGACTGAGACCTAAACCTGAAAGCTTTGTAACCTTTCCCACAGTGATTCAATAAATAAATTAATTAATTAAAAAGTGGTGGGATTTGGGATGGGGATAGGAATGAAATTGTCCAACTTTTTAAAAAATAAAAAATTAATACATTAAAAATCTGAATATTGAACCACGCTGATTGTTGTGGGATATATTTAAATTTGTCAAGAATGTGGCAGACCAAATTTAGGAAAATGTTAATGAGCACCTGTATCTGTGGATGAGCTACAATTGTATTTCTGGATTCCTGAATTATATTTGTTTTAACATCACTGATCCAATGAATTAAACATCATACTCACTAGTGCCCTCAAAAGCTGGGTAGGGTATTCTCATGAGCATATCCTCTAAGACTAGTACAAACAATAATTTGACAATAACTATTTGTTCTCCTGTTTCATTTTATATTATGGGGTTTGATGACCACACCCAGCTCTACTTAGGACTTATTCCTGACTCTGTGCTCAAGGAGCATATGTGGTGCCAGAGATGGAACCAGGGTGGGTCTGATAAGTGCAAGATAAGTGCTTTAACCATTGTACTGTTTCTCC
Organism: Sorex fumeus; assembly: GCF_029834395.1. NCBI lineage: Eukaryota > Metazoa > Chordata > Mammalia > Eulipotyphla > Soricidae > Sorex > Sorex fumeus. The sequence continues at coordinate 2,591,075 of NW_026606078.1, read as the reverse complement.
AACCCCATGAAATTTTTTTCAAATAAGTTTTGTTCTAAAGAACACCGAGCTAGACCCTATTGCTCCTCATCACAGATTCAGAAGATGATATGACTAATAGCTCCAGTTAATTTGAAAAGGAGACAAGTTCAGATCTGCAATGGACAATTGTGTATATACTACTTTTCATCCTCCTTTGATTTTATATGTTTTATTAGGCTGGCATAAGTTTTTGGCCTGACTTTGGTAGAAGAAACAACTGTTTTTATGGACAAGATTGCAAAGAGGCAAAATAAAGGCGGGCTACACTGAGTTGTGTGAAACTGATGGAATCACTTCTGCAGCCTGTATAGAATTCTCTGTCCCTGGGAAAATAACTTGCTGTTTGATGCAATGCAATTATAATAATATTTATATTTAAATATTGTCAAACCCCAAAACAATAAAGCCTCAAAATTTAAAAAAATTTTATAAAAGAGACCAAAAAACCCTCTTAATTTCCCTGAATTCTCAGGATTGTTGCAAGCAATCTCTATTGAGTATCTATGAGAAAAATCCCAATCAATTTATCTCCCTCACTAGAACTCCCTCCTGTTATATCCTCTACATCGATATTAGTAGAAATCTTGGAGATGGAAGAAAGGGGAGTATGCTTGAAGTAAGAAAGAAAAGCATCTGAATCCATCACTTAGGAAGAGCGCTAAACTTGTTTTTCTTGTCATTATGGGACACTTACACAGTTCCAGTATCAAACCAAAATTGCGAATGCTATGAAACAGGGTCAGCAAACTACAAACTGCAACGCAATGCTACCTACCACCTATTATGGTAAATGATGTAGAATAAAGTTATGCATAATCATTATCATATCTTTTATGTCTGCTTTCTCACTACAGTGGTTTATAGTCAGAGTAGAAACTGTCTGACTCACAGAAGCTGCAAGTATTTACCACCTAACCTTTACAAAAGAAGTTTGCTGATGCTCACTGTAAAAGAATCAATTATTGAGATTTTAGGTTCTAATCAAAATGTGAAATTAGCTCCCATGCTGAGTTGGACTTCTTATGGCACTGGTATATGTGCCTATTTAACCACAGGAAAAGAAAAATAAAGAAAAACGGTGTTATGGAGAAACATGTTTGGCCACCAAAATGTCTATGTTACCATGGTATGGTAGGGGTACAACAGTTTCCCATGGATTAGGTGGGTTGACCATATAGCAACAATTAAAACCAATGAGAGGGAGGAATATACTCTAGGAAAATACAGCAATTATGTGGCCCACAATAATAGGTTCACAATAACATTTTTATTTGTTCTTTTTTGAAATTATTTGTCAATCACATGAAATTAGTTCTTGAAATTTTTAACAAGTGGAAACAAAATACTTCCAAGAACTATAACAATAACTATTTAGGAAAGGGTGAAAGGGTTGAATTGTTGGAACAGGATGAATCGATGTCAGGAACCGAGCATTGTCAATGTTACCTCCATCCCATCATTTGAGTAACACACATAGATTGACTTTTGCGCATCCAGTGTTCACCAAGCATCAACCAAGGATGCAAGAACAGTCAAGGAAAACTTTCCAATGCAACAACTAATTGAGACTTAATTTTTCCATACATCCTTTCTTTACCACAACCTAGGGGAGTAAGAATCAAAGAAAAAATCAGGATGGCATGAGACAGAGAAACTCCAACCTCATCACATTACAAGGCCCTCATACAGAGTCCCAGCCTGTGCTGGGGAATGTAAAATATGAGATAAGGAAAGAAATAAGGGAGATCTGAGGAAGGTAAGCAATGAGATAATAATGAGATTGAATTTTGCAACTTTATTATCTATGGAATAGGACTGAGCAGTTAAGCAGTTCCTGAGACAAACAAAAGAGATTTTTGCCAAATACAGAGTTTGGAAAATATATACTTATGTGATAATTATACCCCTACTCATTATAACTCTTCCTCTGGCAAAATTAACTTGAATTTTATTGATTAACTAGATATATAATTTTACTTGTTATTTATTAGTTTTCCTATTGGGTTGAAATAATTTTAGTTATTTGCAAAGTAGAAATATTTTGTTGTCAATAAAATGTTGAGTTGTCAGCTCAACTACAAGTAGCTTAATATGTGGCATCCAGTAACATGTGGCACCAGAACCAAAAAGCGATGCACAATTCTTAGCTTTGATTAAAAAAATTAAGATATTTAAAATAAGAATCCCTGCAATACTGCAAAATTATAATAAATAATAACTAAGGTATCAAACCTAGAGTGTCATTTGTCATCAACTACTGAATATTGTTATACCTCAGCTTCTATACAGGAGTCATAGAATAAGCATGTTATGCAGTGTATTTCTTTTGTATTAATAGAAATCTAGGTTAAAAACTCCAGGCAATTTTATTTTTATTTATTTATTTATTTATTGAATCACTGTGGGAAAAGATACAAAGTGTTCAGGTTTGTCTTGTTTATGCAAATATCAAACACATTTCCCTTTACCAATACTTATTTTTCACCACAAAGAACCCCAATAAACCCCTCTCCCAATCCTCCCAATGCCTGTGAGGCAGATGAATTCTAGTTAACACTCTATCTACTTTAATTAGATTCATTGTTTCAATAAAAGATGCACCATTATTATTTAGAGATTATACTCCCAAATCAGACATGCTGAAAAGGCATTGTGAAATAATTTGTTTTCTACAGCTGGTCACAAGAATCAACCAATGTCGCGTGGCCACGATACGGGCCACGCAATTTTGGATTTCTGGTATTTTACTTATTAACCCTGGAAGTATTTCTGCTGAGAGTCAGATAATTATAAGATTGGTTTCTGTGCTCTGGAGCCATGGCCGTGCCACTCGTGGGGGGCAACTCGTGACCTCGGTAGGGCGTGAAGGACGAGCTGAGAACACCCCCCCTTCCCATGAGGTTTCAGTTGCCCCATCACCACTGGCTCATACCTAGTTTTCCACAAACCTCCCAAGCAGCTGCCATCTTTCTTTCCAGAGGGGAAAAGGCAGAAGGGACCAACACCCTTTCCCCTCTGAGCAGGCATGGTGGCGTGGATTAACGCATAGTCCATTCACTTTTCTGCTGCAAGCTGCCGGGCTCTGCATTAAGTCCTTGTGCTTCTGGAGCCATGGCCGTGCTGGAGAGCTGCTCGTGGGGGGCAACTCGTGACCTTGGTAGGGTGTGAAGGATGAGCCGGGAACGCCCCCCCTTCCCATGAGGTTTCAGTTGCCCCATCACCACCGGCTCATACCTGGCTTCAACTAGTATTAAACAAGATACAAGGTCATTTTGACCTATTCTTCCAGATAATTTACTCTATTCTTATCAGAGTTTTGCAAAATTAAAATGCTGCACTTATGAAAAAGAAAAAAGATCGTGGTACATATAAACTAGGTGAATCCTAAACACAGGTGCAGAACCCTGATTCCAGGAGAATACAAAGGCAGCAACATAGACTTGCATTACCTATACATGATTACATTTCACTCTCTACATTATTCCAGAGCAAGGCAAATAACTAAACACGAAAAATAAATAAGTGTTCTTTAAACTTATTCCCAATACTTATTTTATATAAATATAAATATGACTTTTTAATATTTTAAAATATAAACTATTATATATTTTATTAATATAACCTCCCTTGGAGGGGGGAGGTTTGAGTTTCTCTCCACCCCCCGCCCTGAGCAGAGTCCCAGCAGCTAAGGACCTCTGGAGCCAGCCACGGCCATGTTGGGACCACTCTCCACACGTCTGGACGGGTCTCATGCATGAAAGAACTGGCAGAGGAACCCAGGCATGTGGGTCCCGGGGCTGAGGTCTCCAAGCCTACTCGGATGGTGACTGGGCCTTCTCCACCCAGACCCCCCATCTTCCAGTAGGTAGGCATCACACCCACCAGCTGCCACCAGCGCCAGGTTGGTCCCATCAATGGCCAAGACACAGAGACTATAAAACCCAGCATCCAGAAGTGTGTGCCTGCATTCTCAGCCTCGTGACATCTTATTATCTTATTTTTCCTTTGGAGAACCTGGCAGGCTACCAAAAATATCCTGCCCGCACAGCAGAGTCTGGCAAACTTCCTGTGTCATACTCAATATGCCAAATACCAGTAACAATGATGGGTCTCATTCTCCTAATCCTGAAAGAGCGTTGAAATGGCTCTTATTTTTAAAATTGCAATCTTATTTTTATGGGACACAGAAGTTCCCTCCTTTCATCTTTAAATAGTAAATTTTCATCAATAAGAACAATCATCTTCTTAAAAAACCTTCATAGCAATTATAATTTTTCTTGTCAAAATAACTTGAAAGCACATTCTTCAAAGCACTGAAGACCAAAAACAAATAGTTATGGGTCTTCAGAGGAGAGGTGTTTAATGAATTAAAATGATAAACAGTGATTTTTCTAAGGCCATCTAGTACAACTCAGTTTACATTTGCTTTATATCATCCATTCATTTTTTTGTATTTACCTATACACAATATATGCATGGAATTATACATAGGTTTCACAATCTCTTTAACTTATCACTGTGTATCACTAAGTCCACCTATGCTATTGCAAATGAAAAGATTTTCTTTTTTCCAGTGTAGTATTCTATTATGTATATATCACATATCTTCTTTACCCATGCAGTGAATGAATACTTGGGTTTTTGCAGCTCTTAGTTATTATACAATCTTCATTCAATGAATATGAGGTGTATGTATAAATTTCTATCTCCAAATTAATTTTTGTAATTTTCAGGTAAAATATTAGAATTAGGATAACTGGATCATTTACTTTAGTAACATCAGTCTGTTAGATACAGATTGCAGTTCACAGATCAGCCTGGTCCCTAGGAATATGAATTTATAATAAAATTCCAGGTTATTTGTTGCAGTAATTTGACAAGGAAACTTTAAATTATGAGACTCCAGACGATAAATACTTCTGCTGTCGATCTCTGTGGCATTGGATACCTCCCATTATGGCAATAAAAATATATTATTATTTTTCTTGAGTCACCATGAGATACACGGTTAAGAAACTATTCATGATCATGATCAATTTTCAGTCAGACAATGTTCCACCAGTGACCCCAGTTTCCCTTCTAACCCCCCACCCACTCCACAGCAGCATGCCTCTATAGCAGGCATTTTTCTTCTCTCTCTCTCTCTCTCTCTCTCTCATTCCTTTTGGGCGTTATGGTTTGCAATACAGATACTAAGAAGTTCTCATGCTTGTTCCTTTGCCTACTTTCAGCACGCAGTCCTTATCCAGAGTGATCATTTCCAACTATCATTGCCATAGTGGTTCATTCTCTATCCTTTGGTATTAGTCTATACAATGTTGTTGTTGTTCTTTTATGTCTCACAAATGAATTCGATCATTGTACATCTGTCCCTCTCTGACTCGTTTCACTCAGCTTTTGATCATATATAACAATATATGTTTAAGGTTAAGGTCTTTGCAGTCGCAGCTAGCAAACGTCTGCTCCTACGTGTCAGGGGCACTGATGACATTGAGCTTGCCCAAGTCCTGTCTTCTTGCAGAACAGTTTGGAAAACTTCTCACTAACACAGTCTCTCTCTCTCTCTCTCTCTCTCTCTCTCTCTCTCTCTCTCTCTCTCTCTCTCTCTCTCTCTCTCTCTCTGTCTCTTTCCCTTCCCCCGTATCATGTTTCAGGAAATTACTTAGTTTTCCAGAAAAATATGTCTATTTCTCTGTGACTTTGAAAATATTTGAGTATGATCCTTCATTTGTTATGGTAAGATCAGTCAAAGACCCTAAAAATTTCATTTTTGACTCAACTACCAGTAAATAATTGTTTGAACTGTGTGTCTCCATTGGCTAACCTTAACAATATGCCCTCTAACTTAACTTATTAAAGTTATCCAGATCCCTCTACATTGGCCCACCCTCGGCCACAGAAAAAAAAAAACAGGTTCACTTTCAGGAACTGCTCCTGGGAAAGGAATGACCACAAATAGAGACGAACAGTTCAGTCACATCATTCCTAATCCCACTGCCCACCCAGGGTTCTTTGCCAGCTTTTGTACTACTCCCTGTAAAAAAAAAACAAAAACCTTTTCCACCTGACTCCAGAGGCACCAAGTTATCTTATGGTTGGAGTGCTTTTCCTAGGGCAGAAATTCCTTTTTAACATTATATATTATTTTAATTATTTTTTTAGTTTATTTCTGGACACACCTGGTGATTCTCAGACTTTGTGCCTGTGCTCATGTGTCACGTCTGGAAGGGTTTGAGAAACATATGAGGTTCCGTGGTTTTAACCCAGTTGACTACTTGTAAAGCAAACATCCTACCCAATGTTCCATTTCTTCAGTCTGAATAACATATCTTCTTACCCAAGACAATATAAAAAAAATTGACAACACCCGTGTGTCCTTTAATGAAGCATTTTTGTATGCTTTCAGAAATGTGGAATTGTTAAAATCATGGGACCTCTTGCAGAAGTCTAAAAAAATTGTCACTTGTTACTCATAATAGCCATCTGCTTAGTTACACATTGCACAATATACAACATGTGTCAGAACAAAGATTGTCTGACATTCTTTTGGTTATTTTTAGTGCCTTTCACAATGTCTTGCAAGCTGTAAGTTGTCTGAAAACACAACTGATGATAAGAAATATTGAGAAGGTACCATGCCTAGGGATATCAGGAATATTTCAAAATGCACTGTTCATCTGGCATTGCTGAGAAACCCAGTATAGATTAAAAGAAATGCACCCAATCATTTGGTTAGATATTCTTTCTGTTGTCCTTTCAGTAAGAGTTTGATAATAAAAATAAATATTTGGCATGTCAGTTTTTAGGTTTCGTTTACATTCTAAGGATTCTTTGCTGATAATCACATTTCTCTCTAAAATAAAATTCCTTTAACCACCAGATCTTAGTAATGGAAGAATGTTCACTATTATTGGAAGAATGCACTATTATTTTAAGGAGAAAGTACGGATGAGTAAGAGACATGTAAATAGTGTGAGTCTATATAGCACATACAGATTGCGATGCCACAGTCAATAAATTATTTGGTATGCCAACAAAAAAGAAAAAAATGATGTTTATATATAAGCAAATAGACCACATCATATTTAACCAATGGTTTTGCTTGACCAATGTCGCTGTTGTCCCAAAATTCAAAATGGGATCGGACCACTGTCTCCTTCGTGAAACATTCTACTTCATGGAACAGGAAGAAAGGGCTGCAAATTTAAGAAGAGAACTCCCAGAACGACTGGCAACTGGGAGCTCTTTGGCACTATTGCGGCAACATAAGAAGATGCAGTCGTTGACAACATTGATGAGAAATATGATCGACTGGTTCAGCACCTCCATGATTGTGTGAAGAATGACGAGAGAGAGATAGCCACAAAAGGACACCTATCTTCGAAAACTCTTGAGCTCATTAGCCAACGTGGCTTGGAGCAAGCCTCAGGCAACTGCAAGTGAATGTCCAAGCTCGCAAAGCAGTGCAGAGAAGCGATCAAGGAAGACCTCAAAGAGAGAAGAGAAGCAGTGCTGGCAGATGCAGCAGAAACCAGGAAAAGTATTCACAATGCCTGCCTGTCCTTCACCAACTACAAGACCAAGATGACTGCCCTCCAATATCCTAATGGATCTATCACATCTTCCAGAAGGGCAATGGAGAAGATTATCCATGACTTCTACTTGGATCTCTTCCATAGCCATGTCCACCTGCCCACATACCAAATTCCGCAGGATGGATATGTCATTACCAGCATTCTCCCTTCCAAAATTCTATACGCCATTTCGTAGGTAAAGAAGTGAACAGCACCCAGCCCAGACAAGGTCAGACTCAAATACCTGAAGAGCCTGCCATCAGTACTCATCAATACACTGGCTCGGCTATTCACATGGTACCTGTCTGAATGCAAGGTTCCATCCCAGTGGAAAACCAGCAGGACTGTACTACTGTACAAGAAGGGAGACATCCACCACATTGGCAACTATCTCCCGATCTGCCTGTTGTCTGTCCTCTACAAGCTGTTCACTCGAGTCATTCTGAATAAGATTGGCAGAACACTAGATGAAAGACAATTATGCAAGCAAGTTGGGTTCTGAAAAAGATTCAGCACAATCGACCATATCCACATGGTAACCAAACTCATTGAGGTTTCTCAGGAGTTCAAGAGGCCACTCTGTCTTAACGTTCATTGATTTAAAGAAAGTCTTCGATTCTGTTGAGACTGAAGCAGTCATGTTTATGAGAAATGGTCTCATTCCTGACGTTCTATTCACTCTCAACGGAATGAACATCTTCGAATGCAACAGTTATATGTACCTACGTCGAGAAGTCAACATGACGAATGACCTGGCACCTGAGTTGCCCAGGAGGAAGAGAGCAGCTTGGAATGCCTTCAAGAGTGTCGAGAAATAGCTAAGAGGACAAAGAACCTCCAGCTTCGGGCACATCTCTTTGATTCCATTGTCCTTCCTTCATTAACTTACACCTCAGAGACCTGGGCCCTACGAAAACAGGATGAGAACACTATTTGGGTCACCCAAAGAGGAATCGAAAGAGCTATGCTTGGAGTATCACACTTCACTCAAGTGAGAGAAAGAATCCTGAGTTCTGACCTCCATTGATGATCAAGAATCAGGGACGCTGTCTCATTTGCCAAGGCGTTGAAAATTAGATGGGCTGGACATGTAATGCGATTTGGAGATGACCACTGGACTAGAACCATTACCAACTGGATTCCATGAAACATCAAAAAGATTGTGTGGCTGCCCACCTACAAGATGGTCAGACTTCTTCATCAAGACTCTGAATGATTGGTTTGAGGCTCTTCGTGTTCCTGGAGCAAGCAGATGCCATTGGGCTACACTAGCATGCGACAGGGATGAATGGAGACATTACTGGCACCTGCTGGAGCAAACTGATGAGTAACAGGGATGCCAAGTGATCAAGTGATATAAACAAAAAATATAACATTAAAAAACCAAAAAAATCTTAAAATAAAAGCCATATACTTAGTATAACTAAAATGATTCCATTTTTCATTTACAAAAATCCATACATATAGAAATTATCTAGAATTGTAAGTATCCAAATATGAATCATGATGTTAAACAAAAGCATTTGTCATATTTAAGTTCTGAAAAAATAAATTTCTAGTTTTAATATTGCTTTAGTGTCCAAATTGATCACAAAACAAAAAATGTTTTTTATTTTATGAAAAAAATTTTAAAAATAAAGTTAGGGACTCAAGTGTTAACATTTATCTTTTTCCAGAGATTTATCTTTTTGCCCCAAGAAATGTGAAAGGAATACTTTTTAATACATCACAAAAAACTGGAAGTAGGAATATATTAGTAATTTTGGATACATTAAATACAAAAAATTGATATAGAAAAGCTAAGGAATGCTCATCATAGCAAAATTGTTTTCCAAAAATATTTTTATTTCATTAATATTTTCATTTTTAAAAATAAAATCAAGATGACTTGATTTTAAAGATATTTTTGTATCTTTTTTTTAATATTTTTTTTATTTATTTTTTTACAGTTGTAGATTTAAAATTTTTTTTTGTGCTTGGGTTTCAATTATACAATGATCAGATACCCATCCCTCCACCAGTGCCCGTTTTTCACCACCATGGATAATATCCCTCCCACCCCCATCCCCCCATCCCCCCCTGCCTCTGAGGCAGGGCAATCACCTGTGTTCTCTCTCTCCGTTTGGGTGTTGTGGTCTGCAAAAGAGGCATTGAGTGGCAAACATGTTCAGTCCATAGTCTACTTTCGACATGCATCTCCCCTCCTGGGAGGATCCTCCAAACATCCTTTATTTGGTGCTCCCTTCTCTATATGAACTGCCCTTTCCTCTAGGATACCCGGCTGGCCTCTAAGTTATGGGGTAATCCTCCTGGTGCTGATCTCAGCTATTCTTGGGTATTAATCTCATACTTTGTTACTTTATATCCCCCAGATGAATGCAATCTTTCTATGTCTATCCCTCTCTTTCTGACTCATTTCGCTTAGCATGATACTTTCCATATTGTACCACTTGTATGTAAATTTCATGACTTCATCTTTTCTAAGAGCTACATAGTACTCCATTGTGTAGATGTACCAAAGTTTCTTTAACCAGTCATCTGTTCTTGGGCATTCAGGTTTCTTCCAGTTTCTGGCTATTGTAAAGAGTGCTGCAATGAACAAACAAGTGCAGATGTCACTTCGACTATACATTTTTGCTTCTCTGGGATATATTCCCAGGAGTGGTATTGCTGGGTCAAATGGGAGCTCAATTTCTAATTTTTTGAGAATCGTCCATACTGTTGTCCAGAAGGGCTGAACCAGTGGACATTCCCACCAACAGTGAAGGAGTGTCCCTTTCTCGCCACATCCACGCCAGCATTGGTTGCTTTTGTTCTTTTGAATGTGGGCCAGTCTCTGAGGTGTGAGATGGTATCTCATTGTGGTTTTGATCTGCATCTCTCTGATGATTAATGATGTAGAGCATTTTCTCATGTGCTTTTTTGCCATTCGGATTTCTTCTTTGAGAAAGTTTCTGTTCATTTCATTGCCCCATTTTTGGATGGGGTTGGATGTTTTCTTCTTGTGGAGTTTAACCAGTATTTTGTATATCCTGGATATCAACCCCTTGTCAGATGTGTATTCGGCGAATATCCTTTCCCATTCTGTAGACTGTCTTTGTATTTTGGTCACTGTTTCTTTGGAGGTGCAGAAGCTTCTTAGTTTAAGATAGTCCCATTTATCTATCTCTGTTTTCACTTGCTTGGCCAGTGGCGTGGCATCTTTGAAGATACCATTAGCTTCAATATCATGGAGGGTTTTGCCAACTTTATCTTCAATGTACCTTACGGTTTCTGGTCTGATGTTGAGGTCTTAAATCCATTTTGATCTTACTTTTGTACATGGTGTTAGGCAGAGTTCTGAGCCTATTTTTTTGCATGTAGCCATCCAATGATGCCAACATAATTTATTAAAGAGGCTTTCCTTACTCCACTTCACATTACTTGCACCTTTATCAAAGATTAGATGATCATATGATTGAGGGGAGATGTCAGTGTATTCAACCCTGTTCCATTGGTCTGCAGTTCTGCCTTTGTTCCAGTACCATGCTGTTTTAATTATTACTGCTTTGTAGTACAGTTTGAGGTTAGGGAGGTTGATTCCTCCCATTTTCTTTTTCCCAAGAATTGCTTTAGCTATTCGTGGGGGCTTATTGTTCCATATAAATTTCAGGAGTGTTTGCTCCATTTCTTTGAAGAATGTCATGGGTATCCTTATAGGGATTGCATTGAATTTATACAATGCTTTCGGTAGTATTGCCATTTTGACAATGTTAAGTCTCCCGACCCATGAGCAGGAGATATCTTTCCATTTCCTCATGTCCTCTTTTATTTCCTGAAGTAGCGTTTTGTAGTTTTCTTTGTACAGGTCCTTTACTTCCTTAGTTAAGCTGATTCCTAGGTACTTGATTTTCTGGGGCACAATTGTGAACGGGATTGTTTTTTTCATGTTACTTTCTTCTCTCTCACTGTTTGCGTATAGGAAAGCCATGGACTTTTGGTATTGATTTTATAACCTGCAACTTTACTATACGAGTCTATTGTTTCTAGGAGTTTTTTGGTGGAGGTTATTGGGTTCTCTAAGTAGAGTATCATATCATCTGCGAATAGTGAGAGCTTGATTTCTTCCTTTCCTACCTGAATGCCCTTAATATCTTTTTCTTGCCTAATCGCTATTGCAAGTACTTCCAGTACTACATTGAACAGAAGTGGAGAGAGTGGGCATCCCTGTCTCGTCCCTGATCTTAGAGGGAAGGCTCTCAGTTTTTCCCCATTGAGGATGATGCTTGCTGTAGGCTTGTGGTAGATGGCTTTAATGATGTTGAGGAAGGTCCCCTCTATACCCATTTTGGCTAGGGTTTTCATCATAAAGGGGTGCTGGATCTTGTCAAATGCTTTCTCTGCATCTATTGATATAATCATATGCTTTTTATCTTTTCTTTTGTTGATATGATGGATTATGTTGATTGATTTTCGAATGTTAAACCATCCTTGCATCCCTGGGATGAATCCTACTTGGTCATGGTGTATGATCTTTCTGATGAGTAGTTGGATTCTATTTGCTAGTAGTTTGTTGAGGATCTTTGCATCTGTGTTCATCAGGGATATCGGCCTGTAATTCTCTTTTTTTGTGGTATCTCTGTCTGCTTTTGGTATCAGTGTGATATTTGCTTCGTAGAAACTGTTCGGAAGTGTTTTTGTTATTTCAATTTCGTGGAAAAGCTTAAAGAGCATTGGGAGTAAGTCCTCTTTAAAGATTTGGAAGAATTCACTAGTGAATCCATCCGGGCCAGGACTTTTGTGCTTGGGGAGACTTTTTATTACCAGTTCAATTTCCGTGATGGTGATAGGTCTGTTCAGGTATTCGAGGTCTTCTTGGCTCAGCCTTGGGAGTCTGTAGGAGTCTAGGAATTTATCCATTTCCTCGAGGTTTTGATGTTCCGTGGCATAAAGCTTCTCAAAGTACTCCCTGAGGATCCTCTGAATTTCTGTGGTTTCTGTTGTAATGACCCCCTTTTCATTTCTGATTCGGTTTATTAGGATGTTCTCTCTCCCTTTCTTTGTGAGTTTTGCTAGCGGCTTATCGATCTTGTTAATTTTCTCAAAGAACCAGCTTTTGGTTTCATTGATCTTTCGGATTGTTTTTTGGGTTTCCATCTCATTAATCTCTGCTCTGAGTTTTATTATTTCCTTTCTCCTGTTCGGGTTGTGCTCCTTTTTTTGGTCCTTCTCCAAGCTCTTAAGCTGTGAGGTTAGGTTACTTATGTGTGTTCGCTGCTCCTTCCTGAGGAAGGCTTGTAGAGCTATAAACTTTCCTCTTAACACAGCCTTTGCTGTGTCCCATAAGTTTTGGTAACTCGTGTTCTCATTTTCATTCGTTTCTAGGAATCTTTTGATTTCCTCTTTGATTTCCTGTCTAATCCACTCGTTGTTCAATAGTGTACTGTTTAATTTCCAGGTGTTTGATTTAGTTTTCTGTTTTTGAGTGTGATTTACTTCTAATTTCAGCGCATTATGGTCTGAGAAGATTGTTGATACAATCTCTATCTTCTTAATTTTATGGAGGCATGTTTTGTGGCTCAGCATGTGGTCTATCTTGGAGAATGTTCCATGGACGCTTGAGAAGAATGTGTATTCAGCTTTTTGTGGATGAAGTGTCCTATATATATCTACTAAGTCCCTTTCTTCCATTGTTTCCCTCAAGTGAAGTATGTCCTTGCTAAGCTTGAGTCTGGTTGATCTATCAAGAGGTGACAAAGCAGTGTTGAAGTCTCCCACTAGTATTGTGTTGCTATTGATGTCTTTTTCCAAATCTATGAGTAGTTGTTTTAAGTACTTTGCTGGTCTCTCATTAGGTGCATATACATTTATTATTGTAAGTTCTTCCTGTTGTACAGATCCTTTGATCAATAAGAAATGGCCTTCACTGTCTCTTATGACCTTCCTCACTCTGAAATCGATGTGGTCTGATATAAGGATGGCTACCCCAGCTTTTTTATGGGAGCTGTTTGCCTGTAGGATTGTTTTCCTGACTTTGACTCTGAGTCTGTGTTTGCTTTGACTATTGAGATGCGTTTCTTGCAGGCAGCAGAATGTTGGGTTCAATTTTCTAATCCATCCTGCCACTCTATGTCTTTTAATTGGTGCATTTAGCCCATTGGCATTGAGAGAGATTATTGTTATGGGATTTTGTCCCATCGTTCTGTTAAAATTTGGTGTATTTGAGGGGCCTTTCTTGCCTTAAAGTAGCCCATTTAGTTGTTCTTGTAACCATGGTTTTGAGTCTATGAAGTTCCTGAGCTGTTGTTTGTCTGTGAAACTGTGTGTTGTTCCTTCTATTATGAATGAGAGTCTCGCTGGGTAAAGTATCTTTGGAGAGGCATTTATTTCATTGAGTTTTTTCACTATGTCCCACCACTGTTTTCGGGCCATGAGGGTTTCATCCGAAAAATCAGCTGTGAATTTTAAGGATGCTCCTTTGTAAGAGATTTCTTTCTTTGATCTTGCTGCTTTCAGAATTTTTTCTCTGTCTAAGGTTTTGGTCATTTTGATCAGAATGTGTCTTGGGGTATTTTTATTCGGATTTCTTCTAGCTGGTACCCTTCGGGCCTACTGAATGTGGTCATAAGTTTTCTTCAGCTCTGGAAACGTTGTAGCAATGATGTCTTTGACAGTTTCTTCTTCATCAAGGTTTTCTTCCTGTACCTCTGGGACTCCAATAATTCTTATGTTACCCCTCTTTGCTTCATCCCGATCTTCTCTTGCCATCTGTTCGCGAATTGTGAGTCTCTTTTCCATTTTCTGCTCTTTTCTGGAGAGTCTCTGAACTTCATCTTCGAGTTCACTGATTCTGTTCTCAGCAGCTGTTACTCTGCTGCTGAGGCCTTCCACTGAGCTTTTCAATTCGCCTACGAGATTTTTCAGGTCTGATATTTCTGATTGCATTTTCCTCATTTCTGCCTTCAGATCCTCTTGTCTTCTATTGGCATTGCTTTCCATTGTTTCTTTTAATTCCCTAAAAACATCCTAAGTAGCTCCCTCCTGAATTCCTAGTCAGAGAGGTTGTCTAACACTACAGTACTGTTGGTGTCATCTGGGCTAGACTCTTCAATATGAAAGTTTGGTGGGCTTTTGCGTTGCTTTACCATTGAGAGAGGTGTGGTTTAGTCCTTCACGTTCACTGTTACTATTCTGCTAGATATGCAGTGTGAGTTAAGATAGGCTTATGAGTTATTGGCTACTGTGTTTCTAGTGGCTGAGCTAAAATAGAGAAGTTTCCATCTAAGAAGGTAGCTTATGGTTCCTATGGCATACGTAGTGGGAAAATATTTCTCTGCCGCGTCAGCGGCCGCGGCTCCGGAAAGAGTCCCTGGCACTGGCGAGGAGTTGGGAACATCTCCTTGTTGGAATTGGAGCCGTTCAGCTTTGTTGCCCGGAGCTGGGCCTCCGTGCCCATCCCGCGCAGCTCAGGGGTTGAAAACCGGCTGTCTAGGGGCTGGATCTAGGTGCGCATGTCCAGAAAGAGTCCCAGGCCCTTGGAGGTGGGCTGTACCTGTTTGAAATTGGAGCCGTTCAGCTTTGTTGCCCAGAGCTGGGCCTCTGTGCCCGTCCCGCGCAGCTCAGGGGTTGAAAACCGGCTGTCTAGGGGCTGGATCTAGGTGCGCATGCCCAGAAAGGGTCCCAGGCCCTTGGAGGTGGGCTGTACCTGTTTGAAATTGGAGCCTTCAGCTTTGTTGCCCAGAGCTGGGCCTCCGTGCCTGTCCCGCGCAGCTCAGGGGTTGATAACCGGCTGTCTAGGGCTATTTTTGTATCTTTTAAACATACTTTTTCACATATTCTAAAGATATTCTTAAGAGATCTAATAATGAAGAGGAGACTATTAAAAATATAACTTAAAATCAGTAATGATGTGTTTATTGTGTACAAGAACTATTTGATTACAAATGATTGATCCACCAATCCAAAAATTTTTTTTTTATTTTTTTTTCAATTTTTGAAAAGTTTATTGTTTTGGTTTGGGGACCACACTCTCCTGTGCTCAGGGCTTACTCTGACTCTGTGTTCAGGGATCAATCCTGGGCAGTGCTCAGAGGACCATAATCAGTCCTAAGGATGGAACACAGATTGGAAGCATGTTAAGGCAGTACCCTTTGGCCAACCAAAATTGTCTTTAAGTGGACTTACTTATGTAATGTAAGAATTTGAGAATCAATTTTCTGAAGTTGTACAACCCAAGACTCTAGTAAGATCATGACCCATCAGGTTTCCTTTTTTGTATTTTTTATTGTTTTCTCTCTCACTTCCCTTGCCCCATCCCAATAAACATGGCTTCCATTATGCTTCATCATTCAGAATCAGTGATAAAGAATATTCTTTTCTTAATGGTTTCAAAACATTCCCTGATCTCAAATAATGTGTCCACCCAGTTACTGTTGCCCTGGAGAGGAAATGTGCTTTTATTTTAAACTAACAGTGAGATTAAGCACATCAAGTTACAAGAGTAGGGGTTGACAGGAATTCCCTAGAGAAAAATTATAGTAAATATTTATTCAAAGACATGTAAGTGGGTTCTGAATAACAAGATTTATTGACGCTCATATCTAGAAGAACATTTAGCAATAAAAGAAGTCAAAATACAGTCATTGCCACAATGTTTATCATGTGACAATGAGAATTAGACTACAAATACTCTGAAAACTAATTTATAATAAAAGTAAGAATACTAAATGAGGTACAGCCCGCCTCCAAGGGCATGGGACCCTTTCTGGGCATGCGCACCTAGATCCAGCCCCTAGACAGCTGGTTTTCAACCCCTGAGCTGCGCGGGACAGGCACGGAGGCCCAGCTCTGGGCAACAAAGCTGAACGGCTCCAATTTCAAACAGGTACAGCCCACCTCCAAGGGCCTGGGACCCTTTCTGGGCATGCGCACCTAGATCCAGCCCCTAGACAGCCGGTTTTCAACCCCTGAGCTGCGCGGGACGGGCACAGAGGCCCAGCTCTGGGCAACAAAGCTGAACGGCTCCAATTTCAAACAGGTACAGCCCACCTCCAAGGGCCTGGGACTCTTTCTGGGCATGCGCACCTAGATCCAGCCCCTAGACAGCCGGTTTTCAACCCCTGAGCTGCGCGGGATGGGCACGGAGGCCCAGCTCCGGGCAACAAAGCTGAACGGCTCCAATTCCAACAAGGAGATGTTCCCAACTCCTCGCCAGTGCCAGGGACTCTTTTCGGAGCCGCGGCCGCTGACGCGGCAGAGAAATATTTTCCCACTACGTATGCCATAGGAACCATAAGCTACCTTCTTAGATGGAAACTTCTCTATTTTAGCTCAGCCACTAGAAACACAGTAGCCAATAACTCATAAGCCTATCTTAACTCACACTGCATATCTAGCAGAATAGTAACAGTGAACGTGAAGGACTAAACCACACCTCTCTCAATGGTAAAGCAACGCAAAAGCCCACCAAACTTTCATATTGAAGAGTCTAGCCCAGATGACACCAACAGTACTGTAGTGTTAGACAACCTCTCTGACTAGGAATTCAGGAGGGAGCTACTTAGGATGTTTTTAGGGAATTAAAAGAAACAATGGAAAGCAATGCCAATAGAAGACAAGAGGATCTGAAGGCAGAAATGAGGAAAATGCAATCAGAAATATCAGACCTGAAAAATCTCGTAGGCGAATTGAAAAGCTCAGTGGAAGGCCTCAGCAGCAGAGTAACAGCTGCTGAGAACAGAATCAGTGAACTCGAAGATGAAGTTCAGAGACTCTCCAGAAAAGAGCAGAAAATGGAAAAGAGACTCACAATTCGCGAACAGATGGCAAGAGAAGATCGGGATGAAGCAAAGAGGGGTAACATAAGAATTATTGGAGTCCCAGAGGTACAGGAAGAAAACCTTGATGAAGAAGAAACTGTCAAAGACATCATTGCTACAACGTTTCCAGAGCTGAAGAAAACTTATGACCACATTCAGTAGGCCCGAAGGGTACCAGCTAGAAGAAATCCGAATAAAAATACCCCAAGACACATTCTGATCAAAATGACCAAAACCTTAGACAGAGAAAAAATTCTGAAAGCAGCAAGATCAAAGAAAGAAATCTCTTACAAAGGAGCATCCTTAAAATTCACAGCTGATTTTTCGGATGAAACCCTCATGGCCCGAAAACAGTGGTGGGACATAGTGAAAAAACTCAATGAAATAAATGCCTCTCCAAAGATACTTTACCCAGCGAGACTCTCATTCATAATAGAAGGAACAACACACAGTTTCACAGACAAACAACAGCTCAGGAACTTCATAGACTCAAAACCATGGTTACAAGAACAACTAAATGGGCTACTTTAAGGCAAGAAAGGCCCCTCAAATACACCAAATTTTAACAGAACGATGGGACAAAATCCCATAACAATAATCTCTCTCAATGCCAATGGGCTAAATGCACCAATTAAAAGACATAGAGTGGCAGGATGGATTAGAAAATTGAACCCAACATTCTGCTGCCTGCAAGAAACGCATCTCAATAGTCAAAGCAAACACAGACTCAGAGTCAAAGTCAGGAAAACAATCCTACAGGCAAACAGCTCCCATAAAAAAGCTGGGGTAGCCATCCTTATATCAGACCACATCGATTTCAGAGTGAGGAAGGTCATAAGAGACAGTGAAGGCCATTTCTTATTGATCAAAGGATCTGTACAACAGGAAGAACTTACAATAATAAATGTATATGCACCTAATGAGAGACCAGCAAAGTACTTAAAACAACTACTCATAGATTTGGAAAAAGACATCAATAGCAACACAATACTAGTGGGAGACTTCAACACTGCTTTGTCACCTCTTGATAGATCAACCAGACTCAAGCTTAGCAAGGACATACTTCACTTGAGGGAAACAATGGAAGAAAGGGACTTAGTAGATATATATAGGACACTTCATCCACAAAAAGCTGAATACACATTCTTCTCAAGCGTCCATGGAACATTCTCCAAGATAGACCACATGCTGAGCCACAAAACATGCCTCCATAAAATTAAGAAGATAGAGATTGTATCAACAATCTTCTCAGACCATAATGCGCTGAAATTAGAAGTAAATCACACTCAAAAACAGAAAACTAAATCAAACACCTGGAAATTAAACAGTACACTATTGAACAACGAGTGGATTAGACAGGAAATCAAAGAGGAAATCAAAAGATTCCTAGAAACGAATGAAAATGAGAACACGAGTTACCAAAACTTATGGGACACAGCAAAGGCTGTGTTAAGAGGAAAGTTTATAGCTCTACAAGCCTTCCTCAGGAAGGAGCAGCGAACACACATAAGTAACCTAACCTCACAGCTTAAGAGCTTGGAGAAGGACCAAAAAAAGGAGCACAACCCGAACAGGAGAAAGGAAATAATAAAACTCAGAGCAGAGATTAATGAGATGGAAACCCAAAAAACAATCCGAAAGATCAATGAAACCAAAAGCTGGTTCTTTGAGAAAATTAACAAGATCGATAAGCCGCTAGCAAAACTCACAAAGAAAGGGAGAGAGAACATCCTAATAAACCGAATCAGAAATGAAAAGGGGGTCATTACAACAGAAACCACAGAAATTCAGAGGATCCTCAGGGAGTACTTTGAGAAGCTTTATGCCACGGAACATCAAAACCTCGAGGAAATGGATAAATTCCTAGACTCCTACAGACTCCCAAGGCTGAGCCAAGAAGACCTCGAATACCTGAACAGACCTATCACCATCACGGAAATTGAACTGGTAATAAAAAGTCTCCCCAAGCACAAAAGTCCTGGCCCGGATGGATTCACTAGTGAATTCTTCCAAATCTTTAAAGAGGACTTACTCCCAATGCTCTTTAAGCTTTTCCACGAAATTGAAATAACAAAAACACTTCCGAACAGTTTCTACGAAGCAAATATCACACTGATACCAAAAGCAGACAGAGATACCACAAAAAAAGAGAATTACAGGCCGATATCCCTGATGAACACAGATGCAAAGATCCTCAACAAACTACTAGCAAATAGAATCCAACTACTCATCAAAAAGATCATACACCATGACCAAGTAGGATTCATCCCAGGGATGCAAGGATGGTTTAACATTCGAAAATCAATCAACATAATCCATCATATCAACAAAAGAAAAGATAAAAAGCATATGATTATATCAATAGATGCAGAGAAAGCATTTGACAAGATCCAGCACCCCTTTATGATGAAAACCCTAGCCAAAATGGGTATAGAGGGGACCTTCCTCAACATCATTAAAGCCATCTACCACAAGCCTACAGCAAGCATCATCCTCAATGGGGAAAAACTGAGAGCCTTCCCTCTAAGATCAGGGACGAGACAGGGATGCCCACTCTCTCCACTTCTGTTCAATGTAGTACTGGAAGTACTTGCAATAGCGATTAGGCAAGAAAAAGATATTAAGGGCATTCAGGTAGGAAAGGAAGAAATCAAGCTCTCACTATTCGCAGATGATATGATACTCTACTTAGAGAACCCAATAACCTCCACCAAAAAACTCCTAGAAACAATAGACTCGTATAGTAAAGTTGCAGGTTATAAAATCAATACCCAAAAGTCCATGGCTTTCCTATACGCAAACAGTGAGAGAGAAGAAAGTAACATGAAAAAAAAATCCCGTTCACAATTGTGCCCCAGAAAATCAAGTACCTAGGAATCAGCTTAACTAAGGAAGTAAAGGACCTGTACAAAGAAAACTACAAAACGCTACTTCAGGAAATAAAAGAGGACATGAGGAAATGGAAAGATATCTCCTGCTCACGGGTCGGGAGACTTAACATTGTCAAAATGGCAATACTACCGAAAGCATTGTATAAATTCAATGCAATCCCTATAAGGATACCCATGACATTCTTCAAAGAAATGGAGCAAACACTCCTGAAATTTATATGGAACAATAAGCCCCCACGAATAGCTAAAGCAATTCTTGGGAAAAAGAAAATGGGAGGAATCAACCTCCCTAACCTCAAACTGTACTACAAAGCAGTAATAATTAAAACAGCATGGTACTGGAACAAAGGCAAAACTGCAGACCAATGGAACAGGGTTGAATACACTGACATCTCCCCTCAATCATATGATCATCTAATCTTTGATAAAGGTGCAAGTAATGTGAAGTGGAGTAAGGAAAGCCTCTTTAATAAATTATGTTGGCATCATTGGATGGCTACATGCAAAAAAATAGGCTCAGAACTCTGCCTAACACTATGTACAAAAGTAAGATCAAAATGGATTTAAGACCTCAATATCAGACCAGAAACCGTAAGGTACATTGAAGATAAAGTTGGCAAAACCCTCCATGATATTGAAGCTAATGGTATCTTCAAAGATGCCACGCCACTGGCCAAGCAAGTGAAAACAGAGATAGATAAATGGGACTATCTTAAACTAAGAAGCTTCTGCACCTCCAAAGAAACAGTGACCAAAATACAAAGACAGTCTACAGAATGGGAAAGGATATTCGCCGAATACACATCTGACAAGGGGTTGATATCCAGGATATACAAAATACTGGTTAAACTCCACAAGAAGAAAACATCCAACCCCATCCAAAAATGGGGCAATGAAATGAACAGAAAATTTCTCAAAGAAGAAATCCGAATGGCAAAAAAGCACATGAGAAAATGCTCTACATCATTAATCATCAGGGAGATGCAGATCAAAACCACAATGAGATACCATCTCACACCTCAGAGACTGGCCCACATTCAAAAGAACAAAAGCAACCAATGCTGGCGTGGATGTGGCGAGAAAGGGACACTCCTTCACTGTTGGTGGGAATGTCCACTGGTTCAGCCCTTCTGGACAACAGTATGGACGATTCTCAAAAAATTAGAAATTGAGCTCCCATTTGACCCAGCAATACCACTCCTGGGAATATATCCCAGAGAAGCAAAAATGTATAGTCGAAGTGACATCTGCACTTGTTTGTTCATTGCAGCACTCTTTACAATAGCCAGAAACTGGAAGAAACCTGAATGCCCAAGAACAGATGACTGGTTAAAGAAACTTTGGTACATCTACACAATGGAGTACTATGTAGCTCTTAGAAAAGATGAAGTCATGAAATTTACATACAAGTGGTACAATATGGAAAGTATCATGCTAAGCGAAATGAGTCAGAAAGAGAGGGATAGACATAGAAAGATTGCATTCATCTGGGGATATAAAGTAACAAAGTATGAGATTAATACCCAAGAATAGCTGAGATCAGCACCAGGAGGATTACCCCATAACTTAGAGGCCAGCCGGGTATCCTAGAGGAAAGGGCAGTTCAGATAGAGAAGGGAGCACCAAATAAAGGATGTTTGGAGGATCCTCCCAGGAGGGGAGATGCATGTCGAAAGTAGACTATGGACTGAACATGTTTGCCACTCAATGCCTCTTTTGCAGACCACAACACCCAAAAGGAGAGAGAGAACACAGGGGATTGCCCTGCCACAGAGGCAGGGGGGGATGGGGGGTTGGGGGTGGGAGGGATATTATCCATGGTGGTGAAAAACGGGCACTGGTGGAGGGATGGGTATCTGATCATTGTATAATGGAAACCCAAGCACAAAAAAAATTTTAAATCTACAACTGTAAAAAATAAATAAATAAATATAAAAAAAAAGAATACTAAATGATATGTTAGGTGCACAAATAACAAATTTTATTGAAACTATATTATGTAAAGAAAAGAAACTATATTATGTGATTAGTCATACCTTAGAATAAAGATCTTAGTGGTGTTAAATATTTTTGGTGATTGTAATAAAAGTAATCATTTGATTACCATTTGAAATTCTTTTCATTGGATAATCTTGCCTTTCTTCCCCCCTCACCGTCCTTAAGCATATATAATGGAAAACATCTTTGCAATTATCCGTGTGTTGAAACTTTCATCTCGTTGTATAATTGAAATTTCCTCTGTAGCTAAGTTTTTTTCTGGATCATCAACAGGGTGAAAAAGGAAAAAAAACACAATTTAAATGTTGATCACTGATCATCCCCTTAGGGGAAAAAGGAATCACATGAACTCTGTGTGCGTGTGTATGTATGTCTGTGTGTCTGTGTGTCTGCATGTGAGAAAGAGAGAGCATACACACATGTGCATGCATGTGTGCCGTGCACTTGTGTGAGCTTCCTAAATAAATGCTACTTGTTTCTTCTGAATTTGAACATTTTACAGTGATATGTTTTTTATTATTTTTTAAAAATTTTTGGGTCACACCCGGCAATGCTCAGGGGTTGCTTGTGACTTTGCACTCAGGAATTACTCCTGGCAGTGCTCAGGGGACCCTATGGGATGTTGGGAATTGAAGCCAGGTGGACTTCATGCAAGGCAATGCCCTACCCACTGTGCTATCACTCCAGCCCCTACACTGATATTTCTTGAATGGATTGTGTGTCCGAACTCAAGCAGCTGTATTAAAATTTGGGTACAAAATGGTAAACAAAACATTAATCTTTTATTTTTTACTTTCATTTAAAAACTTTCACTAATAAATCTTTCATAAGTTTACAGACTAGCAAAGAAGACAGAAAATAAATCAAAAACTAATACATAAATAAATTCACAGTAAATAATGGAATCACTAATGCAAATCACCAAGGTACAATGATAATAATAAAGTGTGGAAAAGAAAAATTGTGGACAGGAGTGATAGGACAGCAGGTAAGGAATTTGCCTTGCACGCGGCCGACCTGGGTTTGATCCCCAGCATATCATATGTTTTCCCAGGCACTTCCAGGAGTAATCTCTGAGTGCAGAGCCAGGAGTAACTCCTGTGCATTGCTGGGTGTGACCCAAAAAGCAAAAAAAAAAAAAAAAAGTAGATAGAGAGATATAAGTAAAAGTGGGAGAGCAGTAGAAAAGCATACTAGAAAAGCATGCCATTGACCAAGGTCAGGAAGAAAAAATGGCTAATTTTAAAGTCTATTAGAAAATGAACATTAACAGTCTCCGAATGCAACAGCTATGTGTACCTAGGTCGAGAGGTCAACATGACAAATGACCTGGCACCCGAGCTGCGCAGGAGGAAGAGAGCGGCTTGGAACGCCTTCAAGAACGTCGAAGAAATAGCTAAGAGGACGAAGAACCTCCGGCTCCAGGCACATCTCTTTGATTCCACTGTTCTTCCTGCATTAACATATGCCTCAGAGACCTGGGCCCTACGCAAACAAGATGAGAACGTTATTCAGGTCTCCCAAAGAAGATAGAAAGAGCTATGCTTGGAATATCACGTTTCACTCAAATTAGAGAACGAATCCGGAGTTCTGACATCCGTCGACGATCAAGGATCAGGGACGCTGTCTCATTTGCCAAGGTGTCGAAAATCAGATGGGCTGGTCACGTAATGAGATTTAAAGACGACCGTTGGACTAGAGCTGTTACTGATTGGATTCCACGGGATGTCAAAAGACTGCGTGGCCGCCCACCTACCAGATGGTCAGACTTCTTCACCAAGATCATGAATGATCGGTTTGAGGCCCTTCATGTTCCCGGAGCGAACAGATGCCATTGGGCAACACTAGCATGCGACAGGGACAAATGGAGACGTTACTGGCGCCCGCTCGAGCAAATCGACGACTAACGGGAAGTTAAGTGATTAAGTGATTAACAGTCTGGACTTACATTTGTGAGGATCTGGGTTTGATATATGGTCCCATAAAATAAAAAATACAGTCAGAAAATAAAAACAAAATGAATGAAGATCCAAATAAAATAAATAGAAGAAAAAAAACATAAGATATATGCTCTAGAACTCATAGAACTCAGACATATGACATGAATTTTAAGATTCAATTTCAATGGAAAAGGAAACAAAAAATAAGCAAATATTACTGCATAAAAATAGAAAGCTTTTACACAGAAAGAGAAACTAATACAAAAACAAAAGTCAACTTAATAATTGGGACACATTTACACATCAAACATCCAACAAAGGGTTGTTACCCAAAGCACATAGAGAATTCACAGAAATAGACACCATAAAACCAAACACCTTCATCAAATACTAGAATAAACACTTTTCCAAAACAAACATGCAGATGGTGCACAGGCAAATGAAGAAATGTTTAACATCACTTATTACTAGTTACTAGTGAAATGAAAACTTAAACTACAATAGAAGAGTTCCCTCTCCCTTGTGGAAATGGCCTTAATCTAAAAGATTGGAAATAATAAATTTTTAAAAAGGCATAGGAAAATAGGAACTATTATACAATGTCAGTGGAAATGAAAGTAGGTGCAACCTTTACATAAAATTGTAGGAAGATGCCTTATAAAACTAAAAATTGAAATACCACAAAATTTAGAAATACCATTTTAGGCAATAATCAAAGAATTTGAAAACACTACTTTGAGAAAATATTTACATCCCTGTGTTCACACCTTCAAATCATAAACAAACATGAAATCAACCTGAATTCCCATAATTGATAAAGAAGCTGTACTTATATATCCAATGAACACTATCCCACTATTTATTAAGATGAAACAACACACTTTTTGGCAACATAGCTCAAACTTGTGATTTTGCTAAGCAAAATTAAACAAGAAGTGAAATACAATTACTAGATGGTTTCATATAAATACGGAATACAAATAACAAAAAAATGCAAAGGAAAACTAAAATAACTGTTGGATATGATGGTTATCTAAGAGAAAGGGAAAGACAGACAGTGGGAGAAATAAGTAGAGTGCTTCATTTACATAGAGTGATATTCCTGGAATTTCACTGTTAGATGTGATGATTCTTTCTTTTTTTTTTTAATGTAGGAGTACTGCTATTTATTCAGCCACTGATTAGCTGATTGAATTGTGCATGAACTCCACCTCACTTTTTTTTTTTCATTTTTTATAATTTTATTTATTGAATCACCGTGAAAGCGTTACAAAGCTTTCGGGTCTAAGTCTCAGTCATACAATGAAACACCAGTACCTTCACCAGTGCCCATTCTCCACCACCAAAAACCCCAGTATACCCCCATCCCACACCCTCCCCCTACCTGTGGGGAAGATGATTTCCACATTACTCTCTCTCTACTTTGATCACATTCAATATTTTGACACCAGACCCACCATTATTATTTGAGATTTTATCCCAACACTCAGATATGCTGAAAAGGCAACAGTAGACAATGTGTGTTCTATTGCTGGTTATGAATAACACATGATGTCGCATGGCTGCAGTTGGGCCATATGATTTTGAAATTCTGAAATTTTAAATCTGGAGGGATTTCTGCCAAAAGCCACTGGGTTTCGAGATTTGCTCCTGAGTCTCTGGGATAATGGACATTGAGCAGCTTGAACAGGAGCCAGAGAGGCCATTCGTGGGCGATGACTTGGGGTCTCGTTGGGGTAGGGAGGACATTCCCGGCTCCACCCCCATCCTGTGAGGCCCAACAAGTTTCATTACTGTGGACCCAGACCTGACTGTCCAATGGCCTCTGGAGGATGACGGCCACTGAGCTGCCAAGGGGGAATAGGCCGAGGGACAACACCCTTTCCCCCCTGGCATGGCCCAGCAACAGTAACCTACTGCGTGGTCCGGATGCATTTCTGCCAAAACCCACTGGATTTCGAGATTTGTTTCTGAGTCTCTGGGATCATGGCCATTAAGCAGCTTGATCCAGAGCCAGAGAGGCCGTTCGTGGGCGATGACTTGGGGTCTCGTTGGGGTGGGGAGGACAGGCCCGGCTCCCACCCCCATCCCGTGAGGCCCAACAAGTTTTGTCACTGCGGGCCCAAACCTGACTGTCCAATGGCCTCTGGAGGATGACTGCCACTAAGCCACCAAGAGGGAGCAGGCGGAGTGACAACACCCTTTCCTCCCTGGGGTGGCCCCGCAACACTAACGTACTGCGGGGTCCAGATGCAGTTCTGCCAAAAGCCACTTGGTTTCGAGGTTTGTTTCTGAGTCTCTGGGATCATGGCCATTAAGCAGCTTGATTAGGAGCCAGAGAGGCCGTTCGTGGGCGATGACTTGGGGTCTCGTTGGGGTGGGGAGGACAGGACTGGCTCCTCCCCCCCCCATCCCATGAGATCCTGCATGTCTCGTCACTGGGGGCTCAAACCTGACTATCCAATGGCCTCTGAAGGATGGCAGCCACTGGGCCGCCAGGGGGAACAGGCCAAGGCACGAAATCTATTTCCACCTGGAGTGGCCCAGCACTGTTAACCTACTGCAGGGACCAGACGCATTTCTGTCAAAAGCCGCTGGGTTTCCAGATTTGTTTCTGAGTCTCTGGGATCATGGCCATTAAGCAGTTCAATCAAGAAACACAGAGGCCTTGCCTCCAATTATATAGCTGAGCCGGAGGTGGTTTGTGGGTGTTTCCCACATACCTAACTTTTGGCCGTTTACTTTCTTGGTAAACTTTGCCCCAAGTTTTTGGGGTCTGGCCAAAAGCACAGCAGCAATTTTGGGGTATCTGAAAGTCTGACGTTGCCATCAGGCTGCTGATGCACTCGCCTCACAGGTACAGATTGACCTGCTGGCGGCACCCATACTCCCAGATGTGATGATTCTTATACACCTATAGTAGGTGGGACACTATACATTCTAACTTTTATAGAACTATGAAACAATAAAAAATCATAAAAAAACAAAAATATTATGTTTACATGCAATAGGTTTGCTAATGTCATTTCATGACTAATCATTGAAAGATTATTATTTATTACTCAGTAATGTCTGAATAGTTCAGATTCCTAGGACCAAAATGTTCAAGAATTGTCAGTGCAGCAGATGATAATAAAAAAGAAGAAATGGAGTTGACTTTGTAGATATTAACACTGTGATACTGGAATGGTTAAAAAGAGCAACAAAAATTTAAATGTACAATATTTACTCAGTTTTAGGTTATAATATGAATAAATATATTCATGTGTTGTTAGTAAATTGATTCCAGTAAGTACTTTGGAGAGTGATTTGGCATTATTGTAGGTGCCACTCCTAGAACTGGCAATTTCCCCATGCTAGATATAAAATATTAAATTTTGAGCACGTGTTCACAGAGAAACATACATAATAACTGAAAAAATGTTTGCAATAAAAAATATTATGTTTTACATAGGTTCAAATGGAATGAGAAATTTAACAATTAAACAAAACCCCTGAGTAACATTTATCTCTTTGATGGTATGGCAAATACCTGAAAAGAGCAAATTAAAGTTTTAAATTGTAATTGTGTGTTTTATGAGGGAGCAAATAAAACTAATAAAGATGAAAGGAAGTGTGTGTGTGTGTGTGTCTAAATTTAAAATATTCAGAAGAATCTACTGGTGAAGAGACTGTGTTGGACCATTATATGTCTGAGATTATGAATAATTTGGCAACTTTGTAACTCACAGTGATTCAATTAAAAATAAATAAATAAAATATGTCATCACGCAAACAAGCAAGGGTCTTCAAGTTTGAGATCAAACTTGTTCAAGTTCTTGCTTTTTATAATGCTTTAAATGAAACTGGTTTCCTCTGAGGAGAGTGATAATAATTTAAATTCAGGTACAAAGTGATCTAAATACACAACAAAGTCTAGCTCTTACTAACATACAAGAGTGCGAAAGAATCTTTTGTTTGTTGTGAGTTTTGTAACCAAGCTATTTCAAGAAATTCAGCTGACGCACAGAAACCTGACTATTTTGAACTTCTGGTGCTTCTTAAAATGTACCATATGTTAGAATCGTTGTCAGCCAGAAAAACATCCACTACCTAAGTGCATCCAGACTTTGGGGGAGATCTTGCAAAATTTATCTCAAGTAAATTTGGAGAACAGGGCTGATATAAAAAAAAAATGAACAGAGGTATCTACCTGGTCTGTGGTTATACCCATTCTTAACTCAGTTGGATTTTAAGATTAACTGTGGATGCTCACTTTGGCAGCATATATACTAAAATTGGAATGATACAGATTAGAATGGCCCTTCAACAAAGATTACATGCAAATTTATAAAGTATTCTGTATTTGCCCCATTAATCTAGCAATAGATTTCTAACTTTAAAAAATAAAATAAGATAAAAATATAATCAGTTGGATGAAACTGGATGAATGAATCATTTGGGCCTTGGTTTATTCTTCAATTTGATCAGGAGACCAAGCAAGTTAATTTCATGGATTTTCAGTGCCCCTGTATTCAAATTGTTATTCTTGGTTTAGAAGTAAAGTAGGCAAGCTAAAGTTTGTAAACTATAAAGGAATACTAGAGTCTTTATTATTGTTTCTTTTCAATTCTAATAATTTTTATTAAGCATATATTTTATGAAAGGCATTGTCATAGGTTAAAGGCATTGTTATAGCTATGGAAAGCAAAAATAAATAAAATTATAGCATGCATTTACATAGAAAATGTCCAGTAGAAGTAAAATTCAGTTTATTTCATTATTTATTTGAAATTAGGAAGACCTACAATTTTGCCACTATAGGATCCAGAAAACCCTCTGGAAAAAATTCTTTGACTACAAAATTTCTTTTCAGATATGTAAAGTTGTAGAGAATATATACCTGTATACAGATCCTTTCCATTTAATGGAAACTGAAAATGGAAAGTAAATGGACATGGGATTAAGCAGACTTTAGAGATAAATTGGATCAAACCCTTGACTGTTTTCCTTTAGATCACGGAAACAATTAGGAGTGCTGAAGTTTTAGAACACAGTTATCTGCTTCTAAAGAAAAGGAGGAAATAAAAAATTGTCATGATCTTTGGTTTTCTCATAGCACTTAATTTTTTGGAAGAATGATTTCAGAATGTATTGATTTATTGATACATCAGGATCCTCCATGAGCTGTATTATGGATTCACTACCAGGATTTCACTATTCTACAAGGAAGTGATCATCGACGTAAAGATAGGGATTCAGCAGGGTGACACCATTTCACCAAATCTCTTCAGTGCCACCCTCGAGAACGTCATGCGACGACTGGAATGAGAAGGAATGGGAGTGAAGATAGATGGTTGGCAACTACACCACTTCAGCTTCGCTGATGACATCGTTCTATTAACACCAAACATTAGCCAAGTGGCACAAATGCTGGCCAACTTCGACCATGAGTGTGGAAAGGTTGGACTACAGCTGAATCTCATAAAGACAATGTATATAAGAAATGGTCTTGTTCCTGACGTTCCATTCGCTCTTAATGAAATGAACATCTCCGAATGCAACAGTTATGTGTACCTAGGTTGAGAAGTCAACATGACGAATGACCTGGCACCTGAGTTGCACATGAGGAAGAGAGTGGCTTGGAATGCCTTAAAGAGCATCGAAGAAATAGCTAAGAGGACAAAGAACCTCCGGCTTTGGACACATCTTTTTGATTCCACTATTCTTCCTGCATTAACATATGCTTCAGAGACCTGGGCCTTACGAAAATAGGATGAGAACGCTATTTGGGTCTCCCAAGGAAGAATTGAAAGAGCTATGCTTGGAGTATCACGGTTCACTCAAATGAGAGAAAGAATCCAGAGTTCCAACCTTCGTCAATGATCAAGATCTGGGATGCTGTCTAACTTGCCAAGGCGTCGAAAATCAGATGTGCTGGACACATAATGAGATTTGTAGATGACTGCTAGACCAGAGCCATTACCAACTGGATTCCATGGGACAATCAAAAGATCGTGTGGCCACCCACCTATGAGATGGTTAGACTTCTTCGTCAAGACCCTGAATCATCAGTTTGAGGCTCTTTGTGTTCCTAGAATGAGCAGATGCCATTGGGCTACACTAGCACGTGACAGGGACAAGGGAGACTTTACTGGTGCCCACTCTAGCAAATTGATGAATAACGGGATGTCAAGTGATCAAGTGATCAAGTGACTTCAGGATAATTTCAGAGCCAGTCACCCTGGGAATATGAGCATGTGAGTAAAACCCAAAGCAGCTTGCATCACTGTGACCTTCAGATGCATCAGGTTATAATAACAAAAGATACTACAACACTCACATGCTAACACACAATCCAATTAGGTAGGTTCTTATTGCCTGTGGTTTGTAAACAGAAAAGCCACTTAAGATCAAGAAAGTGTAACATCATCTTGAACATTTATTTTGCAGTTTTGGTGGCTTTTTTTGAGAGTTTTATACATTTTATTTTCATAAAGTAGTTCACGATAGTTCATTACAGATAATATTCAAATACCCACCCCGTCAGCGAGCATCTTCCCACCACAATAAGAGGGAAGTGTGTGAAGGTTGTTGTATTTCATTCTGGACCCATTTAAGCCCATATATAAAAGAATACAAGCAAGTGTGTTAAAACCAAACAGATGTGTGCTACTTCAGGTACACCACTGGGCTAGAGTATAAGAGGTTGCACAGCTGTGAATGAGCAGTGCGTTCCAGGAAATATTGTATTGCTCTGGAGCTTTATTTTATAGTCCCTGGATCTTGGCCATTGATAAGATTACATGGCACCGGGGGGGGTGGGGGGCAGATTGTGGGTGTGACTGCTAAGCTACTGGAAAACTGGAGAACTGGGTGGAGGAGGCCCAGTCCTGATCCAAACAGGCTGGGAGATCTCAGTTACGTGGCCCACATACCTGGGTTCCTCTGCCAGTTCCTTCACGGGTGAGGCTTGTCTAAACATGTGGAGAGTGGCCGTGAGCACCTTGGCTGCGGCTGGGTTCTGGTGGTTTTCGGCTTCCACGGTTCTGTTTGGGGTGAGGGCGGGGTGGGGGGGTGGGGGGGATAAACTCAGAGCTGCTCTGGTGAAGACAGCCTGGCTTGGGATCAGGAAATTCAAATGACCCTGAACATTTGTAATGGTAGATTTTATCCAAGTTTCATACTAGTTTGCATGCTACCGCAAATATGTAGGACTGGAGCAATGTATTAGAAACAAAAAGCAGAAATAATGTAGCAAAAACTAAAGATATGGGTCAGCCTGGCTATGCATACATATCCCATGAACATTTGAAAAACCTATTTCAAGTTTTTTGTTTTATTAAATCACTATGATTTACAAAGTAATTCATAGTTGAGTGTTAGAAAGTGTTTCAGTACCAATTCCACTACCAGTATCAATTTCGCTCCACCAGAGTCCCCTGGTTCTCTCCCACCATTTTCAGCCTGTCATCTTGACAAGTGGTTAAGTTCGGTTGATATAATTTGGATCTCATGCTTTCAGTGATGTTGGATCTGTGGTTTGGAGATATAGCTATAGCACTCCACTACACCACCAATGTGCCACAACCCTTGACTCCTCTACCTTGTTACTTTCTATCCATCTCTTCTTATTTCCCTCCTTGGTTTCTGTCTTTGTCTGTCCTCCTCCCTAAACTCTGGTCAGGGGTGATCTAGGTATCCCCTTTTGCTACACTGCATTTCCTCATCCATTAAATCTATATGCCAATAAGTGAGATCATCTTTTGATTGTCTTTCTTCTTCTGGCTTATTTCACTTAACATGATATCTTCCAGTTCTAAGTTGCAGCAAATTGCATTATTTCATTACCCCTTGCAGAGGCATAGTATTCCATTGTGTACATATATCATATATTCATAAACTATTCTTCTATTGTTGGATAAATAGCCTGATTCTATATCTTATCTATTGTATTAAGTGCTACAGTGAAAAATGGTATGCTTATGTCCTTTTGAATGAATGTGTTCTGTGTCCTGGGGGTAGATACCCAGATGTTAGATATATCATGCCAATTGTCAGATGTGCTCGATATTACTTCATTCAATTCTCAATCCAGCCCTATATTGAAGAAATAGTCTCCAGAATATTATATTTTCAAGGATACAAATACCATTTATCTATCTTTGTAAAGAAAAAGATTATGTCACTTCAATGATATTAAGATTAATGATCTCTAGACTAGAGTAACATAGGGACATTGGTGGAGGACATGAGCACTTTGGTGGTAATGGGGGTGTGGTGAGTTTATACAGGAGAAAATAGCACAGGGCATAAGGTATTTGTCTTTCATGTGATTGACCCTGGTTTGTTCTCTTGCACTGCACAGGGTCCCCTGAACATTGCTGAGAGTGACTCCAGAGCACAGAACCAGTAGGAGCCTCTGAGCTCTACCATATGTGACTTGCAAAATACATACACTTTAACGCCATTGTAACCAACTCACCTAGATTATACTGAAGAATTTTTTTAAAATTAAAGAATTTGGACCCTGACAGATAATAGAAGTAGTAAGGCATTTTCCTTGCATGCAGTCTACTCAGGTTTGATCCAATCCCTGCTACCCCATATGCTCCCCGAACCATGCCAGAGGAGTAGAGGATTGCTCCCTCTTAAACTATGAAGATTAGGATTCCTCTCCCAATTCTCTCATGAGTTGCTTCTGCTCCAAAGTCCTGATTGGCTGTGCTTAAAGTTTTTTTTGGTGATCCTTTCAAAAACAGTATCTTCTC
This sequence comes from Sorex fumeus, assembly GCF_029834395.1. Lineage (NCBI taxonomy): Eukaryota > Metazoa > Chordata > Mammalia > Eulipotyphla > Soricidae > Sorex > Sorex fumeus. The sequence goes on along the minus strand of NW_026606078.1, from coordinate 2,558,104 downwards.
AGGTCAGGCTGGAAAGAGAAGAAAGCATAAATCTATCACTTCTAGACTAGAGTAACATAGGGACATTGGTGGAGGACATGAGACTTGTGCTTCATTATGTGGCTGACTCCAATTTGGTTCTTGTCATCTTGCCCTGAGTACAGCCACTGTGGTTTAATCTCTGCACCCACTTTACACACAAACACACACACAGAGAAAGGGAGAGAGAAAGAGAGAGAGAAACCCACAAAATAATACTGTCTTATCTCTTCTGCAGCATTCCCATTGGGCAATGTTGTATAGTATGTTTCTAATCTATTTTCACTGATCTAATTTCATCTGCTTTATATCTCCAGAAGTCCTTCAAACTGTTCAACATTAGTATTATACTTACTACCCAGGGCTACCATGGGTTCTTTCTTGTTTTTACTTATCTCCTGTTACTTCAATCAGGTTTTGCAAGGAAAGGATAATAAGCATTCCATAATGCACAATTCTAAAGCAAAAATTCTTCTTTGAATTTCTTTCTTGAATTAATAGTCATAATGTAACAAAGATAAAAGTAGTTTGAGAACAAAGATGGAAGGTGTAAGATAAGTCAGCGGGTAGGAGCACATGCTTTTATTGCAGGCTTGGGCTAGATTACTCCCACTGTATGGTACCCTGAACACTGCAAGGAGTACTCTCAGTACTAACAGTTGTGTGGCCCCCAAACCAAAATGAATAAGGAAATTTTCCTACTATGACACTCTGTTATTGCTTTCCCTGAAATCTATTACTTCCAGGCCAGACAATTAACTCTCTAACAAAATCAGGAAAACTTCCATGATTCTATTATTTTGTTGTAGTTTGGGGGCCATGCACAGCAATGCTCAGGGTTAGTCCTGCATCTGCACTCAGGAATTACTCCTAGCGGTCCTGGGGAGACCATGTGGAGTTCCAGTATTAAACTCAGGTCAACCATATGGAAGGCAAGTGCTTTTTCTGTTGTACTATCACTCCAAATCCCCAAACACCATGATTCTTGACCAAGTAGTTTTCCTTCTATTGTTTTAAGTTAAAATCACTGTATCACTGTCATTCTGTTGTTCATCAATTTCCTCGAGCAGGCACCTGTAACGTCTCCTCTGTCCTAGCCCTGAAATTTTAGAAAGTGCCACATTCGAGGCTCTTTCAGGATCAGGAGAATGGACCCATCATTGTTACTGGTTTTTGGCTTATTGAATACGCCACGGGAAGTTTGCCAGACTCTGCCGTGTGGGCAGGATACTTTTGGTAGCCTGCCAGTTAAAAATGAGAAGAGTTTAAGGCCAGAGACAGTACAGACACTTGTCTTATACATGACTCTGGTTTCACCCTCAGCACTGCCAGGAGTAATCCCGGAAAACCTGATTGTGGTCCCAGGATTTCAACAGTGTCCCTGCCCCTAATGAAAGGAATCCGCCAAGTTTTGGAATAAAAATTCTTGCTTTAACAGATTTTTATATATCCTCATCCAAATTAAAACAATATGAAAGATAATTATATCTCTAGACTCAACAATTTATGATGAAAAATTGTAAAATTGTTTGCACTTACCACCTTGGCCTGTTTTCAACAAATAAAAGATTAGTTTGTAAGTATCACTGTCACTGTCCTCCGTTGTTCATTGATTTGCTTGAGCAGACCCTGTAACATCTCTATTGTGACACTTGTTACTGTGTTTGGTATATCGAATACATCACAGGTAGCTTGCCAGGCTTTGCCATGCAGGCGAGATACTCAGTAGCTTGCTGGGCTCTATGAGGGGGCGGAGGAATCAAATCTGGGTCAGCCAGGTTGGTCGGGTGCAAGGCAAACGCTCTACCCACTGTGCTATCGCTCCAACATTCCACAATATACTACTTGTACAATTAAAAGTTAATTTGGAGGTAAAAGACAGGACTTCATTCAACAAAAGTCACAGAAGAGTATGACAGCTTAGTATCATTGTTCTTATCTGAAGATGTAATAGCAAGTATATGACTGGGGGAAAATGCAATCTATCACGCCCATCTGCAGTCCTTTTTGAATCAGCTTATGACAATTCTAAGAACTTGTCACCTTTGAAAGCTGTCTTTTCTGTTGCAAAAGTTAAAACTGGGTAGATTCTAACACTATTTTTTGGCTTACTTTGCTTCTTAAATTATCGTCCATTGAACATTGCCCACAATAGATACTTATCCTATTTAGAAAGGGTACATTGCAGTTTAATTTTATAAACAATTAAATGACGGATGCCCCTTGTTACTAAAATGACTTTTGTTTCAATGATTTTAAAGGAGATAAGACTTTAGAAGTATGTTACAGTGTTATTTTTAAACTAAATTTTTATATAGGGGCCTGTGGATAGGTTAGTGGTAAAGCACCTGCCTTGCTTGCATGAGTTCTGAACTTCTGCCTCCAACATGCCTCATGTCGTTGAGACTCCAGTGGCACTACCATTTGTGATGCCTGGTACCACAGTAAAAGAAAAAAGTGCAATTTCTGGCACACACATCCAAGTGTGAGTACCACAACTTAAGTGTACAACCCCTGGTGAGCAAGTACTGCAACTGATAATTCAAATACTACAAACAAACGTGCAAGCCAACAAGAATCTCAACCAAAAGCATATAAACACTGCAATTAAGAAGCAACCGCTGATGAGCAGTTTGATGAGCAACGCAACTAAAGTGTGTGACCCCTATTTGAAACTGCAAGTGAAAGTGCACAAGTTGCAACCAAGTATGTAATATCCGGTGAGGACCACAACCAAATGTGTATGATCCCCAGTTAACATAATAGCCTCACAAGAGTAAGGGGAGGTGGGTGGGGGGGATTTATTTTAATGGGGAAAAAAATGAACAGAAAATTAAAATGAAATAGAATTTGATGATAGAATGAGAATATAAAGTATTGCAAACTTGAAAACAGGTATATTCACTAGATTAGAGCTAAAAATACATAAAAGTTCTAGACATATGTAGTCATGGAAAAACTCAAAGAGAAACTTGAGATCTTATATTTTAGATATAAATACCTTAAGTCTTTATCATATCTTAGACACAGTAATAAATTTATCATTTTCCTATTTTCATCATAAATCACTATTGAATGAATAACACAGTTGGATTTGAAAAAATTATTTCTGATGATTGATACAAATATTTATATTTTTGGTCTCTTCAAAGTAATACAATATTGCTAGCAATATGCATACTAAATCGATGTTTTTTGAATAACTATAGGATCTGATATTATTTTGATTTTGAGAGATGCTTTATTTTAATTATAAAAATTAAAATTGTAATTATTAGTCTTTAAAAGCATTTCAAATTTCCATTATTATGACATAATTTTTCATTTCTAAGAAATTATTTCAAGCATTTAAAACATCCACAATGTCATAACTGTTGCTCAGTTTTAATAGGAAAAATTCTATAGCTCCTATTGCTTAGGAATTTATTATGCTTGGTATTTGACATTCTTTACAATTTTGGATTTTTCTTGCCTAAAAAATACCTTTACACCACTGTGACATTAATCTAGCATTCATCAAGGAACTTACTTTTAGTCTCCTAAGAACATCATACCCATTCCCATTTCATAATTTTCCTTGAAATACATCTTTAGTTATCTCACTATGATCAAATTCTATTAATATTTAAAAAATGTCAACCAAATTAATAATTTTTAATAAAAATTTGTTGTCATACATTCCAAAAGTAGATATATGTAAAAATTAAAAGAAGTATATTTGAGTAAATAAGATCTAAGCACCAACCAATGCAAGAAATTATAATGACCACTGAGTTTCATAAGAACTTTCATACATTAAAAATAACTATTGAGAAACTTCTGTATTTATTAAATGATTCAATTCCATTAAAATTTGAAGTTATCTTTATTATTTTCAAAATTATATATGAATCCATTCTAAAATGACTGATATTGTAAGACTTTTAATATAAAACATAACTTCATATTCTCATGATTAGACAACTTAAATCCCTAAATTATGAAATTTAGCAATATCTATTATAAAATTTAGTAATAGTACTGATTAAACATCATAGGAGTAACAAAATTTGTGCCTGCTAAAGATTCACATAATTTATGCACTAAAAACAAGAGTATTAACATCATTTTATTATATGTACAAAAATTAACTTTCTTAAAAGCACATACTCTTACATTGTATATCCTGGAAGTTTATTTATTACTAATTCACAAATATCTTTGCATTGCTTTGAAATATTTAGTGAACCAACTTCATCGCTGTCTTCTTCAAGGTTATCTGATGTGCTGCTGAAATCCAGGATATTAAATTTCAGTTCTGACAAACTAGGTGGCATATAGGAGCTCACTTGAGATGTCTGAGGTGATTGACTTCTTTCTAAAGATTTGCAACCATATATTGTTTTAAGTTTAACAGAGATATCTTGGTTGCTCCTTATAAATTTAGAATTATGCATATTATTTTGATCTTCCTGGTTTTTATTTTCCTCAGTCCAAAGTGATGAAGATAAATCACTGCTAGATGCTTCCTTCAAAATTCTATCTTGAGTTTTTGAAATATAACAACTTTTTTTTGAGTGTACTGGTGATCCAGCTGAAAATGGTGGACTAATAATAGAACTCTTTTCACTGCTATTTTCCCTTCTGGACAATCTTGTTACACTAGATTTGTTTTTATACTGACTATGTTTAGGACCTTCTGTCCTTGAACTGCTGTCACAAACTGATAAAATTCTGCTGGTATCCTCAGCTGAATAGAAATCTTCAGAATAGTAAGGGCTAGTAAAATCATCTGAATATTTCAATGAGATGTTTTCTGAGGAACTATTTTTACTTACTTCATTTTCAGTCATATCAGCATAAAAATGTTCATTATCCATGGTTTCAGTTTTCCCATCATTTATTTGTCTATCTACTACAATTCTGTCTACTGCAACCAGTCGGAAACCACAGGGACTTTCAGCTTTCACTATCATTTTTGTTTCGGAAATATTTGTATGCGGGACAACAGAGTTTGCAGAACTCACTATTTCTTCCAATGAAGTATCATTGGTTCTATTTTTACCACAATCAACTGTCTCTTCTGTTGCATGATTCAGTTTATTTTCTTTATTCAAGCTGGGGTCATCAAAACCCCCACTAACTTGTTTTGAAGTATCACTATACTTAACAAAAGATGCATCTGATTCTAAATCTTTATCTCTAGGAGGTTGATGTTGCTTTTGGTGTTGTTTTGCAATGCTGAATGCTTTGGAAGAAGGCATTCTGAGTTTTGCACCTAACATCTGTGCTTGCATTTTTCGATACTGTTCTCTTTTTTCATGCACTGCCAACATAGCAGGATTTGTTTGCTTTAAACGAAGTTTGAGTGTATTTGTTAAGCCATAAAATAGCTTCCCCCTTGGAACTCTTTTTGGGATAACATTTTTCTCTTGAAAATATTTACCATCCTTTAGGTTTTCAACTTGATTCTTTTTATGTTGAAGATTGATTGCCTTTTCATTCGCCCCCACAGAAAGCTTATCCTTCCTAGATTTAGCTTCAAATGCAGATTTGGCAGAAGATTCTGATAACCTCTTATGCTCAGAACTATAGAGCCAGGCCAACTGAGGATGTACATAAAGAGGATCTGCCATGGGTTGGTTTAACAATAAGGACAATTCAACCAACAAAGCATTTAACATTGGCAGCTGATTTATTGAACCAATTCTATTTTGTTCAGTTTGAGGCTGATATGTAGTTTGATTAGTTGTTCCTATATCCTGATTGTTTGGAGGATTAAGAAGCACTGGAGGACTCTTGGGTGTTGGAAAATTTGTATGTTTTACAGAATTAACACATGTTGAGAAACTTACAAGTTTTTCTTCCGGAAAAGTATCATTCAGTTCCTCAGATAAATTTGTTTGAGGCTTAATAGTGATTTTACCCGGTACATGAAAAGCTTTTTCTAGGGTAAAATTAGTGTAATACAGAGGAGGGGGGCAAATTATATTGGTCTCAATGTCCAATTCTGTGACTTCTTGACCTAGAGTGCTAACACTCCTTACATTTGCACAAACTCCGTTGATTTTGCTATTCTCCACAGAACCAGTGCTATCAGAGTTGGCCTGATTGTGTAAGACTACTTCCTTAGAGTTCTTTGGTGCCTTTGGAATTTTTAAATCTACCTGGGACCCATCAGCATTAACTTCGGGCAGCTCTGAGGCTGGCTGATGTTTTTTCTGCTGGGTTTGGGAACTGACCTTTAAGGTCTTCTGCAATTCTACCCCCTCTACTTCACCTCCTTTATAAGTGACAGGCCTCTGAAGGTGGCCCAGCAAGCTGCTTTCCAAAGCAGTCAGGCGGTAGCCCAGGGCAATGCTCCCTAGGCACTCCCCTACTTGGTTATGCAGCGGAAAACTTCGTCTATCACCCTGGGAGGAGCCTGAAGAGGCAGCTCCCAGAATTTTGTGCGCAGCGGCAGCCAGTGAGATACTGCTGGAACCGAGCAGCTGCGGGGCAGGAGTCGGGAGCCCGGGAGGCAGGTGCAAGAGTAAGGTGTAAAGTGGGGTCCGAAGCAGCGAGCGGTGCAAGGTGGCAGGGTGCAGGCGGAAGAGACAGGACTTGCCGCGACCGAAGCTGAACAGCCCGGGTCTCGGTTCCGGAGCTGGGGCGGCCGGACCTCCAGGAGGGTAAACTAGCAGCGTAGGGAAGTCCAGCAGGCGGAAGGCCACTACGGGGCACAGGCGGCGCAGCGATGAAGTCCCCTCTTCGTCTCCCTGTTTCTCGGAGAACGCTGGCGGCTTTACCTTTCCGACCTCAAGATGCACCCAGTCCACGAGCAGCTCCAGAGAAAAAAGCTGCTCGGTTACGGAGGCCGCCATCGCTGTTGCTCCAGGAGATGCTGCCGCGGTCTCGGCCAACGGAGAGCCTAAACCCTTAGCTCTCGCGAGAGATAGGAAGAAAAGCCCATCAGACCCCGCCTCTCGCGAGATTGGGGTAGGGGGCGGGGGGGAAACAGGTCCCTGCTGTTCAGTCCTGTTCAGCAGGCTGATGTTTTTTTCTGCTGGCTTTGGAAACTAACCTTTAAGGTCTTCTGCAATTCTACACCCTCTATTTCACCTCCTTTATAAGTGACAGGCCTCTGAAGGTGGCCCAGCAAGCTGCTTCCCAAAGCAGTTAGGCGGCAGCCCAGGGCGATGCTCCCTAGGCACTCCCCTACTTGGTTATACAGCGGAAAACTTCGTCTATCACCCTGGGAGGAGCCTGAAGAGGCAGCTCCCAGAACTTTGTGCGCAGCGGCAGCCAGTGAGATACTGCTGGCACCGAGGAGCTGCGGGGCAGGAGTCGGGAGCCCGGGAGGGCTCTGCCTTTGTTCTACTCAGTGTATCTTGCTTTCCAGATTTGTCACAATGTTTGCAATAGCCTGCTAGTAGGGGGTGAGGGTGGGGAGGGGGCGGAATGCGGGGAGTTGTGGAAAGGGGAGGGAAGCGCTTTCTGCCTTGTCTTAAAATTTAAGGAGACATCCTCCTAACTAGAATAACCTGGCAGCTAGGCTGAAGCTGAGTCTGATGCTTGAAGAACCGTAAATTCTGTAGCAACGAGTTGGACCTGATTCTGTTTACGTTGTTTGCAGTAAGTACGTGAACCTATGTTTAGGAATGCAGTAGTAAGAATCCAAAGGATAGTTTCTCCTGTTAAAATAAAGTAATCTGGGGGCTGGAGCGATAGCACAGCGGGTAGGGCTTTTGCCTTGCACGCGGCCGACCCAGGTTCAATTCCCAGCATCCCATATGGTCCCCTGAGCACCACTAGGAGTAATTCCTGAGTGCAGAGCCAGGAGTAACCCGTGTGCATTTGTGCATTGGCAGGTGTGACCCAAAAAGCCAAAAAAAAAAAAAGTAAAAAAAAAATAGAGCAATCTGCTGGGAGAGTGTTACAGTACCCTGAGAGATAGTTATGACCTGAGTATGGTGCAGGTGAAAAAGAAGAAACACGTGACAGCAAAATAAAATTTAGTGAATAGGAGAAAGAAGTTAAGGGTAAAGATATTCTTTAAACAATTTTTCTTTTCTTCCCCCTCCCCTCCCACTCCTCTTTTTTGTTGTTGTTGTTGTTTTTTGTTTCTGGGACGTACCTGTGCTATCCAGGACTCACTCCTTTCTCTTTGCTCAAGAATCTCTCCTGGCAGTGTTCAGGAAACGAGATATGGTGTTAAAGATAAAACTTCAATGGGCTGCATGAAAGGCAAGCATCCTACCCACTGTGTTGGCTCACTGATGATTTGGGTAAAAATATTCTGCTAGGAAAAGTTTTAAGGAAAAAAAGGAGGCACAGACTAGATTTATTTTTAAGTTACTTTGGGTTTTGAGGATATGTAGGCTATGAGGTGCTTATTAGATCATATATGGAGCAATAGCACAGTGGTAGGGCGTTCGCCTTACAAGCGGCCAAAATGGCCGACCTGAGTTCTATTCCTCCACCCCTCTCAGAGAGCCCGGCAAGCTACCAAGGGTATCTCGCCCGCACGGCAGAGCCTGGCAAGCTCCCCGTGACATATTCGATATGCCAAACCACAGTAACAACAAAGTCTCCAATGGTGACGTTACTGGGCCCGCTTGAGTAAATCGACGATCAATGGGAGGGCCTTTACCTTTACCTTTATAAATATATCCAACTTAGTTATATCTTAGAGTTAAATTATATTAGACTGAAGCTCAGAAGAACACAGTGGGGCTTCAAAATATTCAGAATTTAAGGGGCTAGGTACAAAATGAAGATGTGAGGTAGGTTTCATTTTATAATATAAAGAGGCTATTGGTCCTGAAAATCTTACTCTGATTATAGAGAATACATATATCAGAGTGCATGCTTAAGTGATGGATGGTATAGAATTTTGAATGACAATATTCACGAGTGAAATAAATGTGGTATTGTATCCCTGTGTGGCAGACAAACACAAAGATAAAATTCTTCATACATGGTAGCATATGTAAGTAGAATAGCACTTATGTCTTCGATATCAGAAAAGGGAAACCAGCATTGCTATTTTGTGAGAACATTTTACATCCATAACATAATAAAATTTCTAGAAAGATAATAATTTTTTGCCCAGATACTTTCCATGAGTGGTATTGCAATGAGTGAATATTTTGCGATGGTAATTAGTGCTAAATATAACAAGCTAAACTGTTGCTCTGACTTATAATTTTTCCATATGCATAGAGCACACACACGATCAACGGGAGGACCTTTACCTTTACCTTTACCTTTATAGCTAAGAACCTGGATTTTGTAGGCAAACCATCTGGCTTGATCTGTGGCTCTGTGACTTATTTATTAATAATTTTAAATTTTTTAAACAAGGCCCTCCCGTTGATCATCGATTTGCTCCAGCAGGCCCAGTAACGTCTCCATTGGAGACTTTGTTGTTACTGTGTCTGGCATATCGAATACTCTCGGTAGCTTGCCGGGCTCTCCGAGAGGGGCGGAGGAATCGAACTCGGGTCGGCCATGTTGGCTGCGTGCAAGGCAGATGCCCTACCCACTGTGTTATCAGTGATGTAGTAATAAGTGCTTCAAAAATAATATAAAATTAATATTCCCAAAATTCTCAGAATAGTGCCTGGCGCATAGTAAATGTTTTTAATATATTTTGTTTAGCAGATTTTTAGCTTTTTTAAAGCACTCTCATAATAAATAACTGTACCTATAGAATTGTTATTTATAAATTTTAATATAATGGGCTGGAGCGAGAGCACAGCAGGTAGGGTGTTTGCCTTGTATGCGCCAACCCAGGTTCAATTCCTCCGGCCCTCTTGGAGAGACTGGCAAGCTACCAAGAGTCTCTTGCCCTCATGGCAAAGCCTGGCAAGCTACCCGTGATGTACTTGATATGCCAAAAACAGTAACAACAAGTTTCACAATTTGTTGTGAGACGTTACTGGTTCCCACTCTAGCTAATCGATGAACAACTGGAGGGCAGTGCTACAGTGCTATTGTAAATAAATATACTTATAGAATAAATATTCTATTATTGGAAAATATGCCTGTCCTCAGAATGTGTGCAGTATTTCAATGTGGAACTCTATTTCTAGTCTTTTCATCCCCATCTATTGCTAAACTTTCGGATAGGAGGAAATTACACTTTTTCCATTATGCTCTCATTATGCCAGGGCCATAATTATGATAAAAACACCGTCACTTCCCACACTAGAAATATGAAGTCGCTATTGAACCAAACAAAGACCATGTTCCTGATCATCAGAGAGCAAAACATTGTCACATCAGCTTTTGCTCCAAGAAAAGACTTTTATTGCTGTCCAGAGTACAGTGGAGCCAGAGCAATATACTTTTGATTAAAGCAGTAGTTTACCTGCAGAAGAAAGTGATTTTATATACTCTGTTTGCTGTGATGAGTAATACAACAAACAGAATTATGTTGTTTATTTTTCTGTGCATTTCCTTCTAAAAGGTAACTTGTAGCAGATCTTAGATTATTTTGTGTATTTTAAAAGGAAAAGGAAAACAGGAAAAAACACTAGGGTCAGTGTTCTGCCCGTAGTTCTTCCTGCAGAGTAGAGTGTAAAAGAGTTATGGATCTAAACCAACTTCTTTTAGGGACACAAGTTCACTGTTGCAAATAAGTATAAATAATATAAAGAAACTATAAATTGGTGCCCAGAGTCTGTATTGATTTTTCATTTTTAATTGCTTTTATTTTATTTTAATTTTTCAGAACCCTATATTGGAAATTTCTTACTTATGAAAAAGAAAGGAGAGTGAGAGGAAAGCAAAAGGATGGGGACTGAAAGCCAGAAAAATCTCTTCTAATGGTAAAAGGGTAAAAGAGAAAAATATGACTGAAAGATAAATCTCTTCCTGAAAAGAATGGGAGAATTTGTGCAGCATCAGAAGTTATTGTAAATATGAATTCACTTGTAAGATAATTATTCATAAGATAAATAGGAGGCTTTTAGTATGAATCTTGTGACTTGGCAACTAGAAATGTGGTATAGGAATAAATGTATGCATTGAAGTTCAGTGGTCCTGGATTAAAATGTCAGCTTTTCCATTTCATAATCAGTAAATCTGGGACAAGTTCATCCCAGGATATTTCCTGGATTCTCAAATAATGATGTATATGTTAAAATCAAGATCCTTGGTTTGGCTGGGGGATCAGCAGGGGTAGCTAAAGTGGTAGAACACATGGTTAGCATGTGCTGAACACTCAGTTTGTTGCCTGGCATTACATGCCTAACCCCTACATACACACACATGTGCATGTATGCACACACACATACTGAACTGCTGGGTATAATCCTGGTGTCCTGTAAGCATGCACTTCTGTATTAAAGTATTTGGACCTGAATATCACAAGAAGTATCCCCAAACCCCTTGAGTACAACCCACTTGTTGTGGTCCTTAAAGGTAAGGTAAAGGTAAAGGCCCTCCCGTTGTTCATCAATTTGCTTGAGCGGGCCCAGTAACGTCTCCATTGGAGACTTTTCTTGTTACTGTGTCTGGCATATCGAATACGTCACGGGGAGCTTGCCAGGCGGGCGAGATACTCTCAGGAGCTTGCCAGGCTCTCCGAGAGGGGCGGAGGAATCGAACTCGGGTCAGCCATGTTGGCTGCGTGCAAGGCAAACGCCCTACCGCTGTGCTGTCGCTCCTTATAAAAATTATATGAAGGTTCTTGGGCTCTGATTTCAGAAATTTCTGTTCACCACATCAGAAGTAGGGCCAAGAGATATTCTTTTATATTAGTATCCTAGATAATACTGTTACGTGAAGTCCTACAACTGTACTGTTCAAATTACAACTCTAATTTCTGGCTCACTATAGATTTTGGAATATGCACCAAGTAGCACTGTGGCACTGTCCTCTCATTGTTCATTGATTTCTCGAGTGGGCATCAGTAATGTCTCACAACAAATTGTGAGACCTGTTGTTACTGCTTTTGGCATATTGAATACGTCACGGGGAGCTTGCCAGGCTTTGCCGTGGGGGTGAGATGCTCTTGGTAGCTTACCAGGCTCTCTGAGAGGGGAGGAGGAATCAAATGCAGGTCAGCCGGGTGGGCCACGTGCAAGGCCTTACCCGGTGTGCTATCGCTTTAGCCCGTAGAACATTATCAAACCAATTAAGTAGCAGATTTATATGATCATAGTCTCTCTTTCACACTTTACACATGAAATAGAATTCATGCAATAGGAGACCCTGACAAGTCACATTGTTGTCAACATGATCCAAGTGCCAAGAGATGACAATATAGCAGCAACAAGAGTCCATCCTGCTCTCAGAAGAGGATATAGAAAACTCTTGGAGTGGGGCATTATAGTAACTCCTTCACTCCATCACAGACTGAACCCTGTCTACCCTGTCTGCTAAGACACCAATGCATAGTATTGGTCCATTGGGGAAGACTGAGAGAAATTGTACCCATGAAAACGTCTTTCTGTCTTATTCAAATAATCACTGTGAGTTCACAAAGTGTATGGGTGCTGCGAAACGTGTGCATTTCGTGGCCGAAGCTGCCTCTTGTCCTCCCCAGGCCTCCCCAGCAGAGAGCCTGGGGACCACAGTCTGATGGCGAAAATGGCCTGTTTAATGCAGAGCTGCTACCATACTTAGGGAATCTGAGGGGGTTTGAGGTAAGGACATAGGTGTGAATGATCATTTACAGAGAAAAAACATTTGGCAGAGGCAATTTCCTTAGGGAGATTTAACTTAAGGAGACACTCTGTCTCCCCAAAACATCTACATTGCTTTTGTCTTTCCTTGTAGTTGTATATGTTAAAAAAGTTTACTTCTTATTAATATTTTCAGTTGATTGGATAAATACAGTAAGAGACAAAGGTCCCAAAACTAATTCTCTGGGCTCTGAGAGAAAGCAGGGCTTTTACCGTAAATCCCAGACTAAATCTCCTCAAACCAGTTCAGTTTGTCCTTCCCCATGGGAGTCCTGCCTCATTGCATCAAGACCATGCATTTATGCTTTCTAGACTGTCCCATTTTGATGCCGGGATAGCTTCACCACTCGCCTCAGGTCCATCCCAGTCCCACAGCTGGACCTCCCTTTTGGGGTGTTAGGAACTACAGCAACTGAAGTCTGAGTCAAGTAATTATGACCAATGCCCAGGAGTAGATATATTTCAGTCAGTCAACTCCCAAATATTAGAAGCATATCATTAATGGTCTTTCTCTGTTTAACCAAAGACTCCCAAATATTAGGAGCATAGCATTAATGGTCTTTCTCTGTTTAACCAAAGAACATTGCCCTATAATAAAATATTAAAAGACTTTAGAGAAATGGAAAAACAGGTACAAATACCGAGCACTTCAAATACAAAGGACTACAAATACAAAGTCCATAATTACCTGAAAGTTTGGCTTGAGTAATCAAGACTTACTTGGGGAACTGAGACAATGAGAGGTAAAACAACAAAGGTTAAAGATAAACTAAATCTGGGATGCTAGCAAGAGCCTGCTAAGCTTCTCTGGGAGGAAGAAAAGGGGCAATTCATTGATGAAGCCTAAAATCCTTAGGGCTAATATCCAACAAGCACTGTTAGGAATTTCCTAATCTTGTAAGAACTAATACAAATATCTGCTCCATGGGGCCAGAATAGTAATCCAATTGGTAGAGTCTTGCACACTGCCAATCCAGGTTCAATATCTGACACCCCATGTAGTCCCCACAACCCTACTGACAGTTATCCGTGAGTACAGAGTCAGGAGAAAGTCCTGAGCACCACTAGGTGTGGCCAAAGCTCCAAATTAATCAAATCTGCTCCATTTCATGAAATGAGTTTTAATTTTTGTATTCATTAACTATCACATAATTTATAGTAATAATGAAAATAGAACCTGTTGTTTTCAAACTAGTGAGATACCTATCTTTTGAAATCTGGGAACTAGACCAAAGATTTTAATATTTTCATTATGCATGCCAGAACTTTAGGAGATTGTATAGTGGATCATTAACTACAAACTAGAACTGGTAAACACTAAAATACCTGTCTATACTGTTCTAGCACTGAAGTGCTTCCTATATATGCTACTCTATAACCGCAGAAGTAAATTACTCATTATTTAATCCTCTTTGTAACCCCATGGAACTGCTGGTATGCTCATAATGAAATTAAACTAGCTTGGAAAAATTAAATTATATGTAGCAATATGAATTCATGCAGGACATTAAGTTATGAACTGGGATAAAATTCAGTTCTGCCTGACTTAAAAATGAAAGTTTGTATTCAGTTCCCAATATTTTTCTTAGTTTACTTGTACATACGCCAAAGAATATTAATATAGAAAAAAATTTAACATCTGATTTAAAAAATTGTGGGCTGGAGAGATCGCCTGAAGGGAGGGAGCATATACTTGGCATGTAGAAGGTTACAAGTTTGATTCCCTACACAATATGGCCCACATTACAATATAAGCACCACAGGGTCATCTTGAAGCCCCACTGAAACCAAGAAGCAAGATGCAGAATGTAATATGTTCTATGAGGAGATAAACTCTATTAAAGCCAAAGGTGAAGTAAGTAGGGTCTGCACCAAACATTCGTCAGAGACACAGTGAATGGCAAATGTGAACTTTATTTGTATTCTTAATTCTCTAAAATAGCATGCTTGAGGCAGTAGTAGCAGTTGATTGTAAATTGTCTTTAGATGATGGAGAAAAAACATTGTTAATATCATTAGATTATTTTAAATTTTCACATATATAAGAGATACTAATCGAAGTAACAGGGTGAAATGATTGTTTAAATGCCACAGGATTGTTTAGAATTTTAATAGGTGAAGCAAATGTGGCAAAATGTTTATAATTATTAAATCTGTAGCAAAATGCACAAAGATATCAGTTCACTGTGTCATTTCCTCTAGTTCTGTGTATGTTAGAGCATCTTGATAATAAATGTCTTGTCTCTTTAAATGTATTACAGGATCATTTGTAAAACATTATATATCTATAATTGAAAAAGGACTAGATGGGCTGGAGCAATAGCACAGCGGTTAGGGTGTTTGCCTTGCATGCAGCCGACCCAGGTTCTATTCCCTGCATCCCATATGGTTCCCTTGAACACTGCCAGGAGTAATTCCTGAGTGCAGAGCCAAGAGTAGCCCCTGTGTATCGCCAGGTGTGACCCCAAAAGCAAAAAGAAAAGAAAAGAAAAAGGACTAGACTATTCATACTATAGAAACAAACCATGATGTATAATGTACTAGCCAGCATAAAGTACTGGTGACTGTCCCAGGTGGTATTTTATACGTGTATGTATGTATGTACGTGTAAGACCAAGCATGTTTGGAATTCCTTCTGTCCTTGCCTTATTTCTCAAGGCACGTGTCTTAAAGAGGTTACATAGAACTAAACAAGAAATGAAACCCTCCTCCCATACCACTTCCTTTTAGTGTATATATTATTATTGATGTCTCCTTTTAAAGTTTACTTCATCTATTTTAAGGAAAGAGAGTAATTGTGCTATTTTTCATAATATACATCTATATTTCTTTCTTTTTTTTGAAATACCTTCTATTTATTTTAAGACTTGTTGGTTTTGTTTTTCTTTTTTTTTAGGTTTTTTTTTTTATTAGTGAAACACCATGAGGTACAGTGGTAGATTTAGAATTTTTTTGTGCTTGGGTTTGATTATACAATGATCAGATACCCATCCCTCCACCAGTGCCCATTTTCCACCACCATGGATAATATCCCCCCCACCCCCATCCCCCCATTCCCCCCTGCCTCTATGGCAGGGCGATCCCCTGTGTTCTCTCTCTCCTTTTGGGTGTTGTGGTCTGCAAAAGAGGCATTGAGTGGCAAACATGTTCAGTCCATAGTCTACTTTCGACATGCATCTCCCCTCCTGGGAGGATCCTCCAAACACCCTTTATTTGGTGTTCCCTTCGCTATCTGAGCTGCCCTTTCCTCTAGAATGCCCGACTGGCCACTGAGCTATGGAGTAATCGTCATGGTGCTGATCTCAGCTATTCTTGGGTATTAATCTCATATTTTGTTACTTTATATCCCCCAGATGAATGCAATCTTTCTATGTCTATCCCTCTCTTTCTGACTCATTTCGCTTAGCATGATACTTTCCATGTTGCACCACTTGTATGTAAATTTCATGACTTCATTTTTTCTAAGAGCTACATAGTACTCCATTGTGTAGATGTACCAAAGTTTCTTTAACCAGTCATCTGTTCTTGGGCACTCAGGACTTTTCCAGTTTCTAGCTATTGTAAAGAGTGCCGCAATGAACAAACAAGTGCAGATGTCACTTCGACTATACATTTTTGCCTCTCTGGGATATATTCCCAGGAGTGGTATTGCTGGGTCAAATGGGAGCTCAATTTCTAATTTTTTGAGAATCGTCCATACTGTTTTCCAGAAGGGCTGAACCAGTGGACATTCCCACCAACAGTGAAGGAGTGTCCCTTTCTCGCCACATCCACGCCAGCATCGGTTGCTTTTGTTCTTTTGAATGTGGGCCAGTCTCTGAGGTGTGAGATGGTATCTTATTGTGGTTTTGATCTGCATCTCCCTGATGATTAATGATGTAGAGCATTTTCTCATGTGCTTTTTTGCCATTCGGATTTCTTCTTTGAGAAAGTTTCTGTTCATTTCATTGCCCCATTTTTGGATGGGGTTGGATGTTTTCTTCTTGTGGAGTTTAACCAGTATTTTGTATATCCTGGATATCAACCCCTTGTCAGAGGTGTATTCTGCGAATATTCTTTCGCATTCTGTAGACTGTCTTTGTATTTTGGTCACTGTTTCTTTGGAGGTGCAGAAGCTTCTTAGTTTAAGATAGTCCCATTTATCTATCTCTGTTTTCACTTGCTCAGACAGTGGCGTGTCATCTTTGAAGATACTATTAGCTTCAATGTCATGGAGGGTTTTGCCAACTTTGTCTTCAATGTACCTTATGGTTTCTGGTCTGATGTTGAGGTCTTTAATCCATTTTGATCTTACTTTTGTACATGGTGTTAGGCAGAGTTCTGAGTCCATTTATTTGCATGTAGCCATCTAGTGATGCCAGCATAATTTGTTAAAGAAGGTTTCCTTACTCCACTTCACATTACTTGCAACTTTATCAAAGATTAGATAATCATATGATTGAGGGGAGATGTCAGTGTATTCAACCCTGTTCCATTGGTCTGCAGTTCTGCCTTTGTTCCAGTACCATGCTGTTTTAATTATTACTGCTTTGTAGTACAGTTTGAAGTTTGGGAGGTTGATTCCTCCCATTTTCTTTTTTCCCAAGAATTCCTATAGCTATTCGTGGGGGCTTATTGTTCCATATAAATTTCAGGAGTGTTTGCTCCATTTCTTTGAAGAATGTTATGGGTATCCTTATCTGGATTGCATTGAATTTATACAATGCTTTCGGTAGTATTGCTATTTTGACAATGTTGAGTCTCCCGACCCATGAGCAGGGGATATCTTTCCATTTCCTCATGTCCTCTTTTATTTCCTGAAGTAGCGTTTTGTAGTTTTCTTTGTACAGGTCCTTTACTTCCTTAGTTAAGCTGATTCCTAGGTACTTGATTTTCTGGGGCACAATTGTGAACGGGATTGTTTTTTTCATGTTGCTTTCTTCTCTCTCACTGTTTGCATATAGGAAAGCCATGGACTTTTGGGTATTGATTTTATAGCCTGCAACTTTACTATACGAGTCTATTGTTTCTAGGAGTTTTTTGGTGGAGGTTATTGGGTTCTCTAAGTATAGTATCATATCATCTGCGAATAGTGAGAGCTTGATTTCTTCCTTTCCTACCTGAATGCCCTTAATATCTTTTTCTTGCCTAAACGCTATTGCAAGTACTTCCAGTAATATATTGAACAGCAGTGGAGAGAGTGGGCATCATTGTCTCGTCCCTGATCTTAGAGGGAAGGCTCTCAGTTTTTCCCCATTGAGGATGATGCTTGTTGTAGGCTTGTGGTAGATGGCTTTAATTATGTTGAGGAAGGTCCCCTCTATACCCATTTTGGCTAGGGTTTTCATCATAAAGGGGTGCTGGATCTTCTCAAATGCTTTCTCTGCATCTATTGATATAATCTTATGCTTTTTATCTTTTCTTTTGTTGATATGATGGATTATGTTGATTGATTTCCGGATGTTGAACCATCATTGCATCCCTGGGATGAATCCTACTTGGTCATGGTGTATGATCTTTTTGATGAGTAGTTGGATTCTATTTGCTAGTAGTTTGTTGAGGATCTTTGCATCTGTGTTCATCAGGGATATCTGTCTGTAATTCTCTTTCTTTGTGGTATCTCTGTCTGCTTTTGGTAACAGTGTGATATTTGCTTCGTAGAAACTGTTCGGAACTGTTTTTGATCTTTCAATTTTGTGGAAAAGCTTAAAGAGGATTGAGAGTAAGTCCTCTTTAAAGATTTGGAAGAATTCACTAGTGAATCCATCTGGGCCAGGACTTTTGTGCTTGGGGAGACTTTTTATTACCATTTCAATTTCCTTGATGGTGATAGGTCTGTTCAGGTATTCCAGATCTTCTTGGCTCAGCCTTGGGAGTCTGTAGGAGTCTAGGAATTTATCCATTTCCTCGAGTTTTGATGTTCTGTGGCATACAGTTTCTCAAAGTACTCCCTGAGGATCCTTTGAATTTCTGTAGTTTCTGTTGTAATGACCCCCTTTTCATTTCTGATTCGGTTTATTAGGGTTTTCTCTCTCCCTTTCTTTGTGACTTTTGCTAGAGGCTTATCAATCTTGTTAATTTTCTCAAAGAACCAGCTCTTGGTTTCATTGATCTTTCGGATTGTTTTTTGGGTTTCCATCTCTTTAATCTCTGCTCTGAGTTTTATTTCCTTTCTCCTGTTCGGGTTGTGCTCCTTTTTTGGTCCTTCTCCAAGCTCTTAAGCTGTGAGGTTAGGTTACTTATGTGTGCTCGCTCTTCCTTCCTGAGGAATGCTTGTAGAGCTATAAACATTCCTCTTTACACAGCTTTTGCTGTGTCCCATAAGTTTTGGTAACTCGTGTTCTCTTTTTCATTCGTTTCTAGGAATCTTTTGATTTCCTCTTTGATTTCCTGTCTAAGCCCCTCGTTGTTCAATAGAGCACTGTTTAATTTCCAGGTGTTTGATTTAGTTTTCTGGTTTTGTGTGTGATTTACTTCTAATTTCAGCGCATTATGGTCCGAGAAGATTGTCGATGCAATCTCTATTTTCTTAATTTTTTGGAGGCATGTTTTGTGGCTCAGCATGTGGTCTATCTTGGAGAATGTTCCATGGACGCTTGAGAAGAATGTGTATTCAACTTTTTGTGGATGAAGTGTCCTGTATATATCTACTAAGTCTCTTTCTTCCATTGCTTCCCTCAGATGAAGTATGTCCTTGCTAAGCTTGAGTCTGGTTGATCAATCAAGAGGTGACAAAGCGGTGTTGAAGTCTCCCACTAGTATTGTGTTGCTATTGATGTCTTTTTCCAAATCTATGAGTAGTTGTTTTAAGTACTTTGCTGGTCTCTCATTAGGTACATATACATTTATTATTGTAAGTTCTTCCTGTTGTAAAGATCCTTTGATCAATAAGAAATGGCCTTCACTGTCTCTTATGACCTTCTTCACTCTGAAATCGATGTGGTCTGATATTAGGATGGCTACCCCAGCTTTTTTATGGGAGCTGTTTGCCTGTAGGATTGTTTTCTAGCCTTTGACTCTGAGTCTGTGTTTGCTTTGACTATTGAGATGTGTTTCTTGCAGGCAGCAGAATTTTGGGTTCAATTTTCTAATCCGTCCTGCCACTCTATGTCTTTTACTTGGTGCGTTTAGCCCATTGACATTGAGAGAGATTATTGTTACGGAATTTTGTCCCATTGTTCTGTTGAAATTTGGTGTATTTGAGGGGCCTTTCTTGCCTTAAAGTAGCCCATTTAGTTGTTCTTGTAACCACGGTTTCGAGTCTATGAAGTTCCTGAGCTGTTGTTTGTCTGTGAAACTGTGTGTTGTTCCTTCTATTATGAATGAGAGTCTCACTGGGTAAAGTATTTTTGGGGAGGCATTTATTTCATTGAGTTTTTTCACTATGTCCCACCACTGTTTTCGGGCCATGAGGGTTTCATCCGAAAAATCAGCTGTGAATTTTAAGGATGCTCCTTTGTAAGAGATTTCTTTCTTCGATCTTACTGCTTTCAGAATTTTGTCTCTGTCTAAAGTTTTGGTCATTTTGATCAGGATGTGTCTTGGGGTATTTTTGTTCGGATTTCTTCTAGCTGGTTCCCTTCGGGCCTCCTGAATATGTTCACAAGTTTTCTTCAGCTCTGGAAATGTAGCAATGATGTCTTTGACAGTTTCTTCTTCATCAGGGTTTTCTTCCTGTCCCTCTGGGACTCCAATAATTCTTATGTTAGCCCTCTTGGCTTCGTCACGATATTCTCGTGCCATCTGTTCCCAAATAGTGATTCTCTCTTCCATTTTCTGCTCTTTCCTGGAGAGTCTCTGAACTTCATCTTCGAGCTCACTGATTCTTTTCTCAGCGGTTGTTACTGTGCTGCTGAGGCCTTCCACTGAGTTTTCAATTCGCCTACCAGGTTTTTCAGGTCTGACAATTCCGAATGCATTTTCCTCATTTCTGCCTTCAAATCCTCTTGTCTTGTATTGGCATTGCTTTCCATTGTTTCTTTTAGTTCCCTAAGCATCCTAAGTAGCTCCCTTCTGAATTCTTTGTCAGAGAGGTTGTCTAACACTGCAGTACTGTTGGTGTCATCTTGGCTAGACTCTTCAATAAGAAAGTTTGGTGGGCTTTTGCGTTGCTTTACCATTGTCAAAAGTGTGGTTTAGTCCTTCACGTTCACTGTTACTATTCTGCTTGATATGCAGTGTGAATTAAGATAGGCTTATGAGTTATTGGCTACTGTGTTTCCAGTGACTCAGCTAAACTAGAGAAGTTTCCATCTAAGAAGGTAGCTTATGTTTCCTATGGCATATGTAGTGGGAAAATATTTCTCTGTTCCTGTCCCGCGCAGATCAGGGGAGAAAACCGGCTTTCTAGGAGGTGGAGCTAGCTGTGCATGCGCAGAGAGGGTCCCAGGCCCTTGGGGGTGGGCTGTACCTGGTTGGAATAGGAGCCGGTCAGCTTGGTTGCCCAGAGCTGGGCCTCCGCGCCCGTCCCCTCTACATTTCTTTCTTAAAATATGCATGTATACTGTCTAGAACTAGGACTTCTAAAGGGAAATTTGGATTTGTAGCTACACCATTACAGATATTTTTATATGTTTATATATGTGCTGATTATGTAATATGTTACTGTTGTTACTGTGTTTGGCATATTGAATACGTCACGGGGGAGCTTGCCAGACTCTGCCATACAGGCGAGATACTCTCGGTATCTTGCCGGGCTCTACAAGAGGGGCGGAGGAATCGAACTCGGGTCAGCCATGTTGGCTGCATGCAAGGCAAACACCCTACCGTTTTATATGTAATATGTACATTTTATCTATATATATAAATATGCTTATAACTGAAATAATAGAAGTGCAGTTAAGTACACAGTAACATGCCCACATTTTAAATAACACTTAATAGCATGAAACAATTTACTCCTTAGAAAGACAAGGACATCTAAGAGCAGATCCTGACCAACTTCCCTATCTTTTTTATTTCTGCCATCTTAAGATACATCTTAAGATACATCTCATTTCTGCCATCTTAAGATACATTCTTATACTCTTCATAATTTGCATACTTTGTCTTTTTTTTAAAGTGTAACTCAACTACCATGCCTTTTCTGAAATTCTTCTCTCATTGTGAGTGATCATTTTTTCTATAGCACTGAATATTTCTGTGAACTTTTTTTTACAGTATTATGTACTTCAGTTATTATTGCTCCTAGTTCTTTTGAACTGCTCGGTAATGTTATTTTCTTATTGTTAATACAGCGTGTAAATTCTATAGAAGGTCCATATTTTGTATAAATTTGGTGTTATAATCAATAAAATATACAATCCTGCAAATGATTTGTTTGTGTAGAACACAAAATTTGGGAAATGTACCAAGTTAAAATCTTACAAAGCAAATATTTAAAGAAAGCTCTTATTCTTACCAATATTCAGTGTTCTCCTTTGTGTGAAATCGTTTTTTTTTTTTTTTGTAGGAAACAAGGACAACCTTATAGATTGCTCTGGTGTTCAAAGATCATTCTGTGTTCAATATGCCTTAGGTTTTGAAGTTATGGTTGACTAAGTCCAAAGCCTTAGGTTGTTAGATTAAAGGAAACAGGATTAAGTGCTCTTCTCTCCAGGTCAATTTTATGTATGATATGCGAGCTTCTCTGTGGGTTTCCTATTTGTCCAACACCCAGTGTGAACATTGTGCCCACCCTATGGCAGGAGAGACAGTACCCCTGCTAGAGACACAGATGGACCTCATAAGTGATAGCAGGCAATCATGGGCTTTGCCTCCTTTTAGATGATTAACCTTAATGTGTGCAACCTCTGAAGGAAACTAAACCAACCTCACTCAATATAGAGTCAAGTGTTTACTTAGATTAGATTTTCTTAAATAAAACATCCATCTCTCTGAAATATCAGTTCCCTTTTTTGCTTTTCTACTTCACTACCTGTAATGATGGCAATTGGGCAGTTCTCTACTCACCATAAACAAAGAAATTCAAAATATAAGTGCATTTCCTCACCTCAAACTTCCCCGTTTCCTTTAAAGAAAGTACAGTTAGTACCAGTAACGGACTTAACAGTAGTATAGGATGGCTACTGTTAAAAAAGAAATAAGCATTGGCCAGAATGTGGAGAAACTGGTATCCTAGACTACAATTGGGATGTAGCTTGAATCATGTCCTCTTTCTTCCCCTCAAATTCATGTGTTAATATTAAGTTAGTTTATTAGAGCAAAGCAAAATCCAATAGATTTTATTTTCTATATAGCACAGCGGGCAGAGCGTTTGCCTTGCATGCAGCCTACATGGCCGACCTGAGTTTGATTCCTCCACCCCTCTTGGAGAGCCCGGCAAGCTACCGAGAGTGTCTCACCCACATGGCAAAGCCTGGCAAGCTACACGTGGCATATTCAATATGCCAAACACAGTAGCAACAAAGTCTCACGATAGAGACATTACTGGGCCCGCTCGAGAAAATTGATGAACAACGGGAGGATAGTGACAGTGACAGATTTTATCTATTTTATTTTCTATTTTCCTTTCTCATATGAGATAACCAACAAAGAAAAGGTTATACGAGGAAACTGAGAGAGAGTTACAAATCAGGAGAAACCTCTGTCGGGAGAGAACTCTTACAAGAGGTGAATGCTGTCTCTGGCATAGTCTTCAACATCCAACCTCTGGCACTGTAACAAAATACATTTCCATTTTTAAAGTTGTCTGGACAGTGGAATTTTGAGATGACAGCCCTGGGTGATTAATATAGATGTTTCCTCTAGTAATAATAAAAGTTAAAACTCTTATGATCTAGCAGTATCACTTATGGGTATATGAAACAAAAAAAGTAGGAAGCTGAGAAGATATTTGGACATTGCAACACTATTTATGACAGCCGGGATGTGGAAATATCTCAGATATCTGTCTACAGATGTATGTCTAAACAAAATGTGGCATATCCATACAAAAGAATATTGAACAGAATAAAAAATTGTGGACATCAACAACATGGTCACGGCCCTCCTGTTATTCATTGATTTGCTCGAGCGGGCTCAGTAATGTCTCCATCGTGAGACTTGTTGTTACTATGTTTGGCATATTGAATATGTCACGGGTAGTTTGCCAGGCTTTGCCCTGCAGGCAAGATACTCTCGGTCGCTTGACAGGCTCACCGAGAGGGGAAGAGGAATCTAACCTGGCTCGGCCAGGTCACTGCGCGCAAGGCAAACGCCCTACCGCTTTGCTATCGCTCCAGCCCAACATCAACAACACAAATGATTTAAAGATTACACACTAAGTGAGATAAATTAGTCACAAAAAGTTAAATGCTGTATAATTTGACTTATATCTAAAATAATAATGTGGTGTGCCAGAGGCAAAAGAAGGAAGAACAGGAAGTTATTTAACTGATGCAGACTTTCTTCTCTGAGAGATAAACACGTTCTAGAAATTTCACAGCAATGTAAATATACTTAGTATTACTGAACTGGGCATTTAGAAATTCTTATGATGATACACTTTGTCTTTAATAAATAATAAAAGTTTTTAAAAGTGCAATACAAATTTAAGGAATATGGGAAGAACAATAGGAAGAACAATGAGAGAACTTCAAAGTTTCAACTCAAGCAATTCTTATTATAGCCAAGTGTGAATATAATTACTTATTTGAGTAAGAGTTGTTTTTAAATATTTCCAATAAACTTTTCTCATAAGTATCATAGTCAGAAATATTTTAATAACTAATAAACCATGATTCTTCGGAGCTCATTCCAGAAAAATCTGCTACAAGACAAGATACATGAGCCTTTCCTACCCTCTATGAGACCTCAGTCACGGTCACGGTCACGGTGCTCCCGTTGTTCATCCATTTGCTCGAGTGGGCCCAGTGACATCTCCATCATGAGACTTGTTGTTACTGTGTTTGGCATATTGAATACATCACGGGTAGCTTGCCAGGCTCTGCTGTGCAGGCGAGATACTCTCGGTAGCTTGCCGGGCTCTCTGAGAGGGGCGAAGGAATCAAACTCGGGTCGGCCATGTCAGCCGCTTGTAAGGCAAATGCCCTACCACTGTGCTATCGCTCCAAAATTAATTGATTAAAAACTTCTTTGTTTGGATTCCTCCATTCACTCTGAATACTTTATAAGAACTTTATGCAAACACACTCTCTTCTACCCATCATTTTTCCATGATGCCTCTATTTATTTTTCTATGTCTTTTTCCCAATCATAGCTAATTTATTCTATCAAATACTTTATATTTTATTTTTAAGTTAACTAACACTTTGGAAATGTGTTTAATTAAGTTTCTTCCTTCTCATACAAAATAAATTCCAGAGGTTTTAACAAGTGTTTTTCAAAAGTAGTAAATAAAAGTATATATGCCCTACTAGAATATGTGTTTGAAATGTTCTCCTCTTATACTTGGAATTAATTACATTAATTAGTACATATTTATCTTATCCCTGTGCTTGGATGTTTTTGTGTTAACTTACAGTTTTGAGATATATATGAGAAATATATGTGTGTGACTGCTTCCAGTAAAATACATATATGTCATTATAAAAATGTTTGATTTGGAGTCAGAGCAGTACAGAGGGTACAGTAGGTAGGGTGCTTGCCTTGCACATGGCAGGAATCCCAGGAATCCCACATGGTTTCCTGAGCCCAATCAGGAGTGATTCCTGAGCACAGAGTACATAGCCAGGAATAATCCTTGATCATGCCCAGTGTGGCAAAAGAAAGTAAATCTTTGGTTTAAATAGCACTGTCCTCCCGTTGTTCATCGATTTGCTTGAGCGGGCACCAGTAATGTCACCATTGTGAGACTTGTTACTGTTTTTGGCATCTCGAATACACCGCAGGGAGCTTTCCAGGCTCTGCCATACAGGCAGGATACTCTCGGTAGCTTGCCAGGCTCTCTGAGAGGGATGGAGGAATCTTTTATATTAAATTTATATTAAAACAAGTGGCAGTCAGTGTTCTCATATTTTTATATTTTGTATCATTAGCTTGATTCACTTAAAACCATTAAGTTAATGAATACTCAGAGGGAAGAGAGAAAAGAAGTAACTGGGGTTTCTTATCTTAAATGTTATCAAGTCAAATAATAAAGACAATGCTGTTTTTCACTGATCAATCTTTAATTTATCAGAAGCCATTGACCCTTTACCTTTTTATATTATTTCTTCACTCAGTATATATTGGTAGAATTAAATATCCCCAAAACTTTTCTTTAGGTCTTGCACACAGCCAACATGGCTGACCCGAGTTCGATTCCTCCGCCCCTCTCAGAGAGCCCGGCAAGCTACCGAGAGTATCTTGCCCACACGGCAGAGACTGGCAAGCCACCCGTGATGTATTCGATATGCCAAACACAGTAACAACAAAATCTCCAATGGAGACGTTACTGGACCCGCTTGAGCAAATCGATGAACAACGGGAGGGAGTAACTATTAATTTTTCATATGTAAGTGACAAAAATAGTTATTTTGGCACTTACAGCAAATTAAAAAATAGTATTTAATATGCTAAAATACATCTTGGCTATACCCAAGTATATATAAAGTAAATGCTACTCACTCAAAAGTCCTTCTGTTGTTCATTGATTTGCTCGAGCGGGTCCAGTAATGTCTCCATCATGAGACTTGTTACTGTGTTTGGCATACCGAATACGCCACAGGTAGCTTGCCAGGCTCTGCTGTGCGGGCGAGATACTCTCGGTAGTTTGCCGGGCTCTCCGAGAGGGGTGGAGGAATCGAACTCGGGTCGGTCATGTCAGCCGCTTGTAAGGCAAACGCCCTACAGCTGTGCTATCACTCCAGCCCATAAAGTAAATATATTTACAAAACTTGGGATTGTAAAAATTTTGTTTGTTTTTTGTTTTTTTTTTTTTGGAGGGGCCAATATGGCTATGCTCAGAGATTACTTCTGACTCTGTGCTCATGGAGATATCTGTGCTATGTGATATCAGTGATGGAATCTGAATTGGCCATCTGCAAGCCAAATGCTCTAATCACTGTATTATCATTCCTACCCTATAAAATATTTTTCAATAACTTCACTTTTTAGAATTAAATCATCTATTTTATCAAGTTTCCAATGTAATAGAATCTAGGGTTTCTGGTGTATGCATTATGCAGAGTCGGTGTAACTACTGAGTTTGACCTCTTCTTAATTTAAGTTGAAATCAGTATCTAATCATTTTTAAAGAGTGTTATCATTGCTATTAACTGCACAATTTTTGTTGTTTCTGCCATTCTCTTTCTCTGACTCAGTGTTTCTTTCTTTGGCATTTTTTACATATATGGCATCTTTACATCTATACATATTTGGGGTAGACTGTAAGTACCCAAATGTCTGGATAAAAATCACGAATTACGAATCACGACCATCCTGTTATTCGTCGATTGCCTCGAACAGGCCAGTAACGTCTCCTTCATCCTAGCCCTGAGATTATATTCAAGGCTCTTTAGGAGAATGAGACCCATCATTGTTACTGGTATTTGGCATATTGGGTATGCCACAGGGAGTTTGCCAGACTCTGCCGTGTGGATAAAAATAACTATGTATTTAGTTCTGATGTATACTCCATAATGATCATTGAAAGGGACACATAGTGTGTGCTCTCACCAACTTTAGATAATGTCTAACCTTATGTTTTATTGGTTTTGTGGCTAAAAACTGGTATCTTTTACGGTGGAGTAACATTTGTTTACATTGCTTATGAGTTTGTTACATAGTTCACTATGTTACTGTATACATACTATAATTATCACCATCCTGGTAACTGATGCAATTTACATGTTATAATAAATTACAAAGGTAAAGGTAAAGGCCCTCCCGTTGATCTTCGATTTGCTCCAGCGGGCCCAGTAACGTCTCCATTGGAGACTTTGTTGTTACTGTGTCCGGCATATCGAATACTCTCAGTAGCTTGCCAGGCTCTCCGAGAGGGGCGGAGGAATCGAACTCGGGTCGGCCATGTTGGTCACTTGTAAGGCGAATGTCCTACCGCTATGCTATAAGTTACAAAAATATAACATCTTATAATACATTAAATAAGTTTATTACTCTGTGTCCTTTATCTTTCTATGAATAGCTTTATTTCCTGTTCATTTATAACAGTAATTTTTCAGGTCACACCTGGCAGTGCACAGGGCTTACCCCTGCCTCTGTGTTTAGAGATCACTCCTGATGGGGGTCAGTGTACAACATGGGGTACTGAGATTAAACCTGAGTTGGTTATATGCAAGGCAATCACCTGAGCCACCATAGCACCTCTGGCACCAATAGGAGAGATTTTTATAACATGTATTTATGTCGGTGTACATGTATGTACTTCTTTGTGGTAAAAGTTCTTTATTTGTGGGGTGAGAGGAGCCACACCCAGTTGTGCTCAGAGAAGACTCCTGGCTTTGTGCTCAGGGATCACTCCTGGTTGTGGTCAGGGAACCATATAAGGTGCCAGGGATTGAACTCAGGCTGGTCAGTGCAAAGCAGGCATGCTACGTTCTGTACTATCTCTCTGGTTCTGACATTTCTTTTTTTCTTCTTTCTTTCTTTCTTTCTTTCTTTCTTTCTTTCTTTCTTTCTTTCTTTCTTTCTTTCTTTCTCTCTCTCTCCCTCTCTCTCTTTCTTTCTTTCTTTCTTTCTTTCTTTCTTTCTTTCTTTCTTTCTTTTTTTACAAGGGGCCAATTCTGGACCCTTGAGTGCAGTACTTGGTCTAGATGTCCTTGGGAACCATGAGGGCTGTACAGAGGGGTGCGGGGAACAGGGGAGTGAGAGGGATTTAACTTAGTGCCTTTTACATGCCAGCCATGGGCTCTCCACTTGAATCATAGCCGTGTCACAGATAAAGAATAGTTGCCCAGCAGTCATCTGTTAATGTCCAAAAATATAAACCAATAGTAGAACTTTGTATGAAAAAAAGCAACCATCAAAATATGGGGCAAAGAGATGCCAAAAATTCTTCAAAGAAGCTGTACAGATGGCCAAAGGACATATTATTTATAGTGTTCTTTGTGTAAATCTTCACCTTTCTTGTTATTGTGGTTCCCAGGTGCTTTATTTTTTGAGTAACACTTGTGAATTGGATTTAAAATATTTTTATGTCTTTTATTTCATTATTTGCATTTGGAAAAGCCATAGACTTCTGAATGCTGACTTTGTAGCCTGCTACAGTCTATTGTACTAATCTATTACTTTTAGGAACTTTTTAAAAGAATCCTTAGAGTTTTCTAGGTATAATAAAATGTCATCTACCAATAATAATGGTTTGACTTCTTTTTTTACCTTAATATCCCTTTCTTGTCAATTTTATATCTCAATGGATTTCAATACTATTTTCTATATTAGTGAGGAGACTGGGAAATCCTGTCTTGTACCTAATCTTAGTGGGAAAACTTTCAGTTTTTTCCACTCAGTACAATGTTTGCTGTTGACTTGTGGTGAAAGGCTTTGCTATGTTGAGGAAACTTTCTTCAACTTCCATTTTATGAGTTTTTTAATCATAAATCTTTTTAATTCTTATTAGAAATGTCTAATTCAAGGGTTTTGATGCCTTACACATATTTTAGAATTGGCTTAAATTTCTTTTAAAAAGTCACTGTTAAAATTTTTATTAGAATAACTTCTTTAATTGGGAGAGGACATTATTCAACATTATTCAACATTATTGAATCTTATTATGATAGTAATATAATGCAGCTCCCCATTTATTTCAGTAAATGTTCCTGTGATTCTTCTTAAACATCTTGAAACAGAATTTCTACAAATTTTAAGTACTGTTAATTTCTGTTATATTCTACTATATTGTTAGTTTTCTTATATTAGTTTATATTGAATTTATTTATAAATTATATATTTTAATAAGCAATATATTTAACTCTTGCTAGTTTATAATATTAATTTTATATCCAACCACATTTCTAACTTCCATTATTAAGTCTCATCATTTATTTTAATTTATTGTCTATAAAATAACATCATTTTTGGAAATGATAATTTGTTTTTTTCTTTATGACCGTTGTATATTTAACTTTTAAAAAATATTAACTTCACTTGTTGAGACTTTTAAATATTGAACCAATAGATACTAGTCTTATTTATTTATTTATTTATTTTGGAGGTTGTCACACCTTGTGGTGTCAGGGCTTACTCCTGATTTTGTGTTCAGGGTTAACTCCTGGTGGACTTGAGGGACTATATGAGGTACTATGGTTAGGATGTTGGTTGGTGTGTGCAATGCAAGCACTCTCCTTCTGTACTATCTCTCCTGACCCAATCATCAGCTTTTTGAAAAGTCAAAGAGAATACTGTACAGTTTCTCCAGCTACGTATAGAATATTAACTTCTCATGAATGTATATCACTCTCCCTTTCCACCTCATCACAGTTTTCTATAGCTAGAATATTATTTTCTAGTGACTATAAATTACAGAAGCCATTACAGAACAATGTAGATTGGGGTTTTAAAGTACATGAATATCCCAAGCGATCCCTACAACCATCATTGACTTAGTGATGCCTTCTCTATCCCCACTATCTTCTCCCCCAGCTCATAAGGCAGGCTTCCAACTATAGAACAATCCTCCTGGCCCTGTTTCTACTGTCCCTGGGTGTTAGTCTTTCAGTATCTGTATTGCAAATCATAATGCCCCAAAGTAGAGAGAGCAAGAAGGAAATTATCTGCCAGAGAGTCAAGGTTGGGGTGGGATGAGGAAGGGGAAGGAGATACTGGGGACATTGGTGGTGAAAATATACACTGGTGGAGGGATGGGTGTTCGATCATTGTATGACTGAAACTCAAACATGACAGCTTTGTAAGTGTAGTTTATGGTGGTTCAGTGAATAAATAAATAGCTTCACTTTAAATCACTTGTTATCCCATTGTTTGTCAATTTGCTCGAGTGGTCACCAGTAATGTCTCCATTCACCCCGTCGTGTGCTAATGCAGCCCAATGGTGTCTGCGCACTCCAGGAAAACGAAGAGCATCAAGCCATTTGTTCAGGGTCTTTTTTTTTCTTTTAATTTTTTAATTTTTATTAGTGAGACACAGACCTGTTATTGCTCAATCTCAGGTGGCTGAATGCCACTTGTCCCTCTAAAAAGTTGGGGGACACCGACCGCTCGGGGGTCAAATCTCAACTCTCAAATCTCTTCGATAGCCATGTCCACTTGCCGACATACCAAATTCCACAGGATAGATATGTCGTTCCCAACGTTCTCCTTTCCGAAATTCAACACGCCATTTCGTCAGTAAAGAAACAAACAGCACCCGGCCCAGACAAGGTCAGACCTGAACACCTGAAGAACCTGCCGTCTGTACTCATCAATACACTGGCTCGGCTCTTCACTCGCTACCTGTCTGAATGCAAGGTTCCGTCCCAATGGAAAACCAGCAGGACCGTACTACTGTTCAAGAAGGGAGAATCCATGACATTGGCAACTATCGCCCGATCTGCCTATTGTCTGTCATCTACAAATTGTTCACTCGAGTCATCCTAAATAGGATTGGCAGAACACTAGATGAAGGACAACCATGTGAGCAAGCCGGGTTCCGCAAAGGATTCAGCATCATCGACCATATCCACACGATAACCAAGCTCATTGAGGTTTCTCGGGAGTTCAAGATGCCACTCTGTTTAACATTCATTGATTTAAAGAAGGCCTTTGATTCTGTTGAGATGGAAGCGGTCATTGAAGCCCTAGCCAATCAGGGCATTCAAGCCCAATACATCAAGATCCTCCGTGAGCTGTATTGTGGATTCACTACCAGGATCTCACCATTCTACAAGGAGGTGATCATCGATGTCAAGAGAGGGGTTCGGCAGGGTGATACCATTTCACTGAAACTCTTCAGTGCCACCCTTGAGAACATCATGCGACGACTGGAATGGGAAGGAATGGGAGTGAGATAGATGGTCGGCAACTACACGACCTCCGCTTTGCTGATGACACTGTTTTAATAACACCAAACATCAGCCAAGTGGACAAATGCTGGCCGACTTTGACCGTGAGTGTGGAAAGGCAGGACTACAGCTGAATCTTATGAAGACAATGTTCATGAGAAACAGCCTCGTTCCTGACGCCCCATTCACTCTCAACGGAACGACCATCTCCGAATGCAGCAGCTATGTGTACCTAGGTCGAGAAGTCAACATGACAAATGACCTGGCACCCAGCTGCGCAGGAGGAAGAGAGCGGCTTGGAACACCTTCAAGAGCGTCGAAGAAATAGTTAAGAGGATGAAGAACCTCTGGCTCCAGGTACATCTCTGTGATTCCACTGTTCTTCCTGCATTAACATATGCCTCAGAGACCTGGGCCCTACGCAAACAGGATGAGAACGCTATTCAGGTCTCCCAAAGAATAGAAAGAGCTATGCTTGGAATATCACGTTTCACTCAAATGAGAGAAAGAATCCGGAGTTCTGACATCCGTCGATGATCAAGAATCAGGGATGCTGTCTCGTTTGCCAAGGTGTCAAAAATCAGATGGGCTGGTCACGTAATGAGATTTAAAGACAACTGCTGGACTAGAGCTGTTACCAACTGGATTCCACGGGATGTCAAAAGACCGCGTGGCCGCCCACCTACCAGATGGTCAGACTTCTTCATCAAGATCATGAACGATCGGTTTGAGGCTCTTCATGTTCCCAGAGCGAATAGATGCCATTGGGCTACACTAGCATGCGACAGGGACAAATGGAGACGTTACTGGCGCCCACTCGAGCAAATCGGCGACTAACGGGAAGTTAAGTGATTAAGTGATTAAGAGTGAGACACCAAATTTGTAAGTTGTAGACTTGCAAATTTTAGTGCTTGGGTTTCAATTATACAATGATCAAATACCCATGTTCAGGATCTTGATGAAGAAGTCCAACCATCTCATAGGTGGGTGGCCAGGTGTTCTTTTGACATCCCGTGGAATACAGTCAGTAACAGCTCTAGTCCAGTGTTCCTCTCCAAATCGCATTATGTGTCCGGCCCATCTGATTTTCGACATCTTGGCAAACAAGACAGCATTCCTGATCTTTGATCGTTGATGGAAGTCGAAACTCCAGATTCCTTCTCTCACTTGAGTGAAGCATGATACTCCAAGCATAGCTCTTTCAGTTCCTCTTTGGGAGACCTTAATAGTGTTCTCTACCTGTTTTTGTAGGGCCCAGGTCTCTGAGGCGTATGTTAGTGCAGGAAGAATGGTGGAGTTGAAAAGATGTGTCCGGAGTTGGAGGTTCTTTGTTCTCTTACTAACTTCTTTGACACTCTTGAAGACATTCTGTGCAGCTCTCTTCATCCTGTGCAGTTCTGGTGCGAAAGAAAGAAAGAAAGAAAGAAAGAAAGAAAGAAAGAAAGAAAGAAAGAAAGAGAGAAAGGAAGAAAGAAAGGAAGGAAGAACATGAACACATCTTCTGTCTGGAACAGTCAAATAGATTTCTACAATTATTCTTTAAAATTTTTCCTGTATGATGTTTCATTTTTGAAAAAGAAAAATCAGAAAAATAGGACAGGAAATTCTCCAGAGAGAGAAAAAAATTGATACAGTAATGCTGTAAAGTCCAGGATTCTAAATTGTAAGTCCATCATAGAGTTGCTTGAAGGCTGTCCTTCCTCTTGGGGCCTTAATTTCCTGGACAGCTCAATGAACATAATAACACACAAGAACATCTTTTTCTTTTTTCCTTTTTCTTTCTTTTTGCTTTTTGGGTCACACCCAGCGATGCACAGGGGTTACTCCTGACTCTGTGCTCCTGAAAGTACTCAGGGGACCATATGGGATGCTGGGGGATCAAACCTGGGTCGATTGCGTGCAAGGCAAATGCCCTACCTGCTATGCTATCGCTCTGGCCCCACAAGAACATCTTGTTGTGAATAAAAACATGATGAGGAGCCAGAGAGATAGTGCATGGGTTAAAGTGTTTGCCTTTCACACATCTGACCCTGGTGTAGTCTCTGACACCGACATATATTCCCTTGAGCATAGCGCCAAAAATAGCCCCTGAGCACCACCAGGTATGGCCAGAAACCACTCTCTCCAAAAAAGTATATTAGTGGTAGAAACAAAATAGACAAATTGTAGATTTAATCTAAGTTCTTCGTTGAATTTTCACAAACAGACTGCTTAGATCTTGGTGCTTTACTTAAGGGAGTGGCATTCTATGTGGATGAAGTTTACCCTATACACCATCCTGGAGCTCTCAAGGCACATCAGATGTTCTATTGGTAAGGTGAATGACTATGACTTGATTCATAACAAGAGAGAATTTACCCTCAAATAAGGGCATTTTTAGAATGTTATGTTCATCTGTGATACTTGAATAGTTCCCTCAAGGTGATTCTAACACACTTCCTTAAAGAACACCAGTCTCCTTTGAGGAATCCCCAATCTCTTTAAAGAACCCCTAAAGGGGATGGGAGAGATAGTTCGGGAAGGGGGCAGGGATTTTGCAGGCACAGAGCCAAAGTCCTGAGCATCACCAGTTGTGATCCAAGAACAAATAAACATAAAAAAGAGCTCCTAAATATGTGAATAAGATAGACATGCTGGTAATGTATGAGATATCATAAAGGAGGGATATTCAAGCCTAGTATTAGCCTGAAATTATTGCAATAATGTTAACAATATAAACAAAATATCAATCATATATAAAATTTCCAGAAAAAATAAAACAAAGTCTTTACTGATATATCCCCAAGACACCCAATTTAAAAAGCTAATAATTTAATCTAATGTGGTGACCAATAAAGGGTTGTGATAGAACTAAGTTATCACTTGCAGTATGACAGTG
This sequence comes from Sorex fumeus, assembly GCF_029834395.1. NCBI lineage: Eukaryota > Metazoa > Chordata > Mammalia > Eulipotyphla > Soricidae > Sorex > Sorex fumeus. Next base: position 2,523,698 of record NW_026606078.1, on the reverse strand, counting down.
GAACCACCTTCCACCCCACTGCCCACCACCCCACCAGCATAACCTCCACCATATTTTTACAAAGAACTCAGAACCCCAGTGCAATAAGTCACTTGGGAGAAATATTTGGAAAAGTCAGGATATGTGTACCTGACATTCTATGAAGATACAAAGTTTTATCAACCTAGTTTCAAGATATTTGCCTGTGAACCTTACTTTGAATCTTTGCCAATTCTCTTAGTTTTTTTCTGAAGTATAGAATCTTCAGTTTTAGTAAATTTAGCTTAGGGGAACTCAGGCCATGTAAAGCTTGACATATTTCAGAAATTCAGTTTATGGGATTCTAACCTTGTAACTGTGAGAAGATTAGGATTATGAAAACAGATCCTCGGGCTGGAGATAGAATATAGCAGGTAGAGCAATTGCCCTGCATGTGGCCAACCTGAGTTCAACCTGGCACCCTATACAGTCCTCAAGCCCTGCCGGCATGGAGCCAGAAATAAGTCCTGAGCACTACCAGATGTTCCCTGAAAACCAACCAAACAAACCCTAGAAAAACACTCTCTTTTTTTTCCTCTCCCATGTCACGATTATGCTACTTAATAAATGTCATGCATTATAACTTTGTGATTTTAATGTTAGTTGAGTATTTTGTGGTAGAGCATGGGGAAGATGCTGTGCGTGTGCTTTCTAAGAATACCCACAAGTTAATGCCAGAATTATGCAAAACTGGCAGGAAATTAATTTGGAATTTTCCTTCTGATATAATCTTAAGGTCAATTTGGGGCATTCTAAGTTATCATAAGTGTGACTTTAATACTTGTCTTAAATCTAAAGTTCAACTATTTTAGGGAATAGGATTTTTTAAGCTTTAGAGTTCCTGGTGTGGAAACTATTAACCGAATAGATTTTGGCCCAGTTATATCGTTAAGAATATATTTGGAAGGAAACAAATCAAATCAAATAGTAGCAATAAATTCAACTTAAATTAGAGGATCACAAGACCATTCTGACACATGACCTTTAATATGTCACTTAAAACTTTTAAATAGGGTATTTTTAAGTAGGTGTGTGTTGTATGCAATCTTAAGATGACCCAAAAGAGCGAAGAAAGACAATATCAAAATATCTAGTTATAACTAATTTCATTGCATATTTAATATTTTGGTAAATGTTGTGGTTTATTAAGTATATTAAACTTTATTCAATATTAAATCAATATATTTCATAAAGTTCAATATAATTTTATGTTACATATAATTTTATTCAGACTATAAAATTAAAAATACTTAAGACTATCTCTCTGATCTTATTTTCTTTGTTAATTGAGGGTGTTGCATTAGAGAACTTAATTTATTTAAAATGGCTATAAATATATGATATTTAAAAATTTTTGTTTACATATACTTTTATATAACTTGGTTTTAAGATCTTAAGAAAATAATGGAGTTTACTTTAAATCTCAGTCCCAATAATTGTTCTTACTGGTAGAACTGATTTAGTTCATGATTCTTCATTTGAGAAGGAAGTGCTAACTTTTAATTTAATTTTGTATTAAAATAATGTTTTTATAGTGCCACAGATCAAACTCGGAGCCTCATTCATACAAGCCAAGTACTCTACTACTGAGCTACATCCCCAGACCTGTTGGTGTAACTTTTGGACAAAGCTGTTTTTCATACTCAAGTTTTTTTTTTTAAGGCTCAGTATTATGTTGATAAATGCTTTCTCATTTGAGACTAAACTCCAGTACTTCTAGCTAGAGAGATAACTCAAATGCTAGAACACATGCTTAGAACTTGCAAGGCTCATAGTTTGATTCCTATAATCACTCCCCCACCCCCCACCCCCTGCCAAACACCATTGGAAGTAGTCCTGGTGACTTCTAAGCATCACCCACACCATAAACACTAGCTCTATACTAGTGTTCAGGGGGATTCGTGAGTGGCCCCTTCTTTTTGTTGCCCATATAAAAGTATATTAAATAAAATAGAGGATTTCTGCATCTGTCCGAACTTCTTATTTTTCATATCTTGAAAAAATGGTCTCCAAATGATACAAATATTTGCCTCTAGGTAGCATAGGAATAATGATGGAGTATATTTGCATTTTGATGATGGCAGGGTACATTAATTTTGTACATCAATATGATAAATATTATCACTATTGCAGCCAATTTATCTAAATTATATATATATATATATATTTTAAAACTGCTCTTGTGGTTTTAGTCAAACCTAAACTTAAGAAAATATATTAATCTCTTTTATGTTTTTTATAAATTCTGGATATTAATTCAGTGCTATCAGTCCTGTGCTTGTGAAACATTTGAACTTAAATTAAAAACTATAATGATTCATGATGGCCTGGATTAACGCATAGTCCTTTCACTTTTCTGCTCCAAGCTGCCGGGTTCTGCATTAAGTCCCTGTGCTTCTGGGGCTGTGGCCGTGCTGGAGAGCCGCTCACGGGGGGCAACTGGTGACCTCGGTAGGGCGTGAAGGACGGACCGGAACGCCCCCCTTCCCATGAGGTTTTAGTCGCCCCCACACCCCCGGCTCATACCTGCTGTCCACAAGGCTCCCATGTGGCCGCCACCTTTCTTTCCAGAGGGAGGAGGGCGGAAGGGACCAACACCCTTTCCCCTCCGGGCATCATGTCTGTCAAGAGGGAAAAGGGTGTTGCCCCAGTCGCCTTCTCCTCTCTGGAAAGAAAGATGGCGGCCGCATGGGAGCCTTGTGGACAGCAGGTATGAGCCGGGGGAGTGGGGGCGACTAAAACCTCATGGGAAGGGGGCCATTTCGGTCCGCCCTTCACGCCCTACCGAGGCCACCAGTTGCCCCCCACTAGCGGCTCTCCAGCACGGCCACGACTCCAGAGCACAGAAACCAATTTCTTAACTATCTGAGTTTCAGTAGAAATACTTCCAGGGTCAATAAGTAAAATAGCAGAAATCCAAAACCAACATTTAATTCTTGAACCCAGCTGTAGAAAGCAAATCACGTCACAATGCTTTTTCAGCATGTCTGATTTGGGGGGGGGGGTTAAACTCTAAATAATAGTGGTGAATCTTTTATTGAAACAATGAATCTAATCAAAGCAGATAGAGTGTTAACTAGAATTCATCTGCCCCACAGGGACTGGGAGGGGTGGGGGGTGGGGTTTTATTGGGGTTCTTCATGGTAAAAAAAAAAAGTATTGGTAAAGGGAAATGTGTTTGATATTTGCATGACTGAGACCTAAACCTGAAAGCTTTGTAACCTTTCCCAAGGTGATTCAATAAATTAAAAAATAAATAAATAAATAAATAAAAAAGTAAGTAAGTAAAGGTAAAAAAAAAAACAAACAAAAGATTAAAAAAAAAAAACTATAATGATTCATATGTACACATCTATCCACATAGCCAGAGGGTCTGTACAACAGACAGACTAGTTAGAACAATTAGGTTGACTTTTGCCAAATACCCAATAAATTCCAGATGGATAAAAATTTTTAATGAAACAGAAAAGTGCTAATATTAAACTATGTAAAAAATGTAAAAACTGTTTTGGCGGTCCAAAAGGAAAATGAGCAAAACACAAACCAATTAATCAAAGAAACAATAATATTGCATAAAATATTAAAATGTTTAATAACATTAGCAAAGAAATACTTAAAGTGATATTTCATATTGTCAACATAAATGTAAAATTAATAAATTACCCAAACTTGGTAAAGAAAGGGAGGGAAAGCTATATCATGTACTTTAAGCTGAAGCATCTTTGGAATATTGTCAATATTCTCTATAAAAGTTAGCAGCCTATTAAAAAATTCATGAATGTACCTTTTATTTAGCTATTTCCTCTAAAATTTTGTTTTAACCCAAACATCACAAATACATATAAAATTTATCTACACAAATGTTCATGAAATTTTTCAAATGAATGTAAACAACTTATTTGATATTTGCCTATATTTATTTGGCATTTGCCATGTGTCAAATATTTTTGTTTATATAGATAGACGTAGAGATATAATCATCTTATTTCAAACTCATTAGTACCTAGTGAGTACTCTATAATTTCCAATTAGCAAGGGAAACTCTTAGGTCTAAAGGTTAAATGAATTAGCTAAGAATACTCTAACACTCAAATGTGTATCTCAAAGCCATCTATTTCCAGAGACTGCTACAACAATGAATAGGAAGGAAAAATCAATAGCTGAACAATGAGCTTGTTAAGTTATGGCATGCCAAATAATAAATTATTATGGAAGTATTTACAACTGATATAAAAAAAGAATTATACTTGGAAAATGTTCACAATATATTATGAATTGAAAAAAGAGGGAAGTGATAAAAAATCATATCTACTGAAATTTTAGCATTGAGAGAACATAATAAAATGCTAATATATTCTAGCTCCAGATATGATTTATAAGAATTTTATCTTTTCTCTAGATAATTTTTTATAATCCTCACTTTTAAAAATTTTTGTATAATATTTTATGCACTAACATGTATAAATACAATGTTAGTAAAGTAAATTAATTAGTAAATAAAATAGGAAAAGCATTTTATACATAGACCTGATCATGAGACACATTTAAAATGGAATATATGCCTTTCCGCTGCCCAAGACGAGCTGGTCTCTTCTCCCCACCCAGGTCAGTTTTCCCGCCGCTTCTTGAACCCTGGACTTGGATTTCACCGTGCAAGCCCACAGGTGTCCCCCAGACTCTGGGAGACAAAGCAGATCTGAGCCTCTCTGTCTCTCCCTTTCCACCACCCAAGCTGAGCTGCTCTTTACTCCCTGGACACACACACCAGGTATCCATGGGGGTGTGGCCACTTTAGAAGTGAGCGTGGCTTTTAAAACTGGGCGTGGCCTAATTTTGGGTGGGACAACGCTCACGCCACCGCAAGTAGTTTACTCAATCAAACCAAGAAATCTAAGCCCTACACCTACACAGCAACAGGAAGAAACAACGCAAATCCCCGCCACAGGGAGACTACGAGGAAACAAGTCCAGAAGCCTCAGTAGGTGCTAGCCACCTTAGGGACCTCTCTGACAAAGAATTCAGATATGAAGTCATTAAGATGTTCAATCAACTCAATGAAACAGTCAGACAGATATCCAGTAAATTAAAAGAGGACATGAAAGAAACGATCGATCGCACTATCGACAAAATACAGCAAGAAATGAGAGCGGAAATTGGAAAGCTTCACACAGAAATGGCACGGATCAGAGATTCCATAGATGAAATAAAAAACTCAGCCTGTGCCCTAAAAAATAGAATGACCACAGCTGAGGTCATTCTTTAATCAGTGAGCTGGAAGATCGGCTACACCAAGCCAACACGCAACAACAAACAGTGGAAAAGGACCTCAAAATAGCTCTACAGAGAATCAGAGTCCTAGGAGACGATTCCAAAAGAAACAACATTAGAATCATTGGACTACCAGAAGCTCAGGGAAACAATCCCAATGAAAAAACCATGGTTAAACAAATCATTGCCAAGAAATTCCCAGAGCTCCACAATACAGCCATTCAGATTCAAGAAGCCCGAAGGGTGCCAGCTAAAAGAGACCTGAACAAAAACACTCCAAGACATATTATAGTTAGAATTATCGATACTGCCGATAGAGACACAACATTGCAAGCAGCAAGGGCAAAAAAGGAAATCACATACAAAGGAGCACCCCTTAGATTCACAGCAGACCTATCAAAGAAAACCCTCCAAGCCGGAAGGCAGTGGCAGATATAGTGAAAAGACTCACTGAAATGAATGCTTCACCAAGAATACTCTATCCAGCTAAACTCTCACTCAAAATTTAAGGAATGGTACACTATTTTCTAGATAAACAGCAGCTCAGGAACTTCAGAGACTCAAAAACCAAACCTAAAACAAGACATAAAGGGGCTACTATAAGACAAGACAAATGATTCAGGTACAGCCCGCCCCCAAGTCCTGGGACTTTCTCTGGGCATGCGTAGCTAGCTCGGTCTCATAGGACAGCCATTTTTTTCCCCTGATCTGCATGGGACGGGAATCGAGCCCACCTCCCAGCAACAAAGCTGAAGGTCTCTGCGAACTCTCTCCCCTCCCATTCAGGTACAGCCTGCCCCCAAGGCCTGGGACTTTCTCTGGGCATGCGCAGCAAGCTCGATCTCATAGGACAGCCGGTTTTTTCCCCTGATCTGCGCGGGACCAGAGTAGGGACCCTTTCCAGAGCCGCGGCCACTAATGTGGCCACTAAATATTCTCCCACTACATATGCCCTAGGAACCATAAGCTACCTTCTTAGATGGAATCTTCTCTATTTTAGCTCAGCCGCTAGAAACTCAGTAGCCAATGACTCAAAAGCCTATCTCAACTCACACTGCATATAAACGAGAATAGTAACAGTGAACGTGAAGGATTAAACCACACTTGTCACAATGATAAAGCAACGCAAAAGTCCACCAAACTTTCTTATTTAAGAGGCTAGCCCAGAAGACATCAACAGTACTGTAGTGTTAGACAACCTCTCTGACAAGGAATTCAAAAGGGAGCTACTTAGGATGCTTAGGTAACTAAAAGAAACAATGGAAAGCAATGCCAATAAAAGACAAGAGGATTTGAAGGCAGAAATGAGGAAAATGCATTCAGAAATGTCAGACCTGAAAAACCTGGTATGCGAATTGAAAACTCAGTGGAAGGCCTCAGCAGCACAGCAACAACCGCTGAGAACAGAATCAGTGAGCTCGAAGATGAAGTTCAGAGACTCTCCAGTAAAGAGCAGAAAATGGAAGAGAGAATCACTATTTGGAAACAGATGGCACGAGAAGATCGTGACGAAGCCAAGAGGACTAATATAAGAATTATTGGAGTCCCAGAGGGACAGGAAGAAAACCTTGATGAAGAAGAAACTGTCAAAGACATCATTGCTACAACATGTCCAGAGCTGAAGAAAACTTGTGACCACATTCAGGAGGGCCGAAGGGTACCAGCTAGAAGAAATCCGAATAAAAATACCCCAAGACACATTCTGATAAAAATGACCAAAACCTTAGACAGAGACAAAATTCTGAAAGCAGCAAGATCGAAGAAAGAAATCTCTTATAAAGGAGCATCCTTAAAATTCACAGCTGATTTTTCTGATGAAACCCTCATGACCCGAAAACAGTAGTGGGATATAGTGAAAAAACTCAATGAAATAAATGCCTCTCCAAAAATACTTTACCCAGCGAGACTCTCATTCATAATAGAAGGAACAACACACAGTTTCACAGACAAACAACAGCTCAGGAACTTCATAGACTGAAAACCATGGTTACAAGAACAACTAAATGGGCTACTTTAAGGCAAGAAAGGCCCCTCAAATACACCAAATTTCAACAGAACAATGGGACAAAATCCCGTAACAATAATCTCTCTCAATGACAATGGGCTAAACGCACCAAGTAAAAGACATAGAGTGGCAGGACGGATTAGAAAATTGAACCCAAAATTCTGCTGCCTGCAAGAAACACATCTCAATAGTCAAAGCAAACAAAGACTCAGAGTCAAAGGCTAGAAAACAATCCTACAGGCAAACATCTCCCATAAAAAAGCTGGGGTAGCCATCCTAATATCAGACCACATCGATTTCAGAGTGAAGAAGGTCATAAGAGACAGTGAAGGCCATTTCTTATTGATCAAAGGATCTTTACAACAGGAAGAACTTACAATAATAAATGTATATGTACCTAATGAGAGACCAGCAAAGTACTTAAAACAACTACTCATAGATTTGGAAAAAGACATCAATAGCAACACAATACTAGTGGGAGACTTCAACACCCCTTTGTCACCTCTTGATAGATCAACCAGTCTCAAGCTTAGCAAGGATATACTACATCTGAGGGAAACAATGGAAGAAAGGGACTTAGTAGATATATACAGGACACTTCATCCACAAAAAGCTGAATGCACATTCTTCTCAAGCGTACACGGAACATTCTCCAAGATAGACCACATGCAGAGCCACAAAACATGCCTCCATAAAATTAAGAAGATAGAGATTGTATCAACAATCTTCTCAGACCATAATGTGCTGAAATTAGAAGTAAATCACACACATAAACAGAAAACTAAATCAAACACCTGGAAATTAAACAGTGCGCTGTTGAAAAACGAGTGGCTTTAGACAGGAAATCAAAGAGGAAATCAAAAGATTCCTAGAAACGAATGAAAATGAGAACACGAGTTACCAAAACTTATGGGACACAGCAAAAGTGGTGTTAAGAGGAATGTTTATAGCTCTACAAGCATTCCTCAGGAAGGAGGAGCGAGCACACATAAGTAACCTAACCTCACAGCTTAAGAGCTTGGAGAAGGACCAAAAAAAGGAGCACAACCCGAACAGGAGAAAGGAAATAATTAAACTCAGAGCAGAGATTAACGAGAAGGAAACCCAAAAGCAATACGAAAGATCAATGAAACCAAGAGCTGGTTCTTCGAGAAAATTAACAAGATTGATAAGTCTCTAGCAAAACTCATAAAGAAAGGGAGAGAGAAAACCCTAATAAACCGAATCAGAAATGAAAAGGGGGTCATTACAACAGAAACTACAGAAATTCAAAGGATCCTCAGGGAATGCTTTGAGAAGCTTTATGCCACGGAACATCAAAACCTGGAGGAAATGGATAAATTCCTAGACTCCTACAGACTCCCAAGGCTGAGCCAAGAAGACCTGAATACCAGAACAGACCTATCACCATCAAGGAAATTGAAATGGTAATAAAAAGTCTCCCCAAGCACAAAAGTCCTGGCCCGGATGGATTCACTAGTGAATTCTTCCAAATCTTTAAAGAGGATAGACTCAAAACCAAACCTAAAACAAGGGCTAAAGGGACAACTATAAGACAAGACAAACTATACAACCACAACAAACCCTTACAGAAAGATGACAGAAAAACCCATAACCATACTCTCTCTCAATGTCAACGGTCTAAATTCACCATTTAAGAGACACAGAGTGGCAAAATGGAAACAGAGACACAACCCAACATTCTGCTGCCTACAAGAAACTCATCTCAACAGTCAGAGCAAACACAGACTCAAAGTCAAAGGATGGAAAACAATCCTGCAAGCAAACAGCTCCCTCGAAAAAGCTGGGGTGGCCATACTAGTATCTGACAGCATTAATTTCACCTTGAAAAAGACTAGAAGGGACAGTGAAGACTATTTTCTCTTCATCAAGGGATACATACAACAGGAAGAAATCACACTCTTAAATGTATACGCACCTAATGAAGGAACAGCTAAATATTTAAAACAACTGCTAACAGATTTTAAGGAGGACATTGCTAGCAACACGATAGTACTTGGAGACTTCAACATCGCCTTATCACCTCTGAACAGATCAACAAGAACAAAACCCAGCAAGGAATCATTGCCTTTGAAAGAAGAAATAGAAGAGAAAGGGCTTATAGACCTATACAGGGCTTTACATCCCAAAAAGAAAGAATACACATTCTTCTGCAGTGTACACGGAACATTTTCCAAAATAGACCATGTGCTAGGACACAAAACATACCTCAACAGAATCAGAAAGATAGAAATAATATCAGCCGTCTTTTCAGACCATGATGCACGGAGGATAGAAGTGAATCACACACAGACACAGCGAACCAAATCAAACACCTGGAAATTAAACAACTCAATGCTAAACAACGAGTGGGTCAGGAAGGAAGTCAAGGACAAAATCAAAAGATATCTGGAAACAAATGAGAATGAAGACATGAGCTACCAGAACCTATGGGATGCCGCGAAAGCCATATTAAGGGGAAAATTTATAGCTCTGAAAGCATATCTTAGGTCTGTAGAAAGGATGCACATAAACAACTTGACCTCATAACTCAAGACCTTAGAAAAGAATCAACAGAAAGAGCCTAAGTCAGGCAGAAGGAAAGAGATCATAAAACTTAGAGCAGAAATCAATGACATGGAAACCAAAGAAACAATCCAGAAGATCAATGAAACCAAGAGCTGGTTCTTCGAGAAAATAAACAAGATAGATAAACCACTAGCAACACTCACAAAGAAACAGAGAGAGAGAACCCTAATAAACCGAATCAGAAATGAGAAGGGGGATATCACAATAGAAACCAAAGAAATCCAAAAGATCATCAGAGACTACTTTGAAAGTCTGTATGCCACGAAACAAGAGAACCTAGAAGAAATGGACAAATTCCTGGACTCCTATAGTCTCCCAAAGCTGAATCAAGACGATCTGGAGTATCTGAATAGACCTACTAACATCAACGAAATCAAAACTGTGATCAAAAGTCTCCCCAAAAACAAAAGCCCAGATCTAGATGGATTCACTAGCGAATTTTTCCAAACATTTAAGGAGGACCTACTGCCAGTCCTTCTCAAGTTTTCCAGGAAATAGAAAAAAACAGAAACTCTCCCAAACAGTTTATCTGAAGCCCATATCTCTCTAATACCAAAAGGAAACAAAGACACCACGAGAAAAAAAAACTACAGGCCGATATCCCTGATGAACAGAGATGCAAAGATTCGCAACAAAATACTAGCAAATAGAATTCAACTACTCATCAAAAAGATCATACACCATGACCAATTAAGATTCATCCCGGGCATGCAAAGCTGGTTTAACACTCGGAAATCAATCAACATAATCCACCATATCAAGAAAAGAAAAGATAAAAATCATATGATCATATCAATAGATGCAGAGAAAGCATCTGACAAGATCCAGCACCCATTTATGATGAAAACCCAAGCCAAAATGGGGATAGAGGGAACTTTCCTCAATATAGTTAAAGCCATGTACCACAAGCCTAGAGCAAGCATCGTCAATGGTGAAAAACTGAGAGCCTTCTCTCTAAGATCAGGGATGAGACAAGGATGTCCACTCTCTCCACTGCTGTTCAATATAGTATTGGAAGTACTTGCAATAGCGATTAGGCAAGAAAAAGATATTAGGGGCATCCAGGTAGGAAAGGAAGAAATCAAGCTCTCACTATTCGCAGATGATATGATACTAAGAGAATCCTAAAACCTCTACCAAGAAACTTCTAGAAACAACAGGCTTGTATAGTAAAGTTGCAGGCTATAAAATTAATACCCAAAAGTCCATGGCTTTCCTATATGCAAATAGTGAAAGAGAAGAAAGTGACATGAAGAAAACAATCATGTTTACTATTGTGCCCCAGGAAACCAAATACCTGGAATCACCTTAACTAAGGAAGTAAAGGACCTGTACAAAGAAAACTACAAAACGCTACTGCAGGAAATAAAAGAGGATACGAGGAAATGGAAAAATATCCCCTGTTCATGGATCGGGAGAATTAACATTGTCAAAATGGCAATACTTTCCAAAGCACTGTATAAATTCAATGCAATCCCTATTAGGACACCCATGTCATTCTTCAAAGAAGTAGAGCAAACACCCCTGAAGTTTATATGGAACCCATGAATAGCTAAAGCAATTCTTGGGAAAAAGAAAATGGGAGGAATTAACCTCCCTAACTTCAAACTCTACTACAAGGCAGTAATAATTAAAACTAAATGGTACTGGAACAAAGGCAGAGCTGTAGACCAATGGAACAGGGTTGAATATACTGACATCTCCCCCAAGCATACGAGCATCTAATCTTTGATAAAAGGTAAAAGTAAAGGCCCTCCCATTGATCGTCGATTTGCTCGAGCGGGCCCAGTAACGCCTCCATTTGTAGACTTTGTTGTTACTGTGTCTGGCATATCGAATACTCTAGGTAGCTTGCCAGGCTCTCCGAGAGGGGTGGAGGAATCGAACTCCGGTCGGCCATGTTGGCCGCTTGTAAGGCGAACGCCCTACCGCTGTGCTATCGCTCCACCCTTTGATAAGGGGGCAAGTAATGTGAAGTGGAGCAGGGAAAGCCTCTTTAACAAATTGTGCTGGCAAAACTGGATGGCTACATGCAAAAAAATGGGCTCAGATCTCTGCCTAACTCCATGTACAAAAGTAAGATCTAAGTGGATTAAAGACCTCAATATCAGACCGGAATCCATAAGGTACATTGAGGAAAAAGTTGGCAAAACCCTCCATGACATAGAAGCTAATAGTGTCTTCAAAGATGTCACACCTCTGGTCAAGCAAGTGAAAACAGAGATAGACAAATGGGACTATCTTAAACTAAGAAGCTTCTGCACCTCCAAAGAAACAGTGATCAAAAGACAAAGACAGACTACAGAATGGGAAGGGTTATTTGCCAAATACACATCCAATAAGGGGTTAATGTCAAGGATATACAAAATACTGGTTGAACTCCACAAAAGGAAAACATTCAACTCCATCAATAAATGGGGAGATGGGGTGTGAGATGGTATCTCATTGTGGTTTTGATCTGCATCTCCCTGATAATTAATGATGTAGAGCATTTTCTCATGTGTTTTTTTGCCATTCGGATTTCTTCTTTGAGAAAGATTCTGTTCATTTCATTGCCCCATTTTTTGATGGGGTTGGATGTTTTCCTCTTGTGGAGTTCAACCAGCACTTTACATATCCTTGATATCAGCCCCTTGTCAGATGTGTATTCGGCGAATATCCTTTCCCATTCTGTAGACTGTCTTTGTATTTTGGTCACTGTTTCTTTGGAGGTGCAGAAGCTTCTTAGTTTAAGATAGTCCCATTTATCTATCTCTGTTTTCACTTGCTTGACCAGCGGTGTGACATCTTTGAAGACACTATTAGCTTCTATGTCATGGAGGGTGGGAAGGATACTGGGATCCGTGTGGGTGAGAAATGGGCACCGGTGGAAGGATGGGTGGTTATTTGATCATTTTATAATTGAAACCCAAACACAAAAATGTGTAAGTCTGCAACTGTACCTCATGATGTCTCACTATTAAAAATAAATAAATAAATGGAATATATTAATACAAAAATGTAAAACCAGGAAGACCAGTATTTTAATTTCTGGCCTTTATAATTAATGTGCCTCAATTATTCATATCTCATCTTTTCATCATTTCTTAAATTTTTATCAGAAACTTTATATTTAAGGTGAAATAAATATATTTGCTCAAATTAAAAAAATTAACAGAGGGGCATAAAGTGAGGCATAAACTGTATCTTCAATCCTCTCCCTTGTATTTCCTATTCTCAGTGGCATTCACCACTGATCTATTCTGCTTTCAATGCTTCTGCTGTTTACCTAAACAACTTAAATGAAATGTATAGGTATCTCTAAGCAATTTATCTCCTTTAGTTAGGTGATAATACTTCTGAAATTCCTCTATGAGAAAAGAGGCAAGTTGGGGCCGGAGCAATAAAATAATAGGTCAAGTGTTTGCCTTGCACGAAGTTGACCTCGATTTAATCCCCAGCACCCCAGATGGTCTCTCAAACCTGCTAGGAATAATCTCTGAGCACTACCAGGTGTGACCCAAAGGCCAAAACAAAGGCGAGAAGGAATAGGTAATCCAAAATAACATGTTTTGAAATTTTACTTTTCATAAGCTATAGGCTGGAGCGATAGCACAGCGGGTAGGGCGTTCGCCTTACACGCGGCCAACATGGCCGACCTGAGTTCGATTCCTCCGCCCCTCTCAGAGAGCCCGGCAAGCTACCGAGAGTATTCGATATGCCAGACACAGTAACAACAAAGTCTCCAATGGAGACGTTACTGGGCCCGCTCGAGCAAATTGACGATCAACGGGAGGGCCTTTTTAAATTTAGGGGCCGGAGCGATAGCACAGCGGGTAGGGCGTTCGCCTTACAAGCGGCCAACTATGTCCGACCCGAGTTCGATTCCTCCGCCCCTCTCGGAGAGCCCGGCAAGCTACCGAGAGTATTCGATATGCCAGACACAGTAACAACAAAGTCTCCAATGGAGACGTTACTGGGCCCGCTCGAGCAAATCGACGATCAACGGGAGGGCCTTTACCTTACCTTTTACCTATAAGCTATGAAACAAATGTCAATAAGAATTATTTCCACCAAGATGTGGAGTTAAAGGGAACTTTAAATTTTTCTTTATAATTTTTCTGTATTTTTAATTCTTTCTACAGTCTTTGACCTAGATGCACTTTATTTTTGGAAATAAAGGTTTATTTCCAAACTCAAATAACTGTACTTGATTATGAGATCATTTTGTAAATCATAAATTATATGAGCTGAATTGAGTTTTTAAAAACTGTCTTTTGGGACCAGAGAGATGATTCAAAGGATTAGAGTAAATTCTTTCATTCTCTGCATTTGAGAGCTCTGAGTCCTATCCTTGTCATCACAGTCTCCCAAGCATTACTAGGAGTGACACCTGAGCACAGAGCATAGAGTAAGCCCCGAGCATTTCTGGGAATGGCCTCAAAACAAAACCCTAAGAAGTGGATATTATAACCAACAAATATAGCATTGCTTAGCTCTACTTATATTATATAATATAATATATATTTAATTATATAATATATTAATATATAATTAATATTATATACTAATTATATAATATTAATTATATTATATTAATATTATAATATATAATAATTACAATATATAATAATATAATAACATAGGAGCGATAGCACAGCGGGTAGGACGTTCGCCTTACAAGCGGCCAACATGGCCGACCCGAGTTCGATTCCTCCGCCCCTCTCGGAGAGCCCGGCAAGCTACCGAGAGTATTCAATATGCCAGACACAGTAACAACAAAGTCTCCAATGGAGACGTTACTGGGCCCGCTCGAGCAAATCGACTATCAATGGGAGGGCCTTTACCTTATATAATATTAATTATATTATATATTAATATTATAATATATAATAATTACAATATATAATAATATAATAACATAGGAGCGATAGCACAGCGGGTAGGGCGTTCGCCTTACAAGCGGCCAACATGGCCGACCCGAGTTCGATTCCTCCGCCCCTCTCGGAGAGCCCGGCAAGCTACCGAGAGTATTCGATATGCCAGACACAGTAACAACAAAGTCTCCAATGGAGACGTTACTGGGCCCGCTCGAGCAAATCGACGATCAACGGGAGGGCCTTTACCTTTACCTTACTATATAATATTAATTATATTATATTAATTATATTATATGTTTATATAATATTAATTATATAATATTAATATATAATATTATATATAATACAATATATTTAATTATATATAATATTATATATTATATTGATATATAATGTTAATATATAATATATAACTGATATATTATATATAATATTATATTATATTAAATGACTGATGAACACTTATTAATGAGGACAGAAACCAATCCCATCATAATACCTGCTCTCCCCTCAAGTTGTGTTAAAGTTATGTCTGCAGTCTGACCATAAATCTAGAAATAGTGATAAGGAGCTAAGAGAGTTCTCATGAAGATTATCAGTCCTAAATTCAAGGCAACTGCCTCAGAAGAGGCCACCATAGCCTCTTCAGGTAGAGAAGGACTTAACTCCTTAGAGAGGGTTACACCTCACACAATCACAAATTCATCCTGTTATTGCCTCGAGCAATCCTGGGATTGCCTCGAGCAGGCCCCAATAACGTCTCCTTCATCCTAGCCCTGAGATTATATTCAAGGCTCTTTAGGAGAATGAGACCCATCATTGTTACTGGTATTTGGCATACTGGGTACGCCACGGGGAGTTTGCCAGACTCTGCCGTGTGGGCAGGCTACATTCGGTAGCCTGCCAGTTTGTCCAAAGTAGGAATGAGATAATAAGTTGTCATAATAAGATGTCGCGAGGCCGCGAATGCGGCCGTGCGGTTCTGGGATCTGGTTTTTATAGTCTCTGAGTCTTGGCCGCTGATGGGATTACACTGTGCCAGGGGGCCAGTTGGTGGGTGTGACCCCCGCCTACTGTAATTTGGAGGATCTGGGTGGAGGATGCTAGGCCCCAATCAGAGTAGGCTTGGAGATCTCGGCCCTGCACACATGAAGGTACTGGCAGAGGGACAAAGTCACACCTCACCTCCTGTTTTTATTATTTTGTTTTGCTTTTGTTAAGGCATCATGATTTAAAAAGTCATTCATAGTTGATTTTCAGGCATGCAGTGTTTCACCACCAATCCCACCACTAGTGTAAACTTTCTCCCACTATTATCCCTAGCTTCTCTCCCACCCCACTTGCCTGCCTCCTTGACAGGCACATTTTAAAATTTTGTTGTTATAGTTTGGATTTCATAGTTTCATATTTAAGTTATGGCATGCCAAATTATAAATTATTATGGAAGTATTTACAAATTATATTTAAAAAGAATTTTTGTTGACTTTGTGTTTAGAATATTCAGCTCTCCACTCCTCTACACCACTGAAGTTCTTGATGCTTGTCCTTTGTTACTTCTCATCCACCTATTCTTATTCCCTCATCTTGATTTTCTCCTTGTCTTTCCTTGCCATTTCTATTCTCTGGAGTCAGTATTGATCTAGGTATTCCAACTTTAATACATTGCATTCCCTTTAATCTTTTATTTGCTGGAGAGATGACAACTGATTGGTGTTCAGGATTTACTCCTGGTTTTGTGCTCAGGGATCATTCCTGGTAGAATCATGTGACCGTGTGGTACTGGGGATAAAATCCATGCTGGCTGTATACAAGGTAAGTGCCTTTCTCACTCTACTACTTTTCGGACCCTAGATTGAAACTTTCTTTGTGTGTAAGATTTAGAAGGCACACAAAATTTTAATAATCAAGATCACTGTCACTGTCCTCCTGTTGTTCATAGATTTGTTCGAGCGGGCCCAGTAACGTCTCCATTGTGACAATTGTTACTGTTTGGCATATCGAATATGTCACAGGTATAGGCTTTGCCGTGCAGGCAAGATACTCTTGGTAGCTTGCTGGGCTCTCCAAGAGGGGCGGAGGAATCGAACTCAGGTTGGCCATGTTGGCAGCTTGCAAGGCAAACACCCTACCCACTGTGCTATTGCTCAAGCCCAATAATCAAGATAAACACTTCAATACCAATGCACTATAGAGTGGGAGTTATGGAAGCAGAACCTCATCCGATTGAAAATATATGTATAATTTATTGTAAGGCCTTTATATTTATGGAGTCTGCATTCATAGATCCAACCAAGAGACATTCATTCTTGACAGAGTCAGTTTATTCAGAACCATCAGAGGAATAGAATCACCTATAAATAATCTACCCACTTCATTTTATTTCCTGTGTTGGTCAAAGGTCAATAATATTTTAATAATCATAGCTAATGCCAAAATAATTTATGGTGAATGAAATCAACCTGTTTTAGTATTACTTATTTTTCCTTTCTTACTTGAGGCCTCAATATGGCTCTGTGTTTTATTAGGTTCTCGGTCTCCTAATATAACTGCTCAGATCTATCCCAATATTGAACATATATCTTTCACCAACTAATGGCCTTGCATGAAAATAGACAATCTTACTAAATTAGAAGATCAATTTGCATTTTAACTAAACCACCAGCTATATTAGACCATGAGTTTGATTTTTAAAAACTTTTAGCCCCAAGGCTTTAGATTAATGGTTTCTTTTTAAGGCAGACACAAAAACTTGTAGGTACTACATAAGGACCTAAAGATAGAAATTTAAAGCCTTGACATCATCATTCCTTTTCCCCTATATTTTCCAAAATAATTTGGAGAAACCAAAAATTCCCAACACACTCCTGTTTTCACTAAAATGTTCTCTGGCACTGATTACAGTAATCACACAACCTTGCTTTGCCTTGGCATTTGATTGAAGTTGTCCACAACTGATAATTTACTTAACTGTTTTTACAATTGTACATTATGGTGAATAATGTCCCCTTCCCCCTGGCAGGAGGACCATCAATTACTTTAATTTGGATTTTTTGATTTTGTGATTTTTATTGAATAATCATGAGAAACATAGTTACAAAGTTGTTCTGTACTGGAAAAAAATAATGCCCAAATTGGGGGCACGGGGGCGGGAAGAAAGAGAGAGAGAGAAAGAGAGAGAGAGAGAGAGAGAGACAGAGACAGAGACAGAGACAGAGACAGAGAGACAGGGATAGAGACAAAGAGAGAGAAGTGTCTACCAAAAAGGCATGCTTGGGTGATACAAACATTGTTGGTGGGAAATGTACGCCAGTGAGAGTATAGGTGTTGGAACATTGTATGACTGAAACCCAGTGACTTTAGTTTGAATCAGATCACAAATCTAATTCTACAGAACCCAGAATAAATTCAGCATTCATCCTTAATATTTTGTTCTCCTAGAACTACATTTAATAAAAAATTATATACTAGTCAGAGGTCCATTAGATAAATAAGACAACTAGAAACAAGAGCCTATCGAGAGAACAATGAGGGTTTTTTTTAATAGGGCTAAACAAAGTTGGTTAAGAAAGAATTGAAGTGAAAAACATTGATGCAATATGAACTAGTAAGAATGAACCAACTCATGCTGTTTTCAACTTTTTTAAGTTCAAATGTCAATGATGCAGGTCACTGGTTGGAAAAAAAATAGTCCAATTTACCCCATAGTTGCATACAAATTCTGACAAGATTCAGGAGCAAAAGAAGAAATTTTGGTAGGGGCAAAAGTTATGGGTTAACAGACCAGCTGACCCATAACAATAAGAAAAATTAACCTATCATGACAATGTTTGTGAGTTTACTCTAATATTTCACCAACCTTCAGAGTATTCCATAGCTGCCATTTTATTTTCATAGGATATAGACCCATGGAAGGTAGGGAATACTAGAAACATACTTCATATAGCGAAGGTGATAAAAGTACAAAGCCATCCACTCTGTGCCATAGGACAGAACAACATCCTCAAATAGAGCTCTGCATTCTACATACTCAAAAGGTACATGAAGATTTATAAGGATTGTCATTGTCGACAGAAATGTACTTTTTATACACATTATGCAATCTAGAGCTTCAATTGTAACCATCATTAGTTAAAATTAGAAGCTTTAGTAAATACTCAAACTCCATTAATATAGAATTTGCAAGTAGAAATTAGTCATTTCAATACAGATCTGATTAAATATGGTAACTGAAGGCTGAAAAGATAATGTGGGGGATAAGGCACATGCCTTGTATGTGGCTGACCCAAGTTCAATCCCTACCACCAAATGGTTCTCAAAGCTTCATCCTCTTTACCATAGGGTTCAAATTCAGAATTCTTGGGCCTTGCACTAGTAGTGTCCTTGGGGCTCCCCTGAGGACTGCTTAGTAGGCCCCTCCTGCTAAAAAGAATGGATGAATGAAAAAAAAGGTAAAATAATTTTCAGTAAAAATCTTTCAAACCTCTACTTAGTTCATTCATACTCATGGAAGACTTTATTGGTATAAGTATATTAATTTGTAAAAGTATTTTGCACAGAATTTTAATTTTAATTTAATAGACAAACTGAAAACTCAAAGATAACTAATAAAATATAAATATATATATTAATAAGGAAAATAATTTCAGAATTATACATAATTTGTTTTACTTTTTGTTGTTATTTCTTTTTTTTTTTGTTTTGGGAACACACTGGCAATGCTCAGGGGTTAGTCATGACTCTACACTCAAGAATTACTCCTGGCAGTGCTCAGGGACCTTGTTGGATCCACAGTACTATTGCTCCAGCCCTTACTCCTGGATTTGCACTTAGGAATTACTCCCAGTGGTGTTCTCAGGCTCATATAGAATGTCCGGGATTAAAGCAGGTCAGCTGCAAGCAAGGCAAATACCCTACCCACTCTGGCCCCTGCCACTTTTAATGTAAAATTTTCCCACCCTTGAGGGTTCTAAAGACTACCTAGATGTCATTTTTCTATGTCATCTCATATATCATTAGATAGAATTTGCCTGTTTGAAATGTTAAATAAAATGCATTTAAAATAGACCTCTCACCTTTACCCAAACTTTATAAAAATACTAATTTTAAAATATTTTGCTCCACTCTCAAAATTCTAGGAAAGTATATTGTTCTTATTTGGGGTATAAGATCCATTATTCACAGAAGCAAAATCATGAAATCAACCTAAATGTCTATTGATTGATGACTGAATAAAGATTCTATTTTATATATATAAATATATGTACATGCTATGTATATAACTATACTTCCATTATAAAATATAAAACTTTTTCCATTTGGGATAAGATAAATATTTCTTGAGATCATGCTATGTGAAATAAGTAAAGTTCCTATTTATTCTTCATGGTTTTCAACACACATCAGGAGGAGAGCAAGCATTTTCCTTTCTACAAGCGAAGTGACAATTGCACACATTCTATTACTGAGAATGTACTTACAAGGGCACTCAAAGCACAGGGAAACTGAAAAATGCAATCTTGAGTTGTGAGGTCATAAGTCCAAGAATCACTTTCCTGATAGAAGAAGAAACCAATTACCTCTGCTGCTTACTATGGTGGAAATACCTGATGACAATAAACAATAGAGAAAATAGAAAATGTCATTAGTAACCAAGGAAATGCAAATTAAAGTTTAAATAATCTGTTCCAAGCATCAAATAAATATTCCTTCAACTGTAAATGCTGTTTATAGATGTGGGTGAAGTGTGATGCCTGATAATGTGAGGATCAAGATGTAGATGTCCTTGAAAATATAACCCAGATCTTTAAAATCGTCATACATTGAAGTTATAGGCAAATACATTCAAAACAGTTAATGACTTGGAGACTTTAGTGACAGAACCAAGCATTATAAAAATTATAAATGCTAACTTTTACTGGGACTGGAGCGATAGCACAGTGGTAGGGCGTTTGCCTTGCATGAGGCTGACTGGTCGACCTGGGTTCGATTCCTCTGCCCCTCTCAGAGAGCCCGGCAAGCTACTGAAAGTATTTCACCCGTACGGCAAAGCCTGGCAAGCTACCCGGGATGTATCCAATATGCCAAACACAGTGACAATAAGTCTCACAAGTGTGACATTACTGGGCCTGTTCGAGCAAATCAATGAACAACGGGAGGACAGTGATAGTGGCAACTTTTACTGGACACTAACTACAAACCATGATAAATTTTAAATACATTGTTACTTAGTTCAATCTTAAAACAATGTTTTCCAGGGCTGGAGAATTAATATAGGAGGTAGGATGCTTGTCTTACATACTGCCAACCTCGCTTCAATATCCACTATTTTATATGGTCCACAGAGCATTGCCTAGAGTGATTCTTAAGTGCAGAGAAGTAACCTCTGAGCATTGCCAGGTGAGACCTCAAAGCAAACTACAATACAACCAAGCAAACATAAAAACAACAAACAACACTTAATCACTTAACTTCCCGTTAGTCATCGATTTGCTCGAGCGGGCACCAGTAACATCTCCATTTGTCCCTGTCACGTGCTAGTGTAGCCCAATGGCATCTGTTCGCTCTGGGAACATGAAGAGCCTCAAATCGATTGTTAGTGATCTTGACGAAGAAGTCTGACCATCTGGTAGGTGGGTGGCCACGCGGTCTTTTGACATCCCGTGAAATCCAGTCAGTAACAGCTCTAGTCCAGCGGTCATCTTTAAATCTCATTACGTGACCAGCCCATCTGATTTTTGACACCTTGGCAAACGAGACAGCATCCCTGATTCTTGATCATCGACGGATGTCAGAACTCCGGATTCTTTCTCTCATTTGAGTGAAACGTGATATTCCAAGCATAGCTCTTTCTATTCTTTGGGAGACCTGAATAGCGTTCTCATCCTGTTTGCGTAGGGCCCAGGTCTCTGAGGCATATGTTAATGCAGGAAGAACAGTGGAATCAAAGAGATGTGCCCAGAGCCGGAGGTTCTTCGTCCTTTTAGCTATTTCTTCGACGTTCTTGAAGGCATTCCAAGCCGCTCTCTTCCTCCTGCACAGCTCGGGTGCCAGGTCATTTGTCATGTTGACTTCTCAGACCTAGGTACACATAGCTGTTGCATTCGGAGATGGTCGTTCCATTGAGAGCGAATGGGGCATCAGGAACGAGGCTGTTTCTCATGAACATTGTCTTCGTAAGATTCAGCTGTAGTCCTGCCTTTCCACACTCACGGTCAAAGTCGGCCAGCATTTGTGCCGCTTGGCTGATGTTTGGTGTTATTAAAACAATGTCATCAGCAAAGCGGAGGTCGTGTAGTTGCCGACCATCTATCTCACTCCCATTCCTTCCCATTCCAGTCGTCGCATGATGTTCTCAAGGGTGGCACT
Source organism: Sorex fumeus (assembly GCF_029834395.1). Classification (NCBI taxonomy): domain Eukaryota; kingdom Metazoa; phylum Chordata; class Mammalia; order Eulipotyphla; family Soricidae; genus Sorex; species Sorex fumeus. The sequence goes on along the minus strand of NW_026606078.1, from coordinate 2,501,594 downwards.
GAAGAGTTTCGGTGAAATGGTATCACCCTGCCGAACCCCTCTCTTGACATCAATGATCACCTCCTTGTAGAATGGTGAGATCCTGGTAGTGAATCCGCATGGAGGATCTTGATGTATTGGGCTTGAATGCCCTGATTGGCTAGGGCTTCAATGACCGCTTCCATCTCAACAGAATCAAAGGCTTTCTTTAAATCAATGAATGTTAAACAGAGTGGCATCTTGAACTCCCGAGAAACCTCAATGAGCTTGGTTATCGTGTGGATATGGTCAATGGTGCTGAATCCTTTGCGGAACCCGGCTTGCTCACATGGTTGTCCTTCATCTAGTGTTTTGCCAATCCTATTTAGGATGACTCGAGTGAACAACTTGTAGATGACAGACAATAGGCAGATCGGGCGATAGTTACCAATGTCATGGATGTCTCCCTTCTTGAACAGTAGTACGGTCCTGCTGGTTTTCCATTGGGACGGAACCTTGCATTCAGACAGGTAGCGTGTGAAGAGCCGAGCCAGTGTATTGATGAGTACTGACGGCAGGTTCTTCAGGTGTTCAGGTCTGACCTTGTCTGGGCCGGGTGCTGTTTGTTTCTTTACTGATAAAATGGCGTGTCGGATTTCGGAACGGAGAATGTTGGGAACGACATATCCATCCTGTGGAATTTGGTATGTTGGCAAGTGGACATGGCTATTGAAGAGACAAACAAACAAACAATTTTTTTATGCAATACTGTAGTGGAGAGGGGACTTGCCTTGCACAAAGCTAACTCAGTCGAATTCCCAGTCCCAATATAGTTCCCTCAAACCCTACCAGTAGTGATTGATCCCTGAACACAGAGACAAGAGTAAGTTTTGAGTACTGCTGGGTCTGTTCATCCAAAAGAAAACAAATACAAGAAAATAAAAATAAAATACTATTACAATTATCCCACTTTATGTAAATGAATATAGGCTCAGAAAGGTTATATATCTAAGATCAATGATCTAGTGGATGGTTAAATAGAGATTCAAATCCAGTCTTTCTGGCATCAGGGTCCTAACTACTATAAATATGGGTAGATTTGGGGCTGGAGCAGTAGCACAGCAGGTAAGGCATTTGCTTTGTGCATAGCCGACCCACATTGGTTCCTCTGCCACTCTCGGAGAGCCCAACAAGCTACTGAGAGTATCTCACCTGCATGGCAAAGCCTGACAAGCTCCCCATGATGTATTCAATATGCCAAAAACAGTAACAACAAGTCTCACAATTTGTTGTGAGACATTACTGGTGCCCACTCGAGCAAATGAGCAAATTGATGAACAATGGGAGGACAGTGCTAGAGTTTTACAACAACCAGAATTCATTTAAAATAAAATAATCTCGAATTTAGATTATTTTATTGTTTCAGTTAATGAATCAATTAATAAATCTTAATAAGATACTATATACTCAGTGAGATACTAATTTTCAACACACACATATCTGCTATATATGCACATTCTTTTGTGAATTTCTAATGGATTTTGGAGGCAAGAAACTGTGAACTTAAAAAAAAGGCCTTATCCAAACAAGCACATGAGAAAATGCTCTACATCATTAATCATCAGGGAGATGCAGATCAAAACCACAATGATATACCATCTCACACCTCAGAGACTGGCCCACATCCAAAAGAACAAAAGCAACCAATGCTGGGGCAGATGTGGCGAGAAAGGGACACTCCTTCACTGTTGGTGGGAATGCCGACTGGTTCAGCCCTTTTGGAAAACAGTATGGAAGATTTTCAAAAAATTAGAAATTGAGCTCCCATTTGACCCAGCAATACCATTCCTGGGAATATATTCCAGAGAGGCAAAAATGTGTAGTCGAAGTGACATCTGCACTTGTTTGTTCATTGCAGCACTCTTTACAGTAGCCAGAAACTGGAAGAAACCTGAGTGCCCAAGAACAGATGACTGGTTAAAGAAACTGATACTATAATTAGACATCCTGAATCTCCAACCTTAATCTTAAAAAATAAAACGCTGTTTAATGATATCTACCACAAAACTTCATTATAAGGATTAAAGGAAATGTAGAACTGTAGCACTGTTCATCGATTTGCTCAAGCGGGCCCAGTAACGTCTTCATTGTGAGACTTGTTGATACTGTTTTTGGCATATCGGGTATGCCATGGGGAGCTTGCTGGGCTCTGCTGTACAGGTGAGATACTCTCGGTAGCTTGCCGGTCTCTCTGAGAGAGACGAAGGAATAGAACCCGGGTCAGCCACTTGCCAGGCAAATGCCCTATCTGCTGTGCTATCAGCCCAAAGGAAATATATAAAATATTTCATACAATGTATGACAAAATATGTTTGATGAAATTTCATTATTTATCTCATCCTTTATGTATATAAATGTATATGTATGAATGTGTAATTGTAAATATGTGCATTTATGAATTTTAATAAATTTAGAGTTGTTAATCAATTCTACTCATAACCTCAAGACAGGGACCATTGAATAAAAACTTAATAGATTTAATAATTTTCAAGTGTAAAATTTTTATTTGGTACACCAGTGCATTACTCTTTGGGGAACACTTTTGGCAGTACTTGGAGGACCATATGCAATTCTGGGTATAAAATTGGAGTCTACTGCATGCAAGAAAAGCTTCTTAAGCCCTGTGCTATCATTTTGACCCTCACTGTTTTTGTTTTAAATAAAGTTAACCATAGGACCTGAAAAAGAGTCAACTCTCTTATTGACTCTCTCCCAGTCCCTGCTCTAGTTTTACATCCAAATCCTTACTTGTTTTGAATTTGATTGCTATTAGAAGGCTGAATTAAAGAGATTCTGCTTGTGCAGTTGTGCTGTAAGCATGGTTGAGATACTAAATTCTTCAACCTATGAGGCACTTTACTGATGAGGAGACATAACAGTTCCCAGGGAAGTGGTCAGAGGCAGGTTGGGTGGGTGAGTCTTCGCAAACAGTCATTAAAAAGTAGGTGAAAGAAGAATTAGAAAGCAGAGAAGATAGTGAAATGATAGGATAAAGAAAGCCAAGGAGAGAGTGAACAATGATTATAGAATTTGTAGTGTGAGTACTGAAACATATCTAGTATGTTTAGAACAAGATGAACTTGCAGGTGTTGCTTCCCATAAGTTTTGTAACATTAGCAGTATGGGGACAGATGGAGATCGTGTGTCCTAGATAATAAACTTGATCTTCAGAGGTGAATGTGTTTGGGGAATTTTTAAATTACTTGTTATAGGAATTACAAGTCTAGATGTGAAAAGCTCTATGCAAGTCTTGATGAATGTGGTTATATAGGAGTTTTGATTTCCATCTCATAAATAATAAAGAGTTCTCAATATGCTAATTTCAAGTTCCCTTTCAATTGTTTGTGTTAATTTTGCGAAGAAAATAATAATCAAGGAAAGTGTGGAAAATGCTATCTTCCTGCTATAAAGAAATTTCTCTTAGATGGTAGAATCACTGCTCCAAGATTTGGAAGCATGTGATTGTATTCACCTCATTGGCTTTTCTATTTAGACAAAGACTCTCCCCCATCATTTAATCAATATTAAAATGAAACCTGATTTTAATTATTTAATACGTGTTTATTCCAGTAATACTTATATTACTGGAATAATATAAATAATAGTATAATATAGGATAATATAATCAAGGGGCTGGAGTGATAGCACAGCAGTAGGGTGTTTGCCTTGTGCACAGCAGGCCGGCGAAGCCAGGTTTGATTCCTCTGCCCCTCTCCGAGAGCCGAGCAAGCTGCCGAGAGTATCTTGCCCGCACGGCAAAGCCTGGCAAGCTACCCGTGATGTATTCAATATGCCAAACACAGTAACAAGTCTCAAAATGGAGACGTTACTGGGCCCACTTGAGCAAATCAATGAACAATGGGAGAACAGTGCAATATAATCAAGATCAAAATTAAGGAGTTAAGAAAATATTTCTGTATATATTATAGTAACATACCATTATTTATATATGCATATATATTTTTCAAGTGTGGTAACATTTGAAAGAAAGATGTGTACAAGAGATTGATGAACTGTATTGTGTTATTTGAAAACACAGCCTAGAAGAATAGACAAGAAATTAATAGGTCCTATTTATCTTTATTTTCCAAATATCTCACTAGGTCCCTTTTACCCTTTTACCCCTAATGACCTTATCTAAAGCTCAAACAAAAGTTCTAAGTTTTCTTTCTATTCAACCCCTCAAGTTATGACTCCATGGTTCCAAAATTTGTCATTCATCACTTGACTCATTATGCATACTCTGAGCTGTGGGCTTGTGATAATACTTTTTACTCAAACAGGATTTATTTCTTATATTATTTATATCTTTTTATGTATTACCTGAAATTCTTTACCTGCCCACTTTTATATGACCAACTCATAAGTGTAAAAATGAAGAAGATGCTCATTTTTGAGATAAATGGTCACAAATCCTTCTGTTGCCAGACCCAGCTGTAAGCTTGGGCAAGTTCATTTCTGTGGGTTTCATTTTCATCATTTGAAAATAGAATAATTAGCAATATCATTCATTTCATGAAGTTGCTATGGAAGTTTTTTAGATAATACCTGAAATTGGAATCGGCTCAGTGTATCAAATATTCTAAACAATCAACATTATTTTATCATTATTATAATTACTATTAGCAATTATTCATGACAATTATACATATTGGCATGAAAAATTGATAGTGTACAGACCTTGTTTCTTAGGGACCAGGAATAATAGATTTAGGAGAAGAGAAGATAAATATTCCAAAGTGGGTTGTTGACAACAACTACCATCAATGTCACTTCTTAGTACCTGTGAAATAGTTCAGAAAATCCTATATGGGTAGAGCTCACTTTGGAGATAGAATTGAAAGTTAATGACATTATTTTCTTACGTCACTAAAAGCATTTCTAAGAGCAAGTCAAATTTTTCATTCCCATGCTACCGTGAAACACAAACTAAGCAACATTCTGCTTTAAGCAGAAAATAGCCAGGCTGAATGTAAGGAATTTTGAGTTCTGGCTTTGACTCAGCCAATAATCAAATGTTTCTCCTGTACAATTAGCTTTACCTCTCTAGACCTAGAGCCTGATTCGTAATAAAAACAAAAGTGTTACCTCATGTGATCCCAGAGTTTCTTCTAACACTTGAATTGTAAAAAAAAGAAACTCATTCTACATGTGATTTTTTGTAAAAAAAAAAAAAAACCCTGTATAAGACACAAAGTAAAGTCCCCATTATTCTATCTGGGTGGGTGGCAAAACCAATGAGTTTTGGTTTTACCTCATTGGTTTTGCCACCCTTTTATGCACTGTAGCACTGTCTCCTGATTGGTGATCAATTTGCTCGAGCAGGAACAAGTAAATGTCTCACAACAAATTATGAGACTTGTTGTTACTGTTTTTGGCATATTGAATATGACACGGGTAGCTTGCCAGGCTTTGGAGTGTGAGCGAGACACTCTCAGTAACATGCCGGGCTCTCTGAGAGGGGCGGAGGAATCGAACCCGGGTTGGCCATGTGGGCCACATGCAAGGCAAATACCTTACCCACTGTGCTATCACTCTAGCCCTTTTATGCATCAGAGGAAAATAGTTTCAGAATCTATAGAGAGGTAGAGTAGTGTCAGACTTTCAGAGGCTGCCTTCTAGGGGTATATGTAGGAAAATGTGTGTGTTTGGGTGTATATATTTTTATATATGCATGTGTGTGAGAAAATATACCTGTATAATATCTAAGATTATACATGTCAAATGCCCTTATAGATTTTAGTAATATAACTAATTTTGGAGAGATATATAATCAATAATGAATATTTATTCTCTCATAGAAACTTACATACTCCACCAAGAAAAGAATTTTATCCCTTTGGAAGTACCTTCTTGAAGAAGCAATTCAATAACACTATAGAGAACACAAGAATCTAAAATGTTCAAACAAAAACAACATACAACAACAATAAAAAAAAATCAAAGAATTGCAAGTTTTTCTATCAAGTCGCCAAATAACCTTTGAAGAGTGCAGAAGTTTTAGAAAACATGACTTTTCTGTGCTACTATGATGTATGTCTTACCAGTGAAAAGCCAAAAATAGAAGCCACTCTGAAGAATATCAGGGCCCCTAAGTGCAGGTCCTCTTGGAAAACATCTCTATTAACAGTAAAGATCCTTCAAGCTCCTTCACCAATTCTCATGACAGATGCTTTTGAATATCTCCCCACAGTGGGAAGACTTCTGGAGATTTCTGCTGTGCGCCAGAGTTTACAGAAACTACACAAGTAGCTTTCAGTGCATTTATCAAGCAAGAAGCAATTGAAAACAGCTGATAGTTGCACCTTAGTCACTGAAAGAGGTTTGTTTGCCAATTGATACATGGGGTGCAGAGGTTGGGAACTCACATTATAGCTCCTGGTTGGTATTCAGATTCAGTAAATCTCCAGATTTTTTTAGGTAACTGAATTCCTAAATATTAAGACTCTTTCCTTTCACAAATGAAAATATCGGAATAAATAGAATCTACCTAGGGAATTTGTTTTGCTTTAAATAATTGTTGAGTTGGACATATGAGTTTTGGGAGGCCTTAAATATATCAGAAAGGTCTTCTTTCATTTAAGGTAGCAATAACCAAGTTAAAACCATAAAAAGTAACAGTAAGACAATAAGAAAATAAGAAACCAAGAAACCATTTTTCTCAGTATTTCTAAGCTAGTTCTCATTCTTATCATAGTGCTAAGTATCATAAATCATAAGACATCCATGAAAGTCTACATCTAAACATAAATCTACCTCTTTTTTATCTGTAGTGCTCAGGGGTTACTCATATCTCTACAATAAGAATCACTCCCAGCAGTGCCTGAGTTACCATATGGATGCTGGGGATTGAACCTGGGTAAGCCGTGTGCCAGGCAAGTTCCCGACCCTTTGTACTATCACTCCAGCCCCTAAACCTACCTCTTATGTACAAATACAATATAAAAAATTCTTACTCCACAGTTTTCCTGGTGTAAACTTAAAATAATATGGTCACTATAATGATAGACTAGGAAAGTATCTTGTCATCATAGGCAGCATTGCATGATCCCCTAAAGGTATGGGTCAGAGCAACTGAACTTTAGCCCTTACAGCTTAAAACCTATTTTAAAGTAGATTAATGAAAGACAAAACTGACTACATTAAAAATTGATTCTAAGCAAAATGAAAGGTTTGGGGATATTTTACAAGTATTTAATTTGGGCTGGAGCGATAGCATAGCAGGTAGGGCGTTTGCCTTGCATATGGCCACCCGGGTTTGATTCTTCCATCCCTCTTGGAGAGCCCACCAAGCTACTGAGAGTATCCCACCTGTACAGCAGAGCCTGGCAAGCTACCCATGGCGTTTTCAATATGACAAAAACAGTAACAACAAGTCTCACAATGGAGATATTACTAGTTCCTGCTCAAGCAAATTAATGAACAATGGGACAACAGTGATACAGTGCTATTATTTAATTCACAATTTTGACAAAACTATAATATCCATTATCTTGATTTATTATAACAGAGAGAATAAGGCTAAATAATAAGGCATTATAAAGAAATTCTTGGATGTCACAAAAACAAAATGCAATGGCAAATAAGATGGTTGTATTTGTCATAGAACACATGATTTGCCATTTTACAGGAGGATATGGGAAATAATTCAAGGATGTCTTTCTAACTTTATACTCCTAAGACAAATGAGACAGAATAAATATTGCTTGAAACAATTTTCATTTAAATATTAGTTCCTGCTACACAGACACTTTATTTGTAACTGATTTTGTGAGACTATTCATAATCAAAGGAGAAACATGAGTTTGAGTATTGGTGGAGCTAAAGAATTGATACACTATGAACTGATTCATGTAATATACATTGACATTTCGTGTGTAGACACACATCTAGAATTTATATAATGACATATATAGTAATTTATATAATGACATAATAATTATAATTTATAATTATAATTTATATAATGACATATCACTACTTCAACTCTTTAGAAAGTTGATTAGTAAATATTGATATTTCATTGCAACTATAATCATTGTTTAAGTAATTATTTCAGTTAATAGAAACAGAGAGAAAGAAAGACAAAGAGGGAGAGAGAGAGAGAACATTCTGGCATTCTCCATCAACTATGGCAAATTTTATAACTAGGCGTCATAATTTTTTTAATTTTTAAAGTAAATTGATCACACAATTCATTAGAAAGAATTGACATCATTTATGGTCTAGTCCCAAATTAGAGGAATTTGAAAAGCAAGTTCTCTTTAGAACTCAGTCAAATTTGAAGATCACATCTTATGGCTGTGTGACAATATTGATGAAATGGTGCTAGAAATCCTGTGGGACACACCTCCGTCCTCCTATACTCTTGCCCTCCTGATGAACAACGGGAGGACAGTGCTACAGTGCTACTATTCTACAGAACAATGATTTTTAAAATTGTGTCAAACATAAACATTAAGTGCATTGAGCAAGAAGGTTAATTTAGGAGAAAGGAAGGTCATTTGTTTTGCACACAGCAAACCTGGGTTCAGTCTCTGACATCCCATATGGTCTTCCAAGCACCAACAAGAGTAATTCCTGAGTACAGAGCCAGGAGTAATCACCGAACATTGCTGGGAGTGATCCCCTCCCCCCTGCCTCCCCCCAAAAGTCAAGTACTTAAAAACATAAGCCATATTCTCCTCAAAGTCAACTAATATTTCCCCACAAAATCAGTTCTCATACTTGTTAAGATTTTCATAAGTCTTCTAAGACAAGACTTGGGGGGATATCGTTGCTTGGAGTGTTGGTGATGGCACTAACACCTTTGCAAAGAAGTAGGTGCTGGAAATCTTGAATCTCTAGTCTGTAGGTTGAGGCTAATAGTCTGTCAACTGCCCATACTACTGCAGAGAAAATGATGTAGAAACTTTCATTGCATTCTGATTCTGTCTGGTACTTTGTAATAGTGTGTTAAACTGAGCAAAGCACAAGTGATCTAAAAATTTTCTTTAACTGCACCCAACCTCTTTACAGATACAAGTGTAAGAACTTTTTGGAGGCATTTTAAAAATAAGAATACAATCTAACTTATTTTCATCTAATTTAATGGAGCAAGAAAAAGGAAATGTGGCATCTCACTTGCTGTGATACTGATTAATACAATGAAAATTTACTAGATCTGATTTGAAGCTGGGTCTTCATTGTCCCTTCTACCCTTGCTCCTCTGTTTAGACCCTCTGATGGCTTACCTATTGTGACACATATGAATCTGACTCAGGGGGCTTGCTTTCCCACAACCGCAACTCTCCCAATGCCAGTGGCTCACTTTCTGGGATTTTCTGTTTTTCTTTTAAATTATGTGTGTCACTGTCCTTCAGATCTTATAAGGACTCTGATTCATTTTTTACCTTTCTCAGGTTTCAGGGACTGGTGGTGGGGTGGGACATAGGTCTTACAAATTAATACAACTGCACTGCCCTACTGATTATTGTCTTTGAAATAAACTATTGGGGAGAAGCAAAATGAAAACAAAATCTACTCCGACTAGCAACTCAGACATTTGTCAAGATTTTTTTTCTTTTGCTCAGAAAGATTTATTTTCCTTATACAGCAAAAGAGTGGTTTCTTTCTTGGGTAAATTACATGCATAGCCACTGCAACACCAGCGCATGTAGGTGCTGACTCTTTTCTGAGGGCTGGTGAAGAAGACAGAAGTAAGCATGGAGAGATGGCACAGCTGAGTATGGACATATCTTCCACTTTCCCACTGTGATATAACCCCAAAAGGCTCTATGATCCCTAGTTGGGTCACACTAAAATGGACTATTTAGGGGCATATCAACACAGGAGTTACATGGAAACAAGAACTAGAAAAACATAGTTTTCTAAACCATAAAGGTAAAGGTAAAGGCCCTCCCGTTGATCGTTGATTTGCTCGAGCGGGCCCAGTAAACCATAGTGTTTGAAAATATCCACACCACATGGTTAATGATTAAATCCACAGAATACCATGTCCTTCTCCAAGTCTAACATGTTCAAATCACTTTACATCAAATAGTAAAAATAAAAGAAGTCAGGGTGCGCAAAAGAATAAAATCTATTCTTATTGAAAGGAAAGGTAGAGAAGAAAAAATTAATGAGAATGGAAATGTAGTATAAAATAAAATAACATACCCCAGTAGCACAGAGGGAGAAAAAGGAGCTTAGTGTGAAAGGACATGAACTCATCTAAGAGTGCTTAATGGCTTCCTGGAAACCTGAGAGTTTTCTAAAATAGGAAATGCACTCTCAAGGAAATTCTTCTCACTCAGCTTTATTTAGGGGGAGAAAATCCTGTCAAAATTTCAATGTCAGTATGAGATTTGCTGAGTCCTTACTGTGACAGCCTTTCAGAAGTGAATTAAGTTGAATTGTAACTTGTAAATGAACAATGACTATGGTCAAAATGTACTCTTTGTACTAATTAACTTAGTATATATGGATCACTTATGACTTTTGACCTGTGACCAGAAAGAGCTGATGCTTTTTCCGAAAAGACTGACTCTGAGCATTAATTGCACACTGGATTATCACTGAGCCGAATGAATGCATCAATCTTAGAGAAATTGGGAATCTTTCATTTTCTGCCTCACTGGATTTTGTAACAAGTATTTTGTACACTCAGTAGTTAACTATGATGCTTTTTAAAACAGAGCAAGGTAATGGGCAGTAGTGATAAGCATTTGAATTTTGACTACTGAACTGCTATCAAGAGGTGGGGAAGAGGTGGGTTAGAAATGTGAAGCGATAGCACACTGGGTAGGGCATTTGCCTTGCAGTGGCCGAATAGGCAACCCAGGTTCGATTCCTCCACCCCTCTCAGAGAACCCAGCAAACTACTGAGAGTATCTCACCCTCATGACAAAGACTGGCAATCTACCCATGACGTTTTTGGTGTGCCAAACATAGTAACAACAAGTCTCACAATGGAGACGTTACTGGTGCCCGCTCAAGCAAATCGATGAACAACAGGAGGACAGTGCTACTGTTCTACAGAAGAGTGATTTTTAAAATTTATTTTATTATTACAGTATATATTCATGTTTATGCTTTTCACATGCATAGACCTAGTAGGCCCCCTGAATTACTTTTAACCTCTAAGGTAGTACATTATCAAGTGATATTACTGATTAAATCCAGTTTAAAGACATCCTAAAGTGCTCATTATTATATGGTCTAAAATGCATTATTTTGTTTACAATACATTAAATTCATTGTATATTATTCTTTTCTTGTGGGGTTTAGGCACAATTGTTGTCTTATCATAATGTAATGAAAACTTGTGTTTCTTAAAAAATTGTTGAATTTATATGTTTATGTTATGAATTAAAATAAGTATGCTTTATACAGAAGAAATGACATCTGCACTTGTGTGTTCATTGCAACACTTTTCATATTAGCCAGAATCTGGAAACAATCTGAGTGCCTGAGAACAGATGATTGGTTAAAGAAACCATGGTAAACCTACAAAATGGAACACTATGCAGCTGTTAGAGAAAATGAAGTAATAGATTTGCTTATAAGTGGGTGGACTTGGGGAGTTTCATGCTAAGTGAAATAAATCAGAAGGAGAGGGACAGACATAGAATACAGACTGGACTCATTAGGGGTGTAACAAAAACATAGAATGAGACTAACACTGAAGGACGGTAGAAATAAGGCCAGGAGAATTGGTCCATGGTTGGAGGACTGTCTCCGGGGCTGAGGTAAAGGGCAGTTGGGTTACAAAATGGACCATTATGACAATGAACCGTTATGACAATAATGGTTAGAAGAGATCACTCTGAATGAGAGATATGAGCTGAAAGTGGGTAAAGGACCAAACATGTTGGCCTCTCAGTATCTACATTGCAAACCACAATGTCAAAATGAGAGAAAGATAATAGATTAGATGGAGAGATAGATAGATAGATAGATAGATAGATAGATAGATAGATAGATAGATGAAAAGTGCCTACCATAGAGGCAGGCTGGTGGAGGGATGGCAAGAGGGTATGGGGACTACTGGTGGTATGAAATGTACACTGATGTAGGAAGAAGTATTGGAATATTTTATGACCTGATCACAAAAGATGCAAGGCAATGCTCTGCTCTTTATCCTCTAACATTCAATACAATGTTGGCAGTTATCTCCAAAGAAATTAGGCACACACACACACACACACACACACACATACACACACACACACACACAAAGAAATCAAAGTGATTCAAGTTGGAAAAGAAGAGGGTATAGTATCACTACTTTTAAATGACATGATAGTATACATAGAATACCCTAAAGATTCAAAAACATTCTTAGAAACCGTAAACCAAGACAGAGGGTATCTGGCTACAAAGTCAATAAAAATCAGCCACATTTCTCTATGAAAATAACAATCCAGAAGAGAAACAAATAAAAAAAGATGAATCCATACAAAATGCGGTGAAAAAGTTAAATATCAAGAAGTCTACTTAATAAAACATGTAAATTACTTACATATTGAAAACTATAACTAACTACTGAAAGAAATAAAGAGGACACCAAAAATTAAAAAATATTTCATACTAATCGATTGGGAGAAATAATATTGTCAAAAGGACCATCCTACCTGAAGTATTTTAATGATTCAATACATTTTCATTAAAATTCAAATAAAAATTTCAAGGACTCAGAACATATTGTTCTAAAATTTGTATGGATCATAAAATGTCACAAATATTCAAAGCAGTTTTGAGGAAGAAGAAGTATGTACTATTAAATTACCTGACTTTAAATTGTACTCTAAAGCTACAGTAATCAAACTATATGGTAAGAATAAAGGCACACTATCACACCAATTGAACAGAATAAAAAGTTTTGAGATAAACTCTCAGATTATGACAAAAGAGCTGAGTGCATTAAGTGGAACAAGGAAAGCCTTTTATTTGGGACATGCAATAAAATGAAATTGTAACTATGTTTCATACCATACATAAAAGTTAATTCAAAGTAAATTAAATGCTTTGTGATTTTGAATCCATATTGAGGAAAATTCAGGCAGAACTCTCTAGGCAGTAGACCTGAGAAGTTTTTAATATTTTGAGTCCAGTGACAAAGATAAAAAATAATCAAATAGTAACAACAAATTTATAACAAATTTAAAAGATTTATTATGGAGACTTTACTGGGCCCGCTGGAGCAAATCGATGAGCAATGGGAGGACAGTGCTACAGTGCATTATGGTAGATAAAACGGGGTAAATTTAAAATGGGCTAAAACTATACCAAAGATGAGATAATACCTGCACACAATACATCCCATAGAAAGCTAACATATAATATGTAATTCATAAAGCTCAGCAGCAAAAACAAAACAATAACCTGATCCAAAAATAGAGAGAAGAGATAAACAGACACTTCCTAAAAAAAAAGAATGCAACAAGCATATGAGAAAGTGTTGATCATTTGTTATTAGGGAAATGTAAATTAAGAAAACTTTATCTCACATGAGTGAGAATAGCACCTATTAGCACTGGAAAAAAACAGTGTTGGTAGGCATTTGGTGAAAAGGAACCCACATTCACTATTCTGAATGTTGTCTGATTCAGCATCGGTAGAAAACAGTTTGAAGATTAAAAATAGTGCTTTCCTATATCCAAGAAATCCCACTTTTTAGTATCTATTCTTCAAATGCACATACACAATATTAATTAAAAAATATATATGCACCCCTATGTTTTTTCTGTGATTACTACAAAAACAAGGGCATGGGAACAATTCAAAATGTTCAACAACAGAAAAAGTAGATAAAGAAGTCAAGGAATATATAGAATATATATACAATGTAATAATATGCAGTCATAGTAAAAGTTGAAATTATGCAGTTTGCTGCAATGTAAATGGAACTGGAGGATATAATGTAAAGCAAACTAATCCAGAGGATGAAGGGCAAATGCTTGATGACTTCAATTATCTGTGGTATATAGATGAGGAAATGAAAGCTATCAAGTGCTGGCCAACTCTTGGCTCTGGATTATAGAACTAAGAATCTCTAGTAAGGGGGTAATGGGTGTGGGGACAATGTGACAGACTGAATGTTGTAACCTAAGGACATTTTTTGGTAGTAAAAATGTCCTTCGGACTTTGATAGTAACTGTGTATATTAAACCTATAAGCATCAATACTATTGTAAGTTTGTGACCTAAACTAAGTAAGTAAATACATATATACGTTTTAAAAAGTTTTCTAGGGGACCAGAGTGACAGGTGGGAGTGACTCTGGGACATTGGTAAAGGTTGATGACATCGTTGGTCTGTGTGGAGTGGAATATTGTAAGCATGAAGCTCTGTTATTAACAGTATTGTTAATCATGGTGTCACACTAAAATTGAAGGGGTTGGAGAGAGTATAATGGTCAGAGCACATGCCTAGCATGCTCTTGGCCAAGATTTGATTTCTAGCACCTCATTGTTCCCCAAGCATTTCTGGGTATAGTCCTGGTTTGTGGCCAGCAGCTCTGAGTAAGGTGCTAGAAGCCACTCCACTAGTACTGCTGGGGTGGCCCCAGTAATCCCCACATTGTGGCTGTTTTGCATATTTTGCTCTTTGCGTTGTACTGCGAGACTAAATGGCTGAGAATAGCTCGGGGTCACAGACTTCCTCTTAAGTACTACTTAATTTTAAATAAATAAATAACAATTGAATAAAAATATGTGAGTCTGTCTACACTAAGATCTCACTTTAGGAGATATAGGTAATACAATTGTAATTTGAGCAATTTACCAAATACTTGAAATTTTTTATATACATCATGTCAGTTAACTGGTTTTAAAAAGGAGAACATATACAGTTTTTAGAGAAATAAAAGAAGGAAAATGCTGTCTATAAACAATTTTAATTGAGGGTTAGTTTTAATCTACACTCTGACTTTAGGATAATTCTCAAAAGCACCAGAGAACAGACATCAAACCTGGGGTTATAATCTTTGAGGAGTTAGTAAAGAGACTTAGTCATTAATCTTTTCAATTTTATTTCTTTCAGAGAGATGGAGAGTTTTATTCCCACCGTGGGATCCAGTTGATAGAAGAGATGTTTAGTTGTGAGAAGAAATATATCAGGAAGAAATTAGCTTGACAGTTTTCCCATATGTATCTTAGTGTGATCTTGTCATTTTCTTCCAAAGATTATGCACATTTCTAATATTCTTAAGCATTTTGTAAGTTAGATGCCAAGTGTTATGTGATTTAGACATCATATTAAATTGTTTTATTATTTGTTGTAATAGTTTTATGTTTTTGTTTTTTGTTTATTTGGGTCTTTTTGTTTGTTTTGGGCTAGGGGGTAGGGGGATACACCTGACAGTCACATGGCTTATTCCTGACGCTGTGCTTAAGAGTCATTCCTGGTGGTGCTCACGGGACCATGTGAGGCCTGGGCATTGAACCAGAGTCAACTTCATGCAAGGTAAGTGCTCTCCAGCACACGTTTGCAGCAATCCTCCTGTATCATGAATGCCACTGGATCAGCAGATAAAGATGATAAAGCAATGAAAACATTACAGCAAAAAAAAATTCTAATTATTTTCATCTGTCATCCTCATCACAACACTATATTTTTTCTTCCTTAATTTCTCTTTCTCCTGTCTTTAGTTCTTGATGCTATGTATTTAATTTTTTTACTCCTTTCATTAATAACTCATTAAATCTGAATATTAGATTAAATATTAAATATTCAAAATATCAGTAGAAAACTTTTTAAATTCAAAATACTAGAAAGTAATTATTTTTGTAGACTCCTGATTGATTTTGTTACTTTTAAATATGTTTTCTTTGCTTTTGGGGTCACACACAAACACAGGGTTTACTCCTGGCTCTGTACTCAGGAATTGCTCCTGGAGGTGCTTGGGAGACCATATGGGATGCCGGGGATTGAACCCGGGTTGGCCATGCACAAGGCAAATAACCTGTCTGCTGTACTGTTGCTTAGACTCCCATGATTTTCTTACTTTTGTTTTGGGGCCACCAACCAGAGGTTCTCAGGGTCACCCTGACCTGTCTGGGGGACCCTATGATGCCAGGAATTGAACTGGGACCTTTCACTTGCAAAGTATGAAATCAGCCTGATGAGCTATCCTTCTTGCCATAATTATTGATTTTCTTTCTGACCCACATATTCTATGACACTCCATAACTATAATAACTTAAATATAACCATATGTATATAGGTTATTGAAAAAAGAAAATTCATTCTATTTCTGCAAAATTCATAAGATAGCTGGATGATGTAATGGAATGAGATAGCAGTGAATAGGTGAACATGTAAATTGTGACATATGTAGAGGGTCCCAATCTCCATTCACAGACAAAAACCCACTTTTAATGAAGGTGGATATCAGAACTGTTGAAAATAAGATTATTATTTAGAATTTTTAACATATTTAAATACATCCTAGTTAAAGAACATAAAATATATGGCATATGTATTTATCCATATTAAAATGTCCCTTTTGGATGCTTGCAAGATAATAAGGTAAAAAAAGGTAAAGGCCCTCCCGCTGTTCGTCGATTTGCTCGAGCGGGCCCAGTAACGTCACCATTGGAGACTTTGTTGTTACTGTGTTTGGCATATCAAATACGTCACTTGGAGCTTGCCAGGCTCTGCCGTGGGGGCGAGATACTCTTGGTAGCTTGCCGGGCTCTCCGAGAGGGGCGGAAGAATCGAACTCGGGTCGGCCATGTTGGCTGCGTGCAAGGCAAATGCCCTACCGCTGCAAGATAATACAAGAAATAATTATATGGCCAATTCTTGCTCACTTTTTCTCTCTCTCTATTTATATGTATATACAGATATATAGAAAGAGATATTTATAGATATATATGTGTGTACTTGAATATGTAATTTATGTATTATATATGTATTTTAAAGTATATTATGTATTGTACAAAGTAAGATCTAAGTGGATTAAAGATCTCAACATCAGACCGGAATCTATAAGGTATATTGAGGAAAAAGTTGGCAAAACCCTTCATGACATAGAAGCTAATGGTGTTTTCAAAGATGTCACACTGCTGGCCAAACAAGTGGAAACAGAGATATACAAATGGGACTATCTTAAACTAAGAAGCTTCTGCACCTCCAAAGAAACAGTGACCAAAATGCAAAGTCAGTCTACAGAATGGGAAAGGATATTCGCCAACTACACATCTGATAAGGGGTTAATTTCAAGGATATACAAAGTACTGGTTGAACTCCACAAAAAGAAAACATTCAACCCCATCAAAAAATGGGGAGATGAAATGAATAGAAACTTTCACAAAGAAGAAATCCGAATGGCTAAAAGGCACATGAGAAAATGTTCCACATCATTAATCATCAGGGAGATGCAGATCAAAACAACAATGAGATTATCACTTCGCACCACAGAGACTGGCCCATATCTACAAGAACAAAAGCAACCAGTGCTGGCGCAGATGTGGCAAGAAAGGGACACGCCTTTACTGTTGGTGGGAATGACAACTGGTTCAGCCCTTTTGGAAAACAGTATGGATGATTCTCAAAAAATTAGAAATTGAGGTCCCATTTGATCCAGCTATACTACTCCTGGGAATATATCCCAGAGAGGCAAAAAAGTATAGTCAAAGTGACATCTGTAATTGTCTGTTTATTGCAGCACTCTTTACAATAGCCAGAATCTGGAATAAACCTGAGTGCCTGAGAACAGATGACTGGTTTAAGAAACTTTGGTACATTTACACAATGGAGTACTATGTAGCTGTTAGAAAAAGACGAAGCCACGAAATTTACATAAAAGTGGTACTACATGGAAAGTATCATGTTAAAGCGAAATGACTCAGAAAGAAAGGGATAGACATAGAAAGATTGCATTCATCTGGGGAACATAAAGTAACAAAATAGGAGATTAACACCCAAGAATGGCCGAGATTAGTACCAGGAATTTTACTCCATGACTTGGAGGCCAACCACACATACTAGGGGAAAAGGGAGCTCAGACAAAGAGGGGAACGCCAAATAAAGGTGTTGGGAGAATCCTCCCATGATAGGAGAAGCATGCTGAAAGTAGACTATAGACCAAACACGATTGCCACTCAATGTTTCTTTTGCAAACCACAACACCCAAAAGGAGAGAGAGAACAGAGGGGAATGCCCTGCCACAGAGACAGGTTGGGATGAGGCGAATGGTGGGTGGGAGGGATACTGGGATCCGAGGTGGTGGGAAATGAGCACTGGTGGAGGAATGGGTATTTGATCATTGTATAATTGAAGCCCAAGAACAAAAATGTGTAAGTCTGCAACTGTACCTCATGATGTCTCACTATTAAAAAATTTTAATAAAAAAATAAAGAATATTATGTATAATATATGTGTATTTCTATGTGCACCAATAGGAGTGGCCCATCAACTGAACATAAAGCTAAATATAAGTATAAATGACATTGTATATAAACCTAAACCTGAGTGTGTCCTCTACAAAACAAATATATTGTCCCTTCTATGAATTATTAATGAGACTAGATGACAGGACTTGTTAAATGGTATTCTATTTGGAAATTAAATTCTATGCTATTTGGAAATGAAAGCTGGATAACCCAATGATGGTAACCAGATTATTCATTATTTCAAAAAATAATCTGGTTACCATCATTGGTTTATCATGCTTTTATTTCCAAATAGCATAGAATTCATCTACAGTCCAGAACTTAGTATTATAGACTTAACCACAGATATGGAGTGTATTTAGTTATGGTCTAGGTAAAGGGTTTTGTATTATCTTCCAGTGGCTCTGTGACAAATTACTTTAAACTTAGTGGCATAAAGCAACAGGAATTTATTCTCCCACAGTTCTGGAGACCAGAGGACTAATATCCAGGTGACAATAGACCTGATTCCTTCAGAGATCCTAGAGGTGAATTCTTTTCTCCTCCAGCTTCTGGGAGCTACTTATTTGATGACTTCCCAGAACAGCAGATTCTCATTCTTTTCAGGCCATCTGTTTCCTTATGGGAGAGTTCTGAAACTTCTATTCAATTTATACCTCTGAGACTTTAGTGACACAAACCAAAATGTGTCTCTTGTCAGTTTATATATTTAACCTATGTGGTACTAGTGACCCTTTTCATATAAAGATATTTTTTCAATTATGAAAATTCTAAATATATTTTCCTGTGCATATTCTTCCATTTAACTTACCCTGTTTCTTGAAATAAATTTTCATGTATTTATGCTTCTTTTTTTTTTATTTTTTATAATTTATTTATTTATTGAATCACTGTGGGAAAAGTTACAGAGCTTTCGGGTTTAGGTCTCAGTCATGTAGATACCGAACACATTTCCCTTTGCCAATACTCATTTTTAACCCCGAACCCCAATAGACCCCCACCTCCCACCCTCCCAATTCTTGTGAGGCAGATGAGTTCTAGTTAATACTCTATCTACTTTGACTAGATAGATTATTTCGATAGAAGATGCACAATTATTGTTTAGAGTTTACGACCCCCCCCCCCCAATCAGACATGCTGAAACAGCGTTGTGAAATGATTTGCTTTCTACAACTTGGTTTAAGAATAAAATGATGTCGCGCGGCCGCTATTGCGGCCGCGCGGTTTTGAATTTCTGCTATTTTACTTATTGACCCTGGAAGAATTTCTATTAAAAGTTAGCTAGTTAAGAGATTGGTTTCTGTGCCCTGGAGTTGTGGCCGTGCCGGAGAGCCGCTCGTGGGGGGCAGCTGGCGACCTCGGTGGGGCATGGGGGACGGCCCACAGAGCCCCCCTTCCCATGAGGTCCCCGCCGCTCCCCCCCCCGAGCCCGGCTCAAACCTGCTTTCCACAAGGCTCCCGTGCGGCCGCCATCTTTCTTTCCAGAGAGGAGCGGGCGGGCTGGTCAACGCCCTTCCCCCTCCGGGCAGGCTTGGTGGCGCGGATCAACACAAGTCCATTTGCTTTTCTGCTCCAAGCGGCTGGTTCTCTGTGCTAAGTCCTTGTGCCTCCGGGGCCGTGGCCGTGCCGGAGAGCCGCTCGTGGGGGGCAGCTGGCGACCTCGGTGGGGCGTGGGGGACGGCCCACAGAGCCCCCCTTCCCATGAGGTCCCCGCCGCTCCCCCCCCGAGCCCGGCTCAAACCTGCTTTCCACAAGGCTCCCGTGCGGCCGCCATCTTTCTATGCTTCTTTTTTCTCAACTTTACATTTCCACAATAAGAAAGACAGCTAGTGTCCATTTCAGATGACTCATTTGTCCATTATTGTGTTCATTCATTGATTCATCCAGTGAATGTATTCTGTAATTTAATAATCTTAAGAACTCTTGCTATTTTTCTTTTTTTTTTTGATAACAGCATAGTTTTGTGTTATGCTATGACATCAGCCTAAATCTCAGTGCTACTCAAGAGAATATGCCAACCCCACTCTCTGATTTTGGTCATACCCAGGTGTTCTCAGGAGACCATATGGGGTTCCATAGATCTAACCAGGGTCAGCAGTGTGCAATGTGTGTGCCCTACTGACTGTACTATAACTCCAGACCGGTTTCTTTATTAAATTGAAATTTTCCCTAACCCATATTTCTGGTGCTTTTGTTTATTCATTTATTGTTTGTTTGGAAACCACACACTATAGTGCTCAGTAAAATACCTCCATCTCTGGGTTCGTGGGTTATCCCCAGGTGTTACTGGGGGATTAAACCTCCTAATCCACATGCATAGCATGAATTTTGGCCCTTGAACTATCTCCAAGACCTTGCTTATCCCTTTTTTCAGTGTATATGTGTTGGAGCCATAGCTGGTGATACTTATGGCTTACTCTTGGCAGAGTTGTTTGTGACTATATGGGATTCCAAGGATCTAACCAGGGTTGACTACATAAAAAGCAAGTGCAATATCCTGTGCTCTCTACTTCCTAACTTTTCCATTTTTTTATGTGAAGAATTAGATTCATCAATACTCTATAGGTAGTTGTTATGGGTTTGTGTTCTGTTTGTGGACAGAATTGTAACTAAATGTAGGCCATTAATTACCTTCATTATTGCTGAAAGTCCCTTGTGCTCTAATTGTTGACACTGAATTGGTATGTATATCCACTCCTGTCTTCCTAGTACTTCCTGTGCATGTGTTAGGCTGTAGTTTCTTCAATTCTCGTCAGTTTAATCCTATCTGCTTTCTATCTTCTAGAAATTTCACACAATTTCAGAACCCCACGATGTCATCCTCTATTTTCCCAAGGCAGTCTCTCATTTGCTTTAAAAAGACTTTTATATTTTTTTGCCTTCACTTGAAATTATTTAGGGGGAAACGGAGAAGTGTTTGTTGTTAGACATATGTGTTGTTAGACATGTGTGTTGTTAGACATGTGTGTTGACACAATCTTTATCCACTCTACTTATAATTGCAGATAAAAAGCAATATATATGCTAAGCTCTTTATATTTCAGATTTAAGATATATGTTTGTTTACACCATAATATGTGTGACTAGTTAAACTTTGTTCAAAGAAAAAAATTAAGTTTTTTGATGTAAATATTCTATATCCATTCAGTTCACTTCAGTTATTCAACATGTCAATTTATACTAGATAGTGTTTTATACTATAAAATAGATGGTGTCCGTGGTTCTTTAGTGCCTCAGTTCTTTTAACCACATCGAGACATCAAGCAGTTTTCCTGCTCTTAGTTGACAATTTCTGACACTACCCTCAGTTCTCTTTAAACTTCTCTAGTTTTAACTTTCTCTGGAATGAGAAACCATATAGCTAAACATATAAAAGTGCATACTGTAGATAATTAGCATTAAAACTCAGGTTCGGAAGGGACGCAATAATGGCTCCATGACATGGTTCTTTACAAATCAATTCAGGCATGCAAAAATGTTTCCTTTCAAACTCTTGTGTTTTCCTCATAGTAGATAAGAGTTTACTAGGAGTCTGACTCTAATTAGGATATTACTAATAACTTATAACTAAATAAAAGTATTTATTATCTAGCTCCCCCTCCAGCAGTTTCAGGCATCTGAGGGATATGGCTCAAATAGTTCAGAGTTTCTACCTCCTATTGTGGCATTTTCCCACGTTTCTTTGCTACTCTACTGGATACCTGACTGCAGGACTGCCACCTTCTGATAAAACCTGTCTATAGAGTTTGAATAATATCTTGGGGTTTCCAGAACCATGAAGTCCAACTTCACTCCTCAGGGGGAACACACTAT
The DNA here is from genome assembly GCF_029834395.1 of Sorex fumeus. Lineage (NCBI taxonomy): Eukaryota > Metazoa > Chordata > Mammalia > Eulipotyphla > Soricidae > Sorex > Sorex fumeus. Next base: position 2,479,384 of record NW_026606078.1, on the reverse strand, counting down.
CTCCTGCAATGAACTCACGGCCCTACCTGTACCCTGATACATTATGCTGATAAAAAGTTATTCCTAACTCCACCTATCCCACAAAAAACTTCACATGATAGTGGTGGTAGTAATAAATCATAGAAATCTAAATATTAGTAGGAGGAGAGGCAGGGACAATGACATTGAAAGACCTCCCGTAACCCACACACAGAACTCAAAATAGTTAACTATAAACAGAAAAAATTACTGGGATAGATCCAGCAGGGAAGGAGCATGGCAACAGTCATCTGAATTGCTCAGAGAGTTATTCAGGAATTCAGGAATTATTCCTAATCATGCTTGGGGAGCCATATGGAATGCCAGGGATTGAACTTGCATAGGCTGTGTGCCCCTTGAGATGTGGGGCAATGAACTACAAAGAGTCACCCCCAAATTGCAATGGGTACAACATAGAAATCTACCAAGCTTAATGAGGAGGATAAGGGCTCCAAGGGTCCAACCAATAGTTTCCATCTCCATAACGTCTCAAAAATTACTTTAGATACCATGTTGAGAAATTTTAAAGAGCTCAAAAAAAAACAATGATTGAGGCACAAGAATGATGTCATAAATGAGTAAATAGCCATCAGAAGTTACAAAATCAAAGAGTGTTTCCCCCCTTACATTTTATATAAACACTGTTGATTTTCATAGCTATTCATGATTATTTGTTACAAACATTCAATATTCCAACACCAATCCCACCACCATTAATATATTCCCACCACCATTTTCCCCAATCACCCCTTAAGTCTGCCCCCATATTAGACCTTTAATAATTTATTTTATATTGTTTGTTATAAATAATTTGTTAAAAAATGATAAAAAATTTTCTTAGTAAAAAGTTAGTGAAGATTGTTATATCTCTCTATGGAGCCATTAAGCCCTTATATAAGAGACTACTAAAATTTTATTATAGGTTAAGCCTTTTTTGTTCATATTTTGTTAATTGAGATTGGTTACCATCTGCATCACATGCCATTCAACCTGGTGTGCTACTCCTTGTTTATTAGAGTTTGAGATGTCAAGCTCTCAAGAAAGTCCAAAATTTTTAATGGGCGATACAGCTGGAGTTAAATTTTTATCTGGGTGGTGGCTTTGGGGCATGTACGTCACTGCTGGACGGAGTTCTGGAAGGACGGAGAGATGTGGTGAAGTCTCCTATCCAAGACTCCATTAAAGCTTGGAGATTTTAGTGACAAAACCTTCATACCTGAGTTTTTCAAAAGATTAATTTCTGATGAGGCTTTTCTGAGCAGCAGAGTCTAGCTGGGAGCATGGTGGTGATTGTGGAATGTGGAGGTTTACAGCAGACAGGGTTCTGTTTGAGTGGATGTGGAGCTCAGCTCACCAACCCCCTTACCCTGTCCAGGTAGTCCCAGACAACTCAGCCTTGCATGGTGTCTGAAAGAATCTCTAAAACTTGATGATGTCTTTCGAGGTTGATTTATGAATATCTGGATCATGGCCAGTGAATGAGTTTACTTTGTCTCAGAGGTGGTTTGTGGGTGTGACTACCAGGTCGTCCGGAAGCACAGGGAGATGTTGGGGAGGTAGCCCATCTCTAAATTCATGAAAACTTGGAGACTTCAGCCGCAAAACCCACAAACTTGAGTTTTTCAACAGTATAATTTCTGGATAAGGATCATTGGAGCAGTGGAATCTTGCCAGGAGCATGGCTGCGATTGTGGACCGTGGAGGATTTTGGCTGTCAGGGCTCTGTTTTGGAACAGAGGAACTTACCAGCAGGCGTGGAACTTACCAGTCGCCTTCCAGTTGCACCAGATGACTCAGCTTCGCACCGGGACTGGAAGAATCTCTGCCAAAACCAGAGTTTTGTAGGTGAAAGAAACTCAGTGGAAGGCCTTGGCAAGAGAGTGAAAGCAACTGAAGATAAAAATTAGTGAGTTCCAAGATAAGATGCAGAAGAAAACCTCTAAAAAACCAGAGAAGATGGGAAGAGTCTCACCAGGGAACAATGGTATGAGTTCAAAAGGAACAATATAAAAACAAAGAGAGTTTCTGAAAAATAGGAAGATGAATTTGGTGAAGCATCATTAGTAAATATATATATATAACCAATATATATTTAAATATATATACATATATATATATATTAGTTGGGAAATTCCCAGAGTTGATAAATACTTTCAATATTCAAGAGGCCTGAAAGATCCCAACAAAAATAGACCCAAGTGAAAATACTTGGAGACACATCATAATCAAAATGATAAAGTGAAAGACAAATGGAAGATTGAAAGCAACAAGACCAAAGAAGGAACTTACATACAAAGTAACTTAAAATTTATATCATATTTATCAAGTGAAACTCTATATACCAAATAAAATGGGGGAATATAATTTTCTTTTAAGAATTTAATGAGGGGTCAGAGAGATAGTAGAGCAGTGTTGTACTATAGGGTGCTTGTCTGGCACTCAGCTTACAGAAGTTCAATCCCTAGTATCGCATAACCCCCCCCCCCCCCCCCCAGCATATTCAGGAGTAATTCCTGATTGCAGAACCAGGAGTAAGCCTTGAGTATTGCCAGGTGTATCCCCTCCACAAAAAAAATTCTATGAAATGAACACCACACGCAGAACTCTCATGAACTTTCGTAAAGCTTGTTTCATAGGCTAGAAACAAGCCTTGCAAAAAACAATAAAACGTTTTCTTAAAAGGAAGACAAAAATCACAATCATAGATAGATTCTACTAAATGATAGCAACAAATCTATTCATGTCAATAATCTCACTCAATATCTATGGCCTTAATTCGTCCTACAAAAGATATAGAATGCAAAGTCTATCAAATAAACTGAACTCAGTTCTCTGATGTCTCCAAAAGACACACTTGAATAATTAGGGAAAACACAAGTTGAAAATCAGAGGCTGGAAAACAATATTATAAACACATAATTTCCTCAAAAAGGGTATGAATAGGGGCTGGAACGATAGCTTAGTAGGTAGAGCATTTGCCTTGCATGCGGCCGACCCGGATTCAATTTCCAGCATCCTATATGGTCCCCTGAGCACCTCCAGGAGTAATTCCTGAGTGAAGAGCCAGGAGAAACCCTTGAGCATTGCTGGGTGTGACCCAAAAAGAAAAAAAAGGATATTAATAGCTACAGCAATCCTTAGGTAAAAGAAGATGGGAAACATTACTTTTCCCAACTTCAAAACACTTACAAAGTGGTAGTAATTAAAACAGATGGTATTGGAACAAATAGAGACCTTTAGATCAATGCAACAGAGTTGAATATCCTGAGAAAGATCATCAGGTATATGATCAGTTAACCTTTGATAAAGGAGTACAAATATGAAGTGGAGCAAGGAAAGTCTCTTAAACATGTGGTGTTGGAAAAACTGGTCAGCTACATCCAAATAAATGAATTCAGACCTCTTTATAACACCATGTACAAAAGTCAACTCAGAATGGATCAAGAACCTCAATATCAGACTTGAATGATATGTCCATAAGGTATACACAGGAGAGCATAGGCAGAACTCTCGATGACACTGAAGCTAAAGGTATCTTCAAGGATGAAACACCATCCAAGAAAGTGGAAGCAAAGATAAACAAATAGGACTAAATTAAACTAAGAAGCTTCTGCACCTCAAAGAAACTGATGATCAGGATATAAACACAATTAAGAAAATCCATTTGCACTCCTATGTTCCCTGTAGCACCATTCACAATTGTCATAATCTGTAAACAACCAAAGTGTCTAAGAACAGATGACCTGATAATGAAACTGTGGTACATTTACAAAGTGGAATATTATGCAGCTATTAAGAAAAATGAAGTAATGAAATTTGCTTATACATGAATGGATAAGGAGAGTATCATACTGAGTAAATAAGTTAGGGGAAGAGGGACAGACAGAATTATCACATTAGCTTGTGGAATTTATATATATAATAATAGGATGAAAATAATACCCAAATAAAGTAGAAATGAGGGCCAAGAAGACTAATATATGATAAGAATCTTGTTTATTGTGAGAAAGTGTAGAAAGAACAGAGACGGGACCATTATGACAATGGTAGTTGGAAATGATCAAGAACTGAGCACTAAAAGGAGATAACACTTTTCAGAAACAGTATTGAAAACCACATTATCTAAAAAGAAAGAGAGAAAGAAAGAGAGAGAGGGAATAAAATATCTTAAATAAGTTAGACTGTAGGGTGGGAAAGAAAAACTGGAGACATTGGTGGCAAGAAACATACACAGGTCAAGGGTTGGGTGTTGGAATATTATATGACTGAAACACAATCATGAACAATTTTGTAACTGTATATCTCGTGTTCATTCAATTTGTTAAAAAAAGAAAGAAAGGAAAATCCTATACCAAACTAATGACAAAAAATTCTGGGGTGGCCATACTTATATCAGACAACAGAGACTTTTTATTTTAAAAGATTCTGAAAGACAAGGATGATTATTTTTTAATGATACATACATACAGATCTCCCATTCTGAGAGGAACTTCCCAAAACCATTTATTTGATGCTCCTTTCTCTATCTGAGCTGCTTTTTCCCTTAGTGTGTGCGGCTAGCCTCCAAGCCATGGAGTAAACCTCCTGGTACTTATCTCGGCTATTCTTGTGTGTTAGTCTCCTATTTTCTTACTTTATGTTCCCCAGATGAATCCAGTCTTTCTATGTTTGTCCCTCTCTTTCTGACTCATTTGGCTTAGAATGATGCTTTCCATGTGGTACCATTTGTATATAAATTTCATGACTTCATCTTTTCTAACAGCTACATAGTACTCCATTGTGTAATTTCCAGGTGTTTGACTTGGTTCTCTGTGTCTGTGTGTAATTCACTTCTATTCTCAGTGCATCGTGGTCTGAAAAGATTGTTGATACTATTTCTATCTTCCTGATAGAAATATAATTGAGGTATGTTTTGTGTCTTAGCACATGTTCTATTTTGGAAAATATTCCATGTGCACTGGAGAAGAATGGGTACTCTTTCTTTTTGGGGTGTAGAGCCCTGTTTAGGTCTATAAGCCCTTTCTGTTCTATTTCTTTTTTCAAAGCCAATGTTTCCTTGCTGAGTTTTGTTCTTGTTGATCTATCCAGAGGTGATAAGGCGATGTTGAAATCTCCAGCTACTATTGTGTTGCTAGCAATGTCCTCCTTAAAATTCATTAGCAGTTGTTTTAAGTATTTAGCTGTTCCCTCATTAGGTGCATATACATTTAAGAGTGTGGTTTCTTCCTGTTGTACATATCCCTTGAAGAGAAAATAGCCTTCACTGTCCCTTCTAATCTTTTTTCAACTTGAAATTGATGTTGTCGGATACTAGTATGGCCACCCCAGCTTTTTTGAGGGAGCTGTTTGCTTGCAGTATTGTTCTCCACCCTTTAACTTTGAGTCTGTGTTTGCTCTGACTGTTGAGATGAGTTTCTTGTAGGCAGCAGAATGTTGGGTTCTGTCTCTGAATCCATTTTGCCACTCTGTGTCTCTTCATTGTTGAATTTAGACCTTTGACATTGAGAGATTATTGTTATGGGGTTTGTGTCATCTTTCTATTGTGCTTGTAGGATTTGTCTTATCTTATAGTAGCCCCTTTTAGCCGTTGTTTTAGGTTTGATTTTGAGTCTGTGAAGTTCCTGAGCTGCTGTTTATTTGGAAAATAGTGAACTCTTCCTTTGAGTTTGAGTGAGAGTTTAGCCGGATAGAGTATTCTTGGTGAAGCATTCATTTCAGTGAATTTTTCACTATATCCCGCCATTGCCTTCAGGCTTGGAGGGTTTCCTCTGATAGGTTTGCTATGAATCTAAGGGGTGCTCCTTTGTATGTGATGTCCTTCTTTGACCTTGCTGCTTGCAGTATTGTGTCTCTATCGGCAGCATCGATCATTCTAACTGTGATATGTCTTGGAGTGTTTTTGTTAGGGTCTCTTTTAGCTGGCACCCTTCGGGCTCCTTGAATCTGAATGGCTGCATTGTCGAGCTCTGGGAATTTTTCAGCAATGATTTGTTTAAGCATGGCTTTTTCATTGGGATTGTTTCCCTGAGCTCTGGTACTCCTATGATTCTAATGTTGTTCCTCTTGGAATCATCTCCTAGGACTCTGATCGCTCTCAATCTATTTTGAGGTCTCTTGCCATTGTTTGCTGTTGCCTGTTGACTTGGTGCAAGCTGATCTTCCAGCTCACTGATTCTGTCTTCAGCTGTGGCCGTTCTACTGTTGAGGGCACAGACTGAGTTTTTTAATTTTATCTATGAAATCTTTCATTCATGACATTTCTGTGCTTAGCTTTCCAATTTCTTCTCTCATTTCTTCCTGTATTTTCTCAATTGTGCAATCCATTGTTTCTTTCATGTTCTCTTTCAGTTTACTGGATATCTGTCTGTTTCATTGAGTTCATTGAACATCTTCATGACTTCATATCTGAATTCTTTCTCAGAGAGGTCCCTTAGGTGAGTAGCACCTACTGAGCCTTCTGGACTCTTTTCATTGTCCTCCCCACGTGGTGGGGATTTGCCTTGTTTCTTCATGTTGGTGTATAGGTATGGGAACTATGACGTTACACTAGATTTTTTGGTACACTAAACTACCTGCCACCGCATGAGCATTGGCCCGCCTAGAATCAGGCCATGCCCACTTTTAAGGAAGCATGAGACTTCCACTTCTAAGGAACTCGCTTCAGAAGAGGCCATGCCCCTATGGGAACCTGGTGTGTGTAGGGAGTAAAGGCTGGGTGGGGAAGAAGACCGGAGCTTTGTTGGGGGCCAAGAGGAAGAGGCTCATGTCTGCTTTTGTCCCAGGGTCCTAGAGGACACCTGGGGCTGTGCAGGGTGAAAGCCAAGTCCCGGCTTCGAATATTGGTGGACAGACTGACCTGGGTGGGGAAGAAGACTGGAGCATTGTTGGGGGCTGGTGTTTTTGTGGGTATTTTTTTGCTTTTTTTTCTTTTTAGGGTTACTCTCCATTTTTTCTTATTGCTTATGAACTCATCTCTTTTTCCCTTGCCCTTGCAACTTACTCCAAAAATTTTCAAATTGACAGAATTTGTAAGAATAATACAATGAACATTAATGTACTTCATTTTTTTTGTTTGCTTAGCTTTTCAATACTAATTGTTGTTTTAACAAATTTGCTTTTCATTACTAATAGTTGTTTTAACAAATTTCCAGAGGCTAAAAAATATGTATTATGGTTTGTGGGGCTGGAGTGATAGCACAGCAGCATGGCATTTGCCTTGCACGCGGCCAACGTGGCCGACCTGAGTTTGATTCCTCGGCCCCTCTCAGAGAGTCCAGTAAGCTACTGAGAGTATCTTGCCTGCACGGCAAAGCCTGGCAAGCTACCCGTGGCATATTGGATACGCCAAACACAGTAACAACAAAGTCTCACAACAGAGACGTTACTGGGCCCGCTCGAGCAAATCGATGAACAATGGGAGGACAGTGCAGTGCTACATACATCATAAAGAACTCAATGCTAAACATTTATGCACCTAATGATGGAACATAAAAATATCTAATAAAACTACTAACAGAATTGAAGGAAGATATTTACAGTAACATAATAGTAGTTGGAGACTTTAATACTGCTCTATCACCTCTGGATCAATCAAGTAAGCAAAAAATTCAACAAAGACACACCTTGCAGGAAGAAATAGAACTAGCAAACATATATAGATTTCTTCATACCCCCTCAATTTTATATATATTCTTCTCTAGTACACACGAAGCATTCTCTAAAATAGACCACATGCTGGGTCACAAATTATATTTCCATAAAGAAGATAGAAATTGTATCAACTATCATTTCAGACCTGTATCCCTGTGAATATTATTGGAAAGATCTTAACAAAATATTAGCAAACAGAATCCAACAATATATCAAAACGATCATACACCATGAGGTTTGGAGATGACCGCTGGACTAGAGCCATTACCGACTGGATTCCATGAGACGTCAAAAGACTACCTTTTGACGGTAGGTCGCCCACCTACCAGATGGTCAGACTTCTTTGTCAAGACCCTGAACCATCGGTTTGAGGCTCTTCGTGTTCCTAGAATGAACAGACGTCATTGGGCTACACTAGCACTCGACAGGGACAAATGGAGATGTTACTGGCACCCGCTCGAGCAAATCGATGATTAATGGGAAGTCAAGTGATCAAGTGATCATACACCATGATCAAGTAGAATTTATCCCAAGGTTGGTTTGACTCAATGTAATACACCATAGCACTGTAGCACTGTCCTCCATTGTTCATTGATTTTTGCTTGAGGGACACCAGTAACATCTCCATTGTGAGACTTGTTGTTACTGTTTTGGGCATATCAAATATGTTACAGGTAGCTTGCCAGGTTTTGCTGTGCAGGCAGGATACTCTCAGTAGCTTGCTGGGCTCTCCGAGAGGGACAGAGGAATTGAACCTGGGTTGGCTGTGTGCTAGGCAAACGCCCTGCCAACTGTGCTATTGCTCACCATAGCAACACAAGGAAAAAATAAGAACAGTATGATCATATCAATAGATATATAGAAAGCATTTGACAACATTCAACACCCCTTAATTTACAAAAAGAAAACTCAGTAAAATGGAGATAGAAGTAACTTTCCTCAGTATAATTGAAGCTATTTGTCATATTACCACAGCTAACATCATACCAACATTAGAAAACTGAATGCTTTTCCTCTAAGATCAAGCACAAGATGAGGTGGCCTACTCTTCACCATTATTATTCAATAAATATAAAGCATTGGAAGTGTTTTACATAGCAATCAAACAGGAAAGAGGTATTAATGTCATCCTCATGGTTGGAATAGAAAAAAATTTATTTGCAGATGACATAATACTTTCTTAGAAAACCCTAAAGACTCTACAAAAAACCTCCTAAGAATGATAAACTTGCACATAAAATTGGAAGGAATAAAATCAGCCCACAAAAGTCCATAGCATTAATTTATGTAAATGACGTTATAAAAGAGACTTTTTTAAAAAAAATCTCACTCACTATTACACCTCATAAAGCAAATATTTTTAGAATCAACAAAAGATGTAAAATGCATACAAAATAAACTAGAAATCACTACTAAAAGAAATAAAAGGAAGCACAAGGAAATGGAAACCCTTATTCATGGATTGGAAATATTAACATTTCAAAAGAGTAGTCTTATACAAAACACTATAGAGTCTTGATATAGTCCCTATAGAAATAACTGTGATATTTTTTCAGAAAATAGACAAAATGTTGTTGAAACTTACAGAAGTAACAAAGCTCGCCATCCCCCCACCCCATCCAAAGTTAAAGGAGTCCTAAGAAAAAGATGGGAATTACATTTTCTCCAGTTTTAAATTGCACTATAAAACTATAATAACCAAGACAATATGGCAACAACAGAATAGAATTCAGACTCTATGGAAATATCCTCAAGTACCTGGACATCTCATATTTTGAAAGAGAGTAAGGAGTATAAAATGGAGCAAAGAAAGCATCTTCAACAATAATGATGAGGAAACTGGCAATTCACATGTAAAGAAAATGTACTCATACTTCTACCTCACAGCATAAACAAAGTCAAACAAAATGGATTAAAGACCTCTATATAAAATCAGAACTCTTAACATATATTAAACAAAATATAGACTGGACTCTTAACATTGAATTTAAAAGCATCTGTAATTCAATGCCACTAGCCAAGCAAACAAAAGCAAAGATAAACAAATGAAATACATGAAATTAAGAAGATTTTGTACCTCAAAAGAAAAAATGACCAGAATGAAAAGATAACCCACAGATTAAGGAAATATTCTCCTGCTTCCCGTCTTACAAAGGATTAATTTCCAAGATACATAAATGTAAAGGTAAACTTAAGAACAACATCAACAACAAAACAGTCAACCTCGAGCATTCAGCCGAAGAGAAGGACAACATGGAGGGCGGGATCCACAGATCCCGAAGGAAAAAAAAAAAAACAGGTTCCAAAAAGAGCCAAGATCATCGGGAAGTCCCAGATGGGGTAGGTACCGCATCCCGCCTCCCCCAGATGGAACCCCGGTGACCAGAGCCTCTACAAGCACAGCTCGAGTATGTGGGAAGGACTTTTCCTCAAATCTGCTGGGACTACAACTCCCAGGTAACCTCAGATTCCGGAAGTCACGCCCACAGCCCGCCCCCCAGCGCCATCTTTGCAGCATTCAGCTGAAGAGAAGGACAACATGGAGGGCGGGATCCACAGATCCCGAAGGAAAAAAAAATACAGGTTCCAAAAAGAGCCGAGATCATCGGGAAGTCCCAGATGGGGTAGGTACCGTATCCCGCCTCCCCCAGATGGAACCCCGGTGACCAGAAGCCTCTACAAGCACAGCTCGAGTATGCGGGAACTAGGACTTTTCCTCAAATCTGCCAGGACTACAACTCCCAGGTAACCTCAGATTCCGGAAGTCATGCCCACAGCCCGCCCCCCAGCGCCATCTTTGCAGCATTCAGCTGAAGAGAAGGACCACATGGAGGGCGGGATCCACAGATCCCGAAGGAAAAAAAAAAACAGGTTCCAAAAAGAGCCGAGATCATCGGGAAGTCCCAGATAGGGTAGGCACCGCATCCCGCCTCCCCCAGATGGAACCCCGGTGACCAGAGCCTCTACAAGCACAGCTCGAGTATGCGGGAACTAGGACTTTTGCTCAAAACCTCGTGGCCGCTTATGCGGCCACGCGACATCTCTCTATATACAAAGTGATCCATGGGAAGTAAACCACCCAACGTTTCTCTCTGAAAATCATAGTTAAGTTTGGAGCACAGCCACAGCCCCAGAAACACAAGAACTTAATGCATAACCCAGCAGCTTGGAGCAGAAAAGTGAACGGGCTATGCGTTAATCCAGGCCATCATGTCTGTCCGGAGGGGAAAGGGTGTTGCCCCATTCGCCCTCTCTTCTCTGGATAGAAGGATGGCGGCCACATGGGAGCCTTGTGGACAGCAGGTATGAGCCGGGGGAGTTGGGGGCAACTAAAACCTCATGGGAAGGGGGGCGTTCCGGTCCGTCCTTCACACCCTACCGAGGCCACCAGTTGCCCCCCACTAGCGGCTCTCCAGCACGGCCACAGCCCCAGAAGCACAAGGACTTAATGCAGAACCCAGCAGCTTGGAGCAGAAAAGTGAACGGACTATGCATTAATCCAGGCCATCATGTCTGTCCGGAGGGGAAAGGGTGTTGCCCCAGTCGCCTTTTCCTCTCTGGAAAGAATGATGGCGGCCGCATGGGAGCCTTGTGGACAGCAGGTATGAGCCGGGGGAGTTGGGGCGACTAAAACCTCATGGGAAGGGGGGCGTTTCGGTCCGCCCTTCACGCCCTACCGAGGCCACCAGTTGCCCCCCACTAGCGGCTCTCCAGCATGGCCACAGCCCCAGAAGCACAAGGACTTAATGCAGAACCCAGCAGCTTGGAGCAGAAAAGTGAAAGGACTATGCGTTAATCCAGGCCATCATGTCTGCCCGGAGGGGAAAGGGTGTTTGTCCCTTCCGCCCTCCTCCCTCTGGAAAGAAAGATGGCGGCCACATGGGAGCCTTGTGGACAGCAGGTATGAGCCGGGGGTGTGGGGGCGACTAAAACCTCATGGGAAGGGGGGCGTTCCGGTCCGTCCTTCACGCCCTACCGAGGTCACCAGTTGCCCCCCACGAGCGGCTCTCCAGCACGGCCACGGCCCCAGAAGCACAAGGACTTAATGCAGAACCCGGCAGCTTGGAGCAGAAAAGTGAACGGACTATGCGTTAATCCAGGCCATCATGTCTGTCCGGAGGGGAAAGGGTGTTGCCCCAGTCGCCTTTTCCTCTCTGGAAAGAATGATGGCGGCCGCATGGGAGCCTTGTGGACAGCAGGTATGAACCGGGGGAGTTGGGGCGACTAAAACCTCATGGGAAGGGGGGCGTTTCGGTCCGCCCTTCACGCCCTACCGAGGCCACCAGTTGCCCCCCACTAGTGGCTCTCCAACACGGCCACGACTCCAGAGCACAGAAACCAATTTCTTAACTATCTGACTTTCAGTAGAAATACTTCCAGGGTCAATAAGTAAAATAGCAGAAATCCAAAACCAACATTTAATTCTTGAACCCAGCTGTAGAAAGCAAATCACTTCACAATGCTTTTTCAGTATGTCTGTTTGGGGGGGGGGGGTAAACTCTAAATAATAGTGGTGAATCTTTTATTGAAACCATGAATCTAATCAAAGCAGATAGAGTGTTAACTAGAATTCATCTGCCCCACAGGGACTGGGAGGGATGGGGGGTGGGGTTTTATTGGGGTTCTTCATGGTAAAAAATAAGTATTGGTAAAGGGAAATGTGTTTGATATTTGCATGACTGAGACCTAAACCTGAAAGCTTTGTAACCTTTCCCACGGTGATTCAATAAATAATAAAAAAAAAAAAACAGTCAACCTCATCAAAAATTGGGGAAAAAAGATAAACAGAAATTGCCTCAAAAATCACATACAGATAGTCAAGGGTATATGAAAAAAATTCTGAATTTACTTATTATCAAGAAAATGTAAGTTAAACCAACAGTAAGAGATAATCAAACAACAGTAAAATTGGCACACATTAGAAATACTGTAAACAATCAGTGTTGAAAAATGTTTACTGCAGCACTATTTACAATAGTCAGAATCTGGAAAAAACTCGGGTGCCCGAGAACAGATGACTAGTTAAATAAACTTTGGTACATATATACAATGAAATACGATGCAGTTGTTAGAAAAGATAAAAGAATGAGATTTGCATATAAGTGGATCAACATGAAGAGTATCATGCTAAGTTATATGAATCAGAGAGAGACAGACATAGAATGACTGCACTTACTTGTGGAATATAAAGTAACAGAATAGGAGACTAAAACCCAAAGATAATAGAGATAAGGGCCAGAAGGATAGCTCCATGGCTTGGAAGCTGGCCTCACTTGCTGGGGGAAAAGGCAGCTGGGATAGAAGGGACCACTAAGTGAATGATGCTTGGAGGGCTTGCTCAGGATGGAAGATGTGTGCTAAAAGTAAACTATAGAACAAACATGATGGCCACTAAGTACCTGTTTGCAAACCATAAAACCCAAAGAGAGAGAAAAAGTAAATATGAATGTGCCTGCCACAGAGGCAGGAGGAGGTTGCAGGGGGTTACTGGGAACATAGGTGGTGGAGAACGGGCACTGGTGGAGGGATGGGTACTCGATCATTGTATGACTGAGAGGATATAATGAAAGTTTTTAAGTCTGTAACTGTATCTCATAGTGATTCATTAAAAAATTAAAAAACAAATAAATTAAAAATAGAAAAATAAAATGAAAATGAAGCCTTCATCCATTGCTGATGGTAATGCCAATTGGTTCAATCCTTTTATAAAACAATATGGACAAATCTCAACAGTAAGAATTGAGTTTACATGTGACCCAGTAATTCCACTCTGGACATCTATCCCAAGGGTTCACAAATTCTGTTCAGGAAATATACTTGCATTCTTATGTTCATTGCAGCAGTATTCACAATAGCCAAATATGGAAACAACCCAAGTTTCTGAGTAAAGATGACTAGGTAAAGAAACTATGGTGAATATGTACACAATGAAATACTACTTGTTTATAAGAAGATGAAATCATTAAATTTGTTGCTCTGTGGATGGATTTATCTGCAGAGTATCATGCTAAGTGAAGTCAGCCTGAAAAATATAAATAGATAGAAAAAAGATCCTTCTCATATGTGGGATTTGAAGAAACATAGTAAGGGAATAACAAGTAATATAAAGCAACAGAATCTAAGATCTAGTCTATTGAATGGAGCTTGTTATATCAGTGAGATATGGGCTAGGGACTTGATAGAGATAAGAGCAGCATTCTGAGAAAATGGTCATGATAAATGGTCACATGTGGTGGTGTAATGTTATATTCATGAAAATCTATCATCCTATGATTATTAAATTAAAAAAATTATAAATCAAAACAAATTTGAAAAATATTTAGCACAATTTATTCTGTGTTTATATGTACAGATTATTGTGCTTCATAATCATGTGGAAAATACAGAAAATATTGCTCGAGTGGGCCCAGTAACGTCTCCATTGGAGACTTTGTTGTTACTGTGTCTGGCATATCGAATACTCTCGGTAGCTTGCCGGGCTTTCCGAGAGGGGCGGAGGAATCGAACTCGGGTCGGCCATGTTGGCTGCATGCAAGGCAAACGCCCTACCAGCTGTGCCATCGCTCCAGACAGAAAATATTATATAATATATTATAAAATAATGTATAATATAAATGCATAACTATGACATTTAATGCATATATAAGCATATACTTATTCTCAGTAACAATAGCTTGCCTTTGTGGAAGAAACCACCTACAGATTTAAAAAAATTATGTCAAGTATGAAGAGCAGGATAACAGGAGCTGAAAATATGCTGAGGAGTTCCAAGATGAGATGGAGGAAATAGCTAGAAACCAACCAAAGATGGAAAAAGTATAAAAAGAATGAATAGTACCCCAGAGAACTATTGAATGAGTTAAAGATGAACAATGCAAGAATCACTGAAATCCTTGATAACAGAAAGACAAAATTGATGAAGAACCAATAAAGAAATCATAGAGAAGAATTTACCAGAGTTGAGGAATACAGGTCACCCAAGAGGTTCTAGGAACCCCAAGAAAAGTATATTCAAATAGGAAAACTTCAAGACACATTATGTTCAGAATGACAAAAATCAAAGATACAGTATTGAAAGCAACAAAGATCCAAGCAAGAACTTAGATAAAAAGGAAAGCCCATAAGACTGACAGCAGATCTATCCAACAAAACTAATATCTAAAAGAGAATGGAGATACTCAGTACAAAAACTCAAAAAAATGAATACCTCACCCAAAAAACTCCAGCCAGCAAGATTATCATCAGATATCTGAAGGAATGTTACAGAACTTTAGGAACAGACTTAGGAAATTTATAGCCTTGAATCCAGTTTTGCAAAAAGCATTAAAAGGGCTCCTTTTAAAAACAGAACAACCTTCCCAGTACATGGCTTTCAGTATGTCATACCATAGTGCTTGTGGTTGCCCTCTACTAGATTTAAGAATTTTTGTTTACTCCTAGTTTGCTAAGGGATTTTATAAATTTCCAATAATGAATTAACATTTCATTTATATTGAATGTTCTATGTTTGACCAGTTATTTTTTTAATCCATAGTTATTTTTTTAAATTTTTTTGATCATTCTGGTATCATATCCAGGTGTGCTCAGGGGTTACTCCTGACTACTCTCAGAGATCACTCCTGGAAGACTCAGAGATACCATGTGAGTGCCAGGGACCAAATCCAGGTCTGCTGTGTGCAAGGCAAATACCCTACCCACTGTTCTACTTTTCTGGCTCCTATCCATAAAGATTTTTATTACAAGCGGTTATTTATGAATACAGAACTTACACTTAAGCAGTATCTATAATTTAATATTTTCTAATATAAAGCAAATATTCCTTTTCCTTAGATAAAACTCAATTTTATACTTTTATTGTCTTATTTATAGTCTTCTCTTAAGATTTGTCTTCCTAAATTTTACAATGAAATGGAATTCACCTATTTCATTTTAATTGTAATGCATTACCTCTGAATTATTTGTAGTATTTTCAAAAGTTTGTATACTTCTGAAAAAAAGCAAGATCTTTTGTTCTTTGTGCCACATGTAGTGGCGCTCAGGGCTCACTTCTGATTCTGTGCTCAAGTATCACTCCTAGCAGTGTTCAGGGCACTATATGGAGAGCCAGGGATTGAACTCAGGTCATTCAGATGCAAAGAAAATGCCCTCCCCACTGTACTATTGTTTTGGCCCAGTAAGGTATAGTTTATTTTACAACTTATCTTTGATTTACAATTTTATAGAATTTCAAGAGATTATTTCTATTCAACTATATGTGCAGAGATGTCACTGGTTCACAGTAAAAAATATTGAGAGAGATAAAAAGATCTATCCCATATATGGGTGAAAATAGAGTCAGGAAGAGAAAATGGTCAAACTAATCAGCTCAAGATTTTGTCTATAGAACTGAACTTACATGGAGATGAGAGAGTTGGAAGGGTCCTTGGGACAATGGTAGAGGGGAATAGGCTTTTAGTGTTGGGTGTGGTATTAGAATGATGTATGCATAAAAAGTATGATTAACAGTATTATAAATCCTATAACCTCAATAAAATGGCTTAAAACATTTGAAAATTTTATTATATTATTTTCTGCTGATTTCCAAATATTCATAAAATATTAATGAAGAAATTGAACAGTGAACACCCAGCATAGAGCATAGTTCTAATAAAAGTTTTGAAGGTTCTTCAAGGTATTTTAATTTATAAAAGAAGAAAAATTTAACAGATTCAGTATAAAAATAATATGGACAGTAGACATTTGTATATACATATTTATTAGAATTGCTTTATAAGTTTCCCAGGCAGGAAGCTTGTATATGCCTAGGAAGGCTCCAACAGAGTATATTTTCAGTTTCTAATGTCCCTGTCTTCTAATACTTCCTATTTTTCAAAACCAGATTCACTTGATCACTTGACTTCCTCTTAATCGATTTGCTCGAGCAAGTGCAAGTAATGTCTCCATTTGTCCCTGCCACGTGCTAGTGTAGTCCAATGGTGTCTGTTTGTTTATTTATTTATTTATTTATTGAATTACTGTGGGAAAAGTTACAAAGCTTTCAGGTTTAAGTCTCGGTCATGCAATCATTAAACACATTTCCCTTCACCAGTACTTATTTTTCACCACCAAGAACCCCAATATTCTCCCCCTCCCAACCCTCCCAATGCCTGTGAGGCAGATGAATTCTAGTTAACACTCTACTTTAATTAGATTCATTGTTTCGATAAAAGATGCACCATTATTATTTAGAGTTTACACCCCCAAATCAGAACTGCTGAAAAGGCATTGTGAAATAATTTGTTTTCTACAGCTGGTTACAAGAATCAAATGATGTCACGCGGCCACAATTGTGGCCGTGCGATTTTGGATTTCTGATATTTTTCTTATTAAGCCTGGAAGTATTTCTGCCGAGAGTCAGATAATTATAAGATTGGTTTCTGTGGCTCTGGAACCCTGACCGTGCTGGTGAGCCACTCGTGGAGGCAACTCATGACCTCAGTAGGGTGTGAAGGACAAGCCAGGAACACCCTCCTTCCCATGAGGTTTCAGTTGCCCCGTCATGACTGGCTCATACCTGGCTTTCCAAAAAGCTCCGAGGCAGCCGCCACCTTGCTGTCCAGAGGGAAAAAGGTGGAAGGCAGCAACACCCTTTCCCTCCTGGGCAGGCATGGTGGTATGGATTAAAGCATAGTCCATTTACTTTTCTGCCACAAGCTCCCGGGCTCTGCATTAAGTCCTTGTGCTTCTGGAGCCATCGGCGTCTGTTCATTCTAGGAACACGAAGAGCCTCAAACCGATCGTTCAGGGTCTTGATGAAGAAGTCTGACCAT
This sequence comes from Sorex fumeus, assembly GCF_029834395.1. NCBI lineage: Eukaryota > Metazoa > Chordata > Mammalia > Eulipotyphla > Soricidae > Sorex > Sorex fumeus. The sequence continues at coordinate 2,461,907 of NW_026606078.1, read as the reverse complement.
CTGGTAAATGGGCGGCCATGCAGTCTTTTGACATCCCATGGAACCCAGTCGGTAGCATCTCCAGTCCAGCGGTCATCTCCAAATCTTGTTACGTGTTCAGCCCATCTGATTTTTGCCGCATTGGCAAATGAGAAAGATTCCTGATTCTTGAGCGTTGACGGAGGTCGGAACTCTGGATTCTTTCTCTCATTTGAGTGAAACATGATACTCCAAGCATAGCTATTTCTATTCCTCTTTGGGAGACCCAAATAGTGATCTCATCCTGTTTTCCTAGGGCCCAGGTCTCTGAGGCGTATGTTAATGCAGGAAGAACAGTGGAATCGAAGAGATGTGCCCAGTGCTGGAGGTTCTTAGTCCTCTTAGTCCTTCGACGCACTTGAAGGTGTTCCAAGCCACTCTCTTCCTCCTGAGCAAGGCAGGTGCCAGGTTATTTGTCATGTTGACTTATCGACCTAGGTACACATAACTGTTGGATTTGGAGATGGTCGTTCCGTTGAGAGCAAATGGAGAGTCAGAAACAAGGCTGTTTCTCATAAACATTGTCTTCGTGTGATTCAGCTGCCGTCACCAGTAAAACGAGATTCATAGTAATAAGATAACATTTTTAAACTATCCTCCTATCCTACCCAAAACCACCAAAGTGGAAAGTGTGGTTGAATTAACAGAGCAATGATTTGGAACTAAATACACATTGTTTTTTTTTTAATTTTTTTTTCTTAATCACCATGAGATACAATTTTTTTCACTTTTTATTTTTTATTTATTTAGTTTTTTTTAGACTTACAAGTTGTTGTGCTTGGGTTTCAGTTATACAATGATCAAGTACCCATCCCACCACCAGTGCCCATTCTCCACCCCCACCAATCCCAATTCCCTCCTACCCCCCATCCCCCATCCCACTGTGCCTCTGTGGCAGGGCACTCCCTTTTCTTCTATCTCTCCTTTTGGGTGCCATGGTCTGCAGAAGAGACATTGGGTTGCAATCATGTTCAGTCCATAGACTACTTTCAGCAGGCATCTCCCATCCTGGGCAGATCTTCCCAGCACCCTTTATTTGGTGCTCCCTTCTCTATCTGAGTTGCCTTTACCCCTACAGTGTGCGGCGCCTCTAAGCCATGGAGTGAACGACCTGGTAATCACACCTGTTCTTGAGTGTTAGTCTCTTACTTTGTTACTTTATGTTCCTCAGATGAATGCAATCTTTCTATAACTGTCCCTCTCTGACTCATTTCGCTTAGCATAATATTTTCCATGTAGTGCCACTTGTATGTAAATTTCATGACTTCATTTTTTCTAACTACTACATAGTACTCCATTATGTAGATGTACCAAAGTTTCTTTAACCAGTCATCTGTTCTCGGGCACTCAGGTTTTTTCCAGATTCTAGCTATTGTAAACGGTGCTGCAATGAACAAACAAGTGCAGATGTCACTTCGACTATACTTTTTAGCCTCTCCGGGGTATATTCCCAGGAGTGGTATTGCTGGGTCAAATGAGAGCTCAATTTCTAATATTTTGAGAGTCCTCCATACTGTTTTCCAAAAGAGTTGAACCAGTCGCCATTCCCACCAGCAGTGAAGGAGGGTCCCTTTCTCACCACATCCGCACCAACACAGGTTGCTTTTGTTCTTTTGAATGTGGGCCAGTCTCTGTGGTGTGAAATGATATCTCATTGTTGTTTTGATCTGCAACTCCCTGATGATTAATGATGTAGAGTATTTTCTCATGTGCCTTTTAGCCATTCGGATTTCTTCTTTGAGAAAGTTTCTGTTCATTTTCTCACCCCATTTTTTGATGTACTTGGGTGTTTTCTTCTTGTGGAGTTCAACCAGTACCTTGTATATCCTTGATATCAACCCCTGGTCGGATGTGTATTTGGAGAATATCCTTTCCCATCCTGTAAACTGTATTTGTATTTTGGTCACTGTTTCTTTTGAGGTGAAGAAGCTTCTTAGTTTAAGATAGTCCCATTTGTCTATCTCTGTTTTCACTTGCTTGGCCAGTGTCATGACATCTTTGAAGATACCATTAGCTTCAATATCATGGAGGGTTTTGCCAACTTTGTCTTCAATGTACCTTATGGATTCTGGTCTGATGTTGAGGTCTATGATCTCTATTTGATCTTACTTTTGTACATGGTGTTAGGCAGAGATCTAAGCCCAGTTTTTTGCATGTAGTAGTTCAGTTTTCCCAGCACCATTTGTTAAAAAGGCTTTCCTTACTCCACTTCGCATTTCTTGCCCTTTTATCAAAGATTAGATGATCATATGTTTGAGGGGAGATGTCAGTATATTCAACCGTGTTCCATAGGTCTGCAGCTCTGCCTTTGTTCCAGTACCATACTGTTTTAATTATTACTGCTTTGTAGTAGACTTTGAGGTTCGGGAGGTTAATTCCTCCCATTTTCATATCCCCAAGAACTGCTTTAGCTATTCGAGAGGGCTTATTGTAACATATAAATTTCAGGAGTGTTTGTTCCATTTCTTTGAAGAATGTCATAGGAATCGCATTGGATTTGTACAGTGCTTTAGGAAGCAATGCCATTTTGACAATATTAATTCTCTTCATCCATGAACAGGGGATATTTTTCCATTTCCTCGCATCCCCTTTTATTTCAAGAAACAGCGTTTTGTAGTTTTCTTTGTACAGGTCCTTTACTTGATTAATTAAACTAATTCCTAGATAGTTGATTTTCTGGCTTACAGTTGTGAATGGGATTGTTTTCTTCATAACATTTTCTTCTCTCTCACTATTTGTGGTTAGGAAAGCCATGGACTTTTGGGTATTGATTTTATAGCCTGTCACTTTACTATACAAGTCTATAGTTTCTAGGAGTTTCTTGGTAGAGGTTTTAGGGTTCTCTAAGTATAGTATCATATCATCTGCGAATAGTGATAGCTTGATTTCTTCCTTTCCTATTTGGATGCCCTTAATCTCTTTTTCTTGCCTAATCGCTATTGCTAGTATTTCCAGTAGTATGTTGAACAGTAGTAAAAACAGTGGGCATCCTTTTCTCGTCCCTGATCTTAGGGGGGAGGCTCTCAGTTTTTCCTCATTGTGGACGATGCTTGCTGTAGGCTTGTGGTAGATGGCTTTAACTATATTGAGGAAAGTCTCCTCTATCTCCATTTTGGCAAGGGTTTTCATCATAAATGGGTGCTGGACCTTGTCAAATGCTTTCTCTGCATCTATTGATATGATCATATGATTTTATCATTTCTTTTGTTGATATAATGGATTATGTTGATTGATTTTCAAATGTTAAATCATCCTTGTATCCCTGGGATGAATCCCACTTGGTCATGGTGTATGATCTTTTTGATGGGTTGTTGAATTCTATTTGCTAGTATTTTGTTCAGAATCTTCGCATCCATGTTCATCAGGGATATCAGCCTGTAGTTTTCTTTTTTTGTGGTGTCTTTGTTTCCTTTTGGCATTAGAGAGATATGGGCTTCATAGAAACTGTTTGGGAGAGTTTCTGTTTTTTCAATTTACTGGAAAAACTTGAGAAGGACTGGAAGTAGGTCCTCTTTAAATGTTTGGAAAAATTCGCTAGTGAATCCATCTGGATCTGGGCTTTTGTTTTTGGGAAGACTTTTGATTACAGTTTCAATTTCCTTGATTTTAATAGGTCTATTCAGGTATTCCATATCTTCTTTACTCAGCTTTAGGAGATGATAGGAGTCCAGGAATTTATCCATTTCTTCTAGATTCTCTTGTTTCGTGGCATACAGACTTTCCAAGTAGTCTCTGATGGTCTTTTGAATATCTTTGGTTTCTGTTGTGATATCCCCATTCTTATTTCTGATTCGATTTATTAGGGTTCTCTCTCTCTGTTTCTTTGTGAGTGTTGCTAGTGGTTTATCTATCTTTTTTATTTTCTCGAAGAACCAACTCTTGGTGTCATTGATCTTTTGGATTGTTTCTTTGGTTTCCATGTCATTGATTTCTGCTCTAAGTTTTACGATCTCTTTCCTTCTGCCCGATTTGGGCTCCTTCTGTTGATCCTTTTCTAAGATCTTGAGCTGTGAAGTCAAGTTGCTTATGTACATCCTTTCTTCCATCTTTAGATATGCTTGCAGGGCTATAAATTTTCCCCATAATACAGCTTTAGCTGCATCCCATAAATTCTGGTAGCTCGTGTCTTCATTCTCATTTGTTTCCAGTTATCTTTTGATTTCATCCTTGATTTCTTTCCTAACCCACTCTTTGTTCAGCAGTGAATTGTTTAGTTTCCAGGTGTTTGATTTGGTTCTCCGTGTCTGTGTGTGATTCACTTCTATCCTCAGTGCATTGTGGTCCGAAAAGATTGTTTATACTATTTCTATCTTTCTTATTCGATTGAGGTATGTTTTTTGGCCTAGCACACAGTCTATTTTGATAAATGTTCCATGCACACTGGAGAAGAATGTGTATTTTTTTGGGGGGAGGGTGTAAAGCCATATATAGGTCTATAAGTTCTTTCTCTTCTAGTTCTTCATTCAAAGCCAATGTTTCCGTGCTAAGTTTTGTTCTTGTTGATCTATCCAGAGCTGATAAGGCGATGTTGTAGTCTCCAACTACTATTGTGTTGCTAGCAATGTCCTCCTTAAAATCTGTTAGCAGTTGTTTTAAGTATCTAGCTGTTTCTTCATTAGGTGCATATACATTTAAGAGTGTGATTTCTTCCTGTTGTACGTATCCCTTGATGAAGAGAAAATGGCCTTTCCTGTTCCTTCTAAACTTTTTCAGCCTGAAATTAATGTTGTCGGAAACTGGTATGGCCACCCAAGCTTTTATGAGGGAGCTGTTTGCTTGCAGGACTGTTTTCCATCCTTTAACTCTGAGTCTGTGTTTGCTCTGATTGTTCAGATGGGTTTCTTGTAGACAGCGGAAAGTTGGTTTCAGTTTCTGGATCTATTTTGCCACTCTGTGTCTCTTGGTAGGTGCATTTACACCATTGAATTAAGGGAGATTATTGTCATGAGGTTTTGTGCCATCTTTCTGTAAGAGTTGTTTGTGTTTATACGTGTTTTCCTTCTTATCTTACACGAACCCCTTTAGTCCTTCTTTTAAATTTGGTTTTGAGTCTATGAAGTTCTTGAGCTGTTGTTTATCTACAAAGTGATGGATCGTTCCATAGAATTTGAGTGACAGCTTAGCTGGATAGAGTATTCATGGTGCGGTGTTCATTTCATTGATTTTTTCCACTACATCCCACTATTGCCTTCGGGCTTGGAGGGTTTCCTCTGATAGGTCTGCTGTGAATGTAAAGGGTACTCCTTTGTATGTATTTTCCTTCTTTGACCTTGCTGCTTGAAATATTGTGTCTCTGTCCACAGCATCCATCGTTCTGACTATGATATGCCTTGGAGTGTTCTTTCTGGGGTCTCTTTTAGCTGGTACCCTTCTGGCTCCTTGGATCTGGATGTCTGCATTCCTTAACTCTGGGAACTTTTAAGCAATGATTTCTTTGACTGTAGCTTTTTCATTGGGGTTGTCTCCCTGTTCTTCTGGTACTCCAATCATTCTAATGTTGTTCCTCTTGGCGTCATCCCCTAGGTCTTTGATTCTCCTTAGAGCTATTTTGAGGTATTTTCCTATTGCTTGTTGTTCCCTATGGGATATCTGTTGTTCATCTTCAAGCTCGCTGATCCTCTCTTCAGCTGCACTTATCCTATTGCTAAGGGCACTTACTGACTTTTTAATTTCATCTACTGATTCCTTTATTTGTGACACTTCTTTTTGTAGCTCTTTTATTTCTGCTCTCATTTCTTCCTGTATTTTCTCGACTATCTGTTCTATTGTTTCTTTCACTTCTTCTTTTCGTTTTCTGGATATCTCTTCCATTGATTCTTTGAGTAGATCCTTGAACACCTTCTGCATTTCATCCTGGAATTCTTTATCAAAGAGAGCATAATTGTGGACAACCTCGGTTGAGGATTCGGGATTCTTTTCTTCGTATTCTCCTTGTAGTGGAGATTTGCGCTGTTTCTTCATGTTGTTTTGGTTGCCTAGATGTAGAACCCTGAAATCACAGGTACTCTTTCCTCTTATCATGGGAAAGGATTTTGGATAAGGTTGGTCGATGGTAGCCACTGTTCTCCCTTTCTAGAGTCTGACCTTCTTCTCAATCAGGCGTTATTCTGTGTTTTATAACCAACATTGAGTGAAACTTTGGAGGAGGTGCTTTTTAGTCTTGAGCTTGTACAGCTCATTTCATACAGGACTTTTGTTAGAAATGGAGTAGGCGAGTGGTATGTTGTTGTATTGTAATAGAGGTGGTCAGAAACTTTTGGTCGGTATTAGGTGACAAGATGTGGGATGAAAGTCCTGAGTGCTCGGATTGAAAATATAACTGGGGCTGCCCGCCCAGGAAAAGGCCACACCCACTTGTGGGAGGCCACGCTCCCTTCATAGTGGCCATGCCCCCCGGCCTGTCCTAGAGTCACTCCCCACCCAGGGTCCTGGAATGGAGGAGGGGCAATGGAAAGTCCCACGGAGCTGCGGCAGGTGTCCCCCGCTGGAGGCTGTGAGGTTTGGTGGGAAAAGGCCTCAGGGCTGCTGGGGAGGAGCGGCTCCTGGCTTGGGCTCCCCCTACCCACCTGGAGGGGAGTGTCCGACCAGGTGATGGACTGTCCCACGGAGCTGCGGCAGGTGTCCCCCGCTGGGGGCTGGGGGGTTCTGCGGGAAAAGGCACAGGGCTGGAGGGAGAGATACAATTTTAAAGCTTTCATGATCATGTTTCAATCATACAACTTCCAACACCCTTCCCTCCACCAGTATACATTTCCCACCACCAATATCCCCTTTTTCCCTCCTGCCACTTGCCACTTGCTCCCACCCAAGACTGCCCCTATGGCAGACACTTTTACTTTTTCTTTTCTCTATCTCTCTCTCTCTCGCTCTCTCTCTCTCTCTCTCTCTCTCTCTCTCTCTCTCTCTCTCTCCCTCTGTATTATGGTTTGCATAGATACAGAGAGGCCATCATGTTTGGTCCTTTACCCACTTTCAGCATACATAGCCCATCCAGAACAATTACTTTCAATCATCATTATCATAATGGTCCTTTCTCTATCCGGACTTCCCTCTACCTCAGCCCTAGAGCATTGTGGATCAACCCTCCTGACCCTTGTTTCTATTGTTCTTGGGTGTTAGTCTCATACTATGTCTTTATATATATATATTTATATATATATATGTATGTATGTATGTATATATATATATCCCATAAATGAGTGTAGTCATTCTAGTTTGTCCTGCTCCTTTTGACTTATTTAACTCAGCATGATATTCTCCATGTCCATTATTTTATAAGCAAATTTCATGACTTCACTTTTTCTAAACTGTATAGTATCTCATTGTGTAGATGTACCAGAATTTTTTAACTAGTCATCTGTTCTCGGGCAATTGAGTTGTTTTCAGATTCTGGCTATTGTGACCAGTGCTGCAATGAACAAACACGTGCAAATGGCATTTAATTTTTTTATTTTATTTTATAAAGTTTATTTATAAAGTTTTACTTTATTTTATAAAGTTTTTCACAATATTTGATTACATTTAGTATTAGAGCACCAATTCCATCATCATTAAACCTTCCCACTGCCATATTTTCATCCTGACCCCCAAACCCTGCCCCCAAAGCAGTATCAAAATAATTTAGTTTGTATTGTTTGGTATGAATAATCCACTAAAAATGAGACAAAAATAGTTTCTTAGAGGAAAGTGTGTGAAGATTGCTAAATTTCACGGAGGAGCCATTAAGCCCTTCTATACAAGGTTAGTAACATGTTGTTAAAGGTTGAAACTTGTGTGCTTATATCTATACCTGTATAAATATATTTACCCCTAAGATTGGTTACCTCCTACTTTAAACTCTATCCAATGTGATGTGCTACTCTTGGTATATTGGTGGTGTAAAGTATGAGATGCTCAGGGATAGATTCACTCATTTACGGGTGAGGCTTGTCGGATCCTGTGGAAAGAGGCCATGAGCATGGCGATGGTTGAGTTCTGGAGGCTTTCAGCTGCAGAGGCTGCCTCCTTTGAGGTGAGCAACCTTCCCCTTCTTGGATGCCCCAAATGAAACACCCTGGTGTTGGGGTCCATCGGCATGGCTATGGCATGCAAGTGGCATTTCTGCTTTGTGTTTTGTTGCCCCTAGTATATATTCCTGTAAGTGGCATTGCTGGGTCAAATGGAAGCTCAATTTCTAGCTTTTTGAGGAATGCACAAAACGACTAGACCAGTAAGCATTCACACCAAAAAATGAATGAGAGTTCCTTTCTCCCTGCATTTGTGCCACCACCTGCTATTCTTATACTTTTTGATGTATGGCAGTCTCTGTGATGTAAGGTGATATATCATTGTTGATTTGATTTTCATATCCCTGATGATTAGTAATGTTGAGCATTTTTTTCATGTGCCTTTTGACCATTCACATTTCTTTGAGGAAGTTTCTGTTCATTTCTTCTTCCCATTCTTTGATGGGGTTGGAGGTTTTTTCTTATAAAGTTCTACCAGTGCCTTATACATCTTGGATAATAACCCCTTATCTTAAGGGTATTAAGTAAGTAATTCATTCCATTTCATGACATGTGTTTGTATTTTGGTCACTGTTTCTTTGTTTGTTTGTTTGTTTTTGAGGATATGAAACTTCTTAGCTTAATATAGTGCCATTTGTTTATCTTTGCTTCTACTTTCCTGGTCAGTGGTGTTTCATCTTGAAAGATGCCTTTAGTTTCTAGCTCATGAAGGGTTATGCCTATGTTTTCTTCCATGTACCTTGTGGATTCAGGTCTGATATGGAGGTCTTTAATCTATTTTGATCTGATTTTTGTGCCTGATGTTAGACAGAGGTCTGAGTTTATTTTTTTGCAGGTAGCTGTCCAGTTTTCCCAGGTCCACTTGTTGAACAGGCTTTTCTTGATCCACTTCACATTTCTTTATCAAAAATTAAGTAGTCATATATTTGAAGGTCTGAGTCAGGATATTAAACTCTATTCCATTGGTTTACAGGTCTCTCTCTATTCCAAAAACTATGCTGTTTTAATCACTACAGCTTTGTAGTAAAATTTGAAGTTGGGGAAGGTGATGTCACCCAACTTCTTTTTCTCAAGATAAAGTGAGCAATTCCATGTTGTTTTGTGAAAATTCAGGTTACATATATTTGAGCTTTGGATCCTCACAACTGTCAAGGAAATAAGACATATAAATATGTGCAGCATTTGAAAATAGTTTTAGCCTTCCTAGAATACCCCTCTTTTGGGAGATGCACAATTAAAAAAAAGGGGAGGAGGGTTGTGGTGAGCAGATTTACTGTCACTGTTTTCCCATTGTTCATCGATTTTGCTCGAACGGTCCCAGTAACATCTCCATTGTGACACTAGTTACTGTATTTGGCATATCGAATACTTCAAGGGGAGCTTTCCAGGCTTTACTTTGAGGGCAAGAAACTCTAGGTAGCTTACCAGGCTCTCCCGAGAGGGGCAAAGGACTCGAACCTGGGTTGGCTGAGTTGGCTATGTAGAAGGCAAACACCCTACCCGCTGTGCTATCGCTCCAACCAAGCATATTTACATGGCATGTTAAAAGAGTTTAAGAGAGCTTAACCACCAATGGCCATTTTAACTTTCCTGGCACAGTCTGTGAAAGACTTGCTAAAATGTCTTATTAACTCTCCTCAATTTGAGCTGGGGCAATAGCACAGCGGTTAGGGCGTTTGCCTTGCATGCGGCCAACCTGGCCAACCAGAGTTCGATTCCTCCGCCTCTCTCAGAGAGCCCGACAAGCTACTGAGAGAATCTCACCTGCATGGCAAAGCCTGGCAAGCTACCCTTGATGTATTCCATATGCCAAACACAGTAACAAGTCTCACAATGTTACCTGGCCCCCTCGAGCAAATCGATGAACAACAGGAGGACAGTGCTACAGTGCTCCTCAATTTCTGTAAGATCATAGTCTTTCTGGCATCTCTTGGTGAGAAGGAAACACATTTATATTCCTCTGTTTGACATGGTAAGTTTGAATCCTTAATGGATCTTTCTGGTGGCATCTTGTTAAAAACTTTCTTCTACATTCCACCCTCTACTCAAAACTTTTTTTATATCTTGATTCACTCCAGGATGCTCTATACTGTCCACCTAATTATTAAGCCCAGCACAAGTCCTTGACAGAAACCACTGACTTTCAGCTTCACTTTGGAGTTTAATTATAATATTTCCTAGGTCCCTATTGTCTCTGTTTACTGGCAAGTACGTCACTTAGAGAAACTTTGTTTTTCTGAGAGATATTTTTGTGATGAAGAAAATTTAAAGACTCAGTCTTTGTCAAATGGATATCTTTCTTACAGATAGTTGATGCCTAAGTTCTCTGGCAAACGCAGTAATACCAGGATGATTGTTTGTTCTTTAAAGCACTTTTCCTTTTACTTTCTTATAAACTTGAGATTTATAGCAAAAGAAAAGAGAGTAAGTGTGCTTCTTTCACAAGTAACCTCAACTCTATCCACTCATGATGAGAATCCTTTTCACTCTGAAGAACAGACTCCTATAAATATGTATGTTAACTGTTCAATATGTACTTTTTTCCAGAGGCAAGAATCCAGAGTTCATCATGTATTCAAAGAGATCTACATACTGAAAATTAAAAAACACATATTTCCTTAGATTCCTTTCCTAATTCTGACCTTCTATGGGACTTTAATCATATCTGAAGCTTACTGTCAAATGTAAACTTATAAACAATTTATCTAAGAGTGTGAAAATTTCAGGAGAAAGTTTTGGCACAACATTTATACATGCTGAATATATAAGTATACAGTTCAAAAAGAAGATGCAACACTTGATCCTCTTTACATAATTGTAACTCAAAGCAATATTTTTCTTTAGTCTTCTGTTTGTACTTTCCATTTGTATCAATTTCATAAGACTTTAATATTGCTTCTGTGTACCATTACCATTCATCAGAAACATAAATAATGATAGAAAATTTATATTTCCTGCTGTACTCAAGAGTCACAGTTTTTACTTATAAGGATGACATTTTAAATACCATCACTTTGGACTTACAGCGAAATTTGAGATTTATCAAATTGTACCATAAATTACTTTCCAATTTTCACAATTATCTTGGGGAAAGGTCTTCTCTTTTGTGGTTGTTTTTCTGTTTTGGTGCCATACCAAGTGTTGCTGAGGGATTATTTCTGATTCTATGTCAGTTATCACTTCTGGTGGAGCTCAGAATATTTGATACCAGGTATTAAACCCCAGACTGTCTGTGCAAGCCAAGTACCTTACTCAATGTAACATTTTGTGGCCCTACGGGAGAATTTATTTAGCTCCCAGATATTTTACTAAACTATTCCCAAATTTTGATCTCCCTTCTGTCAACTTTGAAATATTAAGATTATTGACTTTAGGGTACAGAAGTATGACTCCATTCTAGGAAAGCTTCCTAAAGAAGCTGACAAAACTTGTATGTATGACATTGCAAAACTTATTAGAAAGGCAGTCTATTTTTCACTAGACTAGGAGATGGAGGCTCACAACCTAAGATCCTCAATATGGTAGATTCAATTCAATGGGCATCTATTTTCAGTTGTATTTCTCCTGTAAATCTACCCAATTTTCCAATATTCTTATTCTGATCAGCGTTATTATACTACACGCTACTCCATGAAAATGCTTCTTCATCTAGTTCCACATTCTACCTTCCATTCTAAATTATCATATAGATATCTCTGAAGTATCTCAATCACATCTTGTGCACTATGCATTTAACTTGAATACCATTTTATTGCTAAATATGTAGCAGATATCTAGAGGCAAGAATAGAGTATGAAATTTGAGTCATTGATTCATTAAATTGGTTATTTATTCAATTATGCACTTATAATTCATTGAACACAATTCACTGAAGCACTGCCTATTCTATCTGACCTGCTTCTAACTGGTAGAGATACACAACAGAAAGCATAAAAGTCAGAATGTTGGCTCTTACAGAGCATAAAATCTAGTAAGAGAAAGACAGTTGATAAATAAAAGAAAAGTACAATTGGCATAAAGATTTTCATAAAATTTGAATATGACTAATAGAATAAATTGAAGGCTGGAGAGACAGCACAGTGGGTAAGGTTCTCACCTTAGGCACAACCAAACCAGAGCACTGCATACTGTCTCCCAAGCCCTGCCAGGAGTGATTCCTGAGTATAGAAGCATGAGTAAACCCTAAGCACTGGATGTGGTCTCAAAACAAACAAAAGAACAAAAAGAAAAATGGCTTAAGTAATATGAAAAGTCTGCGATTCTGAGTTTATTGAAGAGAAGAGCATGGAATGAGATGAAGTCATGGATGTAGGTAGGCCAGGTCTAGGAGGTTCTTGTTGGTGCTGGTGCTTAGGGTCTGACTTATTCTTTGTTCTCCCTATTTTTCTGGATTCTACTCTTATATATCAGAGTTTTGTCACATTTTTGTTAGAACTTTCTTTGCATTTCATAACACTTTGTGCTAGACCTTGGCTACTCAAGGTGCAATATCAAGATTTACCAGTCTGGGTTTTGCTATAGTCTTCCCCATCCTCTTATAATTTACTAGTCTTACATATTTCTTAACATGTGACCCTAAAACCCACCTTCCTAAAATAAAATTTAGACTGAGAGACGTTGCTGTATAAGGAAAGTGGGCTTGGAGCCAGAATTGAATCTAAATCACTGGCAGTATAAGATACATGGCATCTTTATTTTATCATCTATATAGTGATTATAGTGTATGAGGTTAGAGGTATAGCATAATAGTTAATATATGCAAGATAAATTAGGTGGTATTTATTATTAAAATAAACTGATTTTGTTAAGTGAAAAAAGCCTAATACTTTTTCAAAGTCATCTTAGAGTTTTTGGATTCATAAATTTAAGAACTGTTAAGAACTTTAGTGTCTTAATTTCAAGAATCTAAGAGACGGGGGTATGGTGCTGCCAGCAGGTCAATCTCTATCTGTGAGGCAAGTGCATCAGCAGCCTGCTGGCACATTCAGACTTCCATATACCCCAAAATTGCTGTTGTTTCTTTGGCCAGACCCCTTTTGTGGCAAAGTTTACCAAGAAAGTAAATGGTCTAAAGTTAGGTATATGGGAGACACACCCACAAACGACATCCAGCTCAGCTATATAATTGGAGGCAAGGCCTCTCTGGTTCCTGATTGAACTGCTTAACGGCTATGATCCGAGACTCAGAGACAAGTCATGGAACCCAGTGGCTTTTGGCAGAGATGCTTCTGGTCCCCGCAATGGGTTACCTGCACAGACAACCCCAGGAGGGAATCGGTGTAGTCCCTCTGCCTGTACTGCCTTGGCAGTTCAGTGGCCACCATCTTCCAGAGGCCACTGGACAGCCAGATTTGGGCCCACAGTGACAAGACACACAGGGCCTCACAGGATGGGGGTGGGGCCTGCCCTTTCCTCCCTGTCCCAAGGAGTCCACGAGTCGCCGCCCATGAACGGCCTCTCTGTCTCCTGATCAAGCTGCTTAACGGTTGTGATCCCAGAGACTCAGAAACATATCTCAGAACCAAGAGGCTTTTGGCAAAAATGCGTCCAGTCCCTGCAGTAGGTTACCAGTTCCAGGCCACCCCAGGTGGGAATCGGTTTTGTGCCTTGGCCTGCTCCTCCTGGTGGCTTGGTGGCTGCCATCCTCCAGAGGCCTCTGGATGGTCAGGTTTGGGCCTGCAGTGATGAGACATACGGGGCCTCATGGGATGAGTGTGGAGCCAGCCCTTTCCTCCCCACCCCAATGAGACCCTGAGTCACTGGCCACAAACGGCCTCTCTGGCTCCTGATAAAGCTGCTTAATGGCCATGATCCCAAAGACTCAGAAACAAATCTTGGAACCCAGTGGCTTTTGGCAGAAATGCATCCGGACTCTGCAGAAGGTTACTGTCACCAGGCCACCCAAGGGGAGAAAAGGTGCTGTCTCTCCGCCTCCTCCCCCTTGGTGGCTCGGTGGCTGCCATCCTCCAGAGGCCATTGGATAGTCAGGTTTGGGCCCGCAGTGACGAAACACACAGAGGATGGGGGTGGAGATGGCCCTTTCCTCCCCGCCCCAACGAGATTCTGAGTCACCAACCACAAACAGCATCTCTGGCTCCTGATCAAGCTGCTTAATGGCCATGATCCAAGAGACTCAGGAAAAGATCTTGGAACCCAGCAGTTTTTGGCAGAAATCCCTCCAGATTTAATTGCTAAAATTTCAAAATTCCAAAATCAAGCAGCCACTACTGTGGCTTTGCAACATCATATGTTATTCATAACCAACAAATAGAAAACAAATTGTCCACTGCTGCCTTTTTGGCAGATCTAAGTGTTGGTGTAAAATCCCAAATAATAATGGTGAGTCTGATGTCGAAATATTGAATGTAATCAAAGTAGAGAGAGTAATGTGGAAATCATCTGCTCCACAGGTAGGGAGAGGGTGTGGGATGGGAGGTATACTGGGGTTTTTGGTGGTGGAAAATGGGCACTGGTGAAGGGACGGGAGTTTGATTGTATGACCGACACTTAAACTTGAAAGTTTTTTAACTGCTCTCACGGTGATTCAATAAATAAAATTATAAAAAAGGGGGAAAAAAGTAAGGTGGAGTTCATGCCCAATTCAATCAGCCTAATCAATGACTGAATAAATAGCAATACTCTTACACAAAAAAAAAAAGATTCTAAGAGAGGCCCAAATTTTCACATTCAACAGAGTAAATTATATATTTCATTTAAATCTGAATTTATACTCACTTATGTATCTTTCCCCCTATAACTTAGAACTTGCACCATCTTTTTACTATTCTAATATAGTAGTCCTGGTGCTCTGAATTGACTTTTTTAAATTAAAGAAGTCTTTGTGTTAATTCAGTCCTCTTGTTTCAAAAAAGAGTATAATTTGGTAATAATAACCCCCCCAACTTCCCTGTTTAGTGGAGAAATTCTAAAGCATGATTTATGAAATCTCTCAAATGGTTTCCAGAAATATAGGGACTCAATGGTTCACATTACATACTTAACTCAGACAGCTTTCCTAAACTTTCCCTCTTTTCCACAACCTTCCAGTCACTGAATTCATACCTTTGTCTCAGGGTCAACTTTTAGGGAAATAGAAAATCAATGATGTCTAATAGCTGCTCTCATAAAGTCTACAACCTGGTGGCTAAAAGTAAAAGAAGTCCTTAACTTAGTTACATCTTCAAAGATCTTTTCCAAATCAAGTCATATTTATGAAACACTGTGGACTAGACCTAAGGTTTTGGAGGGTTCTACACAAAAACTAAGATATATGTACATGAATACAAGTGTGAGTTAGCCCAAGGGTAGTTGGTTAATAGTTAATTCATTCTTGGAGTAGTGATATAGGTACAGGTGTCAGATTAAATAAACCTTTAGTGTCAGACGTAAAAGTTGTACTACATTCTTTAGACAAGAGAGCACAACCTGAATTATGCAAATTGATACCATATTACTAATTTTATAAAAGCAAGTGAAGAGACTTTTCAAAAGTTACCAAATTAAGATGTGGTAGAATTGGAACTAAAACCAATGTATTCAAAAGATCATCAGAGATTACTTGAGAGTCTGTATGCCACAAAACAAGAGATCTAGAGGAAATGGATACATTTCTGGATTCCTATAACCTCTAAAGGATGAACCAAGAAGACTCAGAATACCTGAATAAACCTATCACTATCAAGAAAATTAAAAGAGTAATCAAAATTCTTTCCTCTGCACTACCCCCAAAAAAGAGTCCAGATCTAGATAGATTAACAAGCAAATGCTTCCAAACTTTTAATGAGGATTTACTGACAGTCATTTTCAAGCTTATCCAGGTAATTGAAGAAACAGAAACACTCCCAAACAGTTTCTATGAGGCAAATATCATCCTGATACCAAAAGCGGAGAGAGACACCACAAAAAAAAAAAGAGAGAATTACAGCCTATAGTCCTGATCAACACAGATGCAAAGATCCTCAACTAAAATAGTAGCAAACAGAATCCAAAGATTCATCAAAAAGATCATAAATCAAGTGGGATTCATCCCATGCATGCAAGGGTGCTATAACATTCTCAAGTCAATCAACATAATTCATCATACCAATAAAAGAAAAAATGTAAACCATATGATCATATCAATAGATTCAGGGAAAGTATTTGACAAGTTCCAGCACCTATTCATGAAAAAAACCATCAACAAAATAGGAGATGAATTAACTTTCCTCAATATAGAGAACTCCATCTATCACTCGAACACAGCAAGCATTATTCTCAATGAGGAAAAGCTAAAAGCCTTCCCTCTAAGATCGGGGTCAAGACAAGGTGCCCACTTTCACCACTTCTGTTCAACATAGTACTGGAAGCACTTGCGATAGCAGGTGGAACAAAAAAGATATTAAGGGTATTCAGACAGGAAAAGAAAAAATAAAGCTATCACTATTTGCAGATGACATGATTCTATACTTAGAGAAACCTAAATCTTCTACCAAGAGTTCCTAGAAGCAATAGACTTGTATAGTAAAGTGGCAGGTTACAAAATCAATACCTAAAATTCTATGGCTTTTCTATATGCAAATAAATGAAGAGAAGAAATATATTTAAAATTGTGCCTCACCAGCCACACATGCTGGGGGAAAAGGCAGCTCAGATAGAGAAGGGAGGACTAAATAAAGGGTGTTGGGAGGATCCTCCCAGGATGGGAGATGCATGCTGAGAGTAGACTTTAGACCAAACATGATTGCCACTCAATGCCTCTTTTGCAAACCACAGCACCCAAAAGGAGAGAAAGAACAAGGGTGAAATGTCCTGCCACAGAGGCAGGGTGTGATGGGAGGGACAGGAGGTGGAAGGGATACTGGGATCAGTGGTGGTAGAGAATGGGCACTGGTGGATGGATAGGTATTCAATAATTGCATAACTGAAACCCAAGCACAAAAATTTGTAAATCTACAACTGTACCTGATGGTGTTTCACTAATAAAAATCTAAAAAAGTAAAAGTAAAGGCCCTCCCATTGATCATCGATTTGCTCGAGCGGGCCCAGTAACGTCTCCATTGGAGACTTTGTTGTTACTGTGTTTGGCATATCGAATACGTCACGGGAAATAACATAAAATAAAATTGTGCCTCAGAAAATCAGGTATCTTGGAATCAACTTAACTAAGAAGGTAAAGTATCTGTACAAAGAAAACTTCAAACACTACTTTAGGAAATAAATGAGGATAAATGAGGATATTAGAAAATGGAAACACATCCCCTGCTCATGGTTTGGGCGAATAACATTGTCAAAATGACAATACTCCCCAAAGCATTATACAAATTCAGTGCAGTTCCTATAAGTATACCCATGATATCTTTCAAAGGAAATGACAAAACACTCCTAAAATTAATATGAAACAATAAACCCTCAAGAATAGCTAAAGCAATCCCTGAAAGAAAGAAGATGAGACTTCAAACTGCACTACAAAGGAGGAGTAATTAAAACAGTAAGGTATAGGAATAGAGACATACCTGCAGGCCAATGGAAGAGAGTTTTAATACATGGACACAGACCCTCAAATATATGATCATTTAATCTTTGATAAGGGAGCAAGAAATATGAGTGGAGCAAGGAAATACTTTTTAATAATTGGTGCTGAGAAAACTGGACAGCTAAATGCAAAAAAAGAAAAATGAACTCAGACCTCTATTTAACACCATGTACAAAAGTCATATCAAAATAGATTAAAGACCTCAACCTCAGACCAGAATCCATATGGTATATGTAAGAAAACAGTCAAAATCCCCACAACATTGAAGCCAAAGGCATCTTAAAAGATGAACTGCCACTGACCAAGCAAGTGGAAGCAAAGATAAACAAATGGATCTAAATTAAACTAAGAAGCTTCTGCACCTCAAAAGAAACAGTGACCAAGATACAGAGACAGCCCATGGAATGGGAAAGTTTATTCACTGAATACCCTTCTGATAGGAGGCTAATATCAAGGCACTGGTAGAACTTTACAAGAAAAAAAATCCAATATCATCAATAAAATGGGAAGAAGAAATGAATTGAAACTTCCTGAAAGAAGAAATACAAACTACCAAAAGTCACATAAAAAAATGTTCTTTATCACTAATCATCAGGGAGATGCAGATCAGAACAACAGAGAGGTATCATCTCACACCACAGAAACTGGCACACATCCAAAACAGGAACAACCTGTGCTGGCATAAATTCTGGGAGAAAGGGACTCTTATTCATTATTGGTGGGAATGCTGACTGGTCCAGCCGTTTTGTAAAACAATATGAACATTCATCATAAAACTAGAAACTGAGGTCCCATTTGACCCAGCCATACCACTTTTGGGATTATACACTGGGGCCCCAAAATCACACAGCAGAAACAACATCTGCACTAGTATGCAGCACTATTCACAATAGCCAGAATCTGGAAACAACCCTAGTGCACAAGAACAGAAGAATGGATAAACTATGACACATCTACACAATGGAATATTATGCAGCTGTTAGAAAATCAAGTCATAAACTTTTCCTATAAGTGGATGGACATGGAGAGTATCATGCTGAGTAAAATGAGTTATAAGGCAGGAAGGAGGAGCGAGCACACATAAGTAACCTAACCTCACAGCTTAAGAGCTTGGAGAAGGACCAAAAAAAGGAGCACAACCCGAACAGGAGAAAGGAAATAATAAAACTCAGAGCAGAGATTAACGAGATGGAAACCCAAAAGACAATCCGAAAGATCAATGAAACCAAAAGCTGGTTCTTCGAGAAAATTAACAAGATCGATAAGCCTCTAGCAAAACTCACAAAGAAAGGGAGAGAGAAAACCCTAATAAACCGAATCAGAAATGAAAAGGGAGTCATTACAACAGAAACCACAGAAATTCAGAGGATCCTCAGGGAGTACTTTGAGAAGCTTTATGCCACGGAACATCAAAACCTCGAGGAAATGGATAAATTCCTAGACTCCTACAGACTCCCAAGGCTGAACCAAGAAGACCTGGAATACCTGAACAGACCTATCACCATCAAGGAAATTGAAATGGTAATAAAAAGTCTCCCCAAGCACAAAAGTCCTGGCCCGGATGGATTCACTAGTGAATTCTTCCAAATCTTTAAAGAGGACTTACTCCCGATGCTCTTTAAGCTTTTCCACGAAATTGAAATATCAAAAACACTTCCGAACAGTTTCTACGAAGCAAATATCACACTGATACCAAAAGCAGACAGAGATACCACAAAGAAAGAGAATTACAGGCCGATATCCCTGATGAACACAGATGCAAAGATCCTCAACAAACTACTAGCAAATAGAATCCAACTACTCATCAAAAAGATCATACACCATGACCAAGTAGGATTCATCCCAGGGATGCAAGGATGGTTTAACATTCGGAAATCAATCAACATAATCCACCATATCAACAAAAGAAAAGATAAAAAGCATATGATCATATCAATAGATGCAGAGAAAGCATTTGATAAGATCCAGCACCCCTTTATGATGAAAACCCTAGCCAAAATGGGTATAGAGGGGACCTTCCTCAACATAATTAAAGCCATCTACCACAAGCCTACAGCAAGCATCATCCTCAATGGGGAAAAACTGAGAGCCTTCCCTCTAAGATCAGGGACGAGACAGGAATGCCCACTCTCCCCACTGCTGTTCAATATAGTACTGGAAGTACTTGCAATAGCGATTAGGCAGGAAAAAGATATTAAGGGCATTCAGGTAGGAAAGGAAGAAATCAAGCTCTCACTATTCGCAGATGATATGATACTCTACTTAGAGAACCCAATAACTTCCACCAAAAAACTCCTAGAAACAATAGACTCGTATAGTAAAGTTGCAGGTTATAAAATCAATACCCAAAAGTCCATGGCTTTCCTATACGCAAACAGTGAGAGAGAAGAAAGCAACATGAAAAAAACAATCCCATTCACAATTGTGCCCCAGAAAATCAAGTACCTAGGAATCAGCTTAACTAAGGAAGTAAAGGACCTGTACAAAGAAAACTACAAAACGCTACTTCAGGAAATAAAAGAGGACATGAGGAAATGGAAAGATATCCCCTGCTCATGGGTCGGGAGACTTAACATTGTCAAAATGGCAATACTACCGAAAGCATTGTATAAATTCAATGCAATCCCTATAAGGATACCCATGACATTCTTCAAAGAAATGGAGTAAACACTCTTGAAATTTATATGGAACAATAAGCCCCCATGAATAGCTAAAGCAATTCTTGGGAAAAAGAAAATGGGAGGAATCAACCTCCCGAACTTCAAACTGTACTACAAAGCAGTAATAATTAAAACAGCATGGTACTGGAACAAAGGCAGAACTGCAGACCAATGGAACAGGGTTGAATACACTGACATCTCTCCTCAATCATATGCTCATCTAATCTTTGATAAAGGTGCAAGTAATGTGAAGTGGAGTAAGGAAAGCCTCTTTAATAAATTGTGTTGGCATCACTGGACGGCTACATGCAAAAAAATAGGCTCAGAACTCTGCCTAACACCATGTACAAAAGTAAGATCAAAATGGATTAAAGACCTCAACATCAGACCAGAAACCATAAGGTACATTGAAGATAAAGTTGGCAAAACCCTCCATGACATTGAAGCTAATGGTATCTTCAAAGATGCCACGCCACTGGCCGAGCAAGTGAAAACAGAGATAGATAAATGGGACTATCTTAAACTAAGAAGCTTCTGCACCTCCAAAGAAACAGTGACCAAAATACAAAGACATTCTACAGAATGGGAAAGGTTATTCACCGAATACACATATGACAGGGGGTTGATATCCAGGATATACAAAATACTGGTTAAACTCCACAAGAAGAAAACATCCAACCCCATCCAAAAATGGGGCAATGAAATGAACAGAAAATTTCTCAAAGAAGAAATCCGAATGGCAAAAAAGCACATGAGAAAATGCTCTACATCATTAATCATCAGGGAGATGCAGATCAAAACCACAATGAGATACCATCTCACACCTCAGAGACTGGCCCACATTCAAAAGAACAAAAGCAACCGATGCTGGCGTGGATGTGGTGAGAAAGGGACACTCCTTCACTGTTGGTGGGAATGTCCACTGCTTCAGCCCTTCTGGAAAACAGTATGGACGATTCTCAAAAAATTAGAAATTGAGCTCCCATTTGACCCAGCAATACCACTCCTGGGAATATATCCCAGAGAGGCAAAAATGTATAGTCGAAGTGACATCTGCACTTGTTTGTTCATTGCAGCACTCTTTACAATAGCCAGAAACTGGAAGAAACCTGAATGCCCAAGAACAGATGACTGGTTAAAGAAACGTTGGTACATCTACACAATGGAATACTATGTAGCTCTTAGAAAAGATGAAGTCATGAAATTTACATACAAGTGGTACAATATGGAAAGTATCATGCTAAGCGAAATGAGTCAGAAAGAGAGGGATAGACATAGAAAGATTGCATTCATCTGGGGGATATAAAGTAACAAAGTATGAGATTAATACCCAAGAATAGCTGAGATCAGCACCAGGAGGATTACTCCATAACTTAGAGGCCAGCCGGGTATCCTAGAGGAAAGGGCAGTTCAGATAGAGAAGGGAGCATCAAATAAAGGATGTTTGGAGGATCCTCCCAGGAGGGGAGATGCATGTCGAAAGTAGACTATGGACTGAACATGTTTGCCACTCAATGCCTCTTTTGCAGACCACAACACCCAAAAGGAGAGAGAGAACACAGGGGATTGCCCTGCCACAGAGACAGGGGGGATGGGGGAATGGGGGTGGGAGGGATATTATCCATGGTGGTGGAAAATGGGCACTGGTGGAGGGATGGGTATCTGATCATTGTATAATTGAAACCAAAGGACAAAAAATTGTAAATCTACAACTTTAAAAAAAATAAAGGGAAAAAAATGAGTTATAAGGAAGGGCTGGAGCGATAGCACAGCGGGTAGGGCGTTCGCCTTACAAGCGGCCAACATGGCCGACCCGAGTTCGATTCCTCCGCCCCTCTCGGAGAGCCCGGCAAGCTACCGAGAGTATTCGATATGCCAGACACAGTAACAACAAAGTCTCCAATGGAGACGTTACTGGGCCCGCTCGAGCAAATCGACGATCAACGGGAGGGCCTTTACCTTTACCTTTACCTTTTACTCAGATAATGACTACATTCATTTGTGGGATACAAAAGAAAAGAGTATGAGACTAATATCCAAGGCCAGGGAAAACAGGGGCAAAGAGGACTGGTGATTGGTTGGAATCTACCACAAGAGTGTGTGTGGTGGGGAGGGGAGGTGGCAATTATGTAAGATAGAGAAAAGATCAGTATGACAATGATAGCTGGAAATGATCACACTGGATAAGAACTGAGTGTTGAAAGTTGGTAAAGGGATATACATGATAACTTTTCAGCATCTGTATCACAAACCACAATGCCCAAAAGAGAGAGAGAGAGACAGAGAGAAAGAGAGAGTGAAATGCCTGCCATAGAGGAAGGCATGGGTTGGAGGTGGGGATGATGGGAGGTAAACTGGGGACATTGGTGCTGGGAAATGTACACTGATGGAGGGATGGGTATTCGAACACTCTATGACTGAACCCTACTAATGAACAGTTTTGTAAAGATCTATCTCATAGTGATTTGATTTAAAAAGGTAAAGGTAAAGGTAAAGGTAAAGGCCCTCCTGTTGATCGTCGATTTGCTCGAGCGGGTCCAGTAATGTCTCCATTGGAGACTTTGTTGTTACTGTGTTTGGCATATCGAATACTCTCGGTAGCTTGCCGGGCTCTCCGAGAGGGGCGGAGGAATCGAACTCGGGTCGGCCATGTTGGCCGCTTGTAAGGCGAACGCCCTACCCGCTGTGCTATCGCTCGAGCCCGGCAAGCTACTGAGAGTATTCGATATGCCAGACACAGTAACAACAAAGTCTCCAATGGAGACGTTACTGGGCCCGCTCGAGCTTGATTTAAAAAAACTCTATTAAAAAGGGAATCTGGAGTTTCTTATACTAAATCATTTAAGTATATATATACTGAAATAGTCCTTCTGGCTCAGGGAAGTTGGGGAGACATTACTTGAGGAATTCATTAAGGGCTTTAGAGACAGGAAATTCAGCAGCAGCAGAGTGTAAGGGTGAAAGTATAGATTCCAGTAGACAATGTCTGGAGTTGTTGATGCTAATGGAAAGAGGTTTTCTATAGAAAAGCCCAGTATTATTTTATTTTACTACTCTACTGAGGCCTCTTCCCTGAAAAATTAAGCCAGGACTGTGGTTCTTGTACCGGGAAGTTCCTATGCACACTGAAATTGAAATGTGTTCTCTCAGGGCCCAGAGGAGTAGGTGAGAAGTGGACAGTGGTGCCAGCACATGTGCTTTGTCATTTAGAACTGCTTAGGGAGCATTTATAAAGCACACATCTGAAAATTACAAGGTGATCATTTCCACAACTGATGTCAGGAAGACATGCAAGAGATGATGGTTCTTAAGTGGCCCCCTCCACCCAGCATCCTAGGAATGCTTCCAGGTAGAATTAGTCTCAAATGGACAAGGGTTTCCCTAGCCTCCTAGCCTAGGAACTTGGCTCAAAGAGTATTTGTGATTAGTCTCAGCAGTTGGAAACATTTAGAGAAAAGAACAGTTGAATATTTGAATATGAGAAAAACCTTAGGTTATTTGCTGAAATAAGATCACACATGTCCCTTCAAGCTAAGAACTAGTGATGGTTCAAGATTTTCCTTTTTAAAGTTTATGTAATAAGTAACATGTAATATGCAATAGTAACATGCAATAACAGACATTTTATTTCTTTAAAATTTTATTATAATTGAGGTAAAGGTAAAAAAAAAGGCAAAGACCCTCCCGTTGATCATCGATTTGCTTGAGTGGGCCCAGTAACGTCTCCATTGGAGACTTTGTTGTTATTGTGTTTGGCATATCGAATACGTCACGGGGAGCTTGCCAGGCTCTGCTGTGCGGGCAAGATACTTTCGGTAGCTTGCTGGGCTCTCCGAGAGGGGCGGAGGAATCGAACTCAGGTCGGCCGTGTTGGCTGCGTGCAAGGCAAACGCCCTACCGCTGTGCTAGAACATAGTTACTGGTTGTGACCAGAAGATAGTACAACAAGTAAGGTACTTGTCTTCATGTGGCTGACCCAGTTTGATTCTTAGCATCCCATATGGTCCCCTTCATACTGCTGGGAGTAACTCTTAGGTACAGAACCAGGAGTAACACCCTGAGCATCATCAAGCATGACCCCCAAACAAACTAAAAACCATGATTATTGCTTATAGTATTGATGTACAAAGTCACTGTACCCACAAACACAAAAGTGCCTAATACTGTACACCAATGTTAATGTTATTTTACTCCACCTTTTCTTTCTCCAATCCTTTCATTTCCTGATTGCTTCATAACCTGAGTTTTATGATTCAAAGCCAAGGGGTTGTCATTGTTCAATACTGTCTATTCCCTTGTTTTATCTCTCTAATAATACAGCTGAATTAAACCATTAGGTATCTGTATTATCTCTCTAATTTCACCTATCTTGATACTCTCCAGTTCCATCTCATCAGAAAGCTGCATAATTTCATCTTATCTTACAACTTCATTATATTCCTTTGTGTATATAAATCACAATTTTTTTCTATGCACCTTTTGTTGAACATTTGGGTTGTTTCTACATCCTAGTAGTTATAATGTTATAATTGCTACAGTAAATATGGGTATGGATATATGCTTCCTAATTAATGTTTTTGTATTTGGGAAATAGATTCCAAGAAGTCGTATCACTGGGTCATCTGAGGATTTTATTGCTAACTTTTGGAGGAATTTCAAGAGTCTGAGTTAAGCAACATTGCCAACAACAATTAATGAAGTTTCCTTTTATTTTAATCTTTTGATTTTATGTACCATGATTTACTGTTAATAATAGAGTTTTATCCAAGTGTGTGGAGAGTGGCCTCAGTATGGCCTTGGCTGGGGCCTGGAGGTCTTCAGCTGTTGGGCCCTGGTGAGGATAGTCAAGCACAGGGTAGGAGATTCTGCCTTGTGCTCTCCTGGGAGCTTGTTGTGATAATCTCTGGATCCTGGCCATTGTTGGGGTTACATGGCAGTTGGAGGGTGTAACTGTCTAGCTACTGACAGGTACAGTCCCAAACCGTGCAGGCTTGGAGATCTCAGCCCCGGGTCCCACACACCTGGGTTCCTCTGCCAGTTCTGTTATGCCTGAGGCTTAACATGCCAAATAGACCAAATTGATATGCCAAATCCAGTAATAAATGGATCTCATTCCCCTAACCCTGAATATGGCAGAGTCGAGAAGGATATGGAAGGAAAGGCTAATAAAATACCAAGGCAGAAATAGGCTGCCAAAACGAAGAAAAACAAAAATGATTGTCTGTACTTTTAATGCTCGTATGCTGGCATCTGCTGCATCCATTGAAGACCTTATGGTACAAGCGCGAAAGATCAAGTACGACATCATTGGTCTGACCGAAACGAGAAGACATCAATCACATCATGATGTTTTCAACACTGGAGAAGAACTGTTCCTTGGAACATGTGATAAAAGAGGCGTCGGTGGTGTTGGTATCCTTGTCAACAAAAACTTAGCCACGAGCATTGATTCATTCGAATGCCTAACAATCCGAATCAGACGATTACACTTGAATAGATGTGGCTCACTACTGGCAGTTTCTATCTTTGTTGTCTATGCACCAACATCCAGTTATGGTGTAAGAGAAACTGAGAAGTTCTACATGGAGCTGGAGAAGTTCTATAAAGAAGATCACACTTTCTACAAGATCATTGTTGGTGATTTTAATGCCAAGATAGGACCAAGAAGATCAGTCGATGAACTCCACATCGGGACCCATGGCCTAGAATGGAACGAACAGGGTGACAGACTGTCTGAGTTCATCATGTCAACCAAAACCTTCCATGGTAACTCACAGTTCCAAAAGGTTGAATCTAAACGTTGGACATGGGAGTCTCCTGGTGGACGGTTCCACAATGATATAGACCACATCATATTCAATCGGCGATTTTGCCTAACCAACATGCCATCTCGTCAGTAAAGAAACAAAGAGCACCTGGCCCAGACAAGATCAGACCTGAATACCTGAAGAACTTACCATCAGTACTCATCAATACATTGGCTCGGCTCTTCACACGCTACCTGTCTGAATGCAAGGTTCCATCCCAATGGAAAACCAGCAGGACTGTACTACTATACAAGAAGGGAGACATCCACGACATTGGCAACTATCGCCCAATCTGCCTATTGTCTGTCGTCTACAAACTGTTCACTCGAGTCATCCTGAATAGGATTAGCAGAACACTAGATGAAGGACAACCATGTGAACAAGCCGGATTCTGATAAGGATTCAGTACCATCGACCATATCCACACGATTACTAAGCTCATTGAGGTTTCTCGGGAGTTCAAGATGCCGCTCTGTCTAACGTTCATTGATTTAAAGAAGGCCTTTGATTCTGTTGAGACGGAAACGGTCATGGAAGCCCTAGCCAATCAGGGTGTACAAACTCAATATATCAGGATCCTTCGTGATCTCTATAGCGGATTCACTACCAAGATCTCACCATTCTACAAAGAAGTAATCATCCATATCAAGAGAGGGGTTCGGCAGGGTGATAACATTTCACCAAAACTCTTCAGTGCCACCCTCGAGAACATCATGCAACGACTGGAATGGGAAAGCATGGGAGTGACGATAGATGGTCGGCAACTACACCACCTCCGCTTTGCTGATGACATCGTTCTAATAACACCAAACATCAGCCAAGAGGCACAAATGCTAACCAACTTCCACCATGAGTGTGGAAAGGTTAGATTACAACTAATCTCACAAAGACAATGTTCATGAGAAACAGTCTTGTTCCTGATGTTCCATTCACTCTCAACAGAACCACCATCTCCGAATGCAACAGTTATATATGCCTAGGTCGAGAAATCAACATGATTAATGACCTGGTACCTGAGTTACGCAGGAGGAAGAGAGAGGCTTGGAATGCCTTCAAGAACGTTGAAGAAATGACTAAAAGGACAAAGAACCTCCAGCTACGAGCACATCTCTTTGATTCCACTGTTCTTCCTGCATTAACATATGCCTCAGAGACCTGGACCCTATGAAAACAGGATGAGAACGCTATTTGGGTCTCTCAAAGAGGAATCGAAAGAACTATGCTTGGAATATCACGATTCACTCAAATGAGAGATAGAATCCAGAGTTCTGATCTTCATCAACGCTCAAGAATCAGGGATGCTGTCTCATTTGCCAAGACATCAAAAATCAGATGGGCTGGACACGTAATGAGGTTTACAGACAACCGCTGGACTAGAGCCATTACTGATTGGATTCCACGGGACATCAAAAGATCACATGGACGCCCATCTACAAGATGGTCAGACTTCTTAGTCAAGAACCTGAATGATCGGTTTGAGGCTCTGCATGTTCCTAGAACGAACAGATACCATTGGGCTACGCTAGCACGCAACCGGGATGAATGGAGACGTTACTGGCACCTGCTCGACTAAATCGATGAATAACGGGGATTAAGTGATTAAGTGATAAGTGAATAGAGTTTTAGGAATATAGTGTTCTAAAATGACACCCTCCACCAGAGTTTCCCCTCCTTGATTCTTGCCACCACAACCCCCACTTCAGTGACAAGCTCTGTTTTTTCTCAAGTTCTATTGTCTTTGATCATTTGTTGTTCTCTTAGTTGTTTCTTTATATTCCATGTATTAGTGAGATCATTTTGTATTTGTTCCTCTACTTCTGACTATCTTCACTCAGCATAATACTCTCTAGATCCATCGATATTGCAGTCGATTGCCTCGAGCAGGCCCCAGTAACGTCTCTTTCATCCTAGCCCTGAGATTATATTCAAGGCTTTTTAGGAGAATGAGACCCATCATTGTTACTGGTATTTGGCATATTTGGTGCGCCACGGGGAGTTTGCCAGACTCTGCCCTGTGGGCAGGCTATATTCGATATTGCAGTAAATTACATGATTTCATCTTTTGTAGACTAGTCTCCAGCCATATGTTTATGAACATTAAGGTTCTTTTGAGATTTTGTCACTTGTGAATAGTGCTACAATGAACACAGAGGTGCAAGTATCTTTTCTGAATAGAAATTGAGGACCCCTTGTGTAGATGCTCAGAAGTTGAGTAACTAGGTAATATGGAAACTCAATTCTTAGTTCAGAGAAGTGTCCATATTGTTTTACAAAAGATTTGTTCCAGTCGACATTTTTCATTTCATTTCATCATTTCATCATCCTGTTAATCGTCGATTGCCTTGAGCAGGCCCCAGTAACGTCTCTTTCATCCTAGCCCTGAGATTATATTCAGGGCTCTTTAGGAGAATGAGGCCCATCATTGTTACTGGTATTTGGCATATTTGGTAGGCCATGGGGAGTTTGCCAGACTCTGCCCTGTGGGCAGGCTACATTCGACAGCCTGCAAGTTTGTCCAAAGTAGGAATGAGATAATAAGATGTCGCGCGGCCGCAAATGCGGCCGCGCGGTTCCGGGATCTGGATTTTATAGTCTCTGAGTCTTGGCCGCTGATGGGATTACACGGCGCCAGGGGGCCAGGTGGTGGGTGTGACCCCCGCCTACTGGAATTTGGAGGATCTGAGTGGAAGATGCTCGACTCCAATTCAAGTAGGCTTGGAGGTCTCGGCCCCGGAACCCGTGTGGCTTTGTCCCTCTGCCAGTACCTTCATGTGTGCGGAGAGTGGTCTCAGCATGGTGGTGGCTGGTCCTGGAGGTCTTCGGCTGCCGTAGCCCTGGTCGGGGCGGGGAGGAAAGCTCAACCCGCTCCCCTCCAAGGGATTCCGGGAAGGAAGACCCAGGCGCGGGGGCAGAGACTGCAGTATTCTCGTCCGGGATCTGGATTTTATAGTCTCTGAGTCTTGGCCGCTGATGGGATTACACGGCGCCAGGGGGCCAGGTGGTGGGTGTGACCCCCGCCTACTGGAATTTGGAGGATCTGAGTGGAAGATGCTCGACTCCAATTCGAGTAGGCTTGGAGGTCTCGGCCCCGGAACCCGTGTGGCTTTGTCCCTCTGCCAGTACCTTCATGTGTGCGGAGAGTGGTCTCAGCATGGTGGTGGCTGGTCCTGGAGGTCTTCGGCTGCCGTAGCCCTGGTCGGGGCGGGGAGGAAAGCTCAACCCGCTCCCCTCCAAGGGACTCCGGGAAGGAACACCCAGGCGCGGGGGCAGAGACTGCAGTATTCTCGTCCGGGATCTGGATTTTATAGTCTCTTTATAGTCGACATTTTTACCAGCAGCAAACAAAGATTCCTTTTTCATCTCATCCACACCAATAGTTATTTTCAATCATTGCGACGTGTGCCAATTTCACTGGTGTGAGGTGACATATTATTGTTATTTTGATTTGTGTTTCCATGATGATAAAGCATTGACTCTTTGAAGGTGCTTCTACACTCAATGTCATATAGGGCTCTGTCTTTGTTTTCCTCTGTATAATTTATAGACTCAAGTGTTTAAATCAATTTGAATTGACTTTTGTGCAGGGTGTAAGATACAGGTCTGAGTTTATTTTTTTCTTTTATTTTTACATGTCGTTCATATGTTTCCACAATACCATTTGTTGAAGAGACCTACTTCATGCTCTTTGATTTCTGTTAAATTTTAGCTATCCATGTATCCATGTACCTGAGTATCTGTTCCTGAGATCTCAATTCTATTTCATTGTTATGAGAGTTTGTCTTTATTCCATCCCTACACTGTCTTTATTATTATAGTTCTGTAGTATAATTTAAAGTTAGGGAAAAAGAAACCCCCGATCTTTTTTTCCTAGGAATGCTTTGGTTGTTCGGTTCTAGTGTTGTGGTTGGGAGGATACAGAGGGTATTGTACCATATAAATTTCAACAGTAATTGGTCTTTGTCCTTAAAAAATGTCTTGAGAGGGTATGGTGCTGCCAACAGGTCAGTCTGTACCTGTGAGGCGAGTGCATCAGCAGCCTGATGGTGCCTTTAAGACTTCCACAAACCCCAAAATTGCTGCTGTGCCTTGGCTAGACCTCAAAAACTTGGGGCAAAGTTTACCAAGGAAGTTAATGGCCAAAAGTTAAGTATGTGAAAAACACATGCACAAACCACCTCCGGCTCAGCTATATAATTGGAGGCATGGCCTCTGTGGTTCCTGATTGAACTGCTTAATGGCCATGATCCCAGAGACTCAGAAACAAATCTCGAAACCCAGCGGCTTTTGGCAGAAATGCGTCCGGACCCCTCAGTAGGTTACTGTCACCAGGCCATCCCGGGGGGGAAAGGGTGCTGTCCCTCCGCCTGCTCCCCCTTGGCGGCTTGGTGGCTGTCATCCTCCAGAGGCCATTGGACAGTCAGTTCTAAGCCCGCAGTGATGAAACTTGTTGGGCCTCATAGGATGGGGGTGGAGCCGGTCCTGGTCTCCCCGTCCCAATGAGACCCCAAGGCATCGCCCATGAACAGCCTCTCTGGCTCCTGATCAAGCTGCTCAAGGGCCATGATCCCAGAGACTCAGGAGCAAATATCAAAACCCAGTGGCTTTTGGCAGAAATCCCTCCAGATTTAAGTGTTAAAATTTTGAAATTTCAAAATCACATGGCCCTACTGCAGCCATGTGACATTATATATTATTCATATCCAGCAATAGTACGCAAATTGTCTACTGTTGTCTTTTCGGCAGATCTGAATACATCAAATAATAATGGTGGGTCTGGTGTCAAAATATTGAATGTGATCAAAGTAGAGAGAGAGTAATGTGGAAATCATCTGCCCCACAGGTAGGGGGAGGGTGTGGGATAGGGGAATACTGGGGTTGTTGGGAGTGGAGAATGGGCACTGGTGAAGGTACGGGTGTTTCATTGTATGACCGAGACTTAGACCCGAAAGCTTTGTAACTGCTCTCACAGTGATTCAATAAATAAAATTATAAATTTTTTTTAAAAAGTAAGGTGGAGTTTATGCACAACTCCACCAGCTAATCAGTGGCTGAATAAATAGCAGTACTCCTACAAAAAAATGTCTTGAGTGTTTTGTTCTGGTTTGGGGGTCACATTCAGACCTTCACAGGACTTACACTTGACTCTGCACTCGAGTCATTTCATGGTCATTTGAGTTCAACATCTGAGGATCTGAATTAGGCAGACATGCCATCAAACTCTTGATCAAATAGTATTACCAGAATGGGTTCTTTGTAATGGGCACTATAAAATGGGCTTTAGAGGGGCTATATGTTTGGATTTGCAGTTGAGTGATATGGTTATATTTTGTATTTGGTGAAGAAGCTCCATTCATCAGTAAGTAGAAATTTAAATTTGCTTTCCTGCCTAGGCAAGGTAGTATAACAGGATACATGGCCAGTATTGTTCATTGATTGTAACCTTGTTTTGGGCAGAACTTCCCTCCAAGATCTCTCACTAGATGAGCATATGGTCACTACTGCACATGAGCAGAACCACTGACTATAATCTTTCTTTACTTGGGTGTAATAAATGAGGAATGTGCTCTGCCAGAATCTGAGCTCTGGTTAATATAAACCCAGCTATCTTTCTCTATCTCAATCTAATTTTAGTGGTCAAGGTCACAGATTCTTTCATAAACTCCAGGGGAAGAGAACTGAGTGGGACCAAGGAGTGTCCTACATATATTTTTATCTTGATCCTAAACTTAAAATAAAAACTTTGTGATTTTCACCAGTAAGTATTATGACACCTGTATATTACAATGTACTTCCCTTGTTATGGTGGATACATACTCTTCTATTATTAATTTGTTCAGAAGTTTTTATATTAAAAAACTATTGAATTTTCTCAAATTCTCTATGTCTATTGATATAATAATCTGATTTTAATCCTTTGTTCTATGTATGTGGTGACTCACATTGATTGATTTGCCTATGTTGGACTATTATCGCTTCCTAAGGAGGAATCGTACTTGATCATGGAATATAGTCCTTTTAATGCAATATTTACTTTGGTTTCCTAATGCTTTGTTAAGAAAATTTGTATCTATGTTCATCATACATAATAACTCAACTTTTCTCTAGCGATAGCACAGCGGTAGGGCGTTTGCCTTACAAGCGGCCAACATGGCTGACCCGAGTTCGATTCCTCCGCCCCTCTCGGAGAGCCCGGCAAGCTACCGAGAGTATCTCGCCTGCACGGCAGAGCCTGGCAAGCTCCCCGTGACGTATTCGATATGCCAGACACAGTAACAACAAAGTCTCCAATGGAGACGTTACTGGGCCCACTCAAGCAAATTGACGATCAACGAGAGGGTCTTTTCCTTTACTTTTACCAGGGTAATTCTGGTCTTGTATAATTTAAAGGGGTCTGGTCCTTGGTAATTTGGGGAAAGCATTTTAGAATGGTTTATATTAGTTCTTCTTAAAATGTTGCACATTGAAGCCATGTTTTCCCTCTTCATATTAGATTATTTCCACTGACCCATTTTGAAGATTGATGATTCTTTTAATCATTTGATCTAGTCTACGATTGAATTTCTTTATTGCATTTTTCAGTTCAGCTATTATATTTTTCAGACCTATTATTTCTACTCAAAATTTTAAAACATTTTCTTTTGGTAAAGTTGTCACTTTATTTATAAACTGTCTTCCTGATCTAAGTGATTACCTTCTTAAAAAACTTTATTTTAGACACTGTAATTCACAAAATTTTAATGGTAGAATTTCATGGACAAAACATTCTAGCACCTCATTCACCACCAGAATGTCCATTTCCCCCCACCATCGTTCAAGTACTAGCCCCAACAAAATATACCTCAAACTCCTCCTATACCCCTTGGAAACTTCTTACTGAAGACCAGTTCTCAGTTTTTGTTGCTTTGGGGCATGCTATTCCTATACTATGTTTCTTGATATCCCACATATGAGAGAGATCAATCTGTCAGTGATATATATTTCTGTTATTTTGCATTTTCTATTGAAGAAATTATTTAACTGTTTCAATAAAATCAGGGTCCGTAGATTTATCTCGGCTTTTGTTTGAAATGTATTGTGTTTCATTATTTTAACTTCACTTGTCCATTAAATAAAACAGCAACATCTCATCCACAAAAAACATTGTAGCACTGTAGCACTGTAGCACTGTCCTCCATCATTCATCAATTTGCTCAAGCAGGCATCAGTAATGTCTCCATTGTGAGACTTGTTGTTACTGTTTTGGGTATTTTGAATACTCCACACGGAGCTTGCCAGGCTCTGCTGTGTGGGTGGGATACCCTCGGTAGCTTGTCGGGCTATCAGAGAGGGATGAAGTAATAGAACCTGGGTCAGCCACATGCAAGACAAATGCCATACCCATTGTGCTATCACTTCATCCAACAACAACAAAAAAAAACCTAAAAATAATTCTTTTTATTTGAATTTGAAATATAAAATTGTGTTAGCATTTGTTAACTGGTAATGGGATATGGGGTGTTCAATCTTCCAGTCCATATGGACTGACATCATTTAATATGGACTGAAATTAATAGTTTAAAGAACAATTAAATCACCTCTATTTAAACATTAAATGAAACTCCACTGTGAAATGACGTGGACACAGAACTTTATAAGACTTTATAAATTTTTCGGGCTTGAGCAATAGTAGAGCGGGTAGGGCGTTTGCCTTGCACGCAGCCAACATGGCCGACCCAAGTTCAATTCCTCTGCCCCTCTCAGAGAGCCCGGCAAGCTACCGAGAGTATCTCGCCCGCACAGCAAAGCCTGGCAGGCTTCCCGTGAAACACACTAACAAGTCCCACAATGTTACTGGGCCCACTGGAGCAAATTGATGAACAACGGGAGGACAGTGACAGTGACAAATTTTTCCAAGACTTCTGTTTTAATTGGCTTATGTACTTTATTTCAGGTCAATTTTGTTGATTTCTATTTTGTTAGGAAGTAAAGCACTTCCATTAGATTTTAAATATGTTACCAAAAGGTCATAGGAGGTTTATTTTCATATTTATTTTTTATGTTCAGTATCTATGATTTGGGTTGGAGAGATAGCACAGTGGTAGGGCATTTGCCTTGCGTGCAGCCAGCCTGGTTGAACTGGGTTCGATTCCTCTTCCCCTCTCAGAGAGCCTGGCAAGCTACTGAGAATATCTCGCCCACACAGCAAAGCCTGGCAAGCTACCCATGACATATTTGATATGACAAACACAGTAACAAGTCCCACAACGGAGATGTTACTGGGCCCAAACTTAAGCAAATCGATGAACAATGGGAGGACAGTGCTACAGTTTCTGGTATCTGTGATTACATTTTTATCACTACACATAATCAATTTTTTTCTCAAACTTAATTATTAAATCATGTTAAACTCATGTGGATTTACCTAGTGCACTGATGTTTTCACAAAACTAAGTCTATTTATCTTTTCCATGTTTTCTTTAAAAGTCTTTGACCACACCTCAGTGTGGCCTACTCTGACTCTGTTCTCAGGATCATTCCTGCAGTCTTTGGGAACCATATGAGGTGAAAGGGATCTAACAAGACCCTGCTGCACACAAGGCAAGTGCTTCAACCCTCATACTTTTCTCTGGTCCCCTATTTTTATTTCTCCTAATTACTAATTTTTTAATTTTTACTGAATACCCATTCTTTTTTTTTATTGTGGTAAGGAAGGGGGAAATCTGTGAACCACAGGAAGTATCAGACTATAAAGCAGATCTAACCCTAAGTGAAGGAGAAAGTGAAGAAAAGTGGTGTTCATGTGTTCTAGACTTTCCTGAAGTCTGGATGAAGTTCAGCAAAGCCTGCCAGAAAATCCTTGTGTCAAATCTAAGTCTTTTCTCACTTTGATTTTGTGAAAATTTTACTGACCGTAAATTCACTCAACTTTTTATGGCTTCTTATAGAAAGCAAAGTGGCATTAGACAGTGATGCCACCTTGCTTTCCCTATACACTATTAAACTTTTATCTTTAATACTTTGTATACTGGGCTGGAGTTATAGCACAGCGGGTAGGTCGTTTGCCTTGGACACAGCCAACATGGCCAACCTGAGTTTGATTCCTCTGCCCCTCTTGGAGAGCCCAGCAAGCTATCAAGAGTATCTCACCCACATGGCAAAGCCTGGCAAGCTACCCATGTCATATTTGATATGCCAAACACAGTAACAAGTTTCACAATGTTACTGGGCCTGCTAGAGCAAATCAATGAACAATGGGAGGATAGTGATAGTGACAGTGACCTTATATACTAAACTGGGCTGGAGCAATAGCACAGCGGTAGGGTGTTCACCTTGTATGTGGCCGACCCGAATTCTATTCCTCTGTCCCTCACAGAGATCCTGGCAAGCTACCTAGAGTATCTAGCCCACACAGCAAGGCCTGGAAAGCTACTCATGATGTATTCAATATGCCAAAAACAGTAACAACAAGTCTTATAATTTGTTGTGAGATGTTACTGGTGCCCACTTGAGCAAATCAATGAACAATGGGAGGACAGTGCTACAGTGCTATACTGAAGCCAAAATCTTAATTAGTAGACATACATCCCACAACCACTGTCAGGTGAACTCATCAGCCCAACTTTGCACTCAGGATTAAATCTGGGAAGAGATCAATTAACTGAAAGGATTCACTGGTCACCCAGCTGAAAATTTGGGGGCATCCTCAGGTAATGGGATGAGCTGAGAACTGGCTCTGACAAAGCTTGTGCAGTCACACTTACAACTCAACAATTGTTCCATATCAACAACACAATCCACTGCCTCGTGACTATGCTCTGTGGAAATGCCAAACTGCTGAAAATTCCAGGTACAGCAGTCTTCAGACTAAAAATTCTGGGGTCTTCTCAAAGTAGGAGCAGGCAGCCTCCCCCCATCTCTGTACTTCCAAAAGTCCCCACAGTGGCACCCACATCCCACAGCTCCATCATGTAAATTTACAGCCCGGTTAAATATTCTGGAGTTTTGGGATACACTTCCATATCTACAAGACTGAATCCCATTAGGAGTGCACTAAAATAGATGGGAAAGTAACATAGAAGCCAACTAAGCTTAATTAAGCAAATGCATTAACAATAGAAGGCTTAACTAGCAACAACAGTTTAATAAATCCCCAGACAAGGACTTAATGACCCCGTAGTGAAATATTTTCACAAATATACATACACTGAGGCATTTTTTAATAATTACAGTAGATATTTAGTTATAACAAGCAATGGAAAATGAATTATTTTGTGCCTACCATGGAGACAGACTTGGGAGTGGTTGGTTAAATGGGAAAATTGCTAGAGGGAAACTGGTGATAGGACTGCTTTTGGATATTGAATGTCTCTAACAAACACATCACAAACAACTTTGTAAACCCCAGTGTTAAATAAAGGGCAGGTGGAGGAGGGAGTATAGTTAAAAAAAAAAGATAACTAAAAAATATATTAGAATTGTTTAAAACATTTAAACCTGATAACATGGTTCACTGTATCACTGTCATCCTGTTGTTCATCGTTTGCCTTGAGCAGGCCCCAATAACGTCTCCTTCGTTCTAGCCCTGAGATTTTAAAAAGTGCCACATTTGAGGCTCTTTCAGAGAATGAGACCCATCATTGTTACTGGTTTTTGGCATATTGAATATGCCACGGGGAGTTTGCCAGACTCTGTCATGTCAGCAGGATACTTTTGGTAGCCTGTCAGGTTCTCCAGAGTAAGAACTAGATAATAAGATGTTGCTTCTGGGAGCAAGGTTTTATAGTCTCTGGGTCTTGGCGTTGGTAGGATTACATGGCGCAGGGGGGCAGTTGGTGGGTGTAACGCGTACATACTGGAAGATGGGGGACCTGAGTGGAGGAGGCCCCAGTCCCAGTCTTAGCAGGCTTGGAGATCTACACCCCGGGTCTCGCACACCTGGGTTCCTCTGCCGGTTTCTTCATGAGTGAGGCTCATCTGGACATGTAGAGAGTGGTCTTAAGCATGACTGTGGCTGGAACCAGAAGTCTTCATCTGCCGGGGCTCTGCTCGGGGTGGGGAGGGAAACTCAACCCACCCTCCTCCAAGGGCCCCGGTGAGGACAGCCAGGCGCAGAGGCATGAGACTCTGATCTGATCTCGAAAGATAATATGGTTAATTTTTCAATAATAAGCTTCTCTCTCTTTTTCATTTTCTCTGTTATTGTTAATTAGATAGGCTTAGACCTTTTCATTCACTGTGATTTATTTATAATCTTTGAGGATAATTCTCGTTTTTAAGTGATTCATCTCAGCTGCATGTATTGATTTGGCATTTTATCACAACTTACAATTTTTAAGTTATTTCCATTATTTTTCTTGTAATTGTCTCACAGAAAAACACTTCCAATATTTTCTCAGTGGTATTTTTCAAATATTTAAGTTTAATAATGTTCCAAAACAGCTCAATAATAAATATACATAAATAAATACTATTATTGATGAGCTAAAAATTATACACAAACTACAAATGTTAATTGTTGGTGGCAGAGGGACCTGATGTAATTTGCTTTCAAAACAGCTATAATTATTGATTAAGAATTTGCAAAAGGAGTTAATTATGTATTACTAGAAATGCTAAGGGCAATTTATAGCTTAATATAAAGAATCCATCACTGAAGCACTACAGAAAAATGGGCAAAGAATTTGGATGAAAGAATTTTCAAAAATGTACAAATGGCCAACAAGCATATGAAATAAGGATTGGTGCTATTAATCACTGGAGAAATGCACGGAAAAACTGTAATGAGATAATAGCTCACACTCATTACTGGTTACTATCAAAAAAAACCCCAGAAAATAAAAAGTATCTTGAAGATACAAAAATTGTGCACTATTGGTGGGAATATAAAATGCTATTGCTGTTATGAAAAACATTGTATTTCACAAACATTCAAAAGAGATTTACCATATGATCTAGCAATTTTATCTGAGTATAAACTCAAAAGAATCAAAGGCAAGATATTGGTATTCACAATAGCCAGTAGTTGGAAACATCTCAAGTGTCCGTGGACAGGTGAGTGAGCAAACTAAACAATACATGGCATATACTATATATGATTAATACTATTTGCCCTCAAAAGGAAGGAAATTTGAATATCACAAGAAGAAAAACACTATCTATCTTCATTTAAATAAAGCATCAAAAGTACCAAGAGTAATAAGACTTAAAAAGTAGAATGGTGTTTGTTGAGGGCTGTGGAGAGGATAAAATGAGTTATTAAATTTGTATAAAATGTAATTGGTTTTGAAAATTGAAGGAGTTAAAATTGTTTTAAAATGATATAGATATTTGACACAAATGAACCGCACATTCAACAATTGGTGCTGGGAAAACTGTATAACTATACTAAATTTTTTTTCATCTATATCTCATACTACACACAAAAGTTAATTCAAAATGGATTAAAGATTTTTAAATTAGACCAGAAACCATAAAATACATTGAGGGATATAGGAGGAAATCTCTAGGATCTGGACCCCCAAAGTCTTCTTCAATGATTTTCTCCCTTTGGCAAACAGAAAAATCAAAATGGGGGGGGGCTGGAGCAATAGCACAGCGGGTAGGGTGTTTGCCTTACACACGGCCAACTCAGGTTTGATTCCCAACATCCCATATGGTCCCCCGAGCACCGCCAGGAATAACTCCTGAGTGCAGAGGCAGGAGTAACCCCTGAGCATAGCTGGGTGTGACCCAAAAAACAACAAAAAAAAATAGAAAGTAAACAAAATTTTAAAGTTTACATATTTTATCTGGCAAAAAAAAAGATTCAAGCTAGTAAGTAAAAGAATACAGATAATATATATAAAAAATACCTACAAAGTTGAGCAGCAAAGATATCAATGTCTTTATCAAGAAATGGGGAGAAAAAATAAACTGACACTCCCAGGAAGAAGACAAACAATGGTCAATAAACATACAATTTAAAGTGTATTGTTACTTATTATTACAGAAATACAAATTAAAAACAATGGGAGAAGAAACCCAACAAGGTGTTATCTTACACCTGTGACAATGACATGCACAGAAAATAAGAAAACACTGTAAAGAACCACCATTGATGTTGGTGGGAATGAAAGAAAGAAAGAATAAAAGAAAGTAAAAGAGTGAGGAAGGAAGGAAGGAAGGAAGGAAGGAAGGAAGGAAGGAAGGAAGGAAGGAAGGAAGGAAGGAAGGGAGAAAGGGAGAAAGGGAGAAAGGAAGTGGAGGAAGGGAGGAAGGAAGGAAGGAAGGAGGGAGGGAGGGAGGGAGGGAAGGAAGGAAGGAAGGAAGGAAGGAAGGAAGGAAGGAAGGAAGGAAGGAAGGAAAGAAGGAAGGAAGGAAGGAAGGTGAATGAAGTCTCCAGAAAGTTAGAAAAGAGCTTTCATATCATCTAGTGATTCCACTTCTTGGCATCTACCCTCAAAATTCAAAAACAAAAATTAGAAAAGATATGTGAACATCTATATTCATTGCAGTCCTTAGAACAATACCTGGAATAGAGAAACAACCCAAATGCCTAATGAGAGGCAGATGGATAAAGAATTAATTTCATGTATATATATGTATGCATAGAAAGACATATGTGCATATGCATGTATATATGTATACACACACATAATGGAAAACTATGCAACTATTAGGAAAGAATTACAGTTTTCTACAAGTTGGATGGAGATTTTTATACTAGCAAAACAACCAGAGGGAAAAAGACAAGCACAGGAAAATCTCTGGTCTATAGAGAAAGAAAACAATTGGTAACAAAATCTTGGTATTGGAATACACAAGAATTTGAGATTATGGAGAAAATGGGTAGATGAGTTGTGATGGGGGTGGGGGATACAGTCCTGAGAACTTTGGTAGTGATGAGGTGTGGTGTATACGAAGGCCATAGGTGTCACATTACCTTAAGTATAATAAAACTTTTTAATTGTTAAGATGGCAATTTTTATAAAAGTAAAGGCCCTCCCATTGATCATCGATTTGCTCAAGCGGGCCCAGTAACGTCTCCATTGGAGACTTTGTTGTTACTGTGTCTGGCATATAGAATACTCTCGGTAGCTTGCCGGGCTCTCCAAGAGGGGCGGAGGAATCCAACTCGGGTCGCCCATGTTGGCTGCGTGCAAGGCAGATGCCCTACCCGCTGTGCTATCACTCCTATGATATGTAGATTTTACCACAACTTTGTAAAAAAATGCACCCAATTGAATCAAAAGATCGAAAAAGAGACCCTACTCTGCTTACTACTGACTTCTTAAGATCTTAGTAATTTCACTGTAGAATAGAAAACCAAATTTATTCCTACTTATATTTCAGGAATACTGAGAATGTTAAATGAGATATTTATTGGAAAATTACCTTATATATGCACTATAGGATTATTTTAATTTATGACATTAATAGTAAAGTGCAAAAAGCCGGTGTGTTTAGGCTGTCTCTATCAAAGAATGAAGAATTTGAAAGAATTATAGTATATTAAGGAATATAGAGTATAGAGTTGAAAGGAACCTAAAGTATGGTATGAACTTCTATTCAAATCAATAATTTTACTGAGAACTCTGCATATATCAGAGACACAGTATTCATGACTCATCCTTCTTTGCCAAGCAAATTGAATGAAAGATAAAAATCAAATATCCTCTACTGAGGAGGAAATACAGGGACTATGAGAGAGGCTAGGCATCATGAAAAAAATAGATTTCTCTGAGGAAATGAAATGTGAGATCTTGAATGTTGAGTATTATTCACAATGCCAAAAGGAAGAAAAACACATACTAGGAAGAAAAGACAACTTGTGGGAAAATATTATGGTGAGAGAAATCTTGGAATATCTAAAAAGCTATAAGAAATTTTTTGTTCCAAGAAGTTTGAGAAAGATAAAGGTAGGAGTTAAGGGGAAACATATCAAACAGACTTAGAAACCTTACTAAAGTATTAACATTTAAGTCAAAGTATAATGAAATGCTATCGAAGAATTTGAAAGACATGATGTTATCAGATTTTATGAAGCCCGAGACTTTTTCTTATGAAGAAAAGTCACAAAGGGACTGTAGAAATAGTATCTCAGTAAGTCACTGGTCTTATCTGCAGCAACTCCAGTTTTATACCCAATGCTATATGTGATTCCCAGAATACTGTCAGGAGTGACCCCTGAGTTCAGTTAAGATCCAAGAATAAGTCCTGAACATAGACAGATTTAAACAAAAAATAATTTTTAAAAGAAAAATCACGGTCACGGTCCTCCCATTGTTCATCGATTTGCTCGAGGGGGGCCCAGTAACGTCTCCATCATGAGACTTGTTGCTACTATGTTTGGCATATCGAATAGTCACGGGTAGCTTGCCAGGCTCTGCTGTGAAGGCGAGATACTCTCGGTAGCTTGCCGGGCTCTCTGAGAGGGGCGGAGGAATCGAACTTGGGTCGACCATGTTGGCCGCTTGTAAGGCAAACGCCCTACTGCTGTGCTATCGCTCCAGCCCAAAAGAAAAATAAAACAGAGAAAAGACATAAAGTAAGATAGACATGGCCAACCCCGGTTCGAATCCCAGCATCCCATATGGTCCTCCCGAGCACTGCCAGGAGTAATTCCTGAGTGCATCACTGGGTGTGACCCAAAAAGCAAAAAAAAAAATGTAGGTGACACGAGAAAATGACAAAAGGAAAATATTTATCATGCATAAATCATGTGATCGAAATCAAAATGCATAATAAGTCATCAGCAATGTGTATATTTACATATATGTTTATCTATGTAAATATGTATAAAACAATAGAAAGTAAAAATGATTGGAAAATGGGTATATTTTATTTTCTTTAAAAGTTAGGTGCAATGGTTGAGAGAAAGTAAAGTATAATAGGAAATGAAAGAAAAGTAATTATTTTCTAGCTTAGTTTGCAATAGCACAGCAGGTACAGCGTTGTCCTTGCACATAGCCAACCCGGGTTCAATTCCTCTGCCCCTCTTAGAGAGCTTGGCAAGTTCCCAAGAGTATCCCACCCGCATGGCAGAGCCTGGCAAGCTCCCCGTGGTGTATTTGATATGCCAAAAACAGTAACAAGAAGTCTCACAATAGAGACGTTACTGGTGCCCGCTCGAGTAAATTGATAAACAATGTGAGGACAGTGCTATAGAGCAGCTTAGTTTTAAATTTTATTTTTTTTTATTTTAGGTGCCATGGTTACTCTTAATGGTAGTGTGTCAAGCAGGCAGATGTGGTGAGGTAGGTGGGCCCCTCCAGGTGGCTTATTTGTAGCAGAGAAGAAATAAATGGTCACATTTTCCCTGTTCTCTTCTGCCACCCAGGGACTTGCTGGGTAGGCTAGGACTACTAAAATCTGCTGATGAGCCCCTATATGGCTCAGGCCAGAACCTCACCAGCTCCACCAGGTGACTCTCAAGCCACACCTGAAGTCCCCTTGCTCTTCTTCGCCTGGGAATTGGTCCCTACCACCTGATTCCTCTGGGAACCACAAAGGCTGGAGTGAGGAATTTCTCTTTGC
Source organism: Sorex fumeus (assembly GCF_029834395.1). NCBI lineage: Eukaryota > Metazoa > Chordata > Mammalia > Eulipotyphla > Soricidae > Sorex > Sorex fumeus. Next base: position 2,419,411 of record NW_026606078.1, on the reverse strand, counting down.
AGGAAAGGAAAACCAGTCCTAGGCCTTGTCCAGGGTTTTCAGCTCTTTGTCCTGTTTGTCTCACAGAAAAGATTTTCAGAAGTAGACTGCAGGGAAGTAAAAACAGATTTTATTTAAAGGCTTTTAGGAAGCAAAAGGAAAGAGATGGAAAAAAGGAGAGAATAACATGCTCAAGAGAGAACACAGGCTTCTCCAAAGGTGGGGAGCCCTGAATGTCTTCAGACAGGATTTTATCGAAATAAAATTTTCAGGTTGCCTGACCTGGGATGTTCTGGAGTCTTCTGCAGGCTGAGCAGAAATAAAGGAAGGGAAATCAGGGGTTCTTGAGGAATTTCCTTCAGGTCCTTTCTGTAGCGGGAGGGGGTCCAGCCTCCTCAGGGCCTGCTGCTAGAGAAGATCTTATCAGGTGTTGCTTCCAGTCTCTCACCAGGTGGGAGATAAAGCCTTAGGACTAGTGACTTCATTACTTCCCAAGAATTTCAGTGCCCTGGGGTCCTTCCCTGTCTATCTACCTGCCTACATAAGTGAGGCCCTGGCAATGTATTTTAGGGAAAAATGATCTTTGAAACCATAAGCAACCTGAAGGCACGGAGGGCTTTGAGACAAAGGAGCCCAGAAAACCATTGACATGCAGAATTTCAGGCCAAAGGCAAGGAAACTTCCAGTGATGAGAAACTACCAGCTCTCTTGGGAGCAATGGCCAGGAAAAGAATATCAGTAGAAGACCATCAACTGCCCAAACTCCCTCTTGGCAATCACCCTAGTAAAGGGCTGGGAGAGCAACATTTGGGAAAAGTATATATAAAATAGCTGGAGGCAGAGAAAGGGGCATTCATGTGCCTGAGTGCATGTATTGTCCTGATGCTGTCCTCCTGTACAAAATGTAGGTGCCAAAATGCAGAAAAATGGAAATATGTTAAACATGATGTCAGAAATTAGTTTTAATGTAACTAATGCCCTTAAAGTGGATTGAATATATTTAAGACAGTAATAAAAGTTGACTGAGTTTTGAAAAATTAGAAAGGGGCTGGAGTGAAAGCGCAGTGAGTAGTGTGTTTGCCTTGCACGCAGCCGACCTGGGTTCAATTCCCAGCATCCCATATGGTCCCCCAAGCACCATCAGGAGTGATTCCTGACTGCACAACCAAGAGTAACCTGAGCATCGCCGGGTGTGACCCAAAAAGCAAAAAAAAAAAAAGTACAAAACCTTTTACTAAAAGCTGTTAGTAATAGAAACTTGAAGTAAAAGCAAACAGTAATAGTGAAACTAAGATTTTATTATAGAACACACTATGTGTTAAGATGAAAGCACTTACAAGTATTAAATCACTAAATATTAATCAAATTCTGAGGTATTACTGCTAATACTTTTAGTTAACTGATGGAAAAATTGAAACATGAGTTAAGTAATCAATCCAAAATCAAATAACTAGAATGTCAGAGTTGGTATTCAAGCTCAGGTGTTAGTATCAAAACTGTCACTGTCACTGTTCTCCCATTGTTCATCGGTTTACTCAAGTGGGCCCAGTCACATTGTGAGACTTGTTATTGTGTTTGGCATATAGAATACATCAAGGGTAGCTTGCCAGGCTTTGCTGTGTGGGCGAGATACTCTCGGTAGCTTGCCAGATTCTCCTAGAGGGACAGAAGAATCAAACTCGGTTCGGCTATGTTGGCCATGTACAAGGCAAATGCCCTACCCACTGTGCTATTGCAAAAATGGATACACAAATAAGGAGGTATTCAGATATTAATATTTTAAAAGAGAATTTGGGAAAAATAGTTTACTAATCAGAATGAGTCATTAAATATAAATGGAAAAATTGTATTTGGTGGTTTTTAATGTAACCCATTTCAAAATAATAAGCACTGTAGCATTGTCCTCCTGTTGTTCATCGATTTGCTCGTGTGGGCCCAGTAACATCTCTATTGTGAGACTTCTCATTACTGTGTTTGGCATATTGAATACTCTACTGAGAGCTTGCCAGGCTTTGCCATGCAGGCAAAATACTCTCAGTAGCTTGCTGGGCTCTCTGAGAGGGGTGGAGGAATTGAACCTGGCACGGCCAGGCTGGCCATGCGCAAGGCAAACACCCTACCACTGTGCTATCGCTCCAGCCCTCAAAAATCAAAGAAAAATAAATCTATAAATATAGGATAAAATACACATTTTCAGTAAGATCTTCCAAACCATCCTTTATGAATTAACTCTCACCACTTGCAGCCCAAAATTATGTATTGCCTTATTACTTCTAATTTCTCTAAAATTACTTTTATTAACATACGTATATGCACATGTAATATAAAATATGCAATTATTATTTCCTAATTTGATTCTACTAAACTAAAATATACATGAAAAGCAAGAACTTACTGCAATTCTTTAGTTGCATGCATGCTCACTGGTGCTTGCACTCTTAGTTGAAACGCACAAGTTATGGCTGTGATGCTCACTGGACACACTGCAGTGCTCACACATGTGCTTGCCAAGGGTCGCACTTCTTGGTCATGGTGAATGGACATATTTTTAGTTGCAATACTTATGAGGGGTGGTGCTTACACATACCTGACTTCAATACAGTCAAAAATTGCCTGTGGCAGCAGGGATCACAAAAATCAGAGATGCCAATATCATGTTTGGTGGATTAGGGACACTGGGGAATTGAATTTACAACCATATACTTGCAAGGCAGACACACTATTTCTCTTTCTCAGCACCAGTGAGGAATAATTGGTCCACACCTGGTAGTGCTTTGGGGCTACTCCATATCTGCACTTGGGACTTACCCCTGGAAGTATTCAGAGGCAAAGAATGTACTCAGCTTTGGAGATAAGCACTCTGTTACAGGCATGTACTTTAACCCCCGTCCCTGTGCTATTTCTCTATACCCTACACAGTTTCTGTCTCTCACCTTATTAAATTCATTTTTTATATAAATACTGCGATTTGTGTAGTTGTCTACATTGACAAGCAAATAATAGATATAAAATTCATATTCATTTTAAAATAATGAATTAATATAAATATAATATAAAGGTAAAGGTAAAGGTAAAGGCCCTCTCGTTGATCGTCGATTTGCTCGAGCGGGCCCAGTAACGTCTCCATTGGAGACTTTGTTGTTACTGTGTCTGGCATATCGAATACTCTCGGTAGCTTGCCGGGCTCTCCGAGAGGGGCGGAGGAATCGAACTCGGGTCGGCCATGTTGGCCGCTTGTAAGGCGAACGCCCTACCCGCTGTGCTATCGCTCCAGCCTTATTATAATTAATAAAAATCGCTGGAGCGATAGCACAGCAGGTAGGGCGTTCGCCTTACACGCGGCCAACATGGCCGACCGGAGTTCAATTCCTCCGCCCCTCTCGGAGAGCCCGGCAAGCTACCGGAGAGTATTCGATATGCCAGACACAGTAACAACAAAGTCTCCAATGGAGACGTTACTGGGCCCGCTCGAGCAAATCGACGATCAACGGGAGGGCCTTTAATAAAAATGAAGTATAGAGAAATGAAGTATCTGTGTATAGATCTTGCTGTTTGTACATATCTAATCATAATAAATGTAGAATACATTATTTTTTGTTTTTAATTTTATTAATCACGGCCACGATCCTCCCGTTGTTCATCAATTTGCTCGAGCGGGCCCAGTAACATCTCCATCATGAGACTTGTTGTTATTGAGCTCTCTTTTTTTTTCTTTTGGGTCACAATAGTTAAGAGGACTAAGAACCTCCAGCTCCACGCACATCTCTTTGTTCTTCCTGCATTAACACTTCTTCACTGTGTTCTTCACTGCTCTTCCTGCATTAACATAGGCCTCAGAGACCTGGGCCCTAAGCAAACAGGATGAGAATGCTACTCTGGTCTCCCAAAAAGGAATTGAAAGAGCTATGCTTGGAGTATCACATTTCACTCAAATGAGAGAAAGAATCCGGAGTTTCAACCTCCTTCGATGATCAAGAACCAGGGACATCAAAACCAGGTCAGTTCATCTGTCGGTTCTTGAACCCGGGACTTGGATCTCTCCCTGCAAGACCCCAGGTGTCCTCCCAGATGCCTGGAGAAAAGCAGTTCTGAGCGTCTGCCTTCCCCTCTTCACTCCTCACTCTGCACTGATCTCCTTCCAAACCCAGGATTCCATGGGGGCATGGCCTCTTCACAAGTGGGCGTGGCTTCTGTAGAAGTAGGCGTGGCCAAATGTTCAGCAGGTCAACGCTCACACAGGTGCAGGTAGTTTACCCATACTAAGGAACCTAGTTCCCAAGGAACCTAGTCCCCAAGCTACACAGCAATGCTCGAGCGGGCCCAGTAACGTCTCCATTGGAGACTTTGTTGTTACTGTATCTGGCATATCAAATACTCTCGGTAGCTTGCCGGGCTCTCGGAGAGGGGCGGAGGAATTGAACTCCGGTCGGCCATGTTGGCCGCTTGTAAGGCGAACGCCCTACCCGCTGTGCTATCGCTCCAGCCCCAGCAATATGAAGAAAAAACGCAAATTCCCACCTTGAGGGGAGGACAACAAAAAGAAACCAGAAGACTCTGTCGATACTGCTCACATAAGGGACCTCTCTGACATAGAATTCAGATACAAAGTCATGAACATGTTCAATCAACTCAATGAAACAGTCAAACAGACATCCAGTAACATGACAGAAAAAAATCGACAAATTACTTGAAGAAATGAGAGCAGAAATGTCACGATTAAAAGATTCCGTAGATGAAATGAAAAACTCTCAACAATAGAATGACCGCAGATGAAGAGAGAGTCAGTGAGCTGGAAGATCAGCTGCACCAAGCCAACAGGCAACAAAAAACAGTGGCAAGGGACCTCACAACAGCTCTACAGAGAATCAGAGTACTAGCAGATGATTCCAAGAGGAGCAACATTAGAATCATTGGATTACCATAAGCTCAGGGAAACATCCCAATGGAAAAAACACTGTCAAACAAATCGTTGCTGAAAAATTCCCAGAGCTCCACAATGTGGCAATTCAGGTTCAAGGAGCCTGATGGGTGCCAGCTAAAAGAGACTCTAACAAAACACTCCAAGACATATCATAGCTAGAATGATGGATGCTGCTGATACAGATACAATACTGTAAGCAGCAAGGGCAAAAAAGGAAATCACATACAAAGGAGCACCCCTTAGATTCACAGCAGACCTATCAGAGGAAACCCTCGAAGCCCGAAGGCAGTAGTGAGATATAGTGAAAAAACTCACTGAAAGGAATGCTTCACCAAGAATACTCTATTCGGCTAAAACCTCACTCAAAATCGAAGGAAAGGTACACTATTTTCTAGACAAACAGCAGCTCAGGAACTTCATAGACTCAAAACCAAACCTAAAACAAGGGCTAAAGGGGCTACTATAAGACAAGACAAACCCTACAACCACAACACACCCTTACAGAAAAATGACACAAAACACCATAACAATAATCACTCTCAATGTCAATGGTCTAAATTCACCAATTAAGTGACACAGAGTAGCAAAATGGATTCAGAGACAGAACCCAACATTCTGCTGCCTACAAGAAACTCATCTCAACAGTCAGAGCAAACACAGACTCAAAGTCAAAGGATGGAAAACAATCCTGCAAGCAAACAGCTCCCTCAAAAAAGCTGGGGTGGCCATTCTAGTATCCGACAGCATTAATTTCGCATTGAAAAAGATTAGAAGGGACAGCGAAGGCTATTTTCTCTTCATCAAGGGATACATACAACAGGAAGAAATCACACTCTTAAATGTATACGCACCTAATGAAGGAACAGCTAAATATTTAAAACAACTGCTAACAGATTTTAAGGAGGACAATGCTAGCAACCCAATAGTAGCAGGAGATTACAACATCATCTTATCACCCCTGGATAGATCAACAAGAACAAAACTCAGCAAGGAAACATTGGCTTTGAAAGAAGAAATAGAAGAGAAAGGACTTATAGACCTACACAGGGCTTTACACCCCAAAAAGAAAGAATACACATTCTTCTCCAGTGCGCACGGAACATTTTCAAGTAAAGACCATGTCCTAGGCCACAAAACATACCTCAATAGAATCAGCAAGATAGAAATAGTATCAACCATCTTTTCAGACCATAATGCACTGAGAATAGAAGGGAATCACACACAGACACGGGGAACCAAATCAAACACCTGGAAATTAAACAACTCAATGCTTAACAATGAGTGGATCAGGAATAAAGTCAAGGACGAAATCAAAAGATACTTGGAAACAAATGAGAATGAAGATACAAGGGACCAGAACTTATGGGATTCAGGAAAAGCCTTTTAAGGGAAAAATTTATAGCTCTGCAAGCATATCTCAGGACAGAAGAAAGGATGCACATAAAAAATTGACTCCCAGAAAGAGAGGGATAGACATAGAAAGATTGCATTCATATGGGGGATATAAAGTAACAAAGTATGAGATTAATACCCAAGAATAGCTGAGATCAGCACCAGGAGGATTACTCCATAACTTAGAGGCCAGCCGGGTATCCTAGAGGAAAGGGCAGTTCAGATAGAGAAGGGAGCACCAAATAAAGGATGTTTGGAGGATCCTCCCAGGAGGGGAGATGCATGTCGAAAGTAGACTATGGACTGAACATGTTTGCCACTCAATGCCTCTTTTGCAGACCACAACACCCAAAAGGAGAGAGAGAACACAGGGGATTGCCCTGCCACAGAGACAGGGGGGATGGGGGGATGGGGGTGGGAGGGATATTATCCATGGTGGTGGAAAATGGGCACTGGTGGAGGGATGGGTATCTGATCATTGTATAATTGAAACCAAAGCACAAAAAATTGTAAATCTACAACTGTAAAATAAAATAAAATAAAATAAAATGGAAAAAAAGAAATAGAAATGGAAAAAAAAATTGACTTCACAGCTCAAGATCTTAGAAAAAGATCAGCAGAAAGAGCCCAAATTGGGCAGAAGGAAAGAGATCATAAAATTTAGAGCAGAAATCAACGACATGGAAACCAAAGAAAAAATCTGAAAGATCAATGAAACCAAGAGCTGGTTCTTCAAGAAAATAAATAAGATAGATAAACCACTAGCAACACTCACAAAGAAACAGAGAGAGAACCCTAATAAATTGAATCAGAAATAAGAATAGGGATATCACAACGGAAACCAAAGAAATTCAAAAGGTCATCAGAGACTACGTTGAAAGTCTGTGTGCCACAAAACAAGAGAACCTGGAAGAAATGGATAAATTCCTGGATTCCTATCATCTCCCGAAGCTGAATCAAGAAGATATAGAGTACCTGAATAGACCTATTCACATCAAGGAAATTGAAACTGTAATCAAAAGTCTTCCCCAAAACAAAAGCCCAGGTCCAGATGGATTCACTAGCGAATTTTTCCAAACATTTAAAGTATTGCCAGTACTTCTCAAGCTTTTCCAGTAAATTGAAAAAACAGAAACTCTCCCAAACAGTTTCTCTGAAGCTCATATCTCTCTAATACCAAAAGGAAACAAAGACACCACAAGAAAAGAAAACTACAGATTGATATCCCTGATGAACATGGATGTGAAGATTCTGAACAAAATACTAGCAAATAGAATTCAACAATTCATCAAAATGGGATTCATCCTGGGGATGCAAGGATGGTTCAACATTAGGAAATCAATCAACATAATCCATCATATCAATAAAAGAAAAGATAAAAATCATATGATCATATCAATAGATGCAGAGAAAGCATTTCACAAGATCCAGCACCCATTTATGATGAAAACCCTCGCCAAAATGGGGTTAGAGGAGACTTTCCTCAATATAGTTAAAGCCGTCTACCACAAGCCTACAGCAAACATCATCCTCAATGGGGAAAAACTGAGAGCCTTCCCCCTAAGATCAGGGACAAGACAAGGATGTCCACTCTCTCCACTACTGTTCAATATAGTACTGGAAGTACTTGCAATAGCGATTAGGCAAAGATATTAAGGGCATCCAGGTAGGGAAGGAAGAAATCAAGCTCTCAATATTCGCAGATGATATGATACTATACTTAGAGAACCCTAAAACCTCTACCAAGAAACTCCTAGAAAAAATAGACTTGTATAGTAAAGTGGCAGGCTATAAAATCAATGCCCAAAAATCTATGGCTTTCCTAAAAGCAAATAATGAGAGAGAAGAAAGTGACATGAAGAAAACAATCCCATTCACAATTTTGCCCCAGAAAATCAAGGACCTGGAATCAGTTTAACTAAGGAAGTAAAGGACCTGTACAAAGAAAACTACAAAACGCTAGTTCAGGAAATAAAAGAGGACACAAGGAATTGGAAAAATATCCCCTGCTCATGGATGGGGGAATCAACATTGTCAAAATGGCAATACTTCCCAAAGCACTGTACAAGTTCAATGTGATCCCTTGAAGGATACCCATGATATTCTTCAAAGAAATGGAGCAAACACTCCTGAAATTTATATGAAACAATAAGCCCCCATGAATAGCTAAAGCAATTCTTGGGAAAATGAAAATGGGAGGAATCAACCTCCCTAATTTCAAGCTCTACTACAAACCAGTAATAATTAAAAGAGCATGGTACTGGAACAAAGGCAGAGCTGCAGACCAATGGAACAGAGTTGAATATACTGACATCTCCTACCAAGCATATGATCATCTAATCTTTGATAAGGGGGCAAGAAAAGTGAAATGGAGCAGGGAAAGCCTCTTTAATAAATTGTGCTGGCTAAACTGGATGGTTACATGCAAAAAACTGGGTTCAGATCTCTGCCTAATGCAATGCACAAAAGTAAGATCAAAATGGATTTATGACCTCAACATCAGACCGGAATCCATAAAATTCATTGAAGACAAAGTGGCAAAACCCTCCATGATATTGAAGTTAATGGTATCTTCAAAGATGTCACGCCACTGGCCAACCAAATGAAAACAGAGATAGGCAAATGGGACTATCTTAAACTAAGAAGCTTCTGCACCTCAAAAGAAATAGTGACCAAAATATAAAGACAGTCTACAGGATGGGAAAGGATATTCGCCAAATACACATCCGACCATGGGTTGATATCAAGGATATACAAGGCACTGGTTGAACTCCACAAGAAGAAAACACCCAACTACATTAAAAAATGGGGCGAGGAAATGAACAGAAACTTTCGCAAAGAAGAAATCCAAATGGCTAAAAGGCACATGAGAAAATGCTCTACATCACTAATCATCAGAGAGATGCAGATCAAAACAACAATGAGATATCATTTCACACCACAAAAACTGGCCCACATCCAAAAGAACAAAAGCAACCGGTGCTGGCGTGTATGTGGTGAGAAAGGGACCCTCTTGCACTGCTGGTTGGAATGCTGACTGGTCCAACCCTTTTGGAAAACGTATGGATGATTCTCAAAAAATTAGAATTTGATCTCCCATTTGACCCAGCAATACCACTCCTGGGAATATATCCCAGAGAGGCAAAAAAGTATAGTCGAAGTGACATCTGCACTTGTTTGTTCATTGCAGCACTCTTTACAATGGCTAGAATCTGGAAAAAACCTGAGTGCCCGAGAACAGATGACTGGTTAAAGAAACTTTGGTACATTTACACAATGAGTACTTATGTAGCTGTTATAAAAGATGAAGTCATGAAATACACATTCAAGTGGTACTACATGGAAAGTATCATGAGTCAGAAAGAGCGGGATAGACACAGAAAGATTGCTTTCATCTGGGTAACATAAAGCAACAAAATGGGAGACTAACACCCAGGAGTGGCTGAGATTAGTACCAGGAATTTTTCTCCATAACTTGGAGGCCAGCCACACATGCTAGGGAAAAAGGAAGCTCAGATAGAGAAGAGAGCACCAATTAAAGAGTGTTGGGAGGATTCTCCCAGGGTGGGAGAAGCATGCTGAAAGTAGACTATAGACCAAACATAATTGCCACTCAATGCCTCTCTTGCAAACCACAGGACCCAAAAGGGGAGAGAGAGAACAAAAGGGAATGCCCTGCCACAGAAACAAGGTGGGATGGGGAGAATGGGGGGTGGGAGGGGTGCTGGGACCCATGGTGATGGATGATGGGTGCTGGTGGAGGGATGGGTACTTTATCATTGTATAACTGAAACCCAAGCACAAAAATTTGTAAGTCTATACCTGTACCTCATGGTGTTTCATTAATAAAAAAATAAACAAATTTTTTTAAAAAGGGGGGGGGGGAATCAGGGACGCTGTCTTATTTGCCAAGGCGTCAAAAAGCAGATAGGCTGGTCACGTAATGAGATTTAGAGATGACCGCTGGACTAGAACCGTTACCGACTGGATTCCACAGGTTGTCAAAAGACTGCGTGGCCACCCATGTACCAGATGGTCAGACTTCTTCATCAAGATCATGAATGATTCGTTTGAGGCTCTTCGTGTTCCTAGAATGAACAGACGCCATTGGGCTACACTAGCACGTGACAGGGACAAATGGAGACTGGTACCTGCTCAAGCAAATCGACGATTAACAGGAAGTCAAGTGATCAAGTGATCAAGTGATCACACTCAGCGATGCTCAGGGGTTACTACTGGCAGTGCTTGGGGGACCACATGGGATGCAGGGGATCGAACCTGGGTCAGCCACGTGCAAGGCAACTGCCCTACCTGCTATACTATTGCTCCAGTCCCTTACTCTTAGCTCTGTGCTCAGGGATTATTCCTAATGATGTTCAGGGTACCTTGTGACCCCCAAGATCAAACTCTGGCCAGCTACATGCAAGGCAAGTGCTTTACCCAGTGGACTACCCTTCCAGTCTTACGTTCTTTTGTAAAGAAAGTGAAATAGTCACTAGAAATTTACCATATATAAAATTAAAACTGTCACTGTCACTGTCCTCCCATTGTTCATCAATTTGTTCAAACTGGCCCAGTAACATCTCCATTGTGAGACTTGTTACTGTGTTAGGCAGATCGAGTACATCACAGGTAGCTTGCCAGGCTTTGCCATGCAGTCAAAATACTCTCAGTAGCTCGCCGGGATCTCCGACAGTAGAGCAGGTAGGGTGTTTGCCTTGCATGCAGCCGACCGGGGTTCAATTCCCAGCATCCCATGTGGCCCCCCCAAGAACCACCAGGAAAAATTCCTGAGTTCAAAGCCAGGAATAATCTCTGAGCATCACTGGGTGTGACCCAAAAAGCAAAAATATATAAATAAATAAATAAATAAAAGAGTGATCCCTGAGCACAAAGACAGGAGTCAGCTGAGTCAGCCCTGAGCACTGCTAGGTGTGACCCAAAGAGCAAAAGAAATAAATATAACTAGAAATTCTATGATTCTTTCATTTCACTTCTGAATAGTTCCTTGAAAAACACAAGAACATAAATTCAAACAGATATATTTTACCCCACTGACAACCAGCTTACATTATGTAGTTTATTAAGGAATTATAATTCACCATCCTCCTCTTTTTTGTTATATGACAGTGGCAAAGCAGAATATAAAAAACTAATTTTAATAAATTACAAAGGAAAGTAATAACAATAAAGTAATAATAATTATAGTCAATCTTATATAATACCTAAACAACTAAGTAATAACAGAATTATGTTGAAGTTAATAGACAATGTCTCATAATAAAAACGCTTTTCAATAGGATGCTATTCTGAAATAGTAAGGTATAATATAAAGCCAAGAGACAGCTATGAATTCAGTGACTCCATCTGGGGATTTGGAATCAAGGAACAAACAAAAAGTCTGGTATGGGTACCATTTTTTTGTTATCAGTCTTATATCACTATTTGAGTTGCTAAATTGTTTCCACATCATCACTTTGAGAAAAAAATTAAAATTTAATTATAATTAGATGAAATTGTGAGGATTGCTGAGAGTGAGTCATAGTTATAATTCTCAAAGATCTTTCCAAAATGATCCAGTGTCTAGAATGAAGCAAATAAAATAAGCTTTAGCAGTGAAGTAATATTCTGGGAGAGTGATAAAACAGTTTTTAAAAGAAAAGGGAGGCAATGCTATAATGTTCCTCACCCACATGGTGTTCTAACCACTTATCTCATATATCTCAGTTTCCAGTGAAATATTGGCAAAGGAAATGTTGACTTAACACTATTTTGTAAGCAGATGAATTGGCAAAGACTATGGACTAATGAGTATAGAGAATGTAGATTTGGAAATTGGAAAATTTCCACCTGAATTTAAAGGGATTGTAGCATAATAGAATACTTATTTATTCAGTAAAGATATACTGATCATGTCAGTATAATGTATTATTAGATGGGGAGGTATTTATAAAGATAAATAGTTTTCAGACTCAAGAAGCTTAACACAGAAAAAGTGTATCAACCTATTAGGGGAAAATATAAGCATATGTAAGTTAAAAATGAAAAAATGTCATGGTGATTACATGAAATAAATTTTAACACACATAGTGTAACTAGATATTCTGAATAAGGTGGATAAGTATACTGTGATTAACTTTAGATGCCTAATAGTATGTCTCAAGGGAAAGAAAATGGTAAAGAATGAAGACATACTATGAAATCAAACTGAAGTTTCCCAGAACCATATTTGCTTTGAAGAAACAAGAAACCAGAATCTGAAAACTGAGAGTGAAGAAGGAAAAAAAGAGAAACAGAAAAATAACAACATTTAAATAATTTATACAGTTTTAGGATTAAAGGCTGCTAAACCAAGTTTATAAGACACAGAACCAGTGGTAGGGCACCAGTGAACACACATGACTTGTGCATGTGTTTGTGTTCCCACAAATTAATGTAAAGCAATAAACTGTTGCAATGGGTGTCAGTCCTTATTTTTCATGCTGTTTTTTCACTTAAAATAAATAGGCTTTAGGTGGCTGCTTACTATCTTGATGTTATCTGTGACATATGTGTATATGTATTTTATGTGTGTATATATATTATATATTATATATTATATTATATATATATGACTATTCAATTAGGGGGCCATACTGTGGCATTTTGGTCTTGGCCTATTCCTACTTTGTTGCTCAGAAGTTGCCTCCAGTGATACTCGGGGGTTCATGTGGGGTGCCAAATACAGGTCTCCACCATGTAAAACATATATTCTAGACCTTTGAGTTATCTGCCTAGTCTGAAATCAATATTTATTTTGATCTGAAGTTTAATTAATATTTGAGTTGTAGTTGGAAAAATATTTTCACTGCTTAAGAAAAAATATTACTTGGTTTTCAGCGAAGTAGAGACAACTAAAAAAAATGATAAATTTTGAAGGGAGCAGACTGATAATACAAGTAGGGCATTTACCTTGCATGAAAGCTACCCATATCCAATTCTCGGTATCCCTATGATTCCCTGAACCCCACCAGAAGCAATTTCTGTGTGCAGAGCCAGGAGTAACCCATGAGCATCACTAGGTATGACCCCAAAACAAAAATACAACAACAACGAAAAGTAAATTCTGAAAATAAAAAGGATTGATAATTGGTAAGTCAAGATGACAAATATTTTAAAGGAAGGGAGAAAAAGCATAGAAAGGGATGGAAAGAAAATGGGGGTGGGGAGGGCCTAGAAACTTGGAGTTTTCCCAAGAGGTGGTCCAGTTTGAGTGAAAGAGAGACAGCCAATAGAATGACTCCAAGAAGAGTAAAAGAATGTGGTCCAGGAATACAAGCTTTGCTAAAGTATTGGGACATTTCAAATATAAATATGTGATTATAAAACAGGATCAGACAATTCCTTAGCTAAAGACCATATTAAATGATCATAAAATCAGGATATAGTAAAACTTCAAGAAAATCTGATAATGACAGCGACAAATAAAACCTCAAATGTTCTTATGCTCACAGATTTTAAGTATTGCTAAAATTAACAGCATATAAAAAAGCAGAATCTGAACCATCATCAACTTTACTAAAGGATATAGTTTAGAAATAAGAAACAATGAGAATTCCAATAAGGCAGCAGTAATCTAATAAGAAAAGCCATCTGTGTATTATCATTTGGCTTTCTTGTTCTATTGTAGTGCTTTGACTTTACTCTGTAGTATATAGAACCTAGGCCATAAATATTTACTTCAGTGGTCATTTGAGTCAATTAAAAATTCATATTGCACTAATTGGGACCAAGTCACCATTAAGCATTGTCTAGGGCTGCTATTAATCTAGTCTAAATTATTATTCTATTACCACATTTAAAGTCCTGGTGGATTAACAAGCATCTGTTCAGATATGCAGTCTCCCCTTTGAAGCTGTTGAATTAGCACTGGGCATGTTTTTACATTGGATCGGCAGTTGCCATTCAAGCCACAGCATCTGAGAAATCAGGCACTCTTGTAGACTGAGATTGCAGAAAGCTCCAGGATGAGCTGAAAGTAGCTGCCTCTAATGAACTGAGAATATGAAACCCATGTCTCAGTTTCCCAGTATTCTTGCTCTGCTCCTTCCCCTTACACACTCCAACCTCTCCTCTACTCCTATACTCCTACCCTTGCCCTGCTTAGCAGGATCCCATGTTTTTCATGAAACAGTAAATGTGTACAAACATAGGGCATAGCTGTTCATCCCTCTGCTAGCATTTCCATGGGGTACACCTGGTCAAATCTTCTCTAAAGGGGATTTTGTTATTTCTCCTACTTTCCAAATGTGGGTTTGGCTAGAAAGAAGGGAAATATCCTGTGGAATATTTAACTGAATGGCCAAGTGATGTAGATCACACAGGTCAAGTGATGAGTCATGCTTTGGAGCTCATTTCACTCAAAAGGGGTAAAAAGGTAAAGGTAAAGGCCCTCCCGTTGATCGTCGATTTGCTCGAGCGGGCCCAGTAACGTCTCCATTGGAGACTTTGTTGTTACTGTGTTTGGCATATCGAATACTCTCGGTAGCTTGCCAGGCTCTCCGAGAGGGGCGGAGGAATCGAACTCGGGTCGGCCATGTTGGCCGCTTGTAAGGCGAAGGCCCTACCGCTGTGCTATCGCTCCAACCCAAAAGGGGTAACCCAAACTTATTCCTTAAATACACTAAAATAAAATTCAAATTAAAAAATTTAAAAATAAATGTTCCCCTAGTACATTGTTGTTACTGAGTGAATTTCACATTGATTTTAATCTTAGTCTAGAATGTATTCTAAATATATGCTTCCCACTGCCATCTCTGAATGCTGCCATTCAACCTTGATTTGTGTTTTTGTTTGTTTGTTTGTTTTTTGGGTTATACCCAGTGATGTACAGGGGTTATTCCTGGCTCTGCGTGCAGGAATTACCCCTGAAAGTGCTCAGGGGACCACATGGGATGCTGGGAATCGAACCCGGTTCAGCCGCATGCAAGGCAAACCCCCTACCTACTGTGCTATTGCTACAGCCCCCTGATTTGTGTTTAACAAGGAAACAGTCATGAAAAGTCAAGCAACCTTTCTAAAGTCACACACACTGTAAGGGGAAAGTCTGTAATTTCTAGCAGTAATCTATTTATCTCTGCTTTTACTTCCTCAAACACCTTTCCTAATGAATTTCATCTTCATGGATATTCCTCAATTCTCTAGACTATTAGAGCATTTGTGTCCCATAATACTCAAGTTTGCATTGATTGCTCTTTTATCTATCCTTTTCTCTTATCTTGTTTTAGTTATTATATTCTTCCTATGTGGAAGGTGGGAGTAGGAAAAGGATCAATAATAATGAGGATCAAGGAGGATCGATTACACCTGTTTCTTTCATCTCTTTCTGGCTAAATCTAGTAAAAAGTTTGTAACAATTCTTCCAGCAGATGGGGCACTAGATTTTGAATCAGGAAACTTGTCTTTGAAATGCAGTTTGCTGCACTTAAATCGGTTAGTGAACCTGGCTAAGTCACTTCCCATCCTTGAGTCTTGATCTCCTTTTATATAAAGTGAAGATTGTAAATATGCCCTAAGGTCTAGGGGTGTAGTTCAAGTGGTAGACCATATACTTTGCATGTTTCAAACCCTGAGTTTGATCACTGGCACTGTGTGCCCTAATCTTAGCAGCACCAGGTGCAGTCTTGGTGCTCCCTCCTATGCTATGCTGAACTCTCAGGCAAGCACTCCCCCCACTCCCCTGGACAGGTATCTCTGGCTGAGGCCCCTAGATATATACAGCTAAGGCTGCCTTAACCCTAACAATGCAATTTATGTGAAAACCTTTCAAACATAAAAAATAAATTGTACAAAGGAGGGCAAATATATATTTTTTTATTTTTGGGTCACACCTGACATAGCACAGGGATTACTCCTGGCTCATGCACTCAGGAATTACTCCTGGAGGTGCTTGGGGGACCATGTGGAATGCTGGAAATCGAACCTGTGTTGGCCGCATGCAAGGCAAATGCCCTATCCACTATGCTGTCTCTCCAGCCCCAGGAGGGCAAATATCTTAACATTGCTTTGATTTCCATAGATTTTTAACAGCAACAAAGTATATTGTGAAGGTCTGATATTGCATGAGGGATTAAAGGTAGAAAAGGTGAGAGAGACAGAAAAAAGGAAAGTGCCTGTTACGGAGGCAGTCGGGGAGGTGTACCTGGAGAGGGGGAATCTGGGGACATTGGTGGTGGGAAATGTACACTGGTGTAGGCTGGGTGTAGGAACATTGTATGACTGAAACCCAAACTTGAACAGCTTTGTAACTGTGTAGCTCATGGTGAATCAGTAAATAAGTAAAGATGGGATTATGCCTTCCCCTTTTCCTGCTTTCTCCTGTGCTTCAGCAATTACAGATCAATAGGTGGATCCAGCTATCATCCCTCTCAAGTGGAAATTGGAAAGAAAAGGGATGCAAGCAACTATTGGCCCAAACAAGGCTTTTATTCTATGCTTAGATACAATGGAAAAGAGCAATGAGACACAGTCTTGAAAGCTGTTTGCTCTCTTCTTGCAGGGATCTTACTCGTAGACACATCAAGCAGTGAGACCTTAACACCAATCGTAGCATGGAGAGATGCTGCCTTCTCTGCAGCATGCCTGATAATGTCATGTGTCTCTTAGAATGTTAATCTCCTCTTATAAGTGTGATTTTTAGTTTTAAAACAAGGGCCAAGGTCATTCAGGGTTAAGCATTGGGAAACACCTTGGCACAAGCTGCTTTAGTTTGCTTTCTTCTTTTTCTCTCTTTGCTAGTCGTCTTCCTTCTGATATGCTGTTTAAAATGGGTTTCATATGTGAGACTTAAAGATACACAGCAAAGGTCCAAAGACAACAGAGTGGGAGAACTGATCCACACAACTGAGTTGGAAGGGGTAGTTGGGAGGAAAGTATGATACAGTTCTTGGAAGAGAGAGGAGGTGATGGGTGTGGTGTTAAAATTAAAACAAAAAGCATGAGAAACCAATATTAAGAGCATCATAAATGACAGAATCTCAATGAAAACTTAAATTTTTAAAAAAGGTATACAGATAAATCAAAGGATTGTTATGCCTGCTAAAGTCCTAAGTGATTGTTTTGCATTCATTGGTATTAGTGAAAAAGATCCTACATTGAAACTCAAAAATAAGATGGGCTTAATTTGGAGGTGATAAGTCAAACAGTGGGCTTAGAATTAAAGAAGTATGTGTGTGTGGTGTGTATGTGTGTGTGTGTGGTGTGTATGTGTGTGTGTGTGTGTGTGTGTGTGTGTGTGTGTGTGTGTGTGTGTGTAGACAGATGCAGGGCAAGGTTCTAGTCCCAAATATGGTCCTAATCTAGTATTGGATAACCTGTTTCTAGATTTGTAGGACTGGAGTCAATTTTCCTCTATGGCCAAGGTTGGCTCAGCTTCCAGAGTTCAAGAGAGTTTCTTTGCAAACTTGATCAGTTTTGAGTGCCCTGACACCAGGACCACAGACTCAAAGCTAAACAAATCAAGTATGCAATGACGGCAGTTAGTGCCCACTCATCAAATGAAAGGTCCTGAGTGTTGTTGAGTGTTGTATCCTCAGGACCATTAGGAATGCCTGCTCCTTTATCATTGTACATCATACTTTCCTATTTTCTGTTCAACAGTCTTGACAACATATCTCACACAGTCTGCCCTTATTCATGGTTTGGTGTTTGATGGCTTTAAGTCCAAAAATGTTATAAAATAAGGTATTTTGAGAGAGAAAGAAGAAATGTGGAGCAAATATGTATCTTCAGATAATCTGCCTTCATAGGTAGAGTTCATATTTAATCATATTCATATTTTTAAGATAGCTGTTATATATAGAACTCTAAATTTTAGGACATGGTAAGATTTCCTCCATGCCAACTAGTGGTTTAAGTGTTACTAATTTTATCTCTTACTGGTAGGTCTATCCCATAGCACTTGCTTACTTAAGCCTCGTATTATTTTTTTATTTAAGAAATACATTAAATAATACCACATTTTTGCAAGTTAACCTAGCTAAAAATCCAAGTGTAAACATTCTGAAGTGAGGGGGAAAAATAAGCGAACTAATTTATATTATTCATCTTGTTTCATCATCATCAATACAGTAGAATAACTTTTTGTCTTTTTTTAATCCCAGCTTCATTGAGCCATTGTTTTTGAATAACCTAGTAAGTTTGATGTAAACATACAATGATCTGATATTTGTAAATATTGCAAATGATTATGTAATAATGCTGGTTAATACCTCAGAATTCTCACTAATTATCCTTGTGTGTGGTGAGATGATTGAAGATTTACTCTCTTAGCAACTCTGAAATATATAATGAAGTATTATTAATTATAGTCACCATGCTATATCCCTATAATCTCGCTTCAGTCTGGAAGTTCATACCTTTTGACTAACACTCCTCATTCCCCCTACCACATAAATCCCTGAAAATTACCACTCTATTCTCTATTTCTATGAGTTTGGATTTTAAATATTCAGTATACAAGTGAGATCATAGAGTAACTCTCTTTTTCTGTCTAATTATTTATCTGAGCATAATGCCCTTAAGATCCATCATGCTTTTACGAATGGCAGGAGTGGCTTCTTTAAAGTTGGGATCCTTTAGACAATGCATTAGGTCGTAAATTCTCAGCATGAGCCAAAAGGTACAAACTTACAAAAAGTGTACTATTTTCCTTCAGCATAACTAGGAAGGAATGGATCTGCTACAGAACTGCAGTAATGTGAGTCACTGAGCATCTGGCCTGTCAGGAGTCAGTAGCCAGCCTACAGTGTCAGAAAATAAATTCAAATCACGAAATTTTTATAGAGGAGAATTTACAAATAAGTGTTGAACAACCAACTGACAGATTTGGGACTGTTGTTAAATATGCAAATTTTTCTGCCTGCTGACTGATCTGGAGATTTGAATCCTGCAACACAAATGTTTACAACCAGGAAACTATTGACAATGGGCAGATCAAATATAAATATGATTCTTAATATTTCTTTCTCCCTTTTTCTCTCTGTCTCTCCTGCTGTATCTCTCTTTTTCCTCTCCTCCTCCTCATAAGAAAATACATAATAATTACACAGTAATACTCATGCTTTGTATACATTTGGTACT